>NC_061493.1:9402142-10602142 GCF_022539355.2 Hippoglossus stenolepis
TGCTTCATTCAGTTGCAATATTGCTTCCAAAGTATGACTTTTTTCATTTTTCCTCATATTTTGAATGAAATACAAAACTGTGTTTTTAGGTGCTTTCTAGCGACTATTTGACGTTTTTAACCTATTTTGGACGTCATTCCAAAGTATGACTTTTTTTTCCTCATATTTTTTAACGAAATACAAAACTGTGTTTTTAGGTGCTTTCTAGCGACTATTTGACGTTTTTAACCCTATTTTGGACGTCATTCCAAAGTATGACTTTTTCATTTTTTCCTCATATTTTGGACGAAATACAAAACTGTGTTTTTAGGTGCTTTCTAGCGACTATTTGACGTTTTTAACCTATTTTGGACGTCATTCCAAAGTATGACTTTTTTTCATTTTTTTCCCTCATATTTTGATCGAAATACAAAACTGTGTTTTTAGGTGCTTTCTAGCGACTATTTGACGTTTTTAACCTATTTTGGACGTCATTCCAAAGTATGACTTTTTTTCATTTTTTCCTCATATTTTGGACGAAATACAAAACTGTGTTTTTAGGTGCTTTCTAGCCACTATTTGACGTTTTTAACCTATTTTGGACGTCATTCCAAAGTATGACTTTTTTTCATTTTTTTTTCTCATATTTTGGACGAAATACAAAACTGTGTTTTTAGGTGCTTTCTAGCGACTTTTTACGTTTTTAACCTATTTTGGACGTCATTCCAAAGTATGACTTTTTTCATTTTTTTCTCATATTTTGACGAAATACAAAACTGTGTTTTTAGGTGCTTTCTAGCGACTATTTGACGTTTTTAACCTATTTTGGTCATTCCAAAGTATGACTTTTTTTCATTTTTTTTTCTCATATTTTGGACGAAATACAAAACTGTGTTTTTAGGTGCTTTCTAGCGACTATTTGACGTTTTTAACCTATTTTGGAGGTCATTCCAAAGTATGACTTTTTTTCATTTTTTTTCATATTTTGGACGAAATACAAAACTGTGTTTTTAGGTGCTTTCTAGCGACTATTTGACGTTTTTAACCTATTTTGGACGTCATTCCAAAGTATGACTTTTTTCATTTTTTCTCATATTTTGGACGAAATACAAAACTGTGTTTTTAGGTGCTTTCTAGCGACTATTTGACGTTTTAACCTATTTTGGACGTCATTCCAAAGTATGACTTTTTTTCATTTTTTTTCCTCATATTTTGGACGAAATACAAAACTGTGTTTTTAGGTGCTTTCTAGCGACTTTTTGACGTTTTTAACCTATTTTGGACGTCATTCCAAAGTATGACTTTTTCATTTTTTCTCATATTTTGACAAATACAAAACTGTGTTTTTAGGTGCTTTCTAGCGACTATTTGATTTTTAACCTATTTTGGACGTCATTCCAAAGTATGACTTTTTTTCATTTTTTTTTCTCATATTTTGGACGAAATACAAAACTGTGTTTTTAGTTGCTTTCTAGCGACTATTTGACGTTTTTAACCTATTTTGGACGTCATTCCAAAGTATGACTTTTTCATTTTTTCCTCATATTTTGGACGAAATACAAAACTGTGTTTTTAGGTGCTTTCTAGCGACTATTTGACGTTTTTAACCTATTTTGGACGTCATTCCAAAGTATGACTTTTTTTCATTTTTTCTCATATTTTGGACGAAATACAAAACTGTGTTTTTAGGTGCTTTCTAGCGACTATTTGACGTTTTTAACCTATTTTGGAGGTCATTCCAAAGTATGACTTTTTCATTTTCCTCATATTTTGGACGAAATACAAAACTGTGTTTTTAGGTGCTTTCTAGCGACTATTTGACGTTTTTAACCTATTTTGGACGTCATTCCAAAGTATGACTTTTTTTCATATTTTTTTCTCATATTTTGGACGAAATACAAAACTGTGTTTTTAGGTGCTTTCTAGCGACTATTTGACTTTTAACCTATTTTGGACGTCATTCCAAAGTATGACTTTTTCATTTTTTCCTCATATTTTGGACGAAATACAAAACTGTGTTTTTACTGCTTCTAGCGACTATTTGACGTTTTTAACCTATTTTGGACGTCATTCCAAAGTATGACTTTTTTCATTTTTCCTCATATTTTGGACGAAATACAAAACTGTGTTTTTAGGTGCTTTCTAGCGACTATTTGACGTTTTAACCTATTTTGGACGTCATTCCAAAGTATGACTTTTTTTCATTTTTTTTCCTCATATTTTGGACGAAATACAAAACTGTGTTTTTAGGTGCTTTCTAGCGACTATTTGACGTTTTTAACCTATTTTGGACGTCATTCCAAAGTATGACTTTTTTTCATTTTTTTTCCTCATATTTTGGACGAAATACAAAACTGTGTTTTTAGGTGCTTTCTAGCGACTATTTGACGTTTTAACCTATTTTGGACGTCATTCCAAAGTATGACTTTTTCATTTTTTCTCATATTTTGGACGAAATACAAAACTGTGTTTTAGGTGCTTTCTAGCGACTATTTGACGTTTTTAACCTATTTTGGACGTCATTCCAAAGTATGACTTTTTTTCATTTTTTTTCCTCATATTTTGGACGAAATACAAAACTGTGTTTTTAGGTGCTTTCTAGCGACTATTTGACGTTTTTAACCTATTTTGGACGTCATTCCAAAGTATGACTTTTTTTCATTTTTTTCTCATATTTTGGACGAAATACAAAACTGTGTTTTTAGGTGCTTTCTAGCCACTATTTGACGTTTTTAACCTATTTTGGACGTCATTCCAAAGTATGACTTTTTTTCATTTTTTTTTCTCATATTTTGGACGAAATACAAAACTGTGTTTTTAGGTGCTTTCTAGCCACTATTTGACGTTTTTAACCTATTTTGGACGTCATTCCAAAGTATGACTTTTTTTCATTTTTTCTCATATTTTGGACGAAATACAAAACTGTGTTTTTAGGTGCTTTCTAGCGACTATTTGACGTTTTAATTTTGGACGTCATTCCAAAGTATGACTTTTTCATTTTTTTCTCATATTTTGGACGAAATACAAAACTGTGTTTTAGGTGCTTTCTAGCGACTATTTGACGTTTTTAACCTATTTTGGTCATTCCAAAGTATGACTTTTTCATTTTTTCTCATATTTTGGACGAAATACAAAACTGTGTTTTTAGGTGCTTTCTAGGCACTTTTTGACGTTTTTAACCTATTTTGGACGTCATTCAAAAGTATGACTTTTTCATTTTTTCTCATATTTTGGACGAAATACAAAACTGTGTTTTTAGGTGCTTTCTAGCGCTATTTGACGTTTTAACCTATTTTGGAGTCATTCCAAAGTATGACTTTTTTCATTTTTTCTCATATTTTGGACGAAATACAAAACTGTGTTTTTAGGTGCTTTCAAGACTCTTTGACGTTTTAACCTATTTTGGAGGTCATTCCAAAGTATGACTTTTTCATTTTTTCTCATATTTTGGACGAAATACAAAACTGTGTTTTTAGGTGCTTTCTAGCCACTATTTGACGTTTTTAACCTATTTTGGTCGATTCCAAAGTATGACTTTTTCATTTTTTTCCTCATATTTTGGAAGAAATACAAAACTGTGTTTTTAGGTGCTTTCTAGCCACTATTTGACGTTTTAACCTATTTTGGACGTCATTCCAAAGTATGACTTTTTTTCATTTTTTTCTCATATTTTGGACGAAATACAAAACTGTGTTTTTAGGTGCTTTCTAGACTACTATTTGACGTTTTAACCTATTTTGGAGGTCATTCCAAAGTATGACTTTTTTTCATTTTTTTCTCATATTTTGGACGAAATACAAAACTGTGTTTTTAGGTGCTTTCTAGCGACTATTTGACGTTTTTAACCTATTTTGGACGTCATTCCAAATTTGACTTTTTTTCATTTTTTTTCTATTTTGGACGAAATACAAAACTGTGTTTTTAGGTGCTTTCTAGCGACTATTTGACGTTTTTAACCTATTTTGGAGCGTCATTCCAAAGTATGACTTTTTTTCATTTTTTTTCCTCATATTTTGGACGAAATACAAAACTGTGTTTTTAGGTGCTTTCTAGCGACTATTTGACGTTTTTAACCTATTTTGGACGTCATCCCAAAGTATGACTTTTTTCATTTTTTCTCATATTTTGGACGAAATACAAACTGTGTTTTGCTTTCTAGCGACTATTTGACGTTTTAACCTATTTTGGCGTCATTCCAAAGTATGACTTTTTTTCATTTTTTTCTCATATTTTGGATGAAATACAAAACTGTGTTTTTAGGTGCTTTCTAGCGACTATTTGACGTTTTTAACCTATTTTGGACGTCATTCCAAAGTATGACTTTTTTTCATTTTTTTTCCTCATATTTTGGACGAAATACAAAACTGTGTTTTTAGGTGCTTTCTAGCGACTATTTGACGTTTTTAACCTATTTTGGAGTTCATTCCAAAGTATGACTTTTTTATTTTTTCTCATATTTTGATGAAATACAAAACTGTGTTTTTAGGTGCTTTCTAGCGACTTTTTGACGTTTTTAACCTATTTTGGAGGTCATTCCAAAGTATGACTTTTTTTCATTTTTTTTCCTCATATTTTGGACGAAATACAAAACTGTGTTTTTAGGTGCTTTCTAGCGACTATTTGACGTTTTTAACCTATTTTGGAGGTCATTCCAAAGTATGACTTTTTATTTTTTTCTCATATTTTGGACGAAATACAAAACTGTGTTTTTAGGTGCTTTCTAGCGACTATTTGACGTTTTTAACCTATTTTGGACGTCATTCCAAAGTATGACTTTTTTTCATTTTTTTTCTCATATTTTGGACGAAATACAAAACTGTGTTTTTAGGTGCTTTCTAGCGACTATTTGACGTTTTTAACCTATTTTGGACGTCATTCCAAAGTATGACTTTTTTTTTTTTCCTCATATTTTGACGAAATACAAAACTGTGTTTTTAGGTGCTTTCTAGCGACTATTTGACGTTTTTAACCTATTTTGGACGTCATTCCAAAGTATGACTTTTTTTCTTTTTTTTCCTCATATTTTGGACGAAATACAAAACTGTGTTTTTAGGTGCTTTCTAGCGACTATTTGACGTTTTTAACCTATTTTGGACGTCATTCCAAAGTATGACTTTTTTTCATTTTTTTTCCTCATATTTTGGACGAAATACAAAACTGTGTTTTTAGGTGCTTTCTAGCGACTATTTGACGTTTTTACCTATTTTGAGGTCATTCCAAAGTATGACTTTTTCATTTTTCCTCATATTTTGGACGAAATACAAAACTGTGTTTTTAGGTGCTTTCTAGCGACTATTTGACGTTTTTAACCTATTTTGGACGTCATTCCAAAGTATGACTTTTTTTCATTTTTTTCCTCATATTTTGGACGAAATACAAAACTGTGTTTTTAGGTGCTTTCTAGGACTATTTGACGTTTTAACCTATTTTGGACGTCATTCCAAGTATGACTTTTTCATTTTTTCCTCATATTTTGGACGAAATACAAAACTGTGTTTTAGGTGCTTTCTAGCGACTATTTGACGTTTTTAACCTATTTTGGACGTCATTCCAAAGTATGACTTTTCCATTTTTTCCTCAATTTTGGACGAAATACAAAACTGTGTTTTTAGGTGCTTTCTAGCGACTATTTGACTTTTAACCTATTTTGGACGTCATTCCAAAGTATGACTTTTTCATTTTTTTCATATTTTGAACGAAATACAAAACTGTGTTTTTAGGTGCTTTCTAGCGACTATTTGACGTTTTAACCTATTTTGGACGTCATTCCAAAGTATGACTTTTTCATTTTTTTCTCATATTTTGGACGAAATACAAAACTGTGTTTTTAGGTGCTTTCTAGCCACTATTTGACGTTTTAACCTATTTTGGGGTCATTCCAAAGTATGACTTTTTTTCATTTTTTTTCCTCATATTTTGGACGAAATACAAAACTGTGTTTTTAGGTGCTTTCTAGCGACTATTTGACGTTTTTAACCTATTTTGGACGTCATTCCAAAGTATGACTTTTTTTTTTTTCTCATATTTTGATCAAATACAAAACTGTGTTTTTAGGTGCTTTCTAGCGACTATTTGACGTTTTAACCTATTTTGGACGTCATTCCAAAGTATGACTTTTTCATTTTTTCATTTTTTTCTCATATTTTGAAGAGAAATACAAAACTGTGTTTTTAGGTGCTTTCTAGCGACTATTTGACGTTTTTAACCTATTTTGGACGTCATTCCAAAGTATGACTTTTTATTTTTTTTTATATTTTGGACGAAATACAAAACTGTGTTTTTAGGTGCTTTCTAGCGACTATTTGACGTTTTTAACCTATTTTGGACGTCATTCCAAAGTATGACTTTTTTTCATTTTTTCCTCATATTTTGGACGAAATACAAAACTGTGTTTTTAGGTGCTTTCTAGCCTATTTGACGTTTTTACCTATTTTGGAGTCATTCCAAAGTATGACTTTTTCATTTTTTTCTCATTTTTTGGACGAAATACAAAACTGTGTTTTTAGGTGCTTTCTAGCGACTTTTTGACGTTTTTAACCTATTTTGGACGTCATCCCAAAGTATGACTTTTTCTTTTTCTTTTTTGGACGAAATACAAAACTGTGTTTTAGGTGCTTTCTAGCGACTTTGACCTTTTAACCTATTTTGGATGTCATTCCAAAGTATGACTTTTTCATTTTTTCTCATATTTTGGACGAAATACAAAACTGTGTTTTTAGGTGCTTTCTAGGACTATTTGACGTTTTTAACCTATTTTGGACGTCATTCCAAAGTATGACTTTTTCATTTTTTTCCTCATATTTTGGACGAAATACAAAACTGTGTTTTTAGGTGCTTTCTAGGCACTATTTGACGTTTTTAACCTATTTTGGACGTCATTCCAAAGTATGACTTTTTTTCATTTTTTTTCCTCATATTTTGGACGAAATACAAAACTGTGTTTTTAGGTGCTTTCTAGCGACTATTTGACGTTTTTAACCTATTTTGGACGTCATTCAAAGTATGACTTTTTTCATTTTTTCCTCATATTTTGGACGAAATACAAAACTGTGTTTTTGGTGCTTTCTAGCGACTATTTGACGTTTTTAACCTATTTTGGACGTCATTCCAAGTATGACTTTTTTCTTTTTTCCTCATATTTTGGACGAAATACAAAACTGTGTTTTTAGGTGCTTTCTAGCGACTATTTGACGTTTTAACCTATTTTGGACGTCATTCCAAAGTATGACTTTTTTCATTTTTTCCTCATATTTTGGACGAAATACAAAACTGTGTTTTTAGTGCTTTCTAGCGACTATTTGACGTTTTTACTATTTTGAGTCATTCCAAAGTATGACTTTTTTTCATTTTTTTCCTCATATTTTGGACGAAATACAAAACTGTGTTTTTAGGTGCTTTCTAGCCACTATTTGACGTTTTTACTATTTTGGACGTCATTCCAAATATGACTTTTTTCATTTTTTCTCATATTTTGGACGAAATACAAAACTGTGTTTTTAGGTGCTTTCTAGGCACTTTTTGACGTTTTTAACCTATTTTGGAGGTCATTCCAAAGTATGACTTTTTTTCATTTTTTTTTCTCATATTTTGGACGAAATACAAAACTGTGTTTTTAGGTGCTTTCTAGCCACTTTTTGACGTTTTTAACCTATTTTGGACGTCATTCCAAATATGACTTTTTTTCATTTTTTCTCATATTTTGGACAAATCAAAACTGTGTTTTTAGGTGCTTTCTAGCGACTATTTGACGTTTTTAACCTATTTTGGACGTCATTCCAAAGTATGACTTTTTTTCATATTTTTTTCTCATATTTTGGACGAAATACAAAACTGTGTTTTTAGGTGCTTTCTAGCGACTATTTGACGTTTTTAACCTATTTTGGATCATTCAAAGTATGACTTTTTCATTTTTTCTCATATTTTGGACGAAATACAAAACTGTGTTTTTAGGTGCTTTCTAGCGACTATTTGACGTTTTTAACCTATTTTGGACGTCATTCCAAAGTATGACTTTTTTCATTTTTTTTTCTCATATTTTGGACGAAATACAAAACTGTGTTTTTAGGTGCTTTCTAGCCACTATTTGACGTTTTTAACCTATTTTGGAGGTCATTCCAAAGTATGACTTTTTTTCATTTTTTTTTCTCATATTTTGGACGAAATACAAAACTGTGTTTTTAGGTGCTTTCTAGCCACTTTGACGTTTTTAACCTATTTTGGAGGTCATTCCAAAGTATGACTTTTTTTCATTTTTTTCTCATATTTTGGACGAAATACAAAACTGTGTTTTTAGGTGCTTTCTAGCCACTATTTGACGTTTTTAACCTATTTTGGACGTCATTCCAAAGTATGACTTTTTTTCATTTTTTTCTCATATTTTGGACGAAATACAAAACTGTGTTTTTAGGTGCTTTCTAGCCACTATTTGACGTTTTAACCTATTTTGGAGGTCATTCCAAAGTATGACTTTTTTATTTTTTTCTCATATTTTGGACGAAATACAAAACTGTGTTTTTAGGTGCTTTCTAGCACTTTTATTTGACGTTTTTAACCTATTTTGGGTCATTCAAATGTCTGTTTTCATTTTTTTCTCATATTTTGGACGAAATAAAACTGTGTTTTTAGGTGCTTTCTAGCGACTATTTGACGTTTTAACCTATTTTGGAGTCATTCAAAAGTATGACTTTTTTCATTTTTTCTCATATTTTGGACGAAATACAAAACTGTGTTTTTAGGTGCTTTCTAGGCACTATTTGACGTTTTAACCTATTTTGGAGGTCATTCCAAAGTATGACTTTTTTTCATTTTTTTTCTCATATTTTGGACGAAAT
Organism: Hippoglossus stenolepis; assembly: GCF_022539355.2. NCBI lineage: Eukaryota > Metazoa > Chordata > Actinopteri > Pleuronectiformes > Pleuronectidae > Hippoglossus > Hippoglossus stenolepis. Next base: position 9,410,953 of record NC_061493.1, read on the forward strand.
ACAAAACTGTGTTTTTAGGTGCTTTCTAGCCACTATTTGACGTTTTTAACCTATTTTGGACGTCATTCCAAAGTATGACTTTTTTTCATTTTTTTTTCTCATATTTTGGACGAAATACAAAACTGTGTTTTTAGGTGCTTTCTAGCGACTATTTGACGTTTTTAACCTATTTTGGAGGTCATTCCAAAGTATGACTTTTTTTCATTTTTTTTTCTCATATTTTGGACGAAATACAAAACTGTGTTTTAGGTGCTTTCTAGGCACTATTTGACGTTTTTAACCTATTTTGGAGGTCATACCAAAGTATGACTTTTTTTCATTTTTTCTCATATTTTGGACGAAATACAAAACTGTGTTTTTAGGTGCTTTCTAGCGACTATTTGAGTTTTAACCTATTTTGGACGTCATTCCAAAGTATGACTTTTTTTCATTTTTTCCTCATATTTTGAACGAAATACAAAACTGTGTTTTTAGGTGCTTTCTAGCGACTATTTGACGTTTTTAACCTATTTTGGACGTCATTCCAAAGTATGACTTTTTTTCCTCATATTTTGGACGAAATACAAAACTGTGTTTTTAGGTGCTTTCTAGCGATTTTGCGTTTTAACCTATTTTGGAGGTCATTCCAAAATATGACTTTTTCCTTTTTTCCTCATATTTTGGACGAAATACAAAACTGTGTTTTTAGGTGCTTTCTAGCGACTATTTGACGTTTTTAACCTATTTTGGACGTCATTCCAAAGTATGACTTTTTTCATTTTTTCCTCATATTTTGAATGAAATACAAAACTGTGTTTTTAGGTGCTTTCTAGCGACTATTTGACGTTTTTAACCTATTTTGGACGTCATTCCAAAGTATGACTTTTTTTCATTTTTTCCTCATATTTTGGACGAAATACAAAACTGTGTTTTTAGGTGCTTTCTAGCGACTATTTGACGTTTTTAACCTATTTTGGACGTCATTCCAAAGTATGACTTTTTCATTTTTTCCTCATATTTTGGACGAAATACAAAACTGTGTTTTGAGGTGCTTTCTAGCGACTATTTGACGTTTTAACCTATTTTGGACGTCATTCCAAGTATGACTTTTTTTCATTTTTTTTCCTCATATTTTGGACGAAATACAAAACTGTGTTTTTAGGTGCTTTCTAGCGACTATTTGACGTTTTTAACCTATTTTGGACGTCATTCCAAAGTATGACTTTTTTTCATTTTTTTCCTCATATTTTGAACGAAATACAAAACTGTGTTTTTAGGTGCTTTCTAGCGACTATTTGACGTTTTTAACCTATTTTGGACGTCATTCCAAAGTATGACTTTTTTTCTTTTTTTTCCTCATATTTTGGACGAAATACAAAACTGTGTTTTTAGGTGCTTTCTAGCGACTATTTGACGTTTTAACCTATTTTGGACGTCATTCCAAAGTATGACTTTTTTTCATTTTTTTTCTCATATTTTGGACGAAATACAAAACTGTTTTTAGGTGCTTTCTAGCGACTTTTTGACGTTTTAACCTATTTTGGAGGTCATTCAAAGTATGACTTTTTCATTTTTTTCCTCATATTTTGGAGAAATACAAAACTGTGTTTTTAGGTGCTTTCTAGCGACTTTTTGACGTTTTTAACCTATTTTGGACGTCATTCCAAAGTATGACTTTTTTCATTTTTTTTCCTCATATTTTGGACGAAATACAAAACTGTGTTTTTAGGTGCTTTCTAGCGACTATTTGACGTTTTAACCTATTTTGGCGTCATTCCAAAGTATGACTTTTTCATTTTTCCTCATATTTTGAATGAAATACAAAACTGTGTTTTTAGGTGCTTTCTAGCCACTATTTGACGTTTTTAACCTATTTTGGAGGTCATTCCAAAGTATGACTTTTTCATTTTTTCCTCATATTTTGAATGAAATACAAAACTGTGTTTTTAGGTGCTTTCTAGCGACTATTTGACGTTTTTAACCTATTTTGGACGTCATTCCAAAGTATGACTTTTTCATTTTTTCCTCATATTTTGGACGAAATACAAAACTGTGTTTTTAGGTGCTTTCTAGCGACTATTTGACGTTTTTAACCTATTTTGGACGTCATTCCAAAGTATGACTTTTTTTCATTTTTTTCCTCATATTTTGGACGAAATACAAAACTGTGTTTTTAGGTGCTTTCTAGCGACTATTTGACGTTTTAACCTATTTTGGAGGTCATTCCAAAGTATGACTTTTTCCATTTTTTCTCATATTTTGGACGAAATACAAAACTGTGTTTTTAGGTGCTTTCTAGCGACTTTTTGACGTTTTAACCTATTTTGGAGGTCATTCCAAAGTATGACTTTTTTTCATTTTTTTTCTCATATTTTGGACGAAATACAAAACTGTGTTTTTAGGTGCTTTCTAGCGACTTTTTGACGTTTTTAACCTATTTTGGACGTCATTCCAAAGTATGACTTTTTTTCATTTTTTTCTCATATTTTGGATGAAATACAAAACTGTGTTTTTAGGTGCTTTCTAGCGACTTTTTGACGTTTTTAACCTATTTTGGAGGTCATTCCAAAGTATGACTTTTTTTCATTTTTTTTCCTCATATTTTGGACGAAATACAAAACTGTGTTTTTAGGTGCTTTCTAGCGACTATTTGACGTTTTTAACCTATTTTGGACGTCATTCCAAAGTATGACTTTTTTTCATTTTTTTCCTCATATTTTGGACGAAATACAAAACTGTGTTTTTAGGTGCTTTCTAGCGACTATTTGACGTTTTTAACCTATTTTGGAGGTCATTCCAAAGTATGACTTTTTTTATTTTTTCCTCATATTTTGGACGAAATACAAAACTGTGTTTTTAGGTGCTTTCTAGCGACTATTTGACGTTTTTAACCTATTTTGGAGGTCATTCCAAAGTATGACTTTTTTTATTTTTTTCTCATATTTTGGACGAAATACAAAACTGTGTTTTTAGGTGCTTTCTAGCGACTATTTGACGTTTTTAACCTATTTTGGACGTCATTCCAAAGTATGACTTTTTCATTTTTTTTCCTCATATTTTGGACGAAATACAAAACTGTGTTTTTAGGTGCTTTCTAGCGACTATTTGACGTTTTAACCTATTTTGGAGGTCATTCCAAAGTATGACTTTTTTTCATTTTTTCCTCATATTTTGGACGAAATACAAAACTGTGTTTTTAGGTGCTTTCTAGCGACTATTTGACGTTTTTAACCTATTTTGGACGTCATTCCAAAGTATGACTTTTTTTCATTTTTTTTCCTCATATTTTGGACGAAATACAAAACTGTGTTTTTAGGTGCTTTCTAGCGACTATTTGACGTTTTTAACCTATTTTGGACGTCATTCCAAAGTATGACTTTTTTTCATTTTTTCCTCATATTTTGGACGAAATACAAAACTGTGTTTTTAGGTGCTTTCTAGCGACTATTTTACGTTTTAACCTATTTTGGACGTCATTCCAAAGTATGACTTTTTTTCATTTTTTTTTCTCATATTTTGGACGAAATACAAAACTGTGTTTTTAGGTGCTTTCTAGCGACTATTTGACGTTTTTAACCTATTTTGGACGTCATTCCAAAGTATGACTTTTTTTCATTTTTTTTCCTCATATTTTGGACGAAATACAAAACTGTGTTTTTAGGTGCTTTCTAGCGACTATTTGACGTTTTTAACCTATTTTGGACGTCATTCCAAAGTATGACTTTTTTTCATTTTTTTCTCATATTTTGGACGAAATACAAAACTGTGTTTTTAGGTGCTTTCTAGCGACTATTTGACGTTTTTAACCTATTTTGGACGTCATTCCAAAGTATGACTTTTTTCATTTTTTTCCTCATATTTTGGACGAAATACAAAACTGTGTTTTTAGGTGCTTTCTAGCGACTTTTGACGTTTTTAACCTATTTTGGATGTCATTTGCATCAATTATGTCAGTAATGACCGAGTAATGATCATTGATGAAAAAGAAAACTTCCATAAATAAAAGCAACTACACCCAACTGGAGTCATTCGTAATCATTTATTTATTATTTCAAACTGAACTTTAATTATGTTTTGAACTGTATGTGTGAAAAGAGACATGGTTCACAATTTTTCATGTTCCATTGACCTGCTGTACAATGACTGAAAGAATCTCTGGTTACAGTAACAATCAATAGAAATTACATTAATATTGACTGACATGAACCAATTGTTATTTCTAGGAAAAAATATTAAGTAGCAATTTGCAAATAACAGACCTGTAAAAGAAAGTGTTAACTGCCAATCAAAGCAGAACTTTGCAAGTACAAACCTTAATGTGTATTGTCAGTGTGGTTGCCGCATAGCTACTAGGGAACACCCGACCATGATCAGCTGACAATATTACAAAGTGCTGCACAAAAGAATAAACAACCAAAGAGAGGATTTAGGGGCAGTGACAGATCTAAGAACGTTTGCACTGCAGCATGGAATCTCTAAACTGGACAGATTCACACCCAAACAGGCCAACTGACATAACAGACTTGTGGTGTTGCTGTCTGACTGTGCCAGCCTGTGTCTGACTCTGTACCAGTCTCTGACTGCACTGCTCCTCGGCTCCACACTGAGGGTCTGTGAGAAAAACCACCGGTGCCACAAACAGCAGCTTGACTTGGTCACCAGAACATCAAATCCACATCTGTCTGTAAATGAAATATCAATAACATAAACTACTTGCTTTGTGTGGCAACATGAATGCATTCAATAAGATTTTTTCAAAAATCCATGCTCTGTTTTGGAAACTGACTTAAATGACTGTAATACATTTTAACAATAGTATCAGTCAAATGGGAAAGTACAGCAAGACAACAGCAGGTGGAGCCGAATAAAAGAGTGCACTAGGTTTGGATAACACTTTACTTGCCCTGCAGCAATACTCATTGGCATTTATGGACAAATAACTAATTCATGTTATAACCATCAACTTTAAGATTATATTTATTGAATAGTAAAACAAAATTACATCTGAGCTGAACAACTCATCCAGCATATGGCAAGTGTTGGCAGCTCATGGGGAAGTGGATGTCTGAGTCCAACGTGAAACATTGTGATTTTACAGCCTTGATATGACCTTGAATGTGCAACAACCAAATGAATACCCAGCACATCCAACAGATGCTCCATGTGATGAGATACAGAGTATTTGAAGTCCAAGTCAACAGCTTGAACTCTTTGTCATGTTGCTCTGACCATTCAGACACATTTTTATCTGGGCATGCGACCAGGCCTCCGTCTTCCATCACTCCATGGTCCAGTTGTGATGCCTATATTCCCCCATTGCAGGTGTTTTCGGTGGTGGACATGGGACAGCATTAACACTCAGACCCCACACGTTGCAATGCACTGTGTATTCTGACACATTTCTGTTTATAACCAGCATTAATTTGCTTTTTAGCTAATTGTGCTACTGTAGCTCTACTGCCACTGGTCACCTAGTTGTCCTTCCTTGTATCACTTTTGGTAGATACTGACCACTACACACTGGGCACGTCCCATAAGATCTACAGTTGTAGAGATACTTTGACCCAGTTGTACAGCCATCACAATTTGTCACTCTTTTGCCCATTTTCCTGCTCTCAACGCATTGACTTCAAGAACTGACTGTCGCTCTAACATGAATACATGGCAATGTTTGACAGATGCCAGTGTAACAAGATGATCAACAGTGTTTACTTCATCTGTAAGTGGTTTTAACTGGTTTATACCTGAGAATCTTCTATTGAGTACATTCAATCCCTCGTCCTCTCCTCCACACGCCCAACACTAATCCTAATTTAATCCTGAGTTTCCAAACCCATTGTGTTGGTGGGTGAGAGACCTCTGTGTTTACCATGCATAGAGTTAATTAGTTACCATAGAAACTGGTTTATTTGTGTGTGTTTGTGTAGACAATCTGAATTGACTTTGCTACCTCAAAACTTAATTTGTGTGATTGTGAGGCACAGTTCAACCACTTGACTTTATGACTGCCATACTGCCCAGTGCATTCTTTGCAAATCAGTGAGGGAGACCCATATTAAATAATTTACACCTCACCGAGCCAATTATGCACACACTGAACTGGTTGCCATGGCAATCTGGGCCCCTCAGCTGTCGGCCCCATTACCTTCACCGACAGGAAACCCAATACTGCCCGACCATTGTCCCCACTGCCACCCAGTATGACAACGCAGTCCATTGGGATATCTTTCAACTCTTTTCCTCACCCTTACCACACAAACCAAATGCATGGAGATACAGTGTGACGTAGACAAGACAGTGTGTTCCACAGCCAGGGTCATTATGGGTCAGTGCACAAATTTATATCACGTATCACATGTCTGATTTTAGTGGAAATCACCAAAGACTGTATGAAAATAATTTATACGATGAAAGCCAGAATGTGTAGTGAGTTTACACACAAACACACACACACATATCTTTGTCTTTGTATTGGGACTTTTTAAAGGTCCATGCACTATAACTATCACAAGACTCCACTCTGAGCAAACATCAGGCCCCATGACATAAACAGGACACCTGATATATTGTGCTGCTTGCATTTTACCTGCTGTCTGCTGACTAAATCAATCATCGGTGTTACCAGTCTACGCGTGTCTATGTTCTGTCTACACACGTGATTTTGTAACCTGACAGGCTTACTTCACGCCCCAGTGGCTGCTTGTCTTTCTTTTCTTTTTCTTTTTTCCTTTCTTACATACAAAGTACAGGAACAGCATGAGTGAGAGCAGAGTGGCAGCAGCCGGCAGCCAGCAGCCCAGGACCGGTTAAAACCTGTATGGATTGCAAGTGAGGAGACACTTCCTCCACCCAGTGCATCATGCGAGCTGTAAAGTGATGTTTAGCATTCTGGGTCCTATCGACTGTTGAGTTTTCCAGTTCCTGAAGCACATGTAGATTTAGATATAGATAGCAGAACAAAGAACAAACAGTACTGCCATGTGCATGTTTGTTTTAATAAGAGTTTAAGTTTGAGCGTTACGACACAGTGTAGCGTGCCAGAGATGTGTCCAGTCGACAAAAGGAACATGTGAGAGGTTTTAATTAGTCAGCAAAGTTATTTCAGACCACACCAAGAAGCACTTTGTGGTGTCTGGGCCTGAAAGACAGAGGGGGAAGCTGGTGTAACATTCAAGTTGCGTTGGAAATATGGTTCACACTTGGTGTCCTTATAAAAACGGAATTTAAACACTCATCTCCACTTCTCAGTCTGTAAAATATATACTTAGTTGTGGTTTTTTTCATTTGCTGAATACCCACAGAATTTATTATAGGTAACTATAGCTATATTGACTACATACTCTTGTTGGAGTAGGAGCTAATAACAGTGGCCATGCAAAAAAACATTCTCACTATGAAACTGAACTGAATAGTGAAGTTGTGGTGCAGGCAGTTACCTTTAGGGCTGGATAATAGAACAATAACAATAATCATCGCACTATAATTTTCATCAGCAGCAATGTAACAAAGGTCCAGTGTGTATCAGTTTATTGCTCTTGCATTGTGCAAACCTAAAACCACAACCTTCACTCAGGAGCATTAAACTTAAAAGAAAAAATAATGTGACATTTCTTGCGATAATAATCGATATCGATGGATAGGGAAATCTTTATTTTGATAACTTCTTTGGCCTGTATCGCCCTGTGGTTAAAACAATGAGCGAATCTTCAGTATAAACGGAGCTACACACTAAGGTGATAACTCTCTGTAGGTTCATCACCCTTTGCGGCACATTGTAGAATTGTCTTACATCATCTCTATAAGTGTGAAAAAGATTTGAATGTCTCGAATGTAAATGTGAACTTTGACACCGGCGCCTTGCCATTTGTTTCCCCCACACGCAGTGAACGCAGCAGGAGATAAAGTGGCAGGCGGTGTCTTGGGGAGTTCGCCGTTATGTCATCCTCCAATCAGAGGCGGCGGCTGCGGCCACAACAATAGGTCAGTGCGGCGCCATATTGGATATTCCTCCTCTTACTGGTTCTCCCCGGACGTCTGCCTGCTCCTTTCGTCCAGCCTCCGGCAGGCTCTGCTCCGCGGGCTCAGGTATGAGGGATGTTAGCGACGCAACGCGCTGTCACCGACGTACGCTCCGCACCGCTTTGTTCCTCAGGGCAGCGGCACCTCGTTACCGGGCGGAGGAATCCGGTTAGAGACGCACCTGAGGAGCGGAGGTGAGGAAGTGGCATGCAGGTTGAGGAAGAAATAATTGGATTGAGATAAACTCCACCGAGGCAGTGAGTATATTTCTCTTACTTGTGTCTTAGAGGATGTAACAAAGCACATCAACAACTTTGACTTTGTGTGTGTGGTTCTCGTGGCTGAGTGAGGGGGGGGGGGTTACAAGTGATCACCTGGTGTGGACGTTTAACGCGGGGACACATGATAATTCTCAGTTTCACGTGTTTCGCTGGTAAACTGACTCCCACACCACCGGACCAGTCACTGCGCAAGAGCTCCGCGAGGAAAACAGTGTAATGTTTCACCATGCTGCGGTACACATGTTGTCCTCCTACTGTACACTGCGTGTCCCCCACAGTCTGTGGCTCGTCTCCTCCCTGTGTGTTTACTCCAAACTGCCTGTTACCCTTCTTCGAAACTACTGTCGTGTTTATCTAAGCCTGAAACTTAACATTCAGCACAGTACAGCGTGTAGATGTGTTACTATACAGTCTTAGTCTACAGTAATATCTACTATTCAGTAATATGTATCTATGTCTTGCTATGAAGTAAAACTATACAGTAATATATAGATGTGTTACTTTTTAGTAATATATACTGTTTGCCTTGCTATATAGTAATAAACTATACAGTAAGATATAGATGTTATATAGATGAACAGTGTTATTATGCAGTAATATATGTATTAATTTATATAAATGAAATACACAGCATATTAAAGATATCTTACTACATGGTAATATACAATACAGTAATATATAGAAGTCTTACTAAATAGTAATATACAATACAGTAATATATATATATATCCAACTATAAAGTAATATGTATAGATGTGTTACTCTACTGTAGTATACATGCAGTACAGTGGCTTTTATCATGTGGTTCAGTTCTTTAATCCACTGTCAGAGGAACAGCGCTATATACTCATGACACTGTCCCTGCTGCCTGGGCCCTCCCCTGTGGCTCTGGGCCCCTCCCTGTCCTGGGGCCTTCCAAAGCACAAAGGCCTTTATGGCTCCATGTTGCCGGCAGCTGTGGTCGGAGGTGTCTGCAATCCCATCCTCCTGAAGGTGTTAGCTCATTAGCACCTTGATGAAAATTCTCCAAATTTCACTTGGAACCCATTATAATTAAGCAGTCAAACGTCAGTGGTCTCACAGATCACAGTTTTGGCCAGGGGTCAAGCATGTATGTGTTAATTAGGACCAACTTTCACACAAATGTCTAATTGGATATTTTTGGGATTCATTTTATATCTAAAAGTCAAAGGTCCACTTTACTCCAGAACTCCAGAACAGAAGGGGAGACTACGGCCATGCCACTTAAATGGTTGACAGTATAGAAGGAGGCCCTCCAAAGCAAAATTCAACTGCAAAACGTTCAAGAAGCCCAGCGATGCAAACCCATGATTTGAGGAGGAGCAGTATCAACCACTCTTGACTGATAAAATCTAGCCGGTGGTTTGGGCCGTCTTCATGGCAGACAGTCTGTTACAAGAGGAAAGGCACAGGTTGTTAATAATAACATTAGCAATGACTCAGTTCTATTCAGGTGTCCCTGTAAGCCCTGACAACTGGACAGTGAGCCAGCCTGAACAACACCAGGAGTCAGAAACTGAAGCAGCCTCATGGAATTCAGCCATTGTTCATTTTATTATTTACACCCGTGCCTTCCCCACTGTGACATGTCCGATGTCTTCTTAGAAAAAGGCCTGTTGTATACTATTTCTGAACTATGAGAATATTATATTTAGTAATATATAGATGTGTTAATAGACAGGGAAATAGCAGTTTTCAGGGCTTAACTAAAGGATACTTGTGTGTGCCAAACATCTAGGTGAGTGAGAACAGTTGGTGGACTCACGCTCAGCCTGCACTGTTCCAGTAACAACAGGTTGTTGTAAGTCTTAATATAGCACAGTCTTGGCTCAGTGCTTAAACCAAATTAAAATCTAACTGAATGAAACTAGACAGGAAAGTAAGGGGAAGTGAGAGCTGACTTTAGTACACCATGTAAAAAATGATGGTGCACACTCAGCTGTGCCCTCACAAAGTTACACATTCACATTTTGTACAGCTGGGGGTTGAACAGGTTACTCCAACTGCTTTAGCAGGGTAGTATGACATGGATCTCCACTTTAGGCTGGTTGCTTTTGGATGTGTCATAGAAAGTTAGACTTCCTGGTGTAAGTTTGTGATCCAGAGGGTTGAGTTGTTATTTGTACAACATCTTTTTTTTTGTTTCCTGAAATTCTATCCACTGCAAAAGGTCACAGTGTTGAAAGTAATCACAAAGGAATGTTTATGTCTCGATGTTAACAGTCTAAATAGAGGACTTAACAACAAAGTAAAATATGGTTGCATTTAACCATTATGAATACAGATAAATTATTTGTATATTTGTTTGTTCTGTAAAATGTCATAAAACTGAGAAAAATTTCCAACCAACCATGTAAAACAATGTGAGGATATTCCATCTAAAAGGGAGATAAAACAGAGAAAATGTTTGTAATTATACGGTAAAATAATTACTTCGACGATTGATTTATTATTTTGCATGTTAATGTAATATACAGTTAATTTAAGTGCAGAATGCTCATACTACATTAACTGACCTCACTCTGTGTGTTGTAGAGATGTTCACGCTCACGGAGGTTGCGTCCTTGAATGACATTCAGCCGACGTACCGCATCCTAAAGCCATGGTGGGACGTCTTCATGGACTACCTGGGACTGGTCATGCTCATGCTTGCCATATTCGCCATGACCATGCAGATCACTAAGGACCAGGTGGCGTGCCTTCCTTGTCTGGAGGACCCAGACGAGACGCCAGGAGCTAAACCTGGCTCGTTCGCCCAGCAGCCCGGACAAGAAACAGCCTCAACTGCATCCACCGGGGCCCCAGTGATGTCATCCAATCCCTATATTACCAAGGATTTACCGGACGAAGTAGCCCACGAGATCCACGTCACACAACAACACACTGCAGCGTTGAAAGAGAATTATGTCAATCAACCTCAACCAACTGGAATCAAGACCAATCTGGACTATCAACAGTATATCTTCGTCAACCAAATATGTTACCACGTTGCCTTGCCCTGGTACTCCAAGTACTTTCCATACCTCACTCTCATCCACACTCTTGTTCTCATGGTCAGTAGCAACTTCTGGTTCAAATACCCCAAAACAAGCTCGAAGATCGAGCATTTTGTTTCCATTCTAGGCAGATGCTTTGAGTCTCCCTGGACAACCAAGGCTTTGTCTGAAACCGCTTGTGAGGACTCTGAGGAGAACAAGCAGAGGCTGACCGGCACCTCCTCAGTACCAAAACAGGTATCTTTAGAGGGGAAGGACGAGAGCGTCACCTCGTCCACCCCCATGCTTGGGGTGAAGTTTTCCGCAGATAAGCCCATAGGGGAGGTCCCTAGTAGTATGACAATCCTGGACAAAAAAGATGGGGAGCAGGCCAAAGCCTTATTTGAGAAAGTGAGAAAATTCAGAGCTCACGTGGAGGACAGCGATTTCATCTACAAGCTTTATGTAGCACAGACCATTGTCAAAACTGTCAAGTTTATTTTGATATTGTCCTACACTTCAACCTTTATGGCTAAGATCAATTTTAAGCACAGTTGTGAGCCTGATATCAAACAGCTCACAGGATACAGAATGTTCTTCTGTACACACAACATGGCGTTCATGCTGAACAAGCTGCTGATCAGCTACATGGCTTTGATTTTGATATATGGCATGGCGTGCTTGTACTCACTCTTCTGGGTGTTTCGGCGACCCCTGAAAGAGTACTCGTTCGAGAAGGTCAGGGAGGAGAGCAGCTTTAGTGACATTCCTGATGTCAAGAACGACTTTGCATTCCTCTTACACATGGTTGACCAGTATGACCAACTCTACTCCAAGCGCTTCGGTGTCTTCTTGTCTGAAGTCAGTGAAAACAAGCTGAGGGAGATCAGCCTCAATCATGAGTGGACCTTTGAAAAGTTGAGGCAGCTTGTGAGCCGTAACACACAGGACCAGCAGGAGCTGTACCTTTTCATGATCTCCGGACTCCCCAACGCGGTGTTTGACCTCACCGACTTGGAGGTTCTTAAACTGGAGCTGATTCCTGAGGTGCGGTTCACGGCAAAAGTCTCTCAGATGACCAGCCTGCAGGAGCTGCATCTCTGCCACTGTCCCGCCAAAGTAGAGCAGACAGGCTTCGCTTTCCTCCGCGACCATCTTCGCTGCCTTCACGTCAAGTTCACCGATGTTGCAGAGATCCCAGCTTGGGTGTATCTGCTAAGGAGTTTGAGGGAGCTAAACCTCATCGGCAACTTGAGCTCGGAAAATAATAAAATGATCGGTCTTGAGTCCATGCGAGATTTGAGGCATTTAAAGACATTATGCCTGAAGAGCAACCTCTCTAAAATGCCCACAAACATCACAGAGCTTTCGCCACACTTAATTAAATTAGTCGTGCACAACGATGGTACGAAACTGCTTGTACTCAATAGTCTGAAAAAGATGACAAATCTGATTGAACTGGAGCTGCACAGCTGCGAACTAGAGAGGATTCCCCACGCTATTTTCAGCCTGACCAACTTGCAGGAGCTTGACCTGAAGTCTAACAACATCCGCACCATTGAGGAGATCATCAGCTTCCAGCACATCAAGAGGCTGACGTGCCTGAAACTGTGGCACAACAAAATAATCACCATCCCATCCTCAATCGTGCAGGTCAAATCCCTGGAGTCTCTCCACCTCTCGCACAATAAGCTGGAGTCTTTGCCTCCGGCCTTGTTCTTACTACCCAAACTGCGGCACGTGGATGTCAGCCACAACTCCATCTCGGTGCTGCCTCCAGATGTCGGCCTCCTCCACAACCTCCAGCACCTGGCCATCAACTCCAACAAGCTGGAGGTGCTGCCCAAGCCTCTGTTCAGGTGCACCAAGCTAAAGGTGCTATGTCTGGGGCAAAACGCGCTCACCGTGCTGCCGGAGACTGTGGGTCAGCTGGTGCAGCTCACGCAGCTGGAGCTCAGAGGGAACTGTCTGGACAGGCTGCCCGCCCTGCTCGGAAACTGCCGCCTGCTGCGCAAAAACGGCCTGGTTGTGGAGGACCACCTCTTTGACACACTGCCTGTGGAAGTCAAGGAGAGCATCAGCCGAGAGACCAACGTGTCCTTCACGAGCGGCTTATAGCACAGAAACCCAGACAGGCCTGCAGCTCTCGTGGTTCTTAAAATGTCTGTGTAACGGAAAGAAATTACTTTTTATCATTGTAACATCAACCCAAATTAATGCATTTTCTTGATTGTTTTTAATGGGTTGTATTTGCTTATGTAGAACAATACAAATTCCATTTTTTTGTTGCTGAGTATGTGTTTAATTCAGCAGTTTGTTTTTGCCTTTAGCTTTTTCATAGCATTAATAGAAGATTTGAAATTTAGCTCCTTTATAGACCAAAACTGTTGGCTCCAGTGACACAGTATGTAGACGTATCATTGTTTTAGGTACTCAGGTATAATTGTTACCATGGGGAACAATCTTTTGCCTTACCTGCTGCTACACACGCTTAAGGCCAAATAGAAATATTTAATTTTTCTTAGTTGTTTTTTTTCCATATAACAATTTCTTTATGTTGGGGAAGCAGACACAATGCAGTGGTCTTTTCTTGGTTTCATATAACCTTTGTTGAATTGATACAACCTTTATTTTCCTTGATGTCTTATAGCGAATTGAATGAGCATAGAGTTATAAACCTCAGGTGGAGACTAAGCACCAGAAATTAACCTTTACTGATGTAGAGATTGTATACTAAGGCCTGTAGCACAACAAAATAATCACCCTCCCGTCCTCCATCGGGCAGGTCAAGTCCCTGGAGTCTCTCCACCTCTCCCACAATAAGCTGGAGTCTTTGCCTCCGGCCTTGTTCACTCTGCCCAAACTGCGGCACTTGGATGTCAGCCACAACTCCATCTCGGTGCTGCCTCAAGATACCGGCCTCCTCCACAACCTCCAGCCCCTGGCCATTAGGTGCACCAAGCTAAAGGTGCTGTGTCTGGGGCACAACGCGCTCACCGTGCTGCAAGAGACTGGGTCAGCTGGTGCAGCTCACGCAGCTGGAGCTCAGAGGGAACTGTCTGGACAGGCTGCCCGCCCTGCTCGGAAACTGCCCCCTGCTGCGCAAAACGGCCTGGATGTGGGGGACCACCTCTTTGACACACTGCCTGTGGAAGTCAAGGAGAGCATCAGCCGAGAGACCAACGTGTCCTTCATGAGCGGCTTATAGCACAGAAACACAGACAGGCCTGCAGCTCTGAAGGTTCTTAACATGTCTGTGTAATGGATAGAAAATACTTTTTATTATTGTAATATCAACCCAAATTAATGCATTTTCTTGATGTTTTAATTGGTTGTATTTGCTTATGTAGAACAATACAAATTCCATATTTTTGTTGCTGATACTGTATTAGGGCTTGGCGATATGACTTCAAATAAATATCACGATATTTCAAACTTTTACCTCAATTACGATTAATGAACGATTATTTAACCCCCATTAGGCGAATTACTCTGCCCCAGTCAACAAATGCTTCTGCACGGAATGTAGCGGAACCTGATAGTTAATGACCGAATTAACCGACAGAAGCAAAATTACGTCGGTTAGAGGTTATAAATGTTTGTTTGGATACATTTTCGGTTAATTGCCCAGCCCTAGTATGTGTCTAATTCAGCAGTTTGTTTTTGCGTTTAGCTTTTTCATAGCTTTAATCGAAAATTTGAAATTTTGCTCCTTTATAGACCAAAACTGTTCGCTCCAGTGACACAGTATATAGACGTATCTTTGTTTTAGGTACTCAGGTATAATTGTTACCATGGGGAACAATCTTTTGCCTTAACTGCTGCTATTTTGTAAAGTGAAAGCTTTCACACACTTAAGGCCAAATAGAAATATTTCATTTCATTCTTGTCAATTTTTATCCACATTATAATTTCTTTATGTTGTGGAAGCAGACACAATGCAGTGGTCTTTTCTTGGTTTTATTTAACTTTTGTTGAATTGATACAACCTTTATTTTCCGTGATGTCTTATAGCGAATAGAATGAGCTTAGAGTTGTAAACCTCAGGTGGAGACTAAGCACCAGAAATGAACCTTTACAGTTGTAGAGATTGTATACTAAGGCCTGTAGTACTTTTTTTGCCCAATGAGAACACGATGATTTAAAGATCAGTGACTTTCTTTTGTGAACAGGTTCTACGACCAATGTCAGCTGATTAAAGGGAAATCTGTAAACCACCTTTTGATGCTTTAAAATTTGAAATGTGAGACAAAACCACTCACTGGCATGTCTGACTATCCCACATGTCAAAAGTGTGTAATTACAATAAACATGTCTGCCTTCTTTCTTCACAATGTATTTCTGTGTAGGCTTACATATGTGCTCCTCTGAGCTGCTGTACCACCTCGGTGATCCTTTACTCAAAGTTCACAAGTTTATGGCACAATAAAACAAGATTTCAGATGAACGTCTAATCATTATTCATCCACTTCAAGCGCACGCCACCGAAAAATACTGGTTAGCATCATGCTGCTAACCTGCTAATTACCTCTGCCAAGTTTCTTTGTTTGTCTGTTAGCCAGCAGCATTGCACTAAAACCACTGGACAGATTACCATGAAACTTAGTGGAAGGATGGGACAAGAGAGAACATATAACATTTTTGCGAGGATTCGATTAAGGGGGTTCGATTAATTTTCCCAGAGAATAACTTGTGTTCTATATGGTCCTAGATCTACAATGTTAGTTAAACCAGTCCATATAATGTATTTCAAGTTCTCTGATCGTAAAGACGCCTTAGTCTTTATCTTGATCTTCTGGTTTGTGAGACTTAACCCACATGATCCATAATCTTTTGCACCAGATGTGCTCTGAGTTCATCCATCCGTATATGATCCTATAGATTCTGAAGTTTAAGAATTCCATTAGACCAGTCAGTTCTCCAATACGTGTGTTGGATTTGACCAGGAACTCGTGATGTTCCTGTGCAAACCAGTGGCACTGTTTATGTGAGTGAGGGAAAATATCCTCATTGTTACTGAGTAGTTATTGACCAGGTCAGAGAGGTCATGCCTGTGTCACTGTGTGTGTAGCCTTCTGTTCGACACTCTAACTGATGACCTTGCAGAAATATTCAGAATAATTGAACTTTTCAGAGATTTTGCATCACAATGTGGTCGTTCTTAGCGATATCCTACCCTGGCTCTAGAGGTGTCAGCACATACTGTGGCTTATTCTGTCTGACTGTTTACACTCATTCACTTTGTTATCAGCAGTTTGTGAAATTATACTTTAAACATTCAGGTGTGTGCCTTTATTAAGCAATAGTCCATTTATTTATAGATTTTAACATAATAGTGCATTTTTGTTCTAACTGGGCATGTATACTACTTCATCTGCAGTCGTTTCCAAAGCTGGGTCAGTGTCAGCTTGGCCAGGAATGAATCTGTTATCCATGGTTGGATCAACCCTCTGGGGGGTCAAGGGTAAAAAAACAACAACCCCAGCAACAGCTGTTCAAGATCATTTAGAGAAGCGCAAATGTATTTAGGAAAATGCAAATGTGACACAAGTTGTCAAGATACAGAAGATACAGAAGGCCTTTGTACTTTTGTATTTTTAAACCTTGTCAATAAAATGACCCAATACCAACAGACTGACGATCAATGAAGAGCCCGAGGCCCAGGGTTACAGCAAGCCAGCCAGCAAGCCTCACTCTTATCCCACTAAGAGCATGGTAGCATGTATGTTTATAAAGTTCTGAATACAGTGTGATTACACATAGAATGGACATTTTTATCCTGTCCATTCTTTAAGGAATACAAAATTCTGATTGTCACTGCTTTGGGTGTGTTCATGCTACAGTCAGGGCCGGATAATAAGGATAGCTGTGCAAACCTGTGTGTAAGTGTGTGTTAAATGTAGCTGCTAAAAGACCTCCCAAAATAATTCAGATCACATGTGTCCTTAGTGGCCCTGACCACAGTCCAGTTTCAATTAATTATTAATGAATTATCAATTATTAATTTCAGCCCTACTCTAAAATAACTAACTACATACACTATGTAATAAGGGGAAACCCTGCTATTGCACTGAAGTGACATTTATAGACTTGGAAACCAGTGATGTTATTTAGTCATTGACTGTAAAATAAAGTGAGTATCAGTTTGTAGTGTCCACACAGGGGGTGTGGTCCCCCATGTGCTGCAGAGTGCTGCCACCTGCCGGCAGGTGTGAGTATCCGTTCAGCAGCTTCACTAGCTTCACTCCACACACATGCTAACCCCTGAGCTGCTGGAACGCTGCTAAACAATGAACCGTCACAGCAATGTCCCGTTCAGCGGCTCCGCGGCTCCTCCAGCAGCTGCTCCACCACCCAAACACAAGCCCGGAAGGTAAATGTCAAAGCTCTGTGCACTCTTTCACTCGTGTCAACTCTCTCTTTGGCCAGCTAGGTAGCTACAGCTAATAGCAAAACATAGTCAAGCTAGGTCCGTGTGCTTTGCTGTTAGCACAGATAAAGCAACATTGTGTCTTTGTTCGGCCCATCTGATGTTTGTTTTTCTGTGGAGAACAGAATACCCAAAGACTTCATGGAGGCTATGAAACGTGTCCCGGTGAAGGCAGCAGACAATTCAAACATCAGGCCGCCGCCTAACGAGGCTGCTGAGACGCAACCGACCAAGAAAAGAGCAGGTAAATAAACATTTTAAAGAACCAGGCTCCTGTGTTATCTCCCCTGTCCAAGGCATCCCCACACTTCCGTTATTTCTGTGGGATTGTGAAGTGTTATTTTTTTGCAGACAGTTATGCAACAAACCTGTTATTTCTTTTATGATCTCAGGACATTTTTTATTTATTAGAAAGTTAGCAGTAGAAAGATGACAGGAGAGACGTGCAACAAAGATAACCCCCTGGACTACAATCAGATCCTGCAGTACATTTTCTGCACCTGAGGCCCAAGTCTGTGTTATCTGCAAAGTCTAAGTTCCAACATTGCTGAAAGATAATATTGTGAAGTCTATACGGATCAGGAGGAGAGACCCCAACTGGGCCACAAGATGTTAGGGACACACACCCAGGGTCTGATCAATCTGTGGTGGGCCCCCCGTAGAAGAGGTGGTCTTGTCTTGGCCAAAACAAGTCTCACGTTTATTTATGTCATTCCAGGTGTATCTGCAAAACATACAGTGGAAGAAAATGGCGTTTCTCGGGACCCGTGTGTGTATGAACAGTTAAAGGACAATACAAAAGAAGCAGCAACGTATGATAATCATAAAGTGCAATCAAGTACCTGTTAAATGATTTTAATATGCGTAATAAATGCTGGGCAAATACAGAGAGAGTTAAGCAATCTTTTGACCTGTGGGAAGAATCTGTTGAAACACCCGATGATTAAAAACCCAAGCTGCTTTAGCATGCAACAATAATGTAATGCTGTAAAGAATAATACAGTTTTCACGAGTCTGCTGACTTAGTTTGACTACCCAAAGAAATCAAAGTAAATGTATCTCCTCCTAAAACAAGAGGCAAAATCTGTTTATGTTTTCATTGTTCCAGATCAGTATTAGGTATTATTGTATTAATTGTTGTCATAGTAACTTATAAAGACAAAAGAAAATAACCAAACACAACCTGCTACGCTGCATTGTTATTACATAATTACTTTAGATTCCATATCTAAATGTATTAAGTTTGTGATTTGTATTGCACAGGAAAACCTTCTGGCTTCAAATGGAAGTCTTCATTCACACCATTAGGAGGAGAAGAAGAAGAAGAAGAGGACTGCTCTCCAGACAAAAGCACAACCAATTCAGAAATGTAAGTCAGGATTTCTGGAGTCTTTCAGTGGCGACACTACCGCCCTCTAGAGGCTCGACATCTCTCACTCACTGACCTCATGAGCCTCTAAATCCATAGTTGTGGGATCTTCTTCCAGTTCTGCAGAAGCCTCTGACAAAGGCTCAGGTAGTGAGTAACGTCTGTTGCCGTCACAATCCAGGACGTCCCACAGTCGAGCCTTAAAATGTTAAAAGCTGTTTGAAGATGACGATAAAATGCTAACAATTAAAATTGCAATATAATTTCCTTTAATGGCTATATAACAAATGTTCAATACACAATGATATCATGTTAATGGGTTTTGGCGAGCACGGTGAGAGGTATAACATGAATAATTATTTTGAGTGTTCTACTTCAGATTTGTGAAATATTTCACTGTTAAGCAGGTGTCATTTTCTGCCCAAAAAGAACCACAATTACCGTTGTTTTTTTTTCACTTAGAAAAAATTATGATTTATCATGATAATTATTGATATCGACTGAAATGGACATTTTTATTTGAATATTTTTGTCCTACCTCCTTGTATATTCTACCTGGACTTATGAGGTAAAAGAATAGATGCCTGTCTAAATGACTGCTTAAACTAACGGACTGATTTCACTAAATGTACAAAGCATCTAAATTGCATGTAACACTCAGAGTGATCCTTCTTCCTTCTCCCTCAGGGTTGAGCTTTACGACCCTTATGAACCTGGCTTTTCAGACTCTGAATTCGAGTTGGCACAGAGCAAAGCTCAACATCACTCCTCACTCGATCAGGACGACAACATGGAAAGCCAACGTTTGTCTCCAGGTAGAGGCTGCCGTGACAAAGGCCGCTGGGACTCGCCCTACCCTAAGTCAGGGAACCGACTCTTTGACAGACCTGAGTTCATACCCGATGACAATGAAGGTCTCGGTTCTCACTCACTGCCTGAGCAAGAAGCTTATAGCCCGCACAGTGAACCATTTGACCAACAGGAGTATGACTCCATAAGCAGTCCCCTGGACCACAGGGTGTGCAGCCCTGAGAGGATCATTGTCAGATCCTCCAGCCAAGAGTTCCCTGCATCTTATGGAGGACAGGAGAGCAATGGGGAGGAGAGGATGAGAATGCCAGAACACAGGAGAGAGGTACTATCAATAAAAGTCGAAGTGTGACGGTTGAACTTCACTCTCTTAATCATAGTCACAGTCTAAAATCCTGTCAAACAGTATGTGATTCAAAGGAAAGAAAGATAATGTCGGGTTAGTTGTTACATTCAATCTTGAGTTGTAGACTTTAGCAGGATAACGAGCCTGGATATAGAAAAGACTTAGTTGTTTTGAAATGTATTGACATGTATGTGTCTGTAAATTAGGGATGCCTTGTAATCCCGAAAAGGGGATTTGCCCAATGCATTGGCATGTTTTCTTTTTTTATGTAAAGTGACAACACAGCTTTCTCTCTCCTATAGATGACCACTACTGTCAGATTATCCCCGCCCAAGTTACGGCAAAATTCTAAACATCATTCGGGGCATATGGAAAAAGGTATGTTGGTGTATTCATGATGTAATGACAGCTTTCTTTCTATTAAAAAAATCAAACATGACTGCATGCACAACACACCTGATAATATAGTTTGAAAGGGTAAATATCAACAAACCACTGTGCGCTTTAATGAGCAAAGCTCTATGTGTATTTCCACTGTGGACCTAAGTTATCCTGTGTATAATGTTCTGCAGATCTGGACCCAATCATGCCTGTCAAAGAAAGGACAAGAAACAGGACCAAAATGGTTATAATGGACAAGTAAGCACCGGCCATACTGATGCCCTATTATTTAAAGATGTAGAGTATAAATCAGATTCTATGTGATAATGTAGTAAAGTTATTATAGCAATGAAAAGGAATCACATGTTCCTGTTGTGATACAGTATAGCTACAGTTGTGCAGAATCAACTAATATAGAAAGTCACGAACTAGATGTGCAGCATTAACGGTTCTGTTTTTTTTAAGATACTAAAGTCTGGAGTTATTCATCATGAAGTGCTCAGAAGAAATTATTAACACAAGAGGAAGTTTACATGATTATCATTTGCTATCATTGGCTAAGCTGCATAATATAATACTTGCTCAAATTTGCCCAAACATCAGTTAAAGAACTGCACAATAGATCACTGTGTATTCACATGGTCCTTGGAAGGTCCCATTTCCAGCAGTTGGGAAGTTGTTTCAGAAATGTGTTTAGAGCGTTAAAACAACAATATTTTCATGATAGTAAAGAAATATCAGTTGTGACAGGCATATAAATAGTTTTAAACATATTCACGGTAATCATGAAATAATCTGTATTGGCACTAGTCTGGTGTTAGGTGCTTGTGAGAGATAGACATATAGTTTGAGAGTTGAATGAGAAGGCTAAGCATAGTTAGCCTTCTGTAAACTAATCATTTTCATCTCCAGTTATTTTTCAACTTAGCTCGCTCTTTTTTTTTTTTTAAACTCAAAGTTGTTAGGTACCAAGGTACAGTGAACGTGATAAGAGAACCCTGCTGGACGGACCCATGACCGATTTGTTCCCTTTGGGTCTTGAGGAACATAATCTGTTAGACCAAAAAGATAAATATCCATTATTCACATTTACATCATGGCATTTAGAATGGCTCTGTTTAAACCTCAGCCTTCTGTATACATTCATGTTAACTCTCTGCAGTCGCTACAAAGGAGCCACAGGTTGTGAGTTGCTGTGGGAACAATTATCAAATAACACTAACAAGCTCTTAAGTAAAAAAAAAACATTGGAAAAGTGCACTTGAACGCACATTTACCTTTTTACCATATGTAACGCGAAGAAAATCACCCAATGAACCACTTCTCAGAAATAGTTTATTTCAAACACAGCTTTTAGGCCAAAAACCATCAATAAGGATGTTTTAACTTCACTCTTGTGACTCTAATGTCAGAGTCTGTGTTGATCTGTATTAAGACGTCACTTTAACCCCATATGAAGACCGTAGGCTGTTAAAAGCTCTGCTATTTACCCGTTAGATGATGAATATTCTGCAACACTCAATATCTCAACATTTCTCTGGTAGGGAACCCATCACCTGTGACCTTTGTGATGTGGAGCTCGCCAATGGGCAGGAGCTGGAGGATCACTTGGACAGCAGAGGCCACTGGGGGACACTGGAGTACATTCAACAGAATAATAATTACGATGATCTGGAGATAGCTTTCCTGCAGGTAAGACAATACATTGTATGGCTCAGTACGTCCTATTGATTCTCTGCAATTAAAAACCTCTTCCTATTTTTTTGATTGTATAACCATGGTGTATATTAGATACATAATCAAATGTTTGTTTGTTTGTTTGTTTGTGTGTTGTAATTGACCTACAGGACGTCATGCTGTACAAAAGCCGCCAGTGTAGCCGAGCCATAGAGCAAAGCGTTGTTTTTGGTAACTGACTTTTAATATTCACAAATTGGGGATGGTGTAAGTAACCTCGTCTAAATGCAGTGTGACTGTTGCAGCTCTGCAGGAAAACGACCACATGGCAAAGGTGGAAATGTTCCACTGTGCAGCCTGCGACGTCTTTGTATCCACATCTGCGTCCTCGGTGCAGACCCACATTACCTCTCTGGACCACCTCTCCAACATAAAGGTAACACTGCTGCGAGGCTATTTAACGCAAATAAATGAATACATATTGGGTTTGCTGTACATGGATTCAAAACTGGTCCTTGAAGGAACGAGCTGCAGTGGTGACTGATTGATTTCTTTCCTGAAGGAGTTTGAAGTGCACCAGAGACGTAGCTGCCTCGACAAAGCAGGAACTATAATGAATGCGCTGAAACCTCAGTTTGCACACTTCGTAAAGGTATCTGCTTATACTTCAACAACGTGATGTGTGTGATTCCTGACCGCATAAAGCTGTGGAATCTTGTGATAACCTGTGGGTAATAGTTGCTATGTGAAGATAGAATTTACTAAAAGAAACTGAATAAACTGGTTACCAACTGACTCGCTTGGCTAAAACAAATAAAAAGCTACGTGCCTTTGGTCAAACACATCAATCATAAAAGCAAGCGTCATAAAATAATCAGATTCTATCAAGTAATTGGCTGTGAAAGTATGAAGCTGTTATGTAGGTTGTAAATCAACGTTTTCAACACAAGCAGTCGCGTTCATAAAGAAATGCAATATTTCATCTTCTGAGAAAAGTATTGTATACATTATACCACGTAAATTAATTTATTTTAACTGAGGAGACATTGCATTACTTTTTGTCTTTAGCCTGATTGTGATTAATAGCTCAAGCAAAAAAATTATTATAATAATCACTACTATTTGTTTCTGTTGATGTTCATACGCAGCTATGAGGATACCCAACTGATTCTTCTCTTTCAGGGTGACAGCACGTTTTAATGACCGAGTCTTCAAAAATCCTGGAAACAGAGATGCCGTTCACTTCAGATGAGGAGAAATGGACCTGAAACAGCAGCTCACTTTGAACCACAACCACATAAATGCTGCATCAATTCTCCCCTCAGCTTTTTGCTCAGAGAACTCACTCTTCATGTACTCGATGGATATTTTTTCACACGTTCTTTCACATTTTGTACATGTTAAATACAAAACTCCAATCATCACCATGTGGTCACTTAAAGAAGATGAAGCATGTGATTTTTTTTCACATTCACACAACAGTTTATCGTTTCTGTGCAAAAAAAAAGAAGGTAGACAGTCAACTTGTTTCTTTGCATTTTTTTTATTTAGAACACAAATGTTTTTAAGCTTTGTATCTGTGTGATATAGTACATTTAAAATTAAATTATTTCAAAACAGTATATTTAAACATTAAATATAGGTGACATGTATGAAGGGCATTGCCAGCACAGGCTGTGCATGATAGGTCTTTTTCTTCACCACCTTGACTTTTAATTTCATCTTTGTATTAGAAACAATGCAGTTACTGAAATTCTATAAAACACTTTCTATGCATAACAAGTTTGCAGACATTTCTCTTTTTTGTTCTTGAGAAGCAGATCACTTCTTCCACTTGTGATTCTTGGAACTGTCTTTAGAGAGAACGTTTCATCTCAGTAACTCTATGGCCTGAAAACAGTGAGGGCTTGGATTTCATCATTTTGTTGTACAAAAGAAACATGATTATATGCATCTTACGAATGTGAATATTGATATAGGAGAGGTGTGCTCTCAAACTTTGACAAAAACAGACTCAAACCATGAGAAATCTGAGGTAAAAGTTGTTTTCATTAGAAATGGATTTCCACACAACATTACTGCATAAACAAGAAAACAGTCCATCCATTTGGAATTGTTTTCCAACAATGGACTAAGTAAAAACAGAAAAAGGTAACAATATCCAAAATAATTAGATTTCATCGGTCCAAATGTCCAGACATGTACAACACCTCCAGCACTGAGCAGTATTGTACTTTTGGCCAGTATTTCATTGACTAAAAAAAAGTGACGGAACATCCAATGCACATACACATACAGTCTAGTGAAATCTAAAAGGATCCCCAGTGACTTCATGAGGCAGCATGTGTGGCTGTCAAAGAGCTGTCGAGGGCTTGGGGGTCCTTGGGCAGCGAGGTGATCTCGACCATGCTCAGCCCAGTGTGGGGGACACTAGTGTTCATAATGTGTCTCTGTAAATGTTTAATCCAGTCCTCCTGGACCGACAAGGGACCCTGGAAGACGAGGTCGCAGAACCTGTAAAGAGATGGAAAGACTGATGAAGATACAGCAACACAAAGTGTGTTAAACAACAGTCGCACATTTCCACTTTAAACTTGTTGATTTGTAAAAACAAATACATTAACAATAAACTTGAGGTGCATCATGGTGTTAAGCTCCTTACCATTGGTGCACTTGAATAAAATTGCTTATTAAAAAAAATAAAAATAAACCAACAGGAAATGAATCACAATTTTGATAAATGATTAATTATTTAATTTCTGAGCATAAAAGCCAAATATTGGCTGTTTCCACCTTCTAAAAAGGGATGATTTACTTGAATTTGGACTGTTGGTTGGACAAAAGACATCAGATGTCTTCATCTCTATTCTTATTTGTTTTTTTATTGATAGATCTTCATTGATCTCAGTGTTGCCATGCCTGTCCAGGGGTCTCATTTATAAAACAGTGCGTGGGATTCATACGAAAAGTGTGCGTGCGCACAAAAGCCAGAAATGGCGTACGCAAAAGAAAATTCTGATTTATAAAACCATGCGCCTGAACACCTGAACGCAATGTTAACTTTATAAATCACAATCCACCTGGAAACGTTCGTATGTGGATCTGCCTTCAAGTCCGCCCTCCACACGCCCACTTTCAACCATAAATGGCCAATGCAAAGCACCTCATGAATATTAAATTATGCTGCTGACCAATGGGTTTCCACGGTGAGTCATGACAGAGTCACGGCATCAAGCGATGAGAAGAGGAAGTGAAACGGACATCAAGGCGTTTGTTAGTGAGGTGGAGGGGAAGAGTGATTTTATGGGAAAGCAGTGACGTGACTAATAAAGAAAATACACTGATACTCTGCTGCTGCTGTGGATAACACAATGAGTGAGAGTGAGGACGATAGAAAGAACTGAGCCTGAAATTAAAAAAGATCCAATCCAAAGGTGGAGGCGAAAAAAACACACAATCAGAATCTCATGTTCCTATTTTAAATCATCCAAAACTGCAGGATTATTAAATTCAGAGACAGCTGTGATGTCCTCAATCTATAGAATTTAACAGAATTATTATTATATGCTCGTGTTTGTTCTGGGATGGTTCGGTTCCGTCGGTCGATCTGTGTGATACTGGACTCAGTTCAGCAAAAAGATCACCGATCACAGATCAATAGAATCTATATCAGCTGATCAGACATCGCTGAACCCTCGTTTCCTCCTCATCCTTCAATTCGCGTGCACACATCACGCAGCAGTGTCACGGCATTATTTATATATTTAGAGCAACTGGACCGATTACCTCACATCCTGGATCCTAACCTCCACTCTGGGATATTATTTGGGAAGTGAATAGTTTTTCTTCATTTCTTGTAAGAGATCTCCTGTGCGCTCTGTGCGCCTGATGGCACAGTCACGTTCACTGCAGTGATTTGATGATACACGCACAGTGTTAGAAGATATTGTTAAAAACTGTTAATGACTCGGCTCTGTAACTCCACTGTTTAATGGAATCTGAATGTAGTTTGCTGTAAGGTGTTCTATATATTTTTCAATTAAAAGGTTTGTGTGGAACAGATATGTAGCGCGAGCAAAGCTGTTGGTTTTAATGTAAATGATGAAGCGGATCAATAATCTGGCTTCAGTTCACCACCTCACGTCTGCGTCGCCACTTTCCCGTCTCCAAAATGTTCGTACGCATGGGTCAGAGTTTGCGTGGAAATACTCAAATTTTCCCGTCAAGTTTGTTTTTTTATGGATCCCAACATTTGCGTGAGAAGTGGCGTACGTTTTTTTTACAGACCAAATTTAAGAAATCCTTTCAAAAATGGTTGTTGCATCATTTTTTTCTGACGTTTGGTAAAATGAAAATACCGGCTGATTTATTATTATTAAATCTTCAAACAACTAGTCTGATGATACTGAATTCAACAAAACACTAAAGCATTCCACTTCCTGCTTAACCTGTGTGGTGACTATCTGAAATGTGCTTACCGCATATTGAGTTTGGCAGTGAGTCTAAAGTGTGCTCACTGTTTGAACAAAGCGTGGTGTTTTTTGACATCTGATTGGATCCCCTTAGTCTGCCGTCTTCCTGACACTTTCTCTTCTTCAGGATTCCTATCAAGGCAGTTGTGCCTTGGAGTGAATTTTTAACATCCCACTTTGACTCTAGTTGACTTTCTTCAGACTCCATTTCCGCTAAAGAAAAACGTTTTATGGATCCCAACATTTGCGTGAGAAGTGGCGTACGTACGTTTCAGGCCCCGTTTTGTGCGTACGCAACGGTTATAAATGAGACCCCCTGGTTATTCTACAAAGCTGGATTTTGTATTGTGATTTATCAGTCCCCTTATTTTTTTGGAGCACATCAATGACAACACATCTCGTTCATCGGAGCAGATTTAGTGACAGAAGCCAAACAGACCACAAAAAATTATCAATGGCCCAAATTTGGTTGCCTGGGGCAACTGAACAGCTGCAGCCTTTTGAACTGCAAATGTAA
This sequence comes from Hippoglossus stenolepis, assembly GCF_022539355.2. Lineage (NCBI taxonomy): Eukaryota > Metazoa > Chordata > Actinopteri > Pleuronectiformes > Pleuronectidae > Hippoglossus > Hippoglossus stenolepis. The sequence continues at coordinate 9,438,230 of NC_061493.1, forward strand.
TGATTTCTTTTGTTTCAAGAGTGTAACAGTGTGTGCTCATTAAATATGAAAACAAACTACAGTACCTGCAGGTGAGTCTGTACATTTCCTCTGGAGTTTGTGTGTGTAAGGGCAGTATCTTCTTCTTGGAGCCAGGCCTCGAGCGCTGCCTCCTCACTTTACAGTCAAATGCTAAAAAAAAAGCAGACATTACTTTTCACACTTACAGCACTATCTTTGAGATTACATCACCGTCTTGCTAAGTAAACATTTTAAAGGATAAAAGTCCATCATAACTACCGACTAGTTTTAATCTTGTTTAGTGATATTCAACGATACCATTAGTTTGGTAAATCGAGACATGTGCCACAAAACAGTCCAGTTAGAATTTCACAGCTAGTTATGGATAATCTGCTGGGACTCTCAGGTCAAATCGACAGGTAGAATGTATTTACTGTCCACCTGATCTGATTAAAATTCCTTATCACATAGAGCAAGTGAGGCTAAAGGTATTCCTCATTTGTTCAGATTGTAATAAAAATACTGATGTAATGATAAGCATGTTTATATATTATATATATAAATAATAATGCCAGTTGTATAATGTGTTGTGCCTAAAAGCTGGTCTATATGCATTTCACACTGTCACACAGATTTTTCCAGTCTGAGAAGAATTTGGGTCAACGGACTGTTTTGAAAACTCCTTATTGCGAGAGCATTGATCCTTTTTAATGCAAGGAAGTACGAACCAGTATGACTTGCTAGTTCAGTGACATGTATGTATATTGATAAATAATTGTAACAAGCTGAAATCAACTAATAAAAACACTTGTAGGAGAATGTATATTCCAGGCGGTTACTTTGCCCTTGGAGGGGATATTTTCTCTTTGTTTAGTCACTTACCGCTTCCCTCGAGTAAGGCATTCCTCTTTCGTTTTGCATAAGCCCGCAGGTGATTGGACAAGCTGACTCCACTGTGGAAAGTTGCATTGCAATGCTCACACACCTTCCTGTTGAATTCACCTTTCTCTGCAACCAGACAAAATAATACATAGACATATGTGAAAACATAAATGCGAGTATATTTTTGTTAGCAGTAAGAAGGAACAGGTCATAATAAACAACTGGTTTCCTTTCTGAAATGAGCCACTATACATTACTTTGAAAGTGGATTATTCAAACCATTGAATAGTTTAATTGAAGTATATGTTATATTAGGAATTTAGTTAGATTAGGAAACAAGTTCTTAGCAGTGAAGGAAGAGAGCTATTACAGTGACTACATACTGTAGTTTCCTGTTAAGAGCTAGGGTCAATTAATCCATTTTAAATTTATTAAAGAGTTAAATTTGAGTCTTAAATGTAAGGTGTACCGGTCATTTCTTCAAAACATGAGGCTTTACATTTGATATGTTTTTCTAACTTCGGTTTTTAAAAATCTGACAATCTTTTTTTTTTTTTTACAAACCAAATTTAAGATATCCCTTCACAAATGTTTGTTGCATCATTTTTTTCTGACGTGTGGTAAAATTAAAATACTGGCTGATTTATTATCATCATCAAACAACTAGTCTGATATTACTGAATTCAACAAAACACTAAAGCATTCCACTTCCTGTTTAACCTATGTGGTGACTACTATCTGAAATGTGCTTACCGCATATTGAGTTTGGCAGTGAGTCTAAAGTGTGCTCACTGTTTGAACAAAGCGTGGTGTTTTTTGACATCTGATTGGATCCCCTTAGTCTGCCGTCTTCCTGACACTTTCTCTTCTTCAGGATTCCTATCAAGGCAGTTGTGCCTTGGAGTGAATTTTTAACATCCCACTTTGACTCTAGTGGACTTTCGTCAGACTCCATTTCCGCTAAAGAAAACGTGGACATCAGTGGTTCGGCATCATTGCAAACTCTTGGAATAGAATGACTTTTTGGGAATCCAATGGGGGGTGGCGTGAGACGATCATCACTGGACAGCTTTGGCGAAGCACCATATTGGTAATGGATCCGTCTCTTTCCCAAAATTTGAATTGCCCGCTGGAATTCCTTCTTGTCACGCATCAACTCCCGGAGTAAAATTAAAGGGGATTTGGTCTTTGATGAAAAGCTTCTACCAAGCTTTTTGAGGTGGCCTCTTATGTGGTTGGACTGCCCAGTCCTGTTATCAAATGAATCTCCACATAATGGACAGGAGTGAATACTCCTCACAGTCCCAGAATCCGACTCCATCTGTAATGCTGAAATAATAATACAAAAAATGTCATGAATATAGTACAATATGATAAATGTATACATTGAAGTACATAAAAAGTAGGAAATATAAAGTATTACATATAGGTAAACATAATGGAAAACTATAGTTTAAACCCAGTTCGAAACATGTTTAACTGGATCTACCAGTTGTGAGAAAACGGAATTCACCAAAAAATAAATCCAGAGATCTTGGTGGTAGATGCATTTCTACAATAGGCCTAAACAAGGCGAATAAATAAGCTAACATTTCCCCCCAGAGTAGTTGCAAAGAGAAAAAAAAAGGACATCCGATTATGAAAATGTATATATACCGAAGCCATCTAATACATGATTTCTTGTGTGGGCCTAGGCTGACGCATTGACTGCACTGCATGATGGACATGACATATTGATATACTGTAGAGAGTGGTTTGCACTCTGAAAATCACTGTTTGGAAATACTTCAGTTTTTGGTCAGTTGACGGAAAACTTGTGGATGGTCGTTCAGTTAACCTGTGTTTAAAGCACCAGCAACCAGAGGGCACATCTCCAAAATAAGCACCAAAATGAGCATGGCTTGATGTCCGTTACAGAAAGCCATGTCATGACTAATTTTTGAGCACTGATGCAACTTTTGTGTCCGTTTCCAAGGAAATAATTGTGTAAGTGCATGCAACTGTTACTATTTTCTGTTCGTTTTCAACAGAAATTTGACTAATCTCTTGTTTTTTTACAAGGATGACCAACTGAGCCCTTATTTTGAGTTGCCCCAGAGGATTTTCCTCAGCAGTGGTACCACATTCCAAGATCTCAGCAAGCTCAAGGCTTTACAAAAACCGATTCAGAGGCACAAAATAAAAGCTGAATCGTTATAAAACCAATGATTTCTTACAATAGAAGAAGAACATGTAATAAGTATGGAATTACCCTTTTTCAATCTCCGGAATGCTGTGATCTTCCGTCGAATTCGTGGCCTCCTATCTTGAGAAGCCACCTGCTCAGGGGGCACTACATGGCGTGCATTGTAGGTCAATCCAACCCTATGCAGATGTCCTCTGACATGATTGGATAATCCAACACCTGACTCAAAGACAGCGGGACAGTATGGACAATTCTTTTGGTCCGATTCCGACTCTGATAAATCTTCTGAGAAGGATTCACTCAGTGGTATTTGGTGGGATTCAAAGGTTTCTTCACATACTTCTGTTTCTATGCATTCTTCTTTGATTTCAGGGTCCGTTTGGTCTTGCTCCTCAGTCTTTATTTTTTCAAACAACCTTTTAGATGCCTGCAGAGCACCCCTCATGGACATTCTTCTGCTATAGGTATAAATGATGTTTTGTTTTTCTTCCTTGCCAACATTGTCAAAGGAGTTCATGTCGTTGTCATTAAACTGGAGAATGTCGAAGTCGTCATATTCGTCGTCTTCTTCTTCTTGGTTTATATTGTTGGGACTCTGCAATGGTTTTGGTAAGATGAAGCACGAGTCTTGATCTGAGGTGTTGCGATATGGGGTGGACATCTTCCGCTTTGATGGTGACCTTCTCATAGTTGAATGATGCACATTCAATTTGGGTTCACGCATGCTTTGGAAGTGCTTTTCAGCTGCACCTGATGGCAAACTATGTCCATTTGGGGATAAAGACGAATCTTCAACCTTGACAGTGAATGTTTCTGGAAACTGATCAGAGTCATCGTTGCTGCAATTATTGGTTTCCTCATTTTGCTCAGCGGACTTCTTTCCACGTTGCTGTCTGGACAGGAGAACGTTAATGGATTTGTCAAGCTTTGATTCCATCAGTTGAGACTTGAGACCTCTCTTAATCTTGCTATTTTTGAATAGGTCTGAAATGTCATTGGATTCACTCGGTGAACAGGCTCTTCTAGAAGAGATCCGATTTTTTATTGAGATTTTAGACATGAATTCAGCATCTTCTACAGGACTTTTACGAGTGGGCACATACTGCTCCTTCGATGGTTGCCCGTTTTTTTGACTCAGCTGTATAGCTTCATATTCCTCAAAAGTTTGTTGATGACGTCGCAGAAGGTGATTCTTCATTACATTTTTGCTAAAAGCTCTGTAAGAACAAATGTTACAGGAGTACGTTTCAGAGTCATGATTCTGGATCTGTGAATATTTCTCACAAGGCTGTGTAGCTTCGTATTCCTGTGCACTTGTCTGAATAGGCTGTGTAGCTTTGTATTCCTCAAAGGTTTGTTGATGGCGCCGCAGAAGGTGATTCTTAAAAATATTTTTGCTAAAAGCTCTGTAAGAACAAATGTTACAGGAAAATGAGTCAGGGTCATGATTCTGGATCTGTTTTCTAACCGTTATAACAGTGTGCTGCATAACATTATGTCTCCTAAGATCATTCTCATTGAAAGTCCTGAAGCTACATTTGTCACATCGAAACTTTCTCTTGTCTTTCTCATGTGTTTTCGCATGTTGAACAAACGTGTTTGGGTAGTATGCTACAAATGGGCACTGAGGGCAGAAAAGCTTTTTCATTTCAACATTTTTATCCTCTTTCTTCTTATAATTCGTGCCTCTGATCTCTTCAGTGAGTCTTGCTCTCTTACCCTGGTGGATGGACATGTGCTCAATAAGTGAACCACTTTTTCTGAAGGAGAGTCCACATTCACGGCATATAAAAGGCTTTTGCGAAATATTCGACTGTGATTTGGAGAGCTTCCTTCCCTCAGATGACGTTTGGCTCAGATCAGGGTAAAGGTCTTCTGAGGGATCCACCATGACAACCATGTCCATTTTCCGCTTCCTTCTCCTTTGGCTGTTATTCGGAAGGACATCAGCTTTCGCCTCCTCATCCGAAGAATCACCATTGTTTTCCCACAGAAACTGCATAAACTCTTTGTGAGGGTCCCAATGAAGATCACCGGCACCGCTAAAACTATCCAACGAGTTCTCAGGTGAGTCTGAGTCAAAACCCCAAATTCCTGCAGAGTCAATTTCCTGGACAGTTTTTAATGGGGTGATGCTCTTTTCTTCCTCTTTCTCTGTGGAAATGCTATTGAGTTCATTGGCTTGAGTAGCCTGATGTGAAGAAGGTCCATTTCCCAGGCCAACTGGAGACAACATATCTGTGTTTGACAGAACATCTAGGACACTGTTCTGTTTTAGAGAAAGCTTGCCAAAAGAATCAGAGGAAGAGGCTGACTCTTGGGCCATTCTTACAGGCTCTTGCAGTAGTGAGAGGGCATTGATCTCAGGTTCGGCATCTTTGTCATCTTCATCAACACCTGTCAGACATGACATTTCTGCTGCCATGACCTGAAAAAGACAAGTAAAGCCTTTTAGATATTCCACGGTCACATTCCATGCTTTTTTATATATTCTTTGGGGGGTATTGCCTCTATTGTATAGGACAGAGAGTAAGCTTGTGAAGGGGGGACAGAGAGAGAGTGGGGGAGGACATGCATAAATGGAATCAAAACTTTGGCCTCTGCGGGTTGAGGCCTTGCCTCGTTGGGGCGGCAGCTCTACCAGGTGAGCTATAACATTATCCTTTACTGGTGACTATGTTTGATCTGTACGGATCAACTCCCATGGTTCGGAAACACATGTGGACCACCAATTAATTGTAAAATTTACATATTAGTGTAACTTTTAGGTTTACTATTGGGTCACTTTTTTCAGTAATAATTGTATACATTTCAATCCAAAAAGAAGCCATGGCAAATGGAGGAGTGGAAGAATTGGAGCCTACCACATCATTTAAGGATCTGTCCATACTACTACTTTTTCACTTGAAAACACATCAACTCTGCTCCAGATATGCTGGCATCCAAACTACTCTGGAGTTTTAGAGCCGCTAAAACCAAGAGGTCTAGAAACGCTGCTGGCCCTGTTTGAGTTTGAAAACTATAGGGCAGGATTTTAGTCTGGACGGGTGGAAACAGAGTTGTTTGGAAACTATGACATCAACCGCTTGCTGATTGGGTCTTTTCAGTCATGCCTGCTGATTCGTCAGGCTCCTATCACATGACCACATTCTGGTAAGAAACAACCGGCATTAGCCGTGGCTATCACTGTATAATACAACATGGATAATCCAATAATCCAAAACAATTGTTGCTGACCCGGTTGTCTTTGCTAACAGCTGTATTTAACAATGCTACAACTGCTTACATGCGTAGATAAAATAAACTAAATAAAATACTTTAGTTTAAATCTTTATTTAAACATTGAACACTTGGAAAGTTGTAAAAATTCAAGTTCTTTGATAAATAGAAAGCAAAGATATATTTGTCTCCCTTCTTTTGCTTAACCTGAAAAATCATCAGATTTGTAACTGAACACCGTCGTCTGATCTGAACCATGGGTGTTGGGATCGGTTGCACCTCTACCATCAGTTGGTTACATTCAAACTACTATGTTTTAGTTTTAAAATGAATCACTGATGCTACATTTGTGCCTGTTATCCAAACTACTCCAGAGTTTGAGGGCCTGGAAGTTTTGAAACGCTTCTGCCCCTGTTTTAGTTTGAAACTCCAGGGTTGCGATGTAGTATTGGTAAGCAGAAACTGAGACATTTGGAAATGATGATGTTGTTACCCGCATTAGCTTCCTGATTGGTTCTTATCAGTCGAAGCTCAACTACCACCAGTGAAGGCAAAACATTGTAAACACTTACAGTTCCACCACATCATTGGTTTAAATCCTTCGTCTTACTTTTCACCTCTGTCGTTTCTCGTTTGTAGCATTTTCTCGAAGTAAGCAACCACTTGCAGAGTTGAAAATCTGCTTCCTGCCTGTGCACTTGTTACAGATGTGTAAATAGTAGCCACTACAGTATTGCAAAACAACAACAAATCCTGCACAAACAAAACACATGGAATGTTGGAGCACGCAACGAAAAATTTGATCTAAAACAGCCCTGTTAGAACAGAACAAAGGGCCGCAACAATGAGGGTTGACCAGTGGGACTGTAAAATACAACAAGTCTAGCTGGAGTCTAGCTTTAGCTTTGCCTCTCTGGAAAGTTGATTCATTGTTGGGCTCAGTATGTAACCCCTTCATTTTTGCATTTCCTAATTGTGTTGTAATCATATTTGCCTTTTACAGTCCTGGTAAAATGAAGGTTTGTACTTTAAGTAGCTTTGCTGGATAACAAAAGACAATAGCTAGCTACAAAAAGAAGCTCATTGCATTGAGCAAAATGCAATAGGAACTAGAAATCACAAAAAAATTAATTTGTCTAGTTCCACATTTCTCGTGATTATCAAGAACAGTTCTTCAAGTCTCCACAGAGGCCTGGTGGTGACGACATTGAGGCTACATTCATTCTTCAGCTCTGGTATGGATACGCCTGGAATCCACAATACTCCAGAGTTTTACAGCAGCTAAAACAGAGTGTGGAAACGCTGCTGGATCTGTTTTAGTTTGAAAACTCCTGGGCAGCATTTTAGTCTAGACAGGTAGAAACAGAGAGGTTTGGAAACTGTGACGTGGACACTCATAAGTACTTGCTGATTGTGTATTTTCGGTCACAACGTAGCCTTCGCTCATTCGTCAGGCCCCTATCACATGACCCCCTTCCATAAGAAAACAACCAGCATTAGCCTCGGCTACAAGTGTAGAACACAACATGGATAATCAATCACAAGCAAAGCTGACCCTATTCTCTTGGCTTACAGATGCACTGTAGTTAAATTCTATATTTTAACACTACAACTGCTTACATACGAGATGACCTATTGTTTGAGGTAACTGTGTACACCGGCATGTGCATGCCTTCCTGTTTACATTGGCTCCCGCATGCCCAGTGTATGCTAGTGGTCACCTGATATGCGTTTTCAGGCGTGTTAGTAGGGACAGGAATTGAGACTGATACTGAGTCACAGCTCTCATGTGGAGAGAGAGGATTTTAGTTTTAAAACACAATTTTTAAACGAAAACACAGTAGTAAGGACGTAGCCGTAGTCAAAATTTGAAGTCGATGCTAGCTGACGATTACTATTTACACTAAATGAACAATGCAGCCAGTAGGAGGTGCTACAATGGATTAAACATTTTAGACATATATAAAATTCAAATAGCGCTAAAACGATTAGTCGATTGCCAGAAATTACTATGCAGCTTTTTTAAGGGAATGTTTAAGTCTCTTCTGGAGGTTTAGGGTTCTACTTTTTTGTCTTGATTGTAGCCTTAGATATTGTGTTGTTCTGTACCTGATTTCATGGATTTAGGACATTTAAACGATTATTTTTCATATTTCATGCATTAGTTATGTCAGAAATCAATTGGTAGATAAATCCATAGTGAAAATAAACACGCAGTCGTAAATGCAAATCTAAAGCAGCGATGGTTACGATTATTTGTACATCTGGTTCGGTTGGTCAATACTTTTGAAAAACTTGTCAGCGTAGTAATTTTACAAATCTAATACCTAACCTTGTGTTTTACTAATTTAAAGTTAAGTGTGTGGAATTTAGTGACATCTAGTGGTAAAGTTGCAGGTGGCAGCTGAATATCCCTCACCTCACCCTCCCCCTCCAAACATGAAAGTGAACCTGTGGTATCCTTCAGTTGTCATAAAAACTCAAACAGTGTTTAGTCTGTCCAGTTTGGATGACTGTAAAAAACATGGCGGCCTCCGTAGAGAGGAACTGCGACAGATGTAATTATAAAAGGTTTTAGGATAGAGAAAACACAATTTGTACAATTTGGATGATTACACACAAGTGAAATCACCACTAGGATTATTTTATACTCCATTTCTGCTAATAGATCCCTTTCACCTAAATCTTACACACTGAACCTTTAAGTTTTCCACAATAGTCTCGCTTGTTCCAATGTGCTTCTGTGATGTGAAAAGTAAACAGTATGGCTACTTGCAGGGACACCACAGTTACATCCCCGACGCGATCGACACAAAAACAAATATGGCTTAATACAAAATATACCTGACATTGCGCTCGGGTGATTAATTGTGGCCATTAACAACGCCACAAGGTCGCAGGGGTGAGATCACTCGCATTTGAAGGGCAATAGAAGTGTCACACCAGGTGATCGCTGCTGTGGCGAAAGGTGTTTGTCACATCTACACAGCGGCAGCGAAACTGCACAGGGATGAACCTCGTAACAAGGCTTTCGATGAGCGGCGCTGGCTTTTGTACAGAGCCCAAACTTTGCGCACAGTTGTCCGGCAATAAGCCATCCAACAGTAGTTTGAACGGGATTCCAAAGGGTACCTACTTTCACAGCAGATCGGGGTTATTCGCACTTGGTCCCGCGCGGATCTCGTTGCATTTCCTCGGCGTTTGTATCACGCTGGCTCGCTGGATGCTGCTTGCAGGAGCTGCAGACCATTCTGTTCCAGACCCAAGCCTATTCCTCAGGCTAAACTATCGCCGGTGACAGCCATTACTCGCTGCTCGCGACGCGGATATCGGTGAAACGACGATGAACCAACCGACTTTACCTCCGAGCGGCGCGGATGGTGACGGGGCGCAATTTGTACGCTGCATTGAATAATTTCTTACTTTCGTCTTCCATCTATTTCTCAGTCGCCATTTTCCGTGGTGGTCTGGTGAGGGACGGAGCATTTCCTATTGTAAGGGTAACCGCGCTGACATTTTGCTCTTCCGTGACAGAGCAAAAACAAATTCCCCGATAATTATATCATATTACACACTGGATATATTAACAGTTACAGGTGATTAGGCTGTTTTAAGTTATTGTCTCGCATAATTCCGGAACGTAATGTTACAAGTCGGCGCCGCGTCCCCCCCTGCGAAAGGTTCCCAATGGTTCAGTCCAGATAGGAGGCATAAAAAAACCTGAGTGAATGACCATTTCTTTTGGGTAGTAGTTTTTTTTAGATGGATGGCGGCTAATCACCGTTTTAATTGATCAAATGAATCTAAACTCTAGTTATCGTTTGGTTTGTGTTCTTTAAAAAAAAGGAACTCTCTTGTCTCTGCTGCTCAAAGTTGTCCCTGCCGCACAGAGCAGGTTTGTGCGGCAGCAGAGGAGAGATGTGACCATCTATCCCCCCACGGTTGTCTCCTCTCAGCTCTTTGTTACTCCCCGAGCCGCTGATTAGCCGCTTCACTCATTCACAGCCTCCGTCCATGTTAAAGAGAAAACACACTGGGCCCGATCACCCAAAGTAAGGAAATGAATTAACACAGGGATCGTGTGTCCGAGCTGCCCTACTTTACATCTGAGGATATTTAGCCGTAGCTTTTTTTTTTGACTATGAATAATTAAGTCTCACTTACAGTCCTGGTAGTGTTGATGATGAACGTGCCATGTTATGGGACCTGACTAAACCTAGTCTTAATATGTGTAGGGTAAGGGTATTCATTATTAGAAGTGGGTACACAATGATAAAATAGTGCATTTAACTTAGAAAACAACACATTTTCTTGCTAATTACACAGCTAATGCTAACTGATAGCTTGTTTTTGAATGTTGCTAGCTTGTTTTGTCCACTCTGCTAAAGCTAGCAAAGCCTAGTTAACTCTGAAAATGGCCTCCTAATTTAGTATTTTACAAGGAGACTCTTAACTGTATTCCACGTAATGTAGAAAAAAAAACATTTAACATCGTGCAGCAGGTGGATATTTAGAAAATATTCAGTTCTGTCATGTTTTGTGTATTAATAATGAAGCCAAATTGGCAGCCACATCGCTAAACACATAGCTATTGCAGTATTTTCATTATTTTTGTCCCAAATTGTCATGTACGTATGATTTTCACTTCATTTACTCCAATGGTTTGAATCCATACACTTGTTTATGAACTAAAAATGGCACCGAAGACAGCGTGTATCACCGCCAAGGCCCAACATTCCCCTTAAATTCAATCAAGCTCCTCCATAGATATCAGTCCCTTAAATATGACTGATTGCTTTAATTAAGATCCACAAATTATTGCCAGGGGAAATTGGTAATAATATAAGAAAAAGATAAGGCCTTATTTCACAATGTCAAAGAAAGTGGTTTGTCCCCTTTGTCCAGATCAGTGCCAACGTTTAATGTGTTCTTTCTTGGCCCATGTCCCATCCTTCCACCAAGTTTCAATAAAATTGGTAGTAGTTGTTGTGTAATCATGCGTACAAACAAACCAACCAATGAACAAACAGACAGGGATGAAAACAACCTCCTTGGCAGAGGTAATTATGATGTAACTAGCTGCATGATTAGGATGCTTGACTTTTGCATTCTAGGACATATGATTGAAAAATGAAAAGATGGTTAGCTAACCCCTTGTTGCCACAGGCCAAAGCTGATCTAGGATGAACCCCTCAAGTTGGATAAAGATGGATGTCCCCAATTAAAATCCATCCATCCATGATCCGATGAGATGTTGGACTCCAGTGACTGCCCCTTGTCCCTGGACAATCTGTTTTTTGAGAAACCCATTGTCCACAAAGTGTGAGTGCAAATAGATACCACACACACCCTCCCCCCCGCTTGTTTCTCTCTTAGCAGCTCATCAATGTTCTTCCCTCTGGTTTGTATTCAACAGAAAGCCTCTGCACCAGGAGACAAGTCCATGGCACCTGGATGTGCCTCCATCCCTTTCTCAGATTCCAGCTACGCATGATATGCAGGAGGAGGCAGAGTCACTCCCTACCCGATACAGTATGTTGTAAAGGGTGAATTCCTTTTCACTTGACTTGAGTAAACTGCTCAGTATCTAGCCTATTGAAGCCCTACTAAATTTAACTTTGTGACTCACAGACACGATAGCTCACAAGCTTTCCAAATTTCCCTTGACTTGTGCAAACAAACTGGGATCTGGGTCATATGATATATTCTCATAGTTATTTGTGTCAGTGGAATGGTAAATTTCCTGCTGTAAATTCTTTAATATTTTCTGCTTTTCTTCTCATCTTTCCAAATCCTTGTCAAATCATTGCAGAATCTACAAAATAATTTACAGCCACCAACAGCTTGATTTGAGGAAAAAATCTCTGTCTCTTCTTTATTTCTCACAGGTTTCTCAGTGAAACCTGTTCCGGCCTCAAGGTCCCTTCCTCCTTTTAAAGTAACAGCTGGCCTTAAAGTCTTATCACAAATCAACAGCTCTTATGGTTTCAACCATGACGAAAAAGAGTTTGAGGAGACTCAGTGTGGCAGCAACAGTAACAGCATCAGCAGATGTGATGGCCTTTGGGGAGGTGAAGGGTTCAGGGATTACTCTCAGGGTGCCTGTCAGAGTGGCAGAGGTGGAGATGAAACCCTGCAGGACTCTGGTCATGTGGCCGTCAGCAGGAGGTGTTTTTCTCTGGACTGCAGCAAAAGCCCACTTCTACGGAGAAGGCAAGTGTCAAGACAGCATTTACATGATTGGATTAAAGAGTCCCTGCACATTGTTTTCAAAGTCTACATGTTTTGAAAGATGTGAAAATCTACACTAGGGGACAGAAATGTTTTTTAAAATTTTACAGCATTTAACTGCTTAAGTTTGACATGTGGCCTGAAGTACAAAATGGTAAGAATTTAAGGCAGTAAAAATCAGGTCAGCAAAGTCAGCAAGAGGTGGATGCAGAGCTTGATATGAAAAACCATTTAGATCAGGATTTATGTTATCCGCTGTCCAAATATGTAATGTCGCACTGATTCACTCTTTAATCCCCGAAAATGTTGGAACATGTGATTTGCTTAGTTAAAATTTGTATCATAGCAAATCGAAGGAGCCTTGATTTTTGAATCGATGGACAGTTCATAACAAGAACATGAAAAGATGCTTAACCATCCCCCATCTTCGCCTTGTTGCCACAGGCCAGAATGTCTAGCTTCCTCACACAAGCCTCCAACCTTCATATCCTTCCCTTCATTCCACAACAGCTTGTTCAAGGTTCAGGTGTCGAACAGTGGAGGTGACTCGTCACACACAGACGACCTCAGTATCCGCGGCAGCAGCAGCCAGACAGCTTCCAGACCTCAAACTTTTCTCAGTCAGGTTGCCATGGCGACAGTACCTCCTCCTCTTCAGCCGCCACGGGCGACAGTTTGCAAAGCAGCTCCTCCTTTCCCTCCAAAGCCCCTCTTTTCACCCCCTCTCCTGGGCTCATCTGCAGCAAGTGGCCGACCCCCACAGCAGGCAACACACTCAGAGATGCCGGACAGGGCCACAAAGAGAGCCTTCGTTCCGCCCATGACGCCTCAGCCGCTCTGCATACAAGGTGCTGCACTGCGCTGACACAGTCTCAGACAGGCGTGTACTCGTTGTCTATGACTGGTTTACCAAACACCACTCATATAGCTTATGTAAAATGTTGCAGCTAATGAGTATGCTTCCGCCTAGCAGTGGCAGCAGCTGCCACAGTGTGTTAGGGTGTGATGAGGTAAAATGAGGTGAGCTCTCCCCATTGACCGCTCCAGTGTAATGACACATGCTGGTCACTAGGTGGCTGATAGAGGCAGGAGGCAGTAAAAGTAGAAGCCATTTTTGAAGTTTTGTTTTAAGCAGAAAACACAATTCCTTACTGTTATACCTCAAATAAAGACTTAAATTGAATATCATAAAACAGGCAAGCAGTCAGAAAGAATGTGAGGGAAAATAAACATTTGATTGTGTTTGAACTGCACATTTTAGGTTCTTCTGGGTCTGAACTTTTGCGACCTGTTTCTGAAATCCGTATCCTTTTTTCTTATGCTTGTAATGTAGTTTGACGTCTGATGTTTTTCCTAAAATTCTTAAATTCCTTAACAATGCAAACACAGCATCAAAGTTCAGATCCGTCTTCAGCGAATTCCCATTTTTCAACTACGTTCAGTCCAAAGCGCTGGATGACGTAAGCTTTACTTGAAAGCCTTTATAAACAGTGTACTGAGGATTATGAATAACATGACACTCTTCATTATGTTGTCGCAGCCTGTGAACATGTGACTGGGTGGGTCTCCTGGAGTGTGATTATGTTTGCTTTGTTCGCAGGTTCTTTACACAGGTAAAAACTTTGTGGCATGTGCACCCACTGGATCTGGTAAGACAGTGCTGTTTGAGCTGGCAATCATCCGCATGCTAATGGGGACGTCAGAGCCCTGGAGAGATGTCAAAGCTGTCTATAGTGAGTGCAGCTAAGGCCACAACCCGAGGAGACACAACATAGTAGTTCTAGTTGAAAAGTTGTATTTTCTATTCACAGTTTTTTGGAAACTTTCTCCTCCTCGGGGAAGTTCGTTTGTTTTATGTCGTGTCACTTACAACTGATTTAAAACACAGATCCGATTTGATTTATTGTTTAAACCCCATGTCCACGTAAACAAAGCTTGTGATGATACATACTGACAGCTCTTTGTATCAACAGCTGGAAGTAAATAAAAATGATATGCACAATAAATCCGAATTTATTAAGGGACATTGTTTTGACACAATACACCTGACTTCACACACTGGGGCTTTAAAAAAAAATTTTCCGACTCACTGTGTGTACATATATCTCCAGTGTTTTGTTTTTTAATTCTGTCATTGATTGTTTTTGCCAGTTGCACCCATCAAAGCTCTGTGCAGTCAGTGCTTCGAGAGCTGGAGGAAGAAGTTTGGTCCTCTGGGTGTGATCTGTAAGGAGCTTACAGGCGACACAGAGATTGATGACTTCTTTGAGATTCAGGACTCACACATCATCCTGACCACGCCCGTGTGTGACACTACACTGCATTTCAACTGAACCATTGCAATATAAGTGGAACGGGTATACAGATCGGTGCTACCTGAATATATAATGTTGCATTTATCATTCTTTCAGGAAAAATGGGACAGCATGACAAGAAAATGGAAGGATAACTGTCTGCTGCAGCTCGTCAGGCTCCTCCTTATCGATGAGGTCAGTGTGTTTGTCAGATATTTCTTTCAACGGCCCATTAATCAGTTTTCATAGCATCTCAAAGTCAGCCTGGATTAATGTGGATGCTCACCGTGCACTGAGGTGACAGAAGATGTGCTGTTCACATAGTGTTTTATTTTGCCACTATGCATGATCAGTACCCTCAGCCCTCAGCGCTGTATCTCACTTGAGATTAATAATAATAATACTACATTTTATTTATAGGGGCCTTTCAGAGCACTCAAGGTCACCTTACACAGCAGAGATAAAAACACAACAAAAAACAATGTCATAATCAATTCAATAAATAAAATTAACAGAGAATGAAACATGTAGTTTTGAAAAAATGGAACACAATCAAACTGAATAATAATAGATATATATAAGTAATAATAGATTAGCCATTTAAAAGTTATAGCATGTTCTGGGCCTGTGTGTGATGAAAGTGCTCACAACCTGTCTAATTCTTCTAGAAATCCCTTATCTTAATAATAGAAAACAACGATCAAGAATTTATTTTATCAATATAACATTTTATTTTATTTTTCCTTCATTCCAACACCCCCTTTGAACCTCTGAGATGTTTCTGAAATCGACTGTAAGATGAAACATTTCTATCCTTCAGGTGCATGTGGTGAAAGATAAGACCCGTGGTGCCACGTTGGAAGTGGTGGTGAGCAGGATGAAGGCAGTGAACACATACAGGACAGCACAGAATCCAGAGTCAGGCCTCTCAATCAGGTTTATGGCTGTTTCAGCCACCATACCCAACATATCTGATGTAAGTGGCTGACAAAAACATCCTGTATATGTTTGCTCTGTATCTGCTTTATAAATCAGTAGCCTGTGACTAATTCTTGAACTGCCTGTTGTTAGA
Source organism: Hippoglossus stenolepis (assembly GCF_022539355.2). NCBI lineage: Eukaryota > Metazoa > Chordata > Actinopteri > Pleuronectiformes > Pleuronectidae > Hippoglossus > Hippoglossus stenolepis. The sequence goes on from NC_061493.1 coordinate 9,454,113, forward strand.
TAGCAGACTGGCTGTCGAATGAGAGCGGTCCAGCCACATATCTGGAAATGGATGAAAGCCATCGTCCAGTGAAGCTCAGGAGGGTGGTGCTGGGATTCCCCTGCAACCAAAACCAAACAGAGTTTAAGTTTGATCTGTCACTCAACTACAAGATGGCCAACATCATTCAGACTTACTCTGACCAGAAGCCTGCTTTAGTGGTGAGTAGGAAAATGGGGGAAACTGTCTTGCATGTATTTGGTGTGCCTTTTCATTTCTGATTTGTTTAATACAAAATGTCTCCGTAGTTTTGCTCTACCAGGAAAGGAGCCCAGCAGTCAGCTGCAGTTCTGGCCAAGGACGCTCGGTTCATCATGAGCATTGAGCACAAGCAGAGGTATGTTGCCGCCTTTTTTACATTAAAATGTTCATATGCAACTCTTCATCAATATATTTTCTCATTGTTCATTTTCGTTCATTTCACTGGAAGCTTGATCTTCTGCACTCTCTAGGTTGTTAAAATATGCAAACTCTATTCTGGATTCCAAACTGAGAGGTGAGTCTTTATAGCAGCCCATAAGCCCCATTTGAAATCGTAATATTTAGATCCCACCTGCTACAGACTCTGAAACCGTTTCAATCCAGACAAAGTAGGAAAGCATGTGTTCATTTAAGTGCGCGTCTAACTATCAGCTGTTTAACACATAACCTTGTTTGTGGTCCAGAACTGGTGATGTTTGGAGTTGGTTTCCACCATGCAGGAGTTGAACTGTCTGACAGGAAGTTGATAGAAGAGGCCTTCACTCTGGGAGACCTGCCTGTCCTCTGTGAGTCTTTGTCCCGTACACAGTTTTATCCTGTACTGTGAACTGATATGACACAATAGAAGTATGCCACATGATCCTGTGTTTTTTATCTTCTTCGTTACGCTGTAGACATAAACAGGAAAAAACAAAGTGTCAGGTTGCAACACCTGAGTTCCTATCCACAGAGATGTCAAATTTAAATCTAAATGCCTTTTTAATGGTGAGGTAATATGTTATATTAAAATGACCTATACTTGAATGTTTTTAAATTAATAAGAATATCAATCAATCAATATCCAATATTTCTTAAGAAAACATAAGTAACAAATGAGTCTGTGAAACTTGAATTCAGTTTTTAATTTATGAGATACTTATGAGAGACAAACAATAAAACTGGCATTTCCACTTATCACGCACCATTAATTAAACATATACCAGGAACCACACACCAAATAATCAGAGTATTGGTGCAAAACAGTCAGGTTCTTTCGGGACTTGCTGGTGTGGTTTTATTGTATCTCCCTGGCACTGAATTTAAATCTGAGTTCCTAACTCTTATTATTTCCCAGTTACCACCAGGACTCTGGCCATGGGGGTGAACCTGCCAGCTCATCTGGTGGTGATCAAATCCACCATGCAGTACGTTGCAGGCTCCTGTGAAGAGTGCAGCGAGGCTGACCTGCTGCAGATGATAGGCCGAGCTGGAAGACCACAGGTAACCACAGAACGATACATTTCTTTTAACCACTATTTGGGCAAATGTTTCAACTTTTATACAATAACATTAGCTGCATTTTTAGATCCCTTTATTTTAATTTTTCCTTTCTAGTTTGACACATCAGCGACTGCAGTGATCATGACCAAAGTTCAGACCAGAGACAAGTATATGAAGCTTATGAATGGGATGGAAATCATTGAGAGCAGGTATTATGGATTGTAGCTGTGTCACTTACTCCTCTCAGTTCTTCAGTCTTTCTGTCATTCTCTCTCACATGAATACATAGAGGAGTTAGCTCATGCAGTAGAAGTTGTCGAAGTAACAGTGTCTCTTATTTCCCCAGCCTACACGGTCACCTGGTGGAGCACCTGAATGCTGAGATTGTTCTCCAAACCATCAGTGATGTCAACATGGCTCTCGACTGGATACGCTCCACCTTCCTCTACATCCGAGCCCTCAAGAACCCCGCGCACTATGGTGAGAGCTCAAAGCACAAATAAAAATAATGTGACAGGATCATTGTCCAACTTCTTTGTTCTTATTGTAAATTAAACCATTTCAGGGTTTTCTGCCGGCTTAGACAGACATGGAATTGAAGCAAAATTGCAAGGTGGGAGAAAACTATTACTACTCTAACTGATTATTTAGTTGATGAATTTAAACCACTATACTGAAGCCACCTTTAGTTCCAGCTGTCTTTAACTGGGTAAATTGCATTCACAAGTAAACCTACTCCACTATTGTAGTTTTAAGGGGACAACTGTTTCTCATCTCCTCTTTAGCTCTGTGCCTGAAGAACCTCACCTCTCTGTCCTCCATCGGTCTGATTGACATGGATGAAGATATCAATATCAAACCAACAGGTAGAGAGAACATTTGGCATCAAAATGTTTAATGTTTTCCTCTTTAATATCTTTTAGGTTATTATCAGTGGCATCCAGGTCATTTACATTTGACTACACTCTTCTTTTTCAATTATATTATATAAAATACCTTGTTAAGTAGTTTTTTTTTGTTCTTCACAGAGGCCGGCAGGTTGATGGCGAGGTACTGTGTTGCTTTTGACACTATGACACAGTTCTGCAAAGTGGCTGGCACCGAGAACCTGTCTGACCTGGTAGGTTGCCTGATAAGCAGGTGGTGTTAAGCAGGTGGTGTTAAACAGGTTTCCTGCAAAAGGAACCTGTGTATTGCATGGCATTGCAAAAGCATAGTATTTAGATCTAAAGTGCTTCTATGTACAGATCGAGCTGTTGTCAAAGAGCAGGGAGTTCAGTGACATTCAGTTGAGAGTGAATGAGAAGAGGCCCCTGAACACTTTGAACAGGGACAAGAACAGGATCACCATCAGGTTAGCAACAATTATGGAACAGTTGCATTTACAGTCTCATAATCTATATTTTCTTTGTGCATCATATTTTAACTTTTGGTTGGGAAAGACATACGGATGGAGGTAGACACCAGCCATAATAAACGAGTTCTTTATGTATGTTGCTAGGTTTCCCATTGAGGGAAAGATCAAAACCAGTGAGATGAAAGTGAACTGGTATGTTTTCTCATTCCATTCTCTCCCTGTGGAAAAGCATTGTTGAATAAAAAATGAATAATGGTTCATGATTTATTTTTGTCTTAATCCATTTATCTTGCATTCGTCGGCTTGTTTTCAGCTTGATTCAGGCTCAGCTTGGTTCTATTTCAATTCAAGAGTTTGGACTCACACAGGACACAGCAAAGATCTTCAGGAATGGGATGCGTATCAGCAAATGTATGTTGCTTAAATCAGGGTAGACAAAAAAATCAAAATGTCTGCCAACATTTGATTTTTAAACATTTGTTTTTTGATCTTCATCAGGTCTGACAGAGTTTCTGAGTCAGCGATCTAAAGCAGGTTTCTCTGCTCTGCTCAACTCCCTGATTCTGGCCAAGTGCTTCAGATCAAAGCTTTGGGAGAACTCGCCCTATGTTTCCAGACAGATGGAGAAGATAGGTGGGTTCTTTGCTATGTCAATGTGCTATATATAGTGTATTAATGTTTATTTATTTGATCGGGACAGTACTCATTAATCAGACAAAACACTGTAAATGAGCCAGAGTTAGCTGTTCAATCTAATTAGTATGTTTTCCCTTTCCGGTTCTTTCAAGTCAACCTGAAATTAAATAAAACCTGTCTTATATAATTCATGGATAATTCATGTGTGTTATGCATACCATAGACTGATACAAACAAGCAATTAATAATAATTTGTCTAAGCAATGTAAATATGGTAATGAAGAATAGCTATATACGTGGTTCTTAAACATATACTGGTATATTTCAGACCAAACTTACTCTGCCACTGTTGCTTTCTATTAAATGTAAAGGTCATTTCCTAACATGTGATACTACTATATGTGTTTCAGGTCAGACTCTGTCGACTGCCATGGTGAACGCTGGACTCACCACTTTGAGCAAAATCGAGCAAATCAACCCAAGAGAGCTTGAGCTGGTCTGTCTGTGAAATATTTAAAATTAAAAAACGCTTCCTGATAATTGCAAGCATTTGATGTAACTTAATTTCTCCCGTTCAGATTCTCAACAGACATCCACCATTTGGAAACCAGATCAGAGAATCTGTCATAAATCTTCCAAAGTATGAAGTTACTTTGGAGCAGGTAAACAACGCAGCAGAACGATATTATCACAGGGTCAAGTGCACTAGATTCAATAATTTTTTTTTTACTAGATATTTCTGTTATTCTTCAATGTCTTTCTTTTAAGTTGTTGTTGTGTTTATTAGCTTCCCAGATACAGCTGTGCTACAGCAGAGATTGTGGTGAAGGTGAACCTAAAAAACCAGGCACAGCTGCTGTCCAGGAGAACAGCTCCAGACCACCACTACGTCTCACTGATCATCGGAGACTCTGACAACAATGTGGTCTCCATACAGAAACTCACGTAAGAAAAAAATATTTACATAACAAACTTCACTTTGTTTGACTTGTCCTCTTTTGTCGCCAAATCAAAAAACACAGACCTTTCACCATTATGTAAAAAAAAACTAAACTTGGTTTAAAACTTTGCAATTGATTTTCAGTAGGTAACCTCCATCTTTGTTTTCCAGGGACTTGGTGCTGTTGCGGTGCGGTAGCTGGTCGAAGAAGATTGAGGTGGCAAAGGCCTCGAAAGGAGAGGAGATCAGTGTCAATCTCATCAGCTCAGAATATGGTAACTAAGGCAGTGGAAATATTGTATCGTGTGGGAATATTCATTTACAGTTTAATTTACTGTAATCATCAGTTTATTTTATTATTTTATTACTTTTTTTTATAATTTTTAAATATGCAATTGAAATATTATCCAGGTGAGTAACAATATCTCCAGTTGTACAGTACAAGATTAATTTGTTATGCAGAGTATAAGCTGGGATACCTCTCAGTTTTTCAAAAAATATTTTACAGCACTATTTTCTTTATGTATCACTGAAAAACAAGTTTACGTATTTCAAGCTAAATTAGATAATCATTAAATTGTTATGTTTTTGTAAAGTTGAAAATTGTAATAGATTTCAAATCTAGACATTTGTCATTTTTTTGTCGTAACATTAAAATTCATCAAATCAAACCATAGATTCTGCAGCGGTTGTACATCATGTCTAGTGTCTTGCACTGTTTAAGTACTTACTTCCTTTTCCTGTCTTGTAGTGGGCTTCGACATCCAGCAGAAGTTCAACGTGTACTTCTCTGGAGCCAGGAGCTTTGGTACTGATAATCCATGTCACACATCGTATGATCCTACGGGACACAGAGCGCAGCACTCTGCTCTGAAACCACAGTCAGCTGATCCGGCTACACATCAGAGGGAAAATACCACATCTGTGACAGACCGAGGCACGACACTGTAGCTTTCTTACTCATGATTTTGATGATGCTGAAATATGAAATGGTTTATTTATTTGTAGTTCTGTTTCTCTGTTAAAATGTGACAACTTTGCAATCAGACTCAGGCAACAAAAGACAGTGCAACCACTTCTGCAAGAATAAGGATCTCTGTGGCCACGACTGCTGTGAGTACAATCACAGAAGGGATTTAGGGTCTTTTTGTTTATTTATGTATTGACCTGTGCATAACTTTGTTTGCCTGTCAAGATCCTTCAGTCCGTCATATGTGCACATGTGTCCCTCCCCCTAAGGTAAAGTAGGAGTAAATGTGGCAAAGAAGAGGTCAACAAATCAAGAATATGGTTTCTCTTCCCATTTGAAAGACCTCAGGAGCAGATGTGACACACTGCCACAGACTCCTGTCAAACGACTCAAGGTGAGGAAGACAACAGATATGATTTATAACAATAGAACAGAAGGGCACATATTCAAAATCATGAAGATCTTGTGTGAAAGAAAGTGAAAGAAATATGTCCCTTTGTCTGGATCTGCACCAAAATGTAATAGTTTCTTTCCTTGCCCATGTCCCATCCTCCCATCAAGTTTTGTGGAAATCCATTTAGTAGTTTTTGCATAATACTGCCGATCAAACAAACAGACAGGGTCCAGGACATAACCTATTAAGCAGATCTTTCAGTATGAATAAGCTGAATAAGTTTGATGTTCTGTTGTATTTCCTCAGATGAAAATGAGTGAGGAGTCTGTGTCTGTCAACATGCAGAGCTTTGCTTACAAACCCAAAGAGAGCCTTCCAACCGTTTCCTGGTATTCACAGTTACACCGTTTAGAGTTTGAATGGGTCCCAACACAATTGCTGCAATTTAGATTGTTGAAAAGTGTGACAGTAAAATGTGTGAGACCAATTGGGACTGATTATTCATTATTTAAATCTTTTGTGATCTGAAGGTATGGAGTAAATGACTATGGAGCCTCAGAGAGACCTCACACTGAGACCGTGGATCTGACAGGAGAAGACCGCACTGAACTCACAGACACGATTCATCTGGACGATTTTGACAGTGGTACATGACATAAAGACGATGACTCTGAACTCTACACCTTTCCATTGATTCCATCATTGAATCATCACATGATCTGTGACAGTGTGTTTCTCTGCCTCTCCTACTCAGATTGTAACGACTACGTTGGGGACATGTACATGGAAGAGACAGTCCGAACCCCTGCTGCATCTCATACCCACAATCAAAGTATCGTAACAAAAACAATTCACTCAAACCCTTTAGTAGACTAGTGTAGCTCATTAACTACAAATCTCATTTACTTTACATACTGCCAGTCACTTATCAGTGCATACTACATAGGTTTAGGTTTTCCAGCTTCATTTCAGTTTATAAGCAGTAAATCATGGAATTAACATTCACAGCGCAGTACAGTTCAGTGTTCTCAGATGAACAGATACAGACATTGATTAAAGGATATGTGGTTAATGGAAAAGGCTCTTTGGCTGCAGACTTTTATCTTTGGGGGCCAGAGCCTCCATGGATGCAATAACAAAGAGAGTGCATTTGAATAAGATGAAAATAGTCTTAGGGTGTTAATATTATACTGACAAGAGGTGAAATCAGAAGCTGTCTAGAAGACCAGATAGTCAGTTAGAACATCACAGTACAAAGTGTTAATGGTTATGTGGAACTTTTGGGCAAAATGATAAATGTATTTATGTATTTATTTCTTCTATACAGATATTTGTCCGTATGAAAATAACAACTTTGCACAATCATGGTTTTTTCTTCATTTCAGTATTTCAGTACAGTAAAATGCTAAATTTACAAATTGCGTTTACCATTAACATTTATTTAAAATTAAAAATGTGTGTCAACACAGTTTTTTCATTTTTCAGTATTTAAGTATTTAGAATTTATCATTTGCCCAGGATAATCGTTTACCACTGACAACTTTGAAGAACTTGGTTATTAAAAAAATGAATGTTGGAGAACATGCAAAGCGCCAATGTGGTCTTTACGAAAACAAAACAAATCTGACACAGCCACTTTTTTCAGACTGAATAAAAATCTCTATAGCACAGAAACAATTAATGGTGTTGTCCGCTGTGTGCAGGTTCCTCAGTGTGGATGAACCCAGGAACAAGTGTTTGGAGTCAGAACTCTAAACTGCATCTAAACCGGACCAATACAACCACCTCAGCTCATTCTGAGAGGCCCACTGCGGTCACAAGCCAAGGCTCATACTGTGAAACTGCTTTATCCGCACAAATACCAACTGTCACCTTTGACCTCGGAAATGAATGGGACGACTTTGATGATGAGCACTTGGTGCATGCCAGCGAGACGTCATTTGCTTCGTGCACAACTAATGCTAAACCTCAAACCCAGCAGTCTGTTGAGTGCAACACGCCAGGTAAAGTCCAAGTTTCATTAGCTCAGGAGATGTGATAATAATGACACTTGTTTTGTGTATTTTTCAGCTGTATATACATCTCATTTATATGTCATCATAACATGTTTTAATCATCTTAGAATAAACTACAACATCATTGCACCACCATTGTTATGTCTTTGATATCAGTACATATATTTTATGTTTAGGCTTTGGGGCTACATCAGCACCTCCACTCTTCTTCAGTCCCTCACAAGTCAAACCCTGTACAAACCCTGCCAAGACACCACTGAGGTAAAGCCAGCCTCTAATTAAGTCTTATTTTCTGTTTCATACACGACTAATCAAATAATATCCGATTATGTAAAATATCTCAGGAGATACAGAGGTTTTATGTGGTATTTAAGATAGTATTTTTGTGTTTCAGATTGATTTCACCCAATCTCAGTTCTGAAATCAGAAAACCAGGCCCCTCACTAGTCACAGTCAGGCCACAGAATCGAGTCACTCTTGACTTTAATAAAAAGGTGAGTGTGTGTGTATACAAAGATCTGTGAATGTGATGCTTTTGCCTTTAGATGGCCACATTTACAAGAGACCGAGGTAGTTGGCACTTATGACATTTGCCTCTTACTCCTATTTGCGCAGAGACCAGGCATCTTCAGTGAAGAGATCCGAGTAAAAACACCGGAAAATCTCCCAAAACTGAAGCAGTCGGCCCCGGAGACCAGAAGGTTTGATTTCTTCTCAACAGTGAGAGTCCAAACCAACACCAGCACCAGCTCATCTATCAACAGAAGGTACAGGCTTTTATTTTGACTAATGTTATCCTTCAATAAATAATGAAATTAATCTAAATGGAATTCACTTTAATTGAAGTAAACATAATTAATAAATTCTCTTTCCCTCTTTTACTACATACTGCATGTTCAGCATCAACAGCCAAGAGGAGGAAGCTTACATTGGGATATTTGATGGCATATTTTAGAAGTCGTTGATGTGTTTGTGTTCATCTTTATTTAACATGTGAGTTACCGACTGTTTCAAAGTCGTGTTATTATACATTCACGTTGTAACTGAAACAAGTTCTTCCTGTGAGTTCCGACTGTTACAGATGTAATTTATTTATTTATGTGTTTATTTAATAAAGTCTGTTCATTGGTTGATACAGTGCAGTGTCTGTCAATTCTCAACGTGTAAATCAGCTTATTTTTTTGTGTTATAAATATGTTTGTGACAGTTGATAGATGTTGGAAAGTTATTAAAACTACCCATCTCTTACAGTTATGGGTCTATTACCATTAATATTACCAAAGATATTCATTTCAGCTGCACTCAATGTGATTATTGTGGGCAAGAGGAAACAGTTCATCATGTCATAGTACACTGTGCGAAATATGAGCAAGAAAGAATGCAGCTAATTGTAAACCTTGGCAAGATTAAAGTACATTTTGATTTAATAAAGCAGCTTCATAAAGCCAGTGTTATGGAATACTGTTTGATTAGCTTAGAAAAAACTAATATAATGAGAGAATATACGTGTTTTTTTTTGGTTTACTCAATAGAATAGATTATATAAGACATCCTGATCCACACTCCAACCGCCAATAAAACACAAAAGAAGAAGAAGAAGAAGAAGAAGAAGAAGAAGAAGAAGAAGAAGAAGAAGAAGAAGAAGAAGAAAGAGGCAGGTTTGAGATCACATGATACCACGTGACTTGTGCTGCAGTCACCGCGAGACTCTGACGTCACTTTTAGCGCGGAGTTTGTTGTAGGCGGAAAAGCTTCAGTGTTGAAGTCTCCTTGTTGAAGTCTGTTTGTTGAAGTCTCCTTGTTGAGTTGTTTTACGGAGTCAGTTCCACTTGGTGACTGTTTCACGGCTGGAACATTGACTTGACACGACATTGCGCTTCTATAACATGCTCCTCTGAGAAACTACGAGCAACTGAAGCGGTGAGTTCCTGTTGGTTTCCACACGGACTGTACTCGGCTAGCTTGACAGATGGTAGCTAGCAACATGCTAGCTCAGTTGTATTGACAACACAAACAGCGCGTAGCTAGTTTAGCATCAGCTGTATTTACATTTGAATCTGCCTGACAGTTCAACCAGATAGTTTGCTAATAAATAACCACAGGTTTTATGAAGTGGATGCAGTTCTTCAGAGTTTGCTTTACCTCTTAAAGCTAGTGTGACAGGGGCAGTCTAATCCAGTTGTTCTTCAATGAGGGGGTCCATGAAAAGTTTCCAGATTAATAAATACATTAAAAGTGTTCTGATACATGTGTGTTGACTCGGTGGAAATGTTTTTAATCTCTCTAAGACATTCTTCATGTGTTGCTCTTTCACATCACTTTGAAGAAATGAGGGAGAATGCGTTATGTTATATTATTAGTACACGATGGGCTCCTTGGAAGTATTTCTTGTCCCATAGAAAGTCCTTTGCTGAGGAAAAATTGAGAATCTCTAATCTAACCGTATGGTAACAATGAAAAACATTTCCAGCCCATTCAAGCTTCTGTCCATGTCTTTCAGATGGAGCTGTCTCCTGTGTGCACTGAAGGCCTCAGCACAGACGGATCTATCATCAAGTCTGACAGAGCTCAGAGGAAAAGCAAAGTCCCAAGTGAGATTGACGCTTTATGACATAACTGTGATATGAACGAAAAAAGATTATGTGCATTTGATTGTAGATACTCCAGTATATTAACATTTTGGCTAATATCAGTTTGAAAAGCAATATTGTTGGTCCAAGATGATTATATCTACTGCCAGTATTTGTCAAGCTGCCACTTTGTTCAGATGTTACAGTCAAAATATAAAAATATAACCCTTTTCTTAAAATAAGACCTATTACAAAGGTATCCATGTAACGTTTGCCCTTGTACACCAACACACACTGTTCATGACTTATCTGAAACTTGTGAATGTATGAATGTAAACATTTTGTGTTATTTTTCCAGGAGATGTGGAGGTGGACATTGAGTTCCTCTATAAAGCCGTTCCTCAGCTGGCCAAGGTTTTCCGCATCGTAGACAAAATTGGAGAAGGTACATGCTCTAGATAACCGTATCTATGCTCTTGGAATGTATATACTGTCTGCTGAATACAAACTTGTGTTAGAGATTCATAGTCAGTTGTTAAGCCCACTGGATTTATTTCTCATGACGTGTGTATATCTGTGCACCAGGAACCTTCAGCTCCGTGTACCTGGGTGAGGCTCAGATGCGTGACGGAAGGAAAGAGAGGTTTGCTCTGAAGCACCTCATTCCAACCAGCCATCCTACACGCATTGCTGCTGAGCTTCAGTGTCTCACGGTTGCTGGGTGAGTCTGAATTGATGATTTGTACTCTGAACAAGGACTGGTGATTAGAATCAATAACAAAACAGAAAAACATATCTCCACTACAACTTTCCTTAAAGCCATAGCAATTTGGTGTGTGGTTTGGTTTCCTCATTTATCTAGCGTTGCGTGATTTAGCAGAACCTAAGCATGTTAATATATGTAATTGCTGGTTCGGTCGGATGCAGCAGAAAGAGCACTGATTTGAATATAGGGGTTTGCAATCATCCGTGTTTTATGGGGGAATTTTTGAAGTAACAGGTAAAGATTCACCTCATCACTTGTAGAGAAGTCTCAGAAATAGCCTCTGTAATCTCACTGTCCCTTTTTCTGTTTTCAGAGGCAAAGAGAATGTGATGGGGGCGTCTTACTGCTTCAGGAAGGAGGACCATGTTGTGATTGTCATGCCGTATATGGAGCATCAAGCTATTGTGGTATATATATTTGTTTTGAGCATATGGCGACTACTTTTCAGCGATATACTGATTCTTGCATGGGAACAATCTGTAGTATATCTACCAAACTTTAATCAGGTATTATTCGTGTTAGTTCTTGTCTTGTAGATTCAAACTTTTGATCCAATCCCAATGTATTTATCAGGACATCATCAGCTCACTGACCTTCGAAGAGGTTCGTCTGTACATCTATCACCTGTTGAAATCCCTGAAACACATCCACCAGTTTGGAATCATTCACCGAGACATCAAACCAAACAACTTCCTCTACAACAGGAACAGCAAAATGTGAGTAGTTGCACTTCTCTATGTAATTAATGGAAGTGCTGATGATTCTACAAGCGACTGTGTCTATTTTAGCTACTTATTTGGCATTTCATCCATTAATGTGGACATTTTTGAGTTCCCTGGTTAGTTGGGATGTGGGATGGAATGTATGGGGGTTCCAGGGTCAGCTGTCTTGCAGTACAGACACAGCACATGAAACACTCATATGAAATGTGTATTTGTGTGTGTAGGTATGCTCTGGTGGACTTTGGCCTGGCTCAGGGAACAGCGGACACACAGATTGAGCTGTTGAAGGTGGTGAGGCAGAGGCCAACACAAAAAGGTGGAGGGTCCACGGGGAAACAAGACACCACACAGCGGAGCAAAGCACAATCCAGACTCCATCCAAAAAGCACAGCAAACACCACAGCCTCAACCTCACTACCTGTGCCCCCAAGGCAATCCACGGCCCTGCCACCTTCCTCCTCCTCTTCTTCAACTACCACTACCACACCTTCCTCAGCCTCTCGGAGAGCACTTGTTAAAAAAGCACGTTCTGTCACCACCACCGTCACCACCTCCACACCTCGCACAAAGCACACAAAGGTGCACATTTACTGGTCTCTTCTCTGAGTCGTTTCTTTGTTCTCTAAGGGGATACTTGTTCTGTATGTTTGTATGATCAAAATTAACTGGGTATTGGGCTGAGGAATTTCCTGGATAGAAGTACTTGTTTGTGATCCGTTTCTGCACTGATGTGTTAGTTTTTGCTAAACTCTGGCATCCGTGTTTGTTTTTCTCCAGGATTTGACAAGACTGAGCAAAGTGCCACGGCCGGTTTTTGGGGAGAAGAACCTCAACAGCTGCCTTCCAGCTTCCTCCTCCACCAAACAGGCTGCCATTATGACAGAGGTAAGCAAGATGCAAATAAAATGTTTTACATCTTTTCAGTAACGGCTGATGGAAGTGGACAGATCACAGCAAACACGACAGTACTCATTCAACATTTCTCTGACATGCATTTAAAAATGAAAACGTTTTTAGTAATTTAGCCCAAACAAGTGTCTATTACATATCACATATCAGTTTTAAGATCAACATTTATTCATAGGTGCTGCTTTTCTCATTTTAGTCATGTTTTTTTCCTCTATAAAATCTCACTTTCCATTTTTGTTTTTGTTTAGCTGGTAAAACCCATCAAAACAGAGGACCCTGCCAGCAGGAGGTACTCCTCAGCCATCCGTGGGCCCCTGGCTGTCAGGAGCCAGACCCAGAAGCCTCAGAGGACTTTACAGCAGGGCCTCACCTGTAACTGCTACCTGACCGACCGCGTCTGCAACATCTGCCTGTCCAGGTAACAACAAACATATCAAAACACTGAAGCACTCTTTATTTAAGATAGAACAGCAATAGAGCTCAACCTCAGGCCCTCCTTTCACCACTGGTCATATTTAGGTCCGCAATTTAAATGATGTAGCATCTATGTTCAACTTCAAGTTTCATTGTCAGCTATAAAGGAGCCATCAGGAATCTATAAAATGAAATTCTCAAAACTTCAAAACCTTATAAATCCTTGTTCTGACCATAAATGTCTCTTTAATGTCCCTGTTGTGACTGAAGGAAGCAGCAGGTGGCAGCCAGGGCTGGAACTCCAGGCTTCAGGGCACCAGAAGTCCTCACAAAGTGTCCCAACCAAGGGACAGGTCGGTATCACAAACCATTATTGATATATGTAAACTCAACTTTTCTCGTGCCCCCATTCATACTCCTACTACTATTTTTTTTCCCCTAACAAGGGAGGAATTTGACTCTCACTAATATTTATAGTCACACCCTCTCCTGTCTTTTTATCCATTATGCATTGTAGCCATAGACGTGTGGTCAGCTGGTGTGATTCTGCTCTCGCTGCTCAGTGGCCGTTACCCGTTCTTCAAAGCCAGCGATGACCTGATTGCTCTCACTCAGATTATGACCATACGAGGCTCCAGGGAGACCGTACAGGCTGCCAAGTCGTTTGGTGAGTATTAGAAACAGAGGCCTCTGCTTCTATATTGTGAATTATCCAGTAGCATCATTTATCACCATAGTTAAGTTAACAATTCAGCTGTACTGTGTTGATTATAAACTTGTCTTGGTTTGAACAGGTAAGGCGGTGGTGTGCAGTAAGGAGCTACCAAGGCAGGATCTCAGAACCCTGTGTGAGACGCTGAGAGGACGAAGACCATCACCTGGTGATGAAGTCACACCCCTCAATGGAGCAAGTAAAGACGCTGCTCACCATCCAAAGACCCCAGATGATACACCTACATATCGTCCCACTGAGGGAACATTGAAGCAACATGAAAGTGGAGTAGGTCAAACTCTCCCAAACCATCCTGAGCACTCAGGCAGCAAAGACGCCTCCCCCCTCCTTGATAAACAGACGTCAGAGGTGGAGAGCAGTGAGCGAGGCTGGGACAGAGTCCCCGACGAAGCCTACAACTTGCTGGACCGGCTGATGGATCTGAACCCCACCACCAGGATCACAGCTGCACAGGCACTGCAGCACCCGCTGTTCAAAGACTTGTGACGGAACCTGAAACGGGACTTCAGCATATGAGTCAGATGTAGAAAAGAGTGAAATCGACTGGAACAAAGTTCAAATCCTTTTGTGGAGACATTATCTTAACAAAATGAGATGTGGTTAATCTGTTTCTGTGTGTGTCTCCACACAGATTAAATATTAATGCTGGTTTGACGTTGGGGGTCACAGGCCTGTATTTAAGAGTTAGCATGAGTTATATTCATGGCAGCTACTGTGTAGACGAGGGAATTGTGAGGATTCAGTATTGACTGGAGGAAATACATTAGCTGTTGTGTGAATGGACGAACAATTTTAAATTTAGAGAACGGATATCTAATATTCTTTGTCTCTTGTCTTGTAAAGGGAATTGTCAGTATGTTGTTTACTCTTGTTACTGCCTAAGACCACTGTATGAGCTGAGTGTTCCTTAGGTATGAATGTGTCTTAATTTGAAGGTGTTCAGTGTCCATCAGTATTTTATATATGAATGATGTTTATTTATACCACTGAACACTGTAGTCTGCCTCATTGTACTTTTTAAATAAAGACAAACAAAGTGATTGTCATTTGGAGATTTGTCTATTACAAATTTCAAATGGCAGTAAACCAATGAAATAGAATACACACATACATGGAAATTGTCAATAGCAACAAAGTTTGCAAAACCCCTAAAAACGGATATATTAATTAGGAGAGTCGTTACTTGTTAAGATGTATAGCACTTCTGTTTACTTAGAACTTTGCAGTTGTTACGAAGTAAATTTAATTAATGACCAACTAAATATCAATGTTAACACTTTATGCCAAATTGAGCTGGAGCTGCCATCTCCAGAATTACAGCAAATCACAACTTTAGAGTTTTTTACCGTAGAAAATGTTGCCCTTAGAATAAAGCGTACAGAAGTTTATTTAACCTTTTTGCATGAATACAAAAGTTTGAATACATAACAGACGGAATAAAACCTTCCTGTCTGTTTGGTTTGTTTTAGAAACAGAGTTTGAAACACTTTACTGTTACATTTCCAAATACCCAGCAGACCTGCTGACAACTTGAAACATTTGGATGGTTTAACACTTTCAAATAATTCATCCATTTAATTTAAACAAAGTAAATCAACAGGAGAATTGACAGGTTGACGATGTTGTAGCGGTTGAACCTGGCCGCTACAGATTTTCCCTCGGATCGACGAGTTCCTCTATCCGCACCAACACGCTCTCGATCATGTCAAACGTGTGCAGCGCCGAGTGCAGAGCCTGAGAGGACACAGTAACATTAGAACTGTACAAACACAATCAAATGCTATTTATATATGTGATATATATGAAACCGTTGCTGACCTGAATCTGGGACTCTGACGTCATGTTTGGCAGCTTCTCGTCACCAACACTCACAGAGAGCTTCGACTCTTCTGTGGAAAACGTGATGAGAAGAACATTATTTCTCATTTATGATGGATGTGTATTTCGTACAGGTGGATTGAAAAACAATGACCAAGGTTATTTTGTTTTAGGGCAGAATATGTGATCACACAGAGCATGTGGGGAAAAAAGCCACCTTTAAGACCATGAAATATGAGGCAGTAATATTTTCTGTCCTCATGCTTGTGCGTAGTTTTTAAGAAAAAGCTGAGGAGTAGTTTGAGAAAGGTGGATCTGATAAAGACATTATCATCAGTATGAATGAGGAAACGCTGGTCTGACCTTTGGCCCTGCTCTTCTTGGTGTCCGTGGTGTGCAGCTCCCTCTCATAGTGAGCTCTCGACATGTTCACACCAACACGCAGAGGCTTCAGGAACGTGTCCTCGATTTTATACAGTTCTGTCCAGATCCCCGTCTGCAACAACACAAGATCATCATGAGAGTAGTTCATGTAAAACGCCATCGACCTGGTGCTGATACACACTTGGAATCACAATTATGTTAGTGAATAAATGTGAAAGGCTGAAAAAATCTCTTTTTGGTTGTTCAGTGTCCAGTTATACTTTTCTCTTTGCATCCCTTTGTGTGCATCTATTTTTGTTTTGATGCTTGGTTGATTTGCATCTCTTTTTTCTGTCCATTTAAATCTATTTCCATTTTGTTTTGCATCTGTGGTGTTTTTGCAGATCAGAATCAGAAGGATTTATTGCCTGAAATAGTCATTGCATGAAATAGTACAACAGAATTTGCTGTGCATCACCTAAAAATCTATTTATTCATACATACATAATACACACACACATCTGTCCACATTCATTAATAAAAAGAGTAAAAAATATACATTGGAGTCATATTGTGTGTATCCTCATTTTTTGTCTATTTTTTTTAAAAACTTGTTTTAGTCTCCTTTTAATAATTTTGTGTTTTGTTGTAGTTTTCTGTCTAGTTTAACTGATTTTGTGTCGCTTTTTGATAATTTTGCGTAATTCGTTTTTTCATTGTGCTAGTTTTCCATTTCTTTATAGTCATTTCAAAAAGAACTGTTATCATACAGAGGTTCTGATCCCTGTTTCTGTGCCCAGCAGATTAATTCAGATATCCATCCATGACCATAAGATCCTGCAAATCAACCATCAGCCCTATCTGTGACTCAGGTGTGAAACAGATCCACTCTCTTGTACGTGTTCTCACCTGGTTCTCAGTCACTTTATCTCTGATGACCAGGTAACGCAGCAGGTTCAGAGACTCCATGACTCTGAAGAGAACAACGAGAATAAGACGAGCAAGAAAGTTAATACGAGAACCAAAACTGAATCCTCTGCTGTTTCATTCTGAAGCAACATCCTTCAAAACATGAGCATTATGGAAACGTTAGAGTTGTGTCTATCTCATTAAACATAGTACAGTTCACATTTCAGTGATTCAATTAATCAAATAACATTATCTTCCATTTTTACTTTCTTGCAGTAGAGAGAAACACACTAACTCGCAGCAAACGCTTATTATTTCACCTGCCTCTTGCCCAGTGCATGCTGGGACAGGCTCCATCCACCTGTGCAGTTTATAAAACAGATGAGGAGTGTTAGAGTGTGTGTGTGTGTGTGCTGACCTGTCCAGGTACTGCAGGAGGTCGGTCTCTGGTCCGTCTGGGAGAATGAGGACCTTACGCAGCAGAGGGAGCAGGTGATCCCCCTGAAACCAGGTGTTACTGTTTCCCGGCTGAGGACAGAGACAAAGACACACGTCACCGGGACTGACCACACTGACGTTTAGCTCAGAGTTACTGCACAAAACCAATCTATCAGACACCATCACATCTAAAGTGGCTGAACTCACCTGCAGGGCAAAGTCTATCTGGTTCTTGATGTTTTTGATGATGTAGCCTTCGAGTCCTGAGTGTTTACTGGTCTTCAGCATGTACCTGAGAAAACATTACCGGTTAAAGTCTTTATATCGAGGGGTGGAACAGAGAGAGACTTCACTGATGAGTTCAAAGGAGGAAAGGTGGACACTTACTGGAAGAAATTATACTTGGCTTCAGTGTCAAATTTATCAATGCTCAGCTGTAACACCTTAAGACCTTTAGTTCTCTGTCGACAAGAAGGAAAAATGAATATATCGATTTTCAAAGAGGGCTTAAACTACATTTAATACACAAGTAGAAAAAAATGGTCACTGTTAAAACCAATATCTGCAGTTACAAATGTTAAGACTTACCAAATCGTTCCTTGGACATATTGTCATAACCTTCAACAAGTTCTGAAAATGAAAACTGAAGTTAATAACGCACACAATACTAATCGCATCAGAGCAGAAGCTGAGGTTTGAATGAGTGATGTGAGTGGACGACTGTGTTCACCTGAGGGACTGTGAGGAAGGATTTGATCTCCAGCAGATCAGCAGACAGGCTGCTGTCCTCTACCCGCACCAGAGTCTTCTCATACAGCTCCTGCGTGACAGGAAACACACTTGATTCAAACTCACACTTCCAACACTGATGACTGACGTCCACCTACTCACTGTACAGAGGACGGAGTCTTTTGATACAGATAAAACGTGGCCTTCATTCTGTTTCCACCCTCAGTGGTAAAGGTCAAGGAACAACACATTCTCTATCCACTTCTTTTCTATCCATTGATTCTCACCGATGCTACAAAAGCTACCCAGCCCATTTTCTTGAAACCTGGTGAAGGTCGGGTAAGAACCAAGAAATCATTAACTTTTGGGGCGGATTTGATTAAGGGGGCAGATCCATGACATTTTTTCATGTTCAACATTGCAAGACATCTTTATGAAAAAACAGGCATGCGTAGAGTGCTAATATCTATGAACGGTGCAGATCCGGATGCATCTGATCTCAATACATGTACTCTATGTGCAAATGGTGATAATGTTACTTTCCTAAAACTTGGAAACCACAGAGAGTTCGAGAAATGTCGCACCACTGAAAACAAAAAACAACAACCCTCATCTTTGATTCAGTGTTTCAGGTTGACTCACCAGTCCTTTCTGAATCCTGGTCTCCTCAGTTCTGACACAAAAAAAACATAAAAAATGTTCATGTCTATTTATTTAGAAGGGACTTAAATAACATGTGTACTTAAGTTAGATTTAGCGATGCAGGCTAGTTTTCATCCGCAGTCCCTGGCAGATTTATGGTTAAGAAAAAAAACATACAAATAATAATACACATAAAAAAACTAAACAGAATCACATACACAGACACTTAATAATCAATGTCATCAAAACAGATTATACTGTGTCAATCTCCAGGAAACAAATCTCGCACTTCAAACACGTATAAATGTAGTAACTTAGTATAGCAGTCATAGTCTGTATTATACATATGTAGATATATTGTAAATGTTATATTTAAAATCTGAGATTTGATATGGTTGTGAGTCGTAGTTACATTTTTGTCATCTGTCACATAATGGTGTTTCTAAGGACATTTCAACGTGTAAAGGAAACTAAATTTGAGAGAAATTCTTTGTCTAACTTTATTCCTGTGACCAGTTTTTGCTAAATTATGGCATTGTACAGATATAATGTTATAATATGTCATAATATAAATTATATTCACCTGGACAAGAGGAGGCAGATGTGTTCCATGTTGCACCGAAGAGAGAACACGGGACTGGAGAGACACAGAGGGAGTTAGGAAACAATCCATCCACTCACACAGTGTGAACTTTCATCTGTGTTGTCCAGCCCGACTTGTCAGCCAAGTCTGAAGAAACTAATACATTCACCAACTTACCTGAAGACACAGGGGAACGTATCTGCAGCCAGGTGATGGACGAACACCAGGTGAGTGAGGCTCGCCAAAGACTCTTTAGGATAACGCACCTCCTCCTCCAGAAAACCCAGAACCTGTTTCCTCCTCAGCAGAGGCTGGTACACGAGGCTGGATAGGGGCTCGCCGATAGCACTGAGGGTGTTCTGCACAAAACACACACACGTGACCCGTCGCACCATTTACACTGAAGTGACAGAACGACGTCAACTCTTTCCAGAGTATTATAGTAAATATGTTTTCGGTTCATGTGATGTTTTATACCATAATCTCTGAGGCAAAACTCCTGAGAGGAGACACGGGCAGAGTGTCAGGATCCTTGAGTTGTGCCTCCAACAACGGGTGACTCAGACTCTTCATGCAGCTGCAGAGCAGAAAAACACATTTATTTAACCTGGACACCATTATGATATTTATGCACCTTCTTATAATGTATTTTGAGATAATGTATTTTCTTTGAAAGTCTGAATGTGTGAAACATTTCAAATTTCTCCCTCACAACTTCAGAAGCTCTGTGCGCAGCTCGTCTTCTTTATCGGTGTCTTGCCCGATCGTCAGCTTGTTCGTGCTCTCGCTCAGCTCGTCGTTCATCAGGTTTTGTTTGGCCTCGAGGACAAAGGGTCTGACAAAGGCTGTCAGGTCGGTGCAGCAGCGGCAAAGCGAGAAGACGTCATCCTCCTCCTGCTCCTTGGTGTGAGGTATAGGCAGTTTGGCCACCTGGTCCAGCACAGAGGACAGGGTCATGCCCAGGGACGAGGCCTTACGGTCGCCCAGGCACAGCAGCACTAAGAAGAAGGGAGGTGGAGGCGGTGGATCCATGAAATTGATTCCGTACGAGCTGACGTTTGATCGCATGTATATTGAAGTGTTTCCTACCTTTCTGTAGAGGGGTCAGCAGCAGATGGAGACTTTCTGCAATGGTGACAGGATCGTCCTGCTCCAGCAGCTCCAATAGACCAATCAGTAGCTCCTTGGGTCTGCAAGTCTGTTAAATCAAAGAGAATGTAAACTCAACACTCAAGACATTACAGGGCTCATATTTTGCATATTTTTCATCGCTGTTTGTCAACGTTTTCAAAGCCTTTATTTAGCACGTAAATCTGCTACTATCAAAAACATGGATATCTTACTTTCTACAATATCTGACCATAACACATCTACACACTCATTGTTTTGTCTGTGTTTTAGAGATAAGCAGACCTCCAGCAGGTGGTTAAAAATGGCGAGGCATTGAGGAAGGTTCCGGTCGTCTTTATTCAGGAATACTTGAACCAGGGGAGGCAGCAGATTCCAGCCCATACATCTCACTATCTCCTACAGAAACAAGGGAAAAAGAGTAATGTAGAGCTACACATTTATAAACAAGCACTGGTGCTGAAATGTTTATCTCTGAGCAACGTACCTGATTCTGTTCGTCCAGGACAATGCTGAGGACCTGTGCAGTGTTTCCCTCCTCGATGCAGGTTCGCCCAGCAACAGTAAAGACGTTATGGTCCTCAGTGGTGTAGCTATCATCAGGGAGTGCTTGCTGTGAAAAAAGAAAAAATATATTAGCAATGAAAAAATTCCAAATCGATTATCCACGGTCACTTTTTAAGAGAAAAGCCAAATATTTACTGGTCCTAGCTGGTTTATATCATTGCATATTAAAATACCTTAAAGGTTCTGGACTGTTGATGCAACAGAAACATTTGTCACTATTTTCTGATATTTTATAAATATAACTCCTTCTATGATGAAATAAACTGCAGCAGTCAGTGAAATATCAATTAAGACCTCAAGGTTAATTTAGGACCTTGAGTAGCTGTTCTGGAGCTACGAGAGAAAAAATAAAGAGTATAAAGCTGCAATGACATTTTATTAAGTCAACTACTGTTTCCAAGGTCAAGAATGAACTTTTGATCTCAGAATATGAATCAGATTTACAGAGAGGTAGCTTTTCAATATACAAAGAGTTTGCTTTGGTGAAAAGATAAATGGGGAAAGATAACGCAAATTAACAAGCGAGTACTGTCGTTCAATGAGGAAGAATGAAGACGGGAACATAAAGTACAAGAGAAATAAGTAAAAAGCATTACAATAAAATGAAAAGTATATAAAAAAAAAAATGTTACAGGTTGTGCAAAAGATGTGCAAGTAGTCAATGGCGTGTGCATTAATGTAACACATAATATCCATAAGGGCGGGGTCAGTGTCAGAGGCACTGTTCTTTTGCATGAGGTTTGTATGTGTTTGTGTGTAAATGGACTTTTAATGTTGTGTATTTACATCACGCTTTTCTAGTCTCGATCATTCTTGGACATTCTTATTTCTATTGGATTCCTAAATGAATGTAGCAGGTATTGCTTGGTGTACAAATGCATTCAGATCTCTTCTATCTCTTGAATGAAATGACTCCACTGATTCAGAGGGACATGTGTGGAGTGCACCCTGGACAGATGGAGGGATGTGTGCTGATGGGTGGATGGATGAGTGGGTGGTGCACTCACACATCTCTGGACCACATCGCTGAGCTGCTCCAGAGCCATCCCTGCGGTCTCCAGGTGGGTTTGTCTTCACACAGCGATCCTCCTGAACAAACACACAAACCACACGTCAGAGTCAAAACACACCCGATCGTTATCTAATGGCTGAATCAGCAGTAATCTGTGTGGACGTGTGAGTGAAGTTCGGATCCAGGTCAGATGAGCCTGAGTTTGTTCTACAGTATAAACACAGGAGGAGATGACAGAATGCTAGTTTCAATTAACGACCATTAGCTTCGCTGTTAGCATGGAAACAAAGCTGAGTCACGCTAACATGATGAGCCAAACACAGTCGCTAACAGTAAACACTGTCATCACATATAATAAGGTTTCACGTGACAACAGACACCCACCGACACTGCATGTCACAGACGAACCACAACGCTAACTCACTCCAGTGCTAACCGGTGTTAAGGGCCGGGTTGTCCCTTCGCGCTTTCCGTAGAGGGAAATAAACGTCACGGGTCAAAGTTGAAGAACAGAGACAACATGGAGACGGAGCAGAGGAGGAAAGCTCACAAAACCTCCAAAAATGGTCTGTTTCCACTCATCAGTTCTTCTTTTTACAAGCATACTTAGCCTTATAAACATATAATTCATGCTAAGGCTAAATAAGTTTTAATATCGTCCTAAAGCTGTTCGTGTTGTAGCTCAAACACAAAGTGACTTGTCCTCAACATGTGAGCGTTTCACTGTGTGGCAGGTGGGAAACGCGAGAAAGCGATGACTGTTGAAGAAGAAGCAAGAAGGTGAGGAACCTTTTATTTTACTGTCTAATACACAATCCATTCAGATTGGAGTATAGTTGTACACTGTTCAATTAATAATCTATATCCTAGAGATGGCTGTCATGAAAGTAACCAATAAGGAATACTAACATTTGTTTCAATGAACGTGATGTGTGTTGATGTCAGGAGGGAGGTAGTGACGGAGAAGCTGAGGCAGAGGCTGGATCTGGAGCAAAGAGCCCTGAAGGTGGTGGAGCGTCTCCTTGACGACAGTGTGGCTGAAGACTTCCTGGTTGACTGTGTACGTTTCACCCGAGTTCAGTACTTCTCTATGAAGGAGGTCCAGGATTAATCCAAACACGCATCTAACCCGTATACACCTGCCACACGGGGCACAAGCTCTGAGACAGACTTCAGTGTCTCTAAGTCCTGCAGAGTGATGTCTCTCATTCTGGGATTAAAGTCAAAGAAACAAGTGACAGTGATTTGAAATATGCTTCCCATGTTGTTTATTATTCATACCTGTACTGATCAGGCGCTAGTTAGTGAAAACCGGCCATGTTATGACCGATTAAACTGGGGTTGGCACTAAATCAATAGCAGTAATTATCGTAATATAATTTTCGTCAAAAGCAATATAATATCCAATGTAATGTCCAATATATGTCAATATTATGCTTATTTGAACTTTCTCATCTTGATATAGTTTTTGGCCACATCATCCAGCCCTAGATTAAACAACAGTGAGCTGATAACTGCTCTAACTTCCTCCCAACTCCAATCCAATTCCACATTGTAGTTTTATCTTCATCTTCAGTTTGTCACTCTTCATCAGGTTCATCTTTTAAAAGTGACATAGTTGTTGTGTTCAGACATTTTTCAAAGTCTCCTTTCTTCACAGGCCAAATTCATCACTTCAGCTAATTACAAAGACGCTATCGAGGAGAGAGGGATTGCTAAACTGTGTGGTTATCCCATATGTCCAAATAAACTGGGCAAGGTAAGAGCCTTTGAATTAGTCTTTGTAATCCTAATAGATTTATTGTGTTTCATGTGTTTAATATCTGTTTTCTACTGTTCACTTAGATCCCAACTCAACAGTATAAAATTTGTACTAAGACCAATAAAGTGTACGACATTACAGAGCGCAAGGTAAGTGCTGCTATATGTGTGTAAAATATATATACATATATATATATATATCTATCTCGCTGAAGAAATTATTTTCCCCCTTTCTATTTGTGTTTAGTGTTATTGCAGTAACTTCTGTTACAAAGCCTCCAAGGAGTTTGAACTACAAATATCAAACACTCCTCTTTGGCTCAGGCAGCATGAGAGGTACGTTGCTTTGTCTCTTCCCTAAAACACAACTATGAACTGATTGTTACATATTCCATCTATAGATATAGGTTTTATAATATAGTATTTTAATTTACTCTAATTTTATTGTATTTTAACTTCACAAGTTAATGTGTCTACCTTATTCGCACTATCTACTCCTGTGACAAGTGAATTTCCTTGACGTTGGATCAATAAATTTGATCTTAATTTATCGTATCATATATCAATTTCTGTATAATAAGGTCATGTGTTCATTTCCCTTATTCCTGACAGCGATCAAGAAATTAAACTGCTGAAGAAAGGAGATGGGTATGTTTCAGCTCCAGTGTTTACATTCCATTGTAAAGAGTATTGTAAATGCCAATATATATATATATGAGATTTGTTGCAGATCTGATTCTACTAATGAGAAATATAATTTTTAGATGTTTCTAAGTGTTATTAAGACTTTATGACGTGTGTGTTCAGTGGGAGCTCTGGAGAGGTGGTGATTCTGTCAGACAGGCGTCTCCAAGAGGAGGACGTTGAGAATCTGCTGACCGCTGAGCCCGGGCAGCCTGACAGCTCCCAACAAGGTGGTGCTGCAGGTGCCCACAGCGACACCAGTGACGTGGAACAAGAACAGGACTTTGTCTCCAGCGTTGTGTCGCAGCGGCACGGTCGCAGGGTGCACTGGGGTGCCCTGCCTAAACGCACAGATGAAGATGAGGAAGGAAAACGAGGGAAGATGGAGAGGAGAGAGAAACAGAGCAGAGAGGGGGATAAGGAGGAGATCGAGCATCCTCAAAGTCAGAAAGCAGAGAAGGGAACAATTAAAGAAGATGAGCAAGGAAAAGAGTCTCATGCACTGAAAACAGAGAATAGAACTGATGCAGAAAAGCTGCATGCAAGAAATACTGACCCGGCAGAGGAAGAAGACTCGCCAAAGGAACCCAGTGTGGAAGAGGTTACAGCTAAGATTGATCTGTGCAGTTTGTCTGAAGGAGTCACTCACACTGTTTCCCTGTGTGTGGACTCAACACCTGCACAGGCAGAACCTGTAACACTGCTCATCTCTCCTCCACTTACTGACTCTCAACCCCCGGCAGGAAACAAACCCCTCTCCTCTTCAACACTAACCAGCCACAGCACAACATTGCCCCCCCAGCGAGGACTCGGCATCACCCAGGTGGGTATGAGTAAGAAAGGGGCAGCGGGGTTACGAGATCTACTCAAGAACCACACGGCTGCACCCAAACCCGACTCCGCCCGGCTGAATCTCCTCGAGTGTTTGAGAAGAACCTTGAAGGAATGGAGCACGGACGAGACCTTGAAATTCCTGTACGGTGCTGACCATTCAAAAGGCTCTCCTTTCGCTGATCTAAAAAGTGAGAAGGATGACGGAGAGGAGGAGCTGGATGAAGATGACATTGAGGATGAGATTCCTGTAGAGGTTGTTGAAGTGGCTGATGCAGCAGCAGCTCTATACTATAAGAACCTGAGGGAGGAGAGCCAGCAGCTGGAGCTCAGAGTAAAGGAGTTTTATAAAGGGATGTGGCCTGAGGGGATAGAGGCGCCAAATGACAACAAGGTTAGTGGAAGAAAAAGAGGAACGAGAGGAGGGTTGTGAATGGTGGTCCTTTTTGTAAGACTCTGGTCTCATGGAGGCACTATATTGAAAACATAATGAGTAAACAGTTGATCTGTTATCCCCAATATATAAAATAACTGCATTATAAGTGATTATAGCAGTTTTAAAATTGGTCAGATTTTAGAGTTTCATGTTTTGGTCTTTGGTTTCTATGTTTTTGTTGAGACATCATTACTTATCGGAAGTGGCAGCCCATTACTAACTCCTCACAATGTGTACT
The DNA here is from genome assembly GCF_022539355.2 of Hippoglossus stenolepis. Taxonomy (NCBI): domain Eukaryota; kingdom Metazoa; phylum Chordata; class Actinopteri; order Pleuronectiformes; family Pleuronectidae; genus Hippoglossus; species Hippoglossus stenolepis. Next base: position 9,480,178 of record NC_061493.1, read on the forward strand.
TTGCTGATGGGTTCTCAGCTCACTGGATAGTGTCTTCAAAGAAATATACAACACGGTGGAATCATGTTTCATTAAATTTCACTAAAATCTGTGACGTGTGGACCAGACGTGAGGCAATTTGACAAGAAATGACCCCGGACTGAGTCTTAACATGTTGTTTTCTTCCACCAGGTGACAGTCCAGGACCAGGACACAACAGACCCAGCTCTGCCACTTGTTGACTCTCAAGCTCAGCACCTCATCCAGAAACAAATCGCAGTGGAGAAGCTCACCAATTGGTGTGTATCTTTGTGTTTCTTTTCTCTTGTGTTTCTTTCGGCTATGTGCATTTACTGCATTTCTTTCCATATGTTTTATGTGCTTTTATTTTGCGGACACCTATATTCATCCCAAAATCCATGGCAGTGTATTGATGTGCTTTCTCAGCTTTGAACCATCATTAATTTTGGTCATATTTCTATCTTGACTGGTAATTCATATCTCTGTCCATTAGGAGATACCAGGTTCAAACATGTCACAATATATTTATAAAGTTATGCACTTGTTAACATATATGAGTGAAGTGTTTAGCACTTTGGAAAGTGTCTTCACATTCAGAGGCCCCATCAGTTACTGGACAGTGCATTTAGTTAATGAACAGCGGACAAAGGAACTTGAAATCACATTCACACTAAAATCGCATTTTTTTATGTTGTTTTTTTCTCTTTGTCCTTCGTGTGTGTGTGTGTGTGTGTGTGTGTGTGTGTGTGTGTGTGTGTGTGTGTGTGTGTGTGTGTGTGTGTGTGTGTGTGTGTGTGTGTGTGTGTGTGTGTGTGTGTGTGTGTGTGTGTGTGTGTGTGTGTGTGTTGTGCAGTCTCAGAAACATTGTGGGTCCGCTGCATCTCACCATGAGTGACGTCTCTGCTGACCTGAACAACCTGGTCAAGACGTTCAGGTCAGTACAGCGAACCACAGACTCCAGTACACCCTGTTCCCTGCCAGTCTACCAGAACTAGGAAACACATTAACTGTCCTTACACACATTTGTTTTTAGTCCTATAGGTTTTTCTTACTTACTATACTTTGCTTTTTAACTGTAATTTTCAACATCTGCAGAAGACAGATCATCATGGTTCACATCAGCTCCATTACAAATCAAAGAACTTGTAGCTACGCCTGATTTCTGTGGGATGGTCTGTCTGCAGGCTGTTCTGCTTACTGTTTCACTGCTGTGACATGTGAGATATTAAAGTATCAATTTAATTTAAAGTGCATCTTTACAGGTTCATAATTTTCATTTAGTTGTCTACCAGAATATATTTATATGATGTATTTTTTAAATGATTATTTGTCTTAAACTGTACACTGCAAGGCACATCGTCACGCTCTATCTGAAAAGCTCCATTTTAACTCTCTACCCACCTCACAAACAGCCCCGACTGCTCTGATTGGTCAGCTAACTCATGCACATGTGTCATCGTGGTTACTTGTAACTCTAAACACAGCCATAGGTAGCAATGGCACTGTTCCTGCAGTACCGGAATGGGATATTAAAAGTTAGGATGAACCTTCCCCTTTGCATCAAGACACGAGGAGGATGTTTTACTGGGTTAAATTTTTATCTTGTGGCTGTCTTGCATTTCTTGTGTAACATTATTATCTGTTTAATCTCTGCATCATGGTAAACACTGTATGTGGGTGAACCAGTTAGGTGGTGAAACTTTGTTGAAAAACTAAATAATACAAACAAGGCGTATCAGGCCCATCAAGAACAATGATTTCACGTTGCAGCAGACTAAACTTTACTGAAAGGCAATAAGCCTAAAATGGGCTCTTAAAATTCCTCAGCACTGTGGGAAGACTTGAAGAACTCCGGTGCCCCCTACAGGTCTGAATGAACAACGACAACAAAAGGAGTCATCAATTTGTTGTGAGCCTTCTCATGCTTCTGTGGCCAGAGGCACAATGTTTTCAGGTTGTCCGTACGTCCGTCCCATTCCTGTGAACGTGATACCTCAAGAATGCCTAACTCAATTGATTTTGGTAGCCAAAGGCCAAGGTCACGCTGGCCTCACAAATCTTAAACGTGATATCCTAAACAAGAATAAAGTGAAAATTCTTTCTAGTCTTTTCAGATTATTTTTTAAATTAATATTTCGTAGGAGGAAGTTATGGATGCCATAATTAAAATTAAGCTGACCTTCCCTTTTTATTTTTTTCCAAATTTCTACAGTAATAGAACTTGAAATGTGACATACAGATAGTGAGGCTCATCCTGAACAAGAGTGAAAATTCTTCCTCACCTCTCAAGGATTTCTTAAAAATGTATATTTCATAGGAAGAAGTTATGGATGCCATAATTCAAAAACTTAGCTGACTTTCTCAAACTTTCTACAGTAGAATGACTTGAAACTTGACACACAGATAGTGGGGGTCACCCTGAACATCTATGAAACAAATTGTGATTTGTGAATATGGGCTATACAAATAAAATTAGATTAATTGATTGATAATATTTTCATAATGTACATAACTTTTTATAGTAGTCAGTATAGTGCTTTATTAAAGTAGGAATCAAATAATAAAAAAACTTGAACATTTCCTGCCGTAACCATACTGCATACTCCCATCGGCTGGTTCGGATGTTTTCAACAGGATTGCTGTTGATTTAAATCTCTGTCAGTGATTTAAAAGCTGTACGAGCAGCAGAGTTAACACCTCCGAGGTGCTGCTTCCTGGAATTCTCTCTGAGGCCCCGCTGACAAGAGGCTGAAGCCATAGAATACACACAGAGCTGTCACAGCAGCATACATCACTGAAGTATTGCAGGCCATGTTTGTGGGGTTTGTTTGGGCCTCATGCACATTTTTTTTCCCCATGTTTATTTAACACCAGAATTGGGTCATTTTTGTCACCCGCCCCAAAAAAGGTTGCTCAAATCCAGTTTTGTATTTTCACACACCTCCTCTTTAAAATGACATAAATCTGATATTATGTTATGACTGGCAGTTTACTCTCCAGCGCTGACCTGTTGCTTCTTCCTTCAACACCACAGGTTCAGCAACACAAACATCATCCACAAAACTCCAGAGTGGACCCTCATTGCTGTGATGCTTCTACATCTGTAAGTATACACTGTGTGCATGTTTTTTTGTGTGTGTGTGTGTGTTACTCCAGTATTAGGAGGGTGCTCCATGACAGCTGGACAGCCTGCTGCTCAACTGCCCGAGTCGTAGAAGAAGTTGCGAGGCAGAGGAAAAAAAGAATTCCAAGGAAATCAAGCCATATGCTGTGTGTCTGTGTGTGTTAGGTTTTGCTGATAGTTCATGGACAGTTCCGTGCTGCTCCCGTCTTGAGTACACACAGACACTTCAGAGCCTTATCTCCACCTGATTGCCCCTCTCTAGATCCGTGATGCAGGACAGACGGCACACACAAGCAGCCTTGTGCACTAACTAGTTAAATACAAACACGCGCGCGCACACACACGCACACACACACACATTCAAGCAAAATGGATATTTTAAATTGCCCGGGTGGGAAAACTTTCACCTGATGCTCAGCTCTCTCTGATTTATGACTCCCTCAGTGGCCCTTGGTCAATTTACATCAGAATCATAATTTACCTTGTGGTCTCTCCTGAACAAAACAATACACCTTAACTGTTGTGCGGCTGGAGTTCCAGTAGGTAACACAAACATATCACTCTTAAAGCCAAGGAGTCCTGTGGTGGCATAGGACTGCATTATATAAAAATTAATAGGCTGCAAAAGAGAGCTCTGGTAATGGACTTTGAAATGAATGTGGACAAACTGTGACTGGGTTAATACAACATTTTGCTGTGATTTGAAAATCTCTGAAAAGTGGAGTGGTTTGTGTTGTATAAATCATTTTTTGGGTCACAAGTAGAAATGATTTTACATAATAATCTCTAACACTCTGTAATGTTCAGGGAATAAATTAAGAAAAAAAACAGAATAGTTTGAGACTTGTTATCTGTGCTTTGTGACTTTAACCTGATTGTAGGTGTTTTATAACTGTTGATGATGAGAGAGAAATGTTTACCACTGTTTTTCAGATTAAGTTTTATCCAACCACTTAACTAACTGTATTTGTTACATGTTTAGCTGTTGTCAGTGGCAGGAGGAGAAGCCATGTGACGGCTTCATATCAGTTCGCTTCCAATTTATACGTCTGAGATATTTAACTCCTTTGGAAACATGTATTCTCTTCGTCACATGTCCCATTGGTACTCAATGATTTCATTAGTTCCTATTTAACTTCAAGCTTCTCCGTCCTTCCATTCCTCCATCATGAATAATTTGGTGTGCTGTCTTATCTGTCTGCTGCATGGCAGCTGTGGAGCTAGTCTTGCCTCTTTTGTCCAGGCCAGCTGAATAATGGATACCCCCACTGCAACACTAGACCCCAGGGTGAACCGGAGATTATCCAGCAGTGCACCTCCACAGAGGTAGACAGAGCAGGTAGAGGGGGAGGAGGGGTGGGGGAGGAAGGATGAGGAGAGTGATGATCAGCTAGAGGGTAACAAACTGGATTTAATCCTGGAGGTAAACAACAATCGAGAGGGGTTTATTTAGTTGAGAGGAGGAGTCGATGCAAGTTGTTGTTTAGAGAGGGGTTATTTATTTTTGTCTTGACCTTTTACAGTAAAGAAATAAGGCAGACGCAAAAATGGAATTATCCACATTACAATTCAACTGTCCAGTTCACTTTGAGCCTCAGAAAACAGGGGGACTAAAATGACGGAAATATCTGAATGGGTAATGTTATATATTTTGCTGTTTTGGTTCATGGACAGTTCCGTGCTGCTCCCGTCTTGAGTACACACGGACACCTCACAGCCTTATCTCCACCTGAGAGCCTTGTGCACTTACTAGTTAAATACACAAACACACGCAGTAGTTCCTCTGTATACATTCAAGGAAAATGGGTATTTTGCCCCGGGTGGGAAAACTTTCACCTGATGCTCAGCTCTCTCTGATTTATGACTCCCTCAGCGGCCCCTGGTCAATTTACATCAGAATCATAATTTACATTGTGGTCTCTCCTGAACAAAACAATACACTTTAAGTGTTGTGCGGCTGGAGTTCCAAATCTATCACTCCTGTGATGGCATAGGACTGCATTATATAAAAATGAATGGGAACAGACGTCCTGGTAATGGACTTTGAAATTAATGTGAACAAACTGTGAAAAAAAAGAAGAGTTTGACTTTTAATAAATCTCTTCTCAATGTTATATTGAGTGTTATATGAAATGTTATATATTCTTAAACCCCTTGATTTAATTTAATTCAACTTTGAACTGAAAGTTGAAATTTTTAAACCTAACCAGATGGCTTCATTTAAAATCCATTCAAGTGGTGCACAGACCCAAAACTAGAGCACATACTTCAGCCAAGGCCCAACAGCCCTTTTAAATTCAATCAAGCTGCACCAAATATCAAACACTCAAAGATATCTCTTCCCTAAATAAGCCAGATTTTTTTTTTTCATCAAGATCCATGAATGAGTCCCTTTGGAAAAGACTGAAAAGCGCCCTAACTCACAATGTTAAACAAAGTGTTTTATGACTCTGAAAACCTTTCTTTTACAACAACATGAGCCCTGGTCAGCACTCGTGTCTCTGCTGATTGGATCCTGTGGTGGAACTTGTTGATTGAAAGTGTGAATTTTAAGTCTGTGTCCTTGTTTGTTCATCATTTATATTGTTTATCATTAATACACAGTGCGTAGTTGTGTATAACTTATTGTGTTTTGTGTTCCAGGTTGTCAGATGTGTCTCTGGTGGTGAGAGAGGCCTTTGAGATGACGGCATCAGCGGCGTATTTGAACACGATGATGGAAGAGCTCGGTCTCCAACAGCAGGATCTGTTGAACTTAGTCCGGCTGTTTAAAACCCCAGCACACTGACACACACACACACACACACACACACACACACACACACACACACACACACACACACACACACACACACACGGACAGATTAATAATTAATCGTCATGCCAGAGTTCCAACTGAATGTGTTTTCCAGACGTTTTTCTGAAATGTTTATTTTTCATAAATAAATTTGGTTGTAAAAACTGTAAAGACGAAAGTTTTGTGTCCTTTTGTTCCATGTGTTCTTTATCCAACATGAATATGACACAAAGTCCGTCTCGCCACAATCTGATCTAGGATGTAGGAGTGGAGTCTGTTGATATTGCGGTTCAACATTATTGTATGTACACAATCTGTCAAGAGATATGAGCAAATCAGATCCCAGACTTCCCTGAGCAAGGCCAAATAAATCACACCCAGCGTTCCGCCAGTGAAACCGTCATGTGGACCCACTGCTGCTCGTTGCTGTGCTGGAAGAAACTTCTGCTGCAATAAACGTGACGCTATTTCTGCAGACTTCCTTCACATGAGGGTTTATGGCACCATAATGCCATTTGTTATATGGGTATGCGTCTGGAAATATTTGGTTTGGACCAGGTGGCGCACGCAACAAAACGTTTTTTCTCTTCCCATTCAACAGTGGAGATAGAACTTTGAGCTGTCAGGCAGATTGTGGATGTGATTGATGGCCCTGCATGGCTGAACACAGCTTCTCGTTTTTAACAGTGAACAAACAATCAGAGGAGGGAGACAGAAGGATTTTGGATAAATGTATTCAGTTTTTTTAATGTGTTACTGTCGGTCGAAACTTAAAAACTATTAAATTATGATAAACATTTTCTTCAGAAGTTAATTTTCAATTTCTCAACATACATTGACAACATTTAAACAGCTTAATTCTTAATTTTAAAGAATGTGGACATTTAAAACTATTCTACTTTTTAATATTAATAATTTAAAAACACTCGATAAATAAAGTTAATTTCCATAAAACCAATCAGAATATCTCAGGCTAAATAATGAACTACATTTTTTAAGGAAAAGGGGAAAATGCAACAAACAGTGAAATAAAATAGAATAAAATAAATCAGGATCATCCATTTGTATGGTCAATATATTAAAAGTGCAGGATTTGATAAAGCGTCGACATGAGTTCATTTCAGTCCGTGCTGCGTCTCCTTGTGTCTCCTCAGGTCCACTTTCCTCTGGAAGCCTTTCCCGCACAAGTCACAGCCGAACGGTTTGAAGCCCGTGTGTTTCCTGCTGTGCGTGATCAGGTTGGAGCTCTGACTGAAGGCCTTCCCGCACACCTGGCACTTGTGCGGCTTCTCTCCTGCAGCGGGAACAAAACGGCACAAGGTCACATGGAGGCTGGTTTTTACGCATTACGCATTACGCACGGCGAGGCCTTTAAACGTGAAACTTATGAGGACTTTGGGTGCGCAGTATCTCACCTGTGTGGATGAAAGTGTGTTTTTTCATGTCTGACTTCTGGTGGAACCTCTTCCCGCAGTACTGGCACGGGTAAGGCCGCGTGTCCGAGTGGATGAGCAGGTGCGTGGACAGTGTGGAGGAGCGCTTGAAGCTTTTGCCGCAGATTTTACAGCTGAAACTTCTCTCCTGACAAAAAAGATTTAAAACATTAAGTTTAACCGCAGAAATAACCTAAAAACAGACATATTTTTTGGAACTTCCTGATGGCAGAACTGTCATCCAGAGGCTTCGCGTCAGGATGTGCGGCCCTGAGGCCTTTGAGCAGCTTCCAGTTCGGGGCCTACCTGGGAGTGAACCGCTCTGTGCTGATCCAGGCTCACCGCGTGGCCGAAGGTTTTCCCGCAGATCCCGCACTCAAACGGCCGCGTCCCGCTGTGCGACCGTCGCACATGAACCTCCAAACCGTGAGGTGTGGAGAACACCTATAGGGAAATGAACATGAATTACATTTACACTTACAATAAATGTTTCAACAAAAAAAATTTGAAATAAATATATTGTAATAACACAATTTAGCTAAAGAAGATTATCCACAAATAAATGTTGTAATAATAACATAATTTCTTGATAATCAATAATACAAGATCATCAACATCTCTGAAGTGAAGCTCAATGAACGAACCTTGTAACATTTAATGCACTTGTATGATCCATCGGACTCGAAGTGGGCGCAGATTAACTCGTTCTCAGACTTGATCTCCGCACTTGGGGGCTTCTGCTTTACATCCACATACAGCTCCTCTGTGTCCCGCATCCTGCGGATGTGTTGGGCCGTTGAGGGATAATCCTGGTAGCATCCGGCCACAGGACCTCGCTGTGCGTAAAGCTGCTCGGTGCCGCTGTCCTCTGGTCCATAGATGCTGACGGGTGAGTTCGGCTCTCTGTGGCCCTGGTGGTGGTGGTAGGGTCTCTGGACCAGGTGCCGCAGCTCGGAGCCGGTGTATGCCGACCAGGAGTAAGGGAAGAGGGGGATGTTGAAGTGGTGACCGTCCTCCGCTGCTGGAGTGGAGCACTTCTCTGAATCTGGGGGTTAATGTCGACGTAGTGTAAGTTTACATGCAAACTGAAGAGCTGCAGTTTATGTCTTAAAATGTATCATTTACAATCTGCACTGGGCCTTACGTGACATAGTACATTTATTTGATTAAAACCCTCAAATCTCTGCATCAAAATGTTGCACCTTACAAACGTTGTTTCAAATAGTTTTGTAGGGGGGGCATGCTATAAATGATGATTAACAAGATACTTGGCCTGAAATGAATTATTCAATTGGGATTAAAAAACAAATTAGGCCCATCAATCAACAATGGACTCACGGATCTTAAAATTAACAAGTTTAATCTTTGTTTTCCTTCATTAGAATCAAAACTATGCCATAATGAAAATATTTTACACACTCATTGGATGTGGTTTAACTGCAATTGAAAACTAAAGGGTTCTTAATAATTATGACATTAACAGGCTTCTAGAAAAGTTTGCTGAGTTGTTCTGACTCTTCTAAAATAGCAAAAGCCTAAATGAAACATATATTTGAACAGACCTGGTGACGAGGAGGGAGACGGGGGACGCCAGAAATCACAGTCGGGGGATCGGTCACACACGCTGCCTTCACAGCTCAGCGGGGAGCTGGAGGACAGCGACCCCGGAGACAGCAGCCGGGACCCGGGGGACAGACTGTCTGCGCCGGCGCTCACATCCTCATGCGGCTCCAAGTTCTCCGCCTGAGATTTGGTCTCTGGTGAAAACAGAGAACAAGTTGACTGACTCGTCTTAAGCAACAACTTTTTTTTTTAACTTTGATGTTGAATTAAATCATTTTTATGAAGTCAAATCGCTCTTTCATTTGCACAATTCAACCAATTTTCGTGCGTAATTACGCACAGACGAACTTACCCACGCACGCTTGAGCCAGGATCGAATCCAGCCCACTGCAGACATCGTCCAGGTAGCGGGGCTGGTGGTAGCTGTGGGCCCGTTTACTCTTCACCAGAAAAGACCTCGGCATGTTTGTTCTCCTTCAGTCGGTGTGAGCTGCTGATCGGGTCTGAAATCCTCCACTTCACTCCACCCGTCTGCGCCCGGCTCTGACTTTAACTCCGGACAGATTGGGACACTATTGGTTGACAAGAGAGAGACGGGCGTTGGGATTTTTGGCAGCTCATTACGCATGTGCAAAGACGCGGTGCCGTTTACCAGGTGTCGCGGTGCAGGTGGTCGAAAGCAGGACCTCCTATTAATCCACTCTGAGGGTCCCGGCAAATATGGGATTGAGGAGAGGATATTGAATGTCTTTAATGGTGCTCTCAGAGTGGTAGACTCAATTAAACAGGGACACTTTGTAAGCAGTAGAGTTGACTTTGGTAAATCTTTAGGATCTTAGTTAATAAGATGCAGTGGGTTAAGTAATGATTCCTCGATCTACTAGTACTTGTACTAGCTTCTATTCCTGAATTTAGTGTTTCTAATGTGCGCATATCAATTTCTAAGCAGATGGCACAGTTAGAAAAGTTACATCAACATTATAGGACATTGAGAAAAATTATAAATAAGCATGGATTTGTGCGCCGGCCAGTCTGTTACACATATTGAAAATACCACCGCAACATTGGACATGTTGGAGTCTCATCAAACCATATGCGATTGTAAAGACTACACAATGAGATGTTGAGTGCGTGTGTCTGTGCTCGTGCGGGCTGTGGTGCTGCAGGCTGTGATGGATAATGACCTGTTTGTTTGACGCTTGTAAAATGATCCTGTTAATGAGACGCGCGCGGCCGCTGCGCACAACAGCCTGCCGGTGGAGAGCTGGAGTATCTCTTTACAGTTACACTGCTTCAGTTTACCCGCTGACTGCAGCCTGTACTGCTTTACATCATTAATACCCCACACACACACCCCCACACACACACACACACAGTCCACTTAAAGAAATGCAGAAGAAACAATATGTGTATAAGAAAACAGTTGCCAGTAGAAATCTGTCAAAGAACAAATCATAGCGCAGGTTTTGGTTCTCTGGGTGTTCAAGGTCGCCCTGAAGCAGAGTGACATCGATTTTTTTTTGTTTTTTTGTCACATGTGGGAACAGAGTTTGTTTGATGCAGCTGCAGTAAGTTTAGAGACCTGCAAGCAAAGCGCAGAGAGATAGTGCGAGGTGTAAAGCTTTAAACACATGTCCCATACTCACACACACGGATATATCCTGTAGCTCTGAGGACACACACACACACACACACACACACACACACACACACACACACACACACACACACACACACACACACACACACACACACACACACACACACACACATCTGTACACATGGAGTCTGAAAGTCTAAACACCATGCACAGGTTGAAGAGAGAGACAACACAAACCCTCCTTCTCTCTCTCTCTCTCTCTCTCCTCTCTCTCTCTCTTTAAGTCTCTTTCCTCCCCTCTCTCTCTTAAGAAATTCATTTCCATGTCAGTCAGCCATGACAGGCAAACAAAACCACTGATTCTTGTCTTGATAAGATTCCAGTCCGGTGCCACAATCTTTACACATTTGAATAAAGCAACAGTAAATCAGTGAAATTGCCTGTTAGGATTAATTTCATTTCCTCATCTGAAGGCTTTCACCCCCACTTAAAGTCACACATTTTTTAAACTACTATTTTTATAGTATTTTAAATGCAGACTTATTATGACTTAGGACCACATTTGATATCTTTGATCACAATTCACTGATATAATTCCAATCCCTTTGGAGCTTTAACTCTGATGTTGATGCATTTTCTTACTGAAAAGGGTCAAAAATAATAATCAGCCCTTAAAATTTGGCAAGCACTGGAATTTTTAAGGTGAACTACCAGGTCTCTCCTCCTCAAAGTTTCTGTGCAAAGACACTATCAAACTTAAGGTTTCCTGTTAAAAAAAACAGACAGGCAGACTCAAACTTATCTAACACATATCTTAAAGTTTAACTTTAGTTCATCTCAAAATCGCTCCAACCTGGGTCAGCCTACAGCACGGAGAGAGAATCAAATTCACCCTTCGGTCTAGTGCTCAGTTGCTCACTCTAATAAAAGACTTAACCACGTATTAATTTTAGCTACGTCGTCATAAAGTCCTCTTAATTGTGCCATGGACTTTTGTGTGAAGCACTTTGTAACCTTGTTTAGATAAGTGCTATGCAAATAAAGTTATTATTATTATTGTTATAAATAGGACATGTCTGAGGTCTATAGCTGCTGTCTGACATTGACTGCATTCTGATAATAAGAAAAAAAAAGCTGAAGTGAGACACAGTGTTGATGTGACAACATTCGGTTCAAACTCAAAGTCACACACTGACTCAGAACAGGAAACTAAACACAGGGTAGAAAAGGACTATCAGTGCTACCACAGCCACCCACCCTCCCTGTCGTGCAATCCACCACCTCCTCTTCCCCCCTCGCAGGCCTTGATTCTCGCTCTTTTAGTCGTTTGTGATCGTAATAGAAGCCCTATCAAAGTGATCACAGCCCGGGGGAGGATGAGTGGAGTGTCGTTCTTGTATTTGATTGCTTTACTTCTTTGTGAAAGTGCAGATCACAGCCGCGTGGTTAAATAAAGACCTGAGTTTATGTTCTCAAGATCAACCTCGAGCCCCATTTGGGTTAGAGAGAGACTGTGGGAGCACCTCATGGTTTAAAATACACCTCAGGCCGAAGCCTTCATACCACATGTGTGTGAATGTTGACGAGTGGAGAACAGAGCACGGCCGCTTGTCAGAACATTGTCTTGATTTTGTTGCGCTGCAGCCTGATTGAGTCAGAAGTGTGAGCGTGTAACTGTGGCCGTTGTGACTCAATCACCAATCAAAGTTTTTTGTTATAGCACACATTCACAAATCACAATTTGCCTCATTCCCATAAAGCAAAATTGTTTTGGCCCAGATGTGGCCCACATCCGGCCCACATACTGCACAGAATGATGGCACTTTGGCTTCCCGCTCTTGTTTGTTAGATGAGCCTCAAGTAAGCCATAGCAATACCACATGTCAACCCTAGGTGCTAAACGTGGCCCAAATTTGTTTTGTTCTATTTGGGCCATAGTCACCGTTTACCACATGGGCCACTCTAGGTTCACACCTAGATCACATCTTGCCTAGAGCACCTCATGTTTGCCAAAATAAGGCTAACTTTTGTTTTGGGATTTTTGGTCCACATTTGCTGAAGTGGGCAATTTTAGGTTCACATCTATTTTGTCTGGGCCACAAGAAGTCTAGAGGTGCCACATTACTACAGAGCTTAACAAGACGCAACATCCTCTGCCCTTAAATCTCAACAAGAGGGAGTAAACCCTTAAACTGGGACAAAAAGGTAGAAACATCAGAGAGAGTTGCAAGTTAGAGATCGCTCCCCCAGGACGGACAGAAGTGCAGTAAAATGTAACAATTACTACAGAATGATAAATGCTAACAGTAGCACAGTGAAAGAAAACCATGGCATCCGTGTAGCCTTCTACCTCGCTTACGGCTGTGTTGTAATATCAAAGTAAAGTTTGCTAGCACAAGCTAACATTAGCCTCCCTGAGCACAATCCTCCAACAAGGCATTTGTTCCTCCCATATTCAAGTGAGACTCCAAAATCAGAAAATGAAAGAGCCGAAGAGCCAAACTTGATTTTAATGATTGATTATAAGACCTGGGAGTCACTGTCTCATTAGCTATTTGTTAGCCTCATAGCTTGTCAGCATTGACCGAGGTAATAAGACTTTAGCAACAAAAAAACAAAACAATAAATACTATTATTTGGTATTTCTGAAGTTTCACAGTCTCACTTTAAGTCAAAGTGTTGCCAAGTGAATATAAAACACATTTTCTTCTTGAGTGAAAAACAAAAACAAAACATTTCAAAGTGTTTAAAGTCATTCTCTTGACTTTTCTTGCAGATCTTAATCATGGAAGAATGATTTCATTCAATGGACTCCTAGCAATGATTTAAGGCCATTAGAGCTGCTTGTGGCTAAACTGACTTTCCCTTGTTTGGGACCCAGACGCTGAGTGTGAGCGCTCACCTCTGCAGCCCCGCTCTGCTGTGGCATCTCAATGAAAACCACATGACGCTATCTCATCCCCTCACAGGTTCCTCTGGCCCAGGAACTGTAACCACAGTGCAACAGCCCTCTCTCTAAAACCACCTCTGTCCCTTTCTCTACTCACTGCTGCAATCTGATTTTAGTCGTTTCCCCCCCCCCACCACCACCACCATCATGGGAGTGGTAGGGCGAATGTAATCGGGCTCTCAGCTGGCCCCAACTGCAGCCACCAGATAGGGAACGAGTGCGAACACAATGAATGATTTACTGGACCCTGCTGACCGCAAGTAGACTTCTTCTTTTGCTCCGAATGTCTGCAAACATCTTGTTTTTCTCGCTGCTTCGCTCCAAAAATCTTCCGCACGAGAGGAGTTTGTGTCTCTTCTACCGAAAAAACAGATTTATGTTGATTCACCTGATTTGACCCTGTTTGGCGCTGCAGGATCCCCAAACTTTGATCCAGGTTCAGCTTGGCTACGATAGAAGAAACAGAGAGAAGAAACCCTGAACACAAACTGCAGGTCGTGTGGATTTATGCAGTAAACACTCCACAAATCATCTCCCTCCACAAATCATCTCCCTCATCCATCACTATGATCAGCGCCCCCCCCCACACCTCCCCTGTTTGCAACCAGCCCGTTTCTGGTTGTAAATTTCCCCCCAAATACTTAGAAACTCATCTGGGACGTTGGAGTGTGGATGTGAAGAAACCTGCTCAGTGCTTCCTGGTCATTGTGTCGCTGTGCATGTGTGGGGGGGTCAGACAGCCGTTTGAAAGGTCAGAGGTCACAGTTCTAAATAAGCCTGCGGATCATGTGTGTGTCTGTGCATTTATTTATTTCCTGTGTTTTTTTTTTAAATTACTTTTTTCTGTACACTGGTGAAATGCACTTGATACATTGTTTTTATTTGTCCTGTGAAATCATGTTCTTGTTTTCGTGTAGCTGATGCCCGGAAATCTTTGGTGCGTCGGTTTGTACATATCTGTCACACAGAAAACAACACTCTTGTCTGTTTCAGGGTGTAAAACCCACTGTCACATGGGAGGGTTGAGAAAAACATGGGCTGGGCTTTCACACCGAAACTTCATCTCGCACCATTTCTGCTGTGCCTGAAATATATTCTGTCTGGTGTTAAAGTTAGCAGAACTCGATTTAGTTTCAGCAGAACTGATTTTGCTGAGTTCTAGTGGTGCGATACGTGTTTTGTGTGACCCAAGACCAAAAGCTGTAACTGTACTTTGTATCCACATTATTTTCTTACTCTGAAGTGTTGACAAGCTGATGTAGCGTGTGCATGTGGCCAATTGTGGTTTCAGCGCCCTGTCCATTTGTTTGATTGTTTGCAGGATTACGCGAAAACTAAAGAGCGGACTTTCACCAAACTTGGTGTATGGATGGGACATGGGTCATGAAAGAAGCAATTCAATTTTGGGGTGGATCCAGCACACACAAGTTGGACAAATGAATCATCCAAATATCAGACTACCGGTATCGATTTTGGATTCTGAATTGTTTATCTGTATACACTGATTGTGTTTTCACCTCTGTCTGTTTGGTTGTTAGTTTGTCAGCAGGATTACACATAAACAACTGAAGAGATTCCCACAAAATTCTGTGAAAGATGAGACATGGGCCGAGAGAGAAATCATTATATTTTGGTGTGGATCAGGATTATTAGTCTCCATTGCATTTTCACCAGTGGCTCAGGGAGTAATGCATGAAACTAGATAAAATCAGGCGTATTTAGGGAACTGATATAAACAAATGTATACAATTAGGTGCAGATGAAATTACCTGTCCAGCTGTAACTCCCTCCTCTCTGAACCAAGAGTCACTCTCTCGTCTCCTATACTCTTACTGGTTTTAATAAGACAACATCGTATCCCCCCCAATCTTCTTACCAGTGGCTCTCTCTTTGGTTTAGAATTGATTTTAAGATTTTACCAGTCACTTTTAAAACTTGACTTAGTCCAAACGACACAACAGAAATGTTGACCCAATATGAACCTCACAGCCTCAGATCCTCCCTTAAGTCTGAAGGTAATTTTTTTTTTTGGAATGACCGGCCTGAGGAGATACAGCTCACAGGATCAGTGACTTCTTTTAAATGACTTCTTAAAACCCATTTTTACAGATTTGCCTATCTGTGATGTTCAAGTTTCATCTTTTTACGTTTTATTGCTTTTATTCTTTGCATTTATGTAATGTCGTCCAATTCTTTTTATTGTGTCTATTCTTTTTATTTGTATTTACTGCTTTTATGTGATGCTGTCTTCTTATTGCTCTTATTCATGCATTGTTTTTTAATAATGGGAGAGCATTAGTAGTATCTTGTGTCTGCTTTGTCTGTCCGAGCACTCTGTAAACCCTGTTTTTAAAGGTGCTGTGAAGTTATCATAAAAAATCCGGACCCAGCAGATTTAAATGTGGTTGCGAATAGGGTAGGCTTTTTTCAGCCACTGTACAGTTATATATTTTGGCGCAAATCCAGACAAAGGGCAGACCGAGGAATTATTTATCACTAACCCTTGTGACATGCAGCTCTTGGCGGAGGGGAAAACATCGTAATCTTCACATTGTCTGGATCAAATGAAAATAAAGGCAACTAGCATTTAGTCAGAAAAGTGGCATATGTGAGGAGAGTGCAGTCTTCTTATCTGCGGTGAGCCTCGAACACATATGTTGATGTGTGACTTTCTGCAAGTCATTTCTACTCTGCTGTTTTCTCACTGCCATCTTCTCTCTGTTCTATTTTGCCACTTTTAGTGAAACCAAACACTCACTGGTGGACGTCCTTGTTGATTTTTTTGAGACAACTCAAAGACGGAGTGAGATCAGGAAATGACCATATTGATTATCAGTGTCACTTCTGCAGCCCGTCACACCCTCCACTCCCAGTGTGCACCCTGATTAACTGTTGACCACTGCTGCAGAGGGATGACTGGACAGCTGCATCTCTTCGTTGTGAAATCAGTTCTGCAGAAACAACAGCTTGAATGTGCAGGGAGAAAGAAAAGCTATCCACAAGAGTGACTTTGACTTTTCTTATCTAATGTAGAGAACATCTGCACCGAGAGTGACAGCGAGGGATATTATCTGTCACACTCGAACAAAAAAGCAGAAGATCCAGCTTCCTGTTTTCTTCAGTAGCTGTTGATAGAGTAGGTTAGAGTTAGTCTCCTGATTAACTATAGGGTTTCATCAAAGTCACCCATGGCCCAACACTGCCATGCCATACTACACCACTCCTCACCATACCATGCCATGCTGTGCCATGTCATATACCAGGACATGCCATACAGTGCCTTGCCATACATACTGTTCTGTGCAGTGCCATACCATAGCATGCCATAGCATGCCATAGCAGGCCATGCTATTCTACACCACACTGCAGCACACACCATTCCGTGCTGTGCCGTGCCATGCTGTACCATGCCATGCTATGCCATATATGGTAAATATATATACAGCAAAATCGGTAGTGTTGTAAGAAATATTCAGGATTTTTCTGTTTGACAAATATTGTCACAGTGAGACCCGTTTATGTACCCGTCTGACTACTGTGACAAAATAGTTCAATAAAGAAACTATTTAAGATAATACAGATCAGCATCCAGCTGGCTGGGTAAAGTCAGTTTGAAGTCTGGTGCGGCTGATGTGTTCAACCGGGGAAAGTCTCTGCACTGCGCATGTGTGAAAACGGCTTCAGACTCTGGTCAGTGACATTGTCTATTTTGTTAGTAGATAGGAATCATAATTTTTAACGACATCTACTGCTCCCTAGTACTCTGACTAAGAAACCTCTGTGGTAGACATGTTCATGACTTCAGCTCTGTACTTGTAGAAGTATTTCATCTGTCAGGCCGTTCATGTGGCTTGCTGGTCATTAATTACCCATTTAAGAATTGATCACAGTTTCTATCCTAGCACCAGGTTCAAGTTAATTTGTGAACAAGATCATTGTAGGCGTCAGTTTTCAACATATTCAGGTTTCAAAAACCGTTTAAGTAATATTCATGAGAAATATTTTCATTAAAGTGATTATGCAACAAACTCTGTGTCATTTCAAGCTCATTTTCACAGTCTACAAGATAATACAGAAGTTGCAGGAACAAGTGTCAAGCAGAGTACAGAGGCTGGGTGGATATGGTCTTTACAAAGAAAATACAAAAAAATATTTCCGCTTCAATTATTGCTAAACTCCAAGGAGGTGGTATGGCAAATTGCCTTGTTTCTCCAATTGTTAGTGATTTCTAGGAACTTGCTTCTGAACTGCTCTCCCATGTGAAGCATTGGATACTGTCTGCTGTGCCCTAAGATGTGAGATCTACAGGAGAAGAGTCTCTTGAGAATTTTGAAAATCCATTTTTCAGCTTTAATACTGAAACTAAAACAATGAAATATGTTACTGAGAAATGGGGGGTTGGGAAGCCAGTTGAGATTATTTTAATAGTTCGATTTGATATGATGCACAACTCCGATATTTTTAAAATTCTGGGGGAAGCTTGTGTATCAAAAACTGACTGATTTGAATTTCTTTTTGATGAAAGTTATTTTAAGGATGCATCCATTGTTCTCTAAGCAGACTTCTTTACAAATTCAGATCTGCTATGATGACTTTGAAACTGTTAACCCACTTGGTTCAAAATGAGGTGTTCGCAAAGTAGGTGCTCTTTATTCGTCCTCAGAAATCTATCACCAAAGTGTAACTCTGCTGAGATGAACATTCAATTGGTTGCACTGTTTCATACTGAAGATGTGGAAAAACATGTCTTTTCTCCTGATCTGCAGCCTCTAGTTAATGACATCAAAACACTGGAGAGTCTTGGCCTTGATTTAACTTTCTAAACTGAAAAACATTGTGGCACTTTGTGTCAGACAACTTGGGCATGCACGCAATTCTGGGCTTTACAGAGTCATCTAGTGGACGTTCTGTCGTTTGTGTTTGATTGAAAAAGATGATGGCAAGAATGTTAACAGTGAGGATGACCCCAAGATAATCTTTTTGAAATACATTGCAATGAGTTGCAATCAGATCCAGAGAAGTTATTCTTGTTTGGTTTAAAGCAAAATTCAAATCTCAATAGCCTTCAGTTCTTTCATATTTGCCACAACCTTTCTTTGGACATAATGCACGACGCTCTTGAAGGGGTTGATCAGTATGAGATAATGTAACTGTTGGATTATCTCTCAGAAAAAGTTTTGTCAAAACATAATCTGTACTATACTATACTATACTATACTATACTATACTATACTATACTTTACCATTTATTCAACCAGCAAAATGGGAATATTTGACATTTACACTATTTCAAGTTATTCAAGCATACACAGTGACAAGGACAAGGTTCCAGTGAATGAACTCTGAGCGAAGTATAAATGTGAGATAAATGTGGTTGGACCGCCAGCTCAGACAAAAATCAGTTGAGTTTCAGATTTAGTAATCGAATATTATGACCTCAGCCTGGATGAAAAATCAAAGCCTAGGAGATTTCACCATTTATTTTTTTCCCAGTCCAGACCATCGTCATTTTCCTGAGTAGCTTGATTTCACAACAGTTACTATTGTAACACCAAGAAAAGTAACTTCACAAACTGTCACTGAAAGTCCGTTGGCCTCACTTATTCTTATTTCACAATTATTTATATATTATCTCCCAGAATCCTGAGTCCTGACTTCTAGTTAGTTTTGATATGAATGGTATAAATCTTCTATTTGAAATTCTTCATCTATTTATAAGCTTATTCCAACCGTATGTCCTCAGTAGATCCCTTGAATCAGACTGCTGCCCACTCTACCTGTGACCTTTAAAATCAAATCATTAAGCATATGTTTATATATTGATACATTTTTTATATGATAACAGAGGATATATAGTACAAATCATTGACTGTTCCTTTTACATTTAATTTTAAAAGCCTTTTCATGACTTTTAGTGTTATTGTTGCCATTTTCAAACGACACAATAAATAAATCACAACAAATAAATAAAACAATAAATCCCACTGTGTGTTTGTATCAAATCATATAGTCATAACCTTCATCATAGAGAATAAACCTGACTGAATCAGTGTTGCAGAAGGTGAGTGAGCTCCTGTTGTCTGTGTGGCGGCTGCCCCCTGTAGGCCATGCATGCTGCTGTCTTCCGGGGCAGCAGGGGGCGCTGCCGGCTCCTGACGATACGTGGGGCTGCGGAAGAGTAGACGCGTCAGACTTCCGCAGCCCGAAGATAGAGTCTGACCTAAGGAGGAAGAAGACGACAATCCACACAAAATGGTGCGTATATATGACACTATGACTTTATATATAGAGTCAGAGCGGTCGGTCTGGGTGTTTACATGTGTGTGGGGCGGCGGTGAAGTGTTTCCAGCGGTTCCAGGCTCAGATGTTTGTGGATGTTTGCGGCTTGCTGGCTGGTTCCGGGCCGGTGAAGTGTTGAGCTCCAGCGTGGCGCTTCATGGCTGATGAAACCTCAGCTGAACTCCTGCCATGCTGGACTCCAACACTCACTCACAGACACTGAGCTTTTATACACCGACTAAATCCCCTCTGCGGGACCACGTCCACACACAAGTCTACTACAGATGTGGCCATGTTGTGTTGCCCGTGTGGTTTCCCTCTCTTTATGTCCTCGTTAGCTAGCATGCTAACCCCCTGCCTCCTCTCCTCAGGGCTTCGTCAAAGTGGTGAAGAACAAGGCCTACTTCAGGAGGTATGAAGTGAAGTTCAGGCGGAGGAGAGGTAATATCAGATCATCTCTGCAGGATCCACACTGAGCGTGCTCCATTAAGTCAAAATCTTATTGATCTCCATTAATAGTTAATTTTCTTTATTTTGTCAGAGGGGAAAACCGACTTTTACGCTCGCAAGCGCCTGGTGGTGCAGGACAAGAACAAGTACAACACGCCCAAGTACCGCATGATCGTCCGGTTTTCGAACAGGGACATTTGCTGCCAGGTCAGTGGCTGCAGGACTCGAGTCAAACTCATGTGATCACAACATTTAAATGACCAGATTTAACACAAACTCTCTCTCTCTATTTCCTGTCCAGATCGCCTATGCAAAAATCGAAGGAGACCAGATCGTGTGTGCTGCCTACTCCCATGAACTGCCCAAATATGGCATCACTGTAGGCCTCACTAACTATGCTGCAGCCTACTGCACAGGGCTGCTCCTGGCCCGCAGGGTAAGAACACACACTCGCACACAGTGAGCTGCAGGTGTCAGCAGAGACCACACTGATTTGACTTTGAGTTGTGTGCTGAATTTGCAACTTGGTCAGATCAATTAAATCACTGTATTGTAAAACCAGCACGAGCAAAAGTAAAACGTGTCAGTGAGTGGAGTGTCTTTCTCACATTTTCTGTTTTTATGCCACCCTCTTCTTTTCAGCTGCTGCATAAGTTCGGCATGGACCAGGTGTACGAGGGCCAGGTGGAGGTGACGGGAGATGAGTTCAATGTAGAGAGTGTGGACGGCCAGCCGGGTGCCTTCACCTGTTACCTGGACGCAGGCCTGGCCAGAACCACCACGGGAAACAAGGTCTTCGGAGCGTTGAAGGGGGCAGTCGACGGAGGGCTGGCCATTCCTCACAGGTGAGCCTGATAAGAGAATGCAGATTGTTTGTCTTGTCTATGCAGTTTTCAAGCAAGCGCACAAATTAGCAATTTACAGACATTCTCAGTTATTAGTCAGCTATTGAACACAGTTGCTCATGTAACCCTGACCATGATGCTTGTGACAGATCGGCGCCTGTTTTCCAGGCAGCCGAACTGATCCGACTTACGGCTGCTGGTTCTGTTCTGCTTCTTGATGATGTTACAAAACCCACTGAGCAAAATGTAGTTGGTCCTTCATTTGCATTAGCTGATGTTTACTGTCCTTTCAAGACGGGGCTGAGAGAAGCAAGAGGAACCAAAGCAGTTATTGATTTTATTGAATTGTAAATACGTAACAGAGCTCTATAGAAAACTGAACATTGTCACAATAACACTGAAGGTCTTGAGAAAACGTTGACAGAATTACATTTTAAAAGAAACAAACGGGGGAATATTTTTAGTCAACTCAGAATCAAAGTGTTTGGAGATGCTGGGTGGTTTGACACTGTTGTGATCTCTGCTCTTTGTTGTTTCTAGTGTGAAGCGCTTCCCCGGTTATGACGCAGAAAGCAAAGAGTTCAACGCAGAGGTGCACCGTAAACACATCATGGGCATGAACGTGGCCGATTACATGGCGTACCTGATGGAGGAGGACGAGGACGCCTACAAGAAACAGTTCTCTCGCTTCATAAAAAATGGAGTCACGTCAGAAACGGTAAGATTTTAACAGCATGAAAACAGGGCACGTGTGAGACGTCGTCAAAGCATCTGTGACTTTGGTTACTGGTGTAATGTCCAACTCTTTGGGCGGATAGCTTAAACCGAAATATATATTTTACTTTATATTTATATTCCTTAAATTATGCTGAAGTAGCTGTGGTGTATGAAATTTGAAGTAGTTGATAATAAAACTAACAGTTGGACGTAAGTTGCCTCATCAACATGATCCCACTCAGTCTCATTGTCAGACTGGCCACCAGGGGGTACCATCAAATGATCCATAAAGTGTTTACCTGAGCAAAATGTTGCAGATTGGCGCCTGTTCTCCAGGCAGCCGAACTGATCCGTCTTATCGCTGCTGTTTGTTTTCTGCTTCTTGATGATGATACAAAACACACTGAGCAAAATGTAGTTGGTCCTTCATTTGCATTAGCTGATGTTTACTGTCCTTTCAAGACGGGGCTGAGAGAAGCAAGTCAAATCAACATGTATGCAGTAGAGTGCATAAACATAAACGACAACAAAAATACAACCGTGTTTGTCTGTTTTGTTCTTTTCAGGTAGAAGAAATGTACAAAAAAGCACACGCCACCATCAGAGCGAACCCCGTTCACGAGCAGAAACCCAAAAAAGACATCAAAAAGAAGAGGTGGGTTCCCGATTTCCATAACTCCGTTTTTTTTTTACTTCTCTTAGCCAGTGCTGGTGATGCTTAAACACATGAGGAAAAAACTGAAAAGTACATATTTATTTAAAAAAATCTTATCACACCAAACATTTGAACATGTCCACGAAAAGAACAGGTGCTACTGTGACTGTTGGCCAGCATGAACGTCAGGACTGTGAAACTGAAAAAGGAAATCTGAATTATTTCCATGTACTTTTCCTGCTGTAACAGGTCAAAATGGCTGTGAAAAGGCCTATTGCGACAATATAACCCTTAACATACCCACGTCACATTATTGGTACATGGGGGATAAACTTCCTCAATTTAGCTTCCGCTGCCTCTTGAAGTACTGAATAATACTGGGAACCTCCCAAAGCTGAGCAGACAAACTTTTCTCTCCATGGTTGTTCTGAATGTTAATGGAGTCCTTATTGTGTCTTTTTCCGGGGCAGGTGGAATCGCGCCAAGTTATCTCTGGCACAGAGGAAGGATCGCGTCGCCCAGAAAAAGGCCAGCTTCTTACGAGCACAAGAACAAGAAGAAGGGGACGGTTAGAGGCCCGGCGAAGGGCCCTGCTGCAACAACACACACTTCACAGACAAATAAATTTATTTCAAACTCATGCCCGTTTCTGGCTCAGTCCATTTCTACCTCCACCAAGGAGGTTATGTTTCCATCTACGTGCATTTGTTTCATAGTCAGCAGGATTGTGTAAAAACTACTAAACTGTTTTCCATGAAAGTTTGTGGAGGGGTGGGGAATGTCCCAAAGAACCTATTACATTTTTCTGATCCAGGAAATGTTTTCCGCTTTCACGTGGCAATATGTGGTATTAGCTCTGGCAGAGGTATGTGCTCTGAGTGTTAAGTTCTTTAAATGAGTTGTGTGAAGATGATTGTAGTTTAAGGAAACAAGCTTTGAACCTCAGCCAAGGAGGTTTTCATCTGCGTTTATTAGCAGGATTAGGCAGAAATCACTGGACTTATAACCATGCAACTTGATAGAAGGATGTGGAAGGGAAGGTATTTCATTTTGGTGCACATCTGAAATGGGGAAGCTCCAGTTTTCTTTCACTTTAAGATGACTGAGGAGTTGAGATTTCCATTTCTTAACATTTTCCTTAATTTCTCAGAATAATTCAATAAATTAAGAAAATTGCACGTGTATATTGTTACAGATCCAAATAAAAACCTAAATTTAGTGAATTTAAATATAGTTTCATAAGGTGCCTATTGGGCCTTGATAGAGGTATATGCCCTCTACTGAGAGGCAAGCTAGTTTTTTGCTTGTGATCATGGTTGTGTAACTGAAACTAATATTCAGTGATAACCTCTGATCACCAGTATTGGTTTAATAGGTATAGTGCAAATCGTGATAGACTTAAACAGGTTGGACACATTACAGTGAAGTGGTATGTAGTTTAATTGTGCAAAATCATGCTGGTTTCAATAAGTAAACATGTTTTTTTTTTACATTTTCCAAACTCAAACAGCAGCACTGACCACAAGCGTCACATGCTTTACAGGTCATGTCTGTTCTGAGGTGCACTGACAACAATGCATGACATAAGTTAGGCTGTCAACATGGTCACTGTCACTTCACATCTGCAATGTCTGGAAGGGACCATGGAAAATATATATATATATTTTTTTCTTTAATGTATCATTGAAATGTGAGATGTGTGGGTGAACTTCTCCACGGTCACCAGTGGTAAACATTCATCAGAGAACGACTTCAGCATGACCTCTGGCACTGTGACAGATGAAATCCCCCAAAAACAAGGTGATACAGTACATTTACCACAAATGCTGTTTTCAGTGAAAAGTACACGTAGATAACATTCACAGACCAAATTAAATACATTGATATTTTCTCTGTGTCGTTGATGCAGCATTGAAGATTCACTTACAGGTGGAAAACTTGAAGTATGATGAAGTACACTGAGGCACAGTATGAACCCTGTGCAGTACTGACACATGAATACCAGCACATTGAAGCTAATCAGCTGCCACCACTTCATCATACAGATGATTGACAGCTCACAGAAGAGCCACCATGAACAGCTTCAGTGATCTTTGTCACTGGATCAATTTATTGACTTATTTGTTCAATTCCCTCACAAATCGATTTAAGTTTTTTATTTGACTTATCTGCGTTTGTTTGTTACGTAGCAGGTTTACGCAAAAATGACTAAACCGATTTTCATAAAATCTGTGAATGGGTGGAGCACGACCCAAAATAGAACCCATTCAATTTTGGTGCAGATCAGAATCAGAGAGTGGATCCAGGAATGTATTTTTCATATTCCTGAACATTGCGAGATAGGACGTTTTTCAACATTCTTGTTGACTTCTCAGAGAATAATTCATGGCTTCAAATCAGGCATGTTTAAGGGACTGATATTTATGAGTCTGTGCAATTTGGTGCAGATCCAAATAAAAATCTCTTGTGTTGAAAAGAATTAAGGCGCGTAAATAAATGTAGTGTTATTTCAATACACTTCAAATTGGAGCTTTTGCACAACAATCACTGACTTGATCCTTGTTTTCCCAAATAGAATAAACTCCTAAATGATAAACTCTTCTCAGTTAACCCACACATCTGTGATAAAAACAGAGA
Source organism: Hippoglossus stenolepis (assembly GCF_022539355.2). Lineage (NCBI taxonomy): Eukaryota > Metazoa > Chordata > Actinopteri > Pleuronectiformes > Pleuronectidae > Hippoglossus > Hippoglossus stenolepis. Next base: position 9,505,228 of record NC_061493.1, read on the forward strand.
TTGAGTCTCTCAGCTCTTTGTCCAGCAGTAACTCATTAACTCATGAAACATTCCACATTTGTGAACAATACAATATAACGTGTCTGTGTGAGTGATGGCAACATGCTATCATTCAGTTCAGTTCATTTCAACAAACGTAAATCCAGACCCCGAACTTCTGTGACAGGGTCAGAGGAGGTAGAGTCTCCATCAGTCAGTTTATGTTGTTAAGAGTTGGTAAAAATGACTCCATTAAATTTGCAGCTTCTATATCACAGCATCTTCAATACTCAGCTCTACGTGAGAAACTGATTTGAGAAAGATTTCTTCTCCTCGTCACGAGTCCTTGGTGTGAGAGATCTGTCTCCACAGCAGAGCTTTCAGGTTGTTGAGGATTAGCGAGTGCTCCATGTTCATCTGTCCAGCGTTACCCTTCAGAGCCATACAGGCGTACAACTGCCTCTCCAGTTCCTCCCTCATCGCTGACGGCGCCCCGCGCAGGATGTAGTCCTTAAGTGCACCGCATGCTTTCGCCAAGTTTGGCTGGATGGGCTCCTCCCTGCACCGCTTCTCCGACACGTTGCATGATGTCCGGCAGTCCACCCCGTACACGCAGTCAGCATCTGTCTCGCACTTCAGCACACGCATGGTGCGTCTGAACTCGTCCTCAGAAACAACGGCTCCGGTGTTGGTGAGACGGATCTCGTGGCGGTCAGTGTAACCGAAGTGTGCGGCGGAGAGGTCGCAGATCAGGAAGCTGCCGTATGTGCCGTGGAAGATATCCTCTACCAGCTCCAGCAGACCCATGGATATCTTGGCTTTGCGAGGCCAAGAAGGCGTGAACCACTGGTCCATCGTGCGCTGCAAACTGCTCGGCACCCAGGACACCAGCGGCCATGGTAGAGACAAACCGTACAGGGGCCCGTAGGGGACTCGCTCTGTCATGTACAGGTCCCCGCAGTAGCCCATGAGGCGAGGAGTGTGTCCACGGTCCTGGAGCAGCAGGCCCAGCAGCACCTCAAAGAAACAAAGCAGAAATCTGATGAATCTGTCCGTCATGTTTAATTGTGTTTCCACAACATGACATCACATGTATTTTTATACCTCGTCCATCTGCAGGAGGGCCCACGTGGAGCGAGCCTCTGGCAGCGACACCCGTCCGTCTCTGTTGCCATCGGCGACAGACAGGATCTGGCTGACGAGGCTGGCGAGGTTGGCCTGCTCTCCAAGCTTAGACTGAGAGATGGAGAATGACAAGAAAGAGATTTGTTGTTTCAGGCTTTAGTCTGTCGCGACACAGACCTGGTTCTATCCAAACCTTTCCAACCCACGTCAACGTTTACCTTGAGGTGATTGAAAACCATTTCTTTGAACTTCTCCACTGATGTGCCTTTAGTGGGCTTGTCGAACACTGGTGTCTCCCTCCGAGGCTCCGGCTCCTCGCCCAGCTCGTAGTGCAAAACCTCCCCCAGCTTACAGCGGATGATTCCGTCATGGTCTCCCCAGCTTCCTGTGTATACCTGGTCAACAGGGAGGAGTTAGAATAGGTCAGAACCACTCAGCCACGCTTTAAATCAGTGGTTAGGGTCATTGCTATACGTGTAACAAATTAAAGAAGTTACCTGGTTGTTTGGCAGCATTGACTGACACCTGCTCAAATATAGGGTTTCTTTGTCACACAGACTGCTGCAGGCAGAGCCATCGATGATCCCCTTCCTGTATTGATCACACTTGGAGAGAGAGAAAATGAAACTCCATTATCCAATATATTATTTTCAGAGTGTTTAACATTTACAATAAAGCGGGAATATTACATTTCCAGGTCCCATAAAAGAGAACACATCACATTGTAGTTGCCACAAAGAACTCAAATTACACACTGAAGGAGAATTGTGTCATTTTCAAACCACAAACAGTTCTAAAGTTGACTTGATCCAAAACAGTAACAGCCTCATTTGAATGATTTTTGCTTTTTGCATTCGACATGACTTGGTCTGAAACACATAAATGAGATGATCGAATAAAGGCAATACTCACAATGGCATTCTTGCACTCGTGTCCTCTGCACACCTCTGTGTAGGCGGAGTATTGCACGTACAGTACCCAGCTCCCCACCAGCACGGTCAGCCATGTAAGGAACAAGTACTTCACTCGAACGAAGGAGATTCGAGCCTGTGAATGATGAGCAAAAACACAAAGATGAGCAAAAACACAAAGATGGATCCAAAAGGGAAGTGTGTTCGCCCTGCTACTGTGTCATCCCGGTAATACTAACGTCACAGGAATATCAGGGTATACAGAGAGTGCACCAAAAGACTCTCGATCCAAGTTAGATGTTTGCAATCCCTAACCAACCCTGATCAAATAATGGGTTGCCATGGTGACCTATTATGTTACAGGGTGTCCCATAACAAGGTACTGGCTGGATGATTAGTTGCCATGTGCAACAATCGCCAATTAAACTGGAAAATAGTCTTAGAGGTGCAGTTCCGACATGTCATGCCTTTCCTGTTATGGCTGAAGCAAAAAAAAAAAAAGAATGACTTCTTGTGTCATGGGATGCACACATCACATGACACACAAAGAAGTCCTGTTGTTTCTGTGACATTATGCAAGATAATGGAATTATATGTACCTACTCTTCACACGGACACAACATGGAAATGTGATCATAAAATACAGGAAACATTCACTTGTACAGAAAAAACTCCTTCCTCAAGGTGACATTACAAATCCTTGGATTCACAGAAAATGCGAACTCGTAAAAAAGGACACACAATCTAAAGACAAGAAAACACTGTTGAAAAGCACAGAACAAGATACAGTACATGTAGAACCGAAAGGTAATGATTTACCTCTGACTGTTTACTAGAGTTTTTAATGAACTTTTATTTAGTTGTTTACTCTACAGTGCCAAGAAATAAACCCAATTTAAATGTCACCAGAGCCCTAACATAAAATTGCTCCTAAACAACAGCAGACACTTCACCTCCATTTGTGACATGACACAGCGAGCACTGCAGAGAGCAAATGTTTACTGTTATTACGACTGGAATCAATTTGAAGTTCATGTGAATTTAAAAATGAGTCCAATTTTATTTCAGCAGTACAAACAGTCCTTGAATAAATCAAATGCCAGTAACCATGCTGGCTGCGTGGCTGCACGAGTTAAGTAAAGTTAAATAGTCAATAGCAGATTTGACCTGGTGGTGACCGTACAGAAATGTCAGAAGTTTACTTCAAGTCTTTAGGATTCATCTTCTGGGGATCGTGAATATCTGTGCAGAATTTTGTGTTTGAGTTTTCCATTGAAGTTAAAAAGTACAAAAAGTGTGTCCATTTTTATTGGAGCTGATATTCTGTCAGTTGACAATTAGCTATTAAAATGGTCATTTCAGCAGTATATTCATTATGTGACTCTTGTAATGCGAAGCATAAATCTGGAAGGTGTAGTGGAGCAGTGAAAAAGAATTTAGGTCAACGTTGTTGTTTCAGCCACAGTGTGGGACTTTAACCAAAACAAAACTTTTTCTCAATATTTCAGATCCTTTAATCCATTTTTGGCTCAATTGTTTTGATTTGGGATTTTGGGCTCTGAAAATGATAAATACCTCTGATGAGGTCCAGGGCCTCTTCATTGAGTTTGTTCACATAAAAGATGTAAAAACATCCCCACTGTGAACAACCAAAAAACCAAAGAGAACATCGAGGAAAACCAGACATTTCCTGTCTTCCATTCCCTCTGGTGCATTACGGTTAGTGTTTTGACAGTGGCTTCAAGTTAGAACTTGAGAGGTGTCTCCTCTGCAGAGCTGCCTTGTTTTCAAACGCTCTGTGTCCTGAGGAGATGAACAAAAAGATAGTGGGGCCTCCGGGGAGGGAACAGGCGGCATCGGGGGAGTGCAGAGCAACTACAGGCTACTATCAGATCCTCTGAGATGCATGAATGTGCGCCGAAACTGCATGTGCATTAGACACACAGACAGTATGGTAAGACATGAGACAGTTCGTAACAGGGAAGTGACTTTGAGTCATGTGTGCGTGTTGGATGGTGCCTCTCTGCAAACACATGACCGAGCTTAGAAGTAGAAAAAAAGAAAGAAACAGGCAGCAAAGAAGCTACTCCCTGTGATCCTTTACAGCATTCTCTCTTTCCTGGAATCTATTATGTAGTGATGGTCCTAGCTAAGATCACATGAGATCCTCTTAATTGATCCCAAAATGGTTGAATACTATCATATAAACAGATGTTAATATGCAAAAAAAAAAGAGAGTAGAATGGAAAAATATTGCACCTAAATTAGAAAGGCACACACTGACCACTGTCCACAGCTGAAGTGGCAAAGAGAGAAAGTTACTGACAGTAAAAGGAGCTGGTGATGAGCAGCGCAGGAAGTAACACCTTCACATTTGAATCAAATATGCAAAGTCACATAGTCCAGGACCCATCATGCATGTTGTGGAGTTACCAGCTGTCAACAGTTAGATCCAGTTACCCTGTATCCACCCGCATATCGACTGTCCCGAAGACCAGTCACTGCAGCGCACACAAAAGGCCGGCAGTATCACATCTTCACACGCTGCTGGCGGAAGAGCCTGCGGCTAAATGAGCTGCCCTCAGAGTTTCAAGTAGGAATAGGAGGGTGTCGGTAGTTTGTTCTCATCCACCTCCTCCACAGAGCTCCTCAGGACAGAGCTGACTGTCCTCGTCAGTTTGCGCCTCCTTGTTTGCGGCTGAGACATCAACGACCCAACACACCGCATAAAAGAAATGGTCATTAAACCCTCATGACAGGGCAACTGTTGCAGCACATAAGAACTACAATGCTGGTACCAAAGATCAAACTGACTTCTAAAAGAATGAGGGATATTCACAAAATACTCAACTGAGCTTTCATGTGGCTTTTTAAACTCTGCCACTTAAAAAAAAAAAAAAAATGCTTTGAAATTCAAAAGCGGTTTGTCCTACTTGAGTCAGGAGGATATTCAGGTTCAGTCCAGTACAATAGCTGTTTCATACATGTGTGGATGGCAGGTTTGGGCCAAAAGAAGTTAACGGATAACTTTGGTAAAACTAAAACCTCAAGAATAAGCCTCTGGTATTTCTCTGCGAAGTTATCCATTAAAAGTCAAGTTGCCACGAGGAACAGGCCTGTGGACCTTAGCACAAAGCAGACCCCGTGTCCTGCAACAGATCTGGATACCCCCACCACTGCCAAAAACCAGCAGACCCCTTTACAAAACCCCTCTTTAGATGTGGTACAAGCCAGACTTTGCATCACGTAGATGTATTGACCTTTCAACTGAATGCAAAAAGGGATACTGACTGGTTTGAGAGTGACCTTTCAACTTAAACAGCAACCATGTCAACTGACAGAACACTATATAAAAACTAGAGACAAGCATGGCCAAAAATGGAACCATGTGGGTCTTGCTTTTTCTATGTACAGAACCACCTCTGCACATGTCTGAGTATGAATGTGAGTGTGTTGAGTGAGAGATAAGACGTAGGACTGGGCAATAAAATACCATATATAAATATAATCAGTAGCAATATCACAAAAGTATAACGTATGGTTTATGTGTGCACAGTGAGGACATTGGACACATATTAATCTACCTCTGTCCTAATAAGAAATATGTTAACAAGCACAAGATGAGATGCCTAATTTCAACACCCAGTTTATGGCCGATCTCATTGAGCCACTTGTCCCGGCCCAGAATGGTAATAAGCTGTCTGTGTTTATGCTGTAATGCACCAACATGTTGACTCTTCCCCATAGAGCAACCCAGCATTCTGCTCCTCTTGCATAAGCTCCTTACTGTACTGTACTTGCTGGCAGCCAGCCACTGGTACCCAAACCAGAGGGTTCAGCCCCCAGCATCCCACCCCCAAAGGATTACTGACACAACTGTGAGCCAAAGTCAGATGTGTGAGGAGGAGACAAGGTGAAATGAAGTGAGATGACAAACTAAACAAATCAGGTTCCTCCCCTGACCTGGGTTGTAAATCCTGGTGTTTATTTCTTATCACAGGCTCTACACACAGTGTCAGTGTAATTAGGTCTGAACCCTGATCTGCACTAATCATTCTGGATCTGCACTGGGGCTAATCTTTAATCTGCAGCTACATTCCTCAGGTATTTCTGAAACAAACCCACAATCCCCATCAGGGCAGGCTGAGGCGCTGGATGTTCACTGCCAGCTGTCAGCCTGACGTGACCGCACGACGACATCACGACACACTGACACAATGCTCAATATATCTATACACACACACGCATCTATAATCCGCTTTGCAGAGCAAGAGATATTACCTGGAAATAGAAAGACTTTTTCACCCAGGCCCGTGGAAACAGACCCTTCGCCATCACAGAAATAGATCATCTCAATACGTGGAGCTGGCTGCGGGGGATCATTCAGAATGCATGAGAGAGAGCGCCTTCCACATTAAAGAGAAATAAACCAAGACGACTCATCCGGCTTTCGACGGCACATTACTCGGTCTCAGCCCCAGAGGGATGATCCAGGAGGCGGGTGTGTCGGTGTGTGTTGTCCGTGTGTCCGATGTCCCTCTCTGGATCTTCTCTGTGCAGCAGCTGCTGGTTTTAAAGCAAAGCAACATACCTCACGCTGAGGAGGAGAAAAAACACGTAGGTTCAGGGCGCAGGCGCAACGTGTTGATACACCGATAAAAACATGTCACCGTTTTCAGTCCTTTGGTCAAAACCACACGTGTGGGTGATAGAGAGCGCGATCGCCGCTGCTGTGAGAGACGCGTTGTTATCATTGAGTCACGATGTTGTGTGGACTCTAACTAAGAACCAGACCTGGAACAAACTAGCATACACTACACTTCCGCTAAGCCCTTCACAATAAAACCATTACTTAAACCGTTATTTCAGCGCCAAAACTCAACTTCCGGTCAACTAATCCAAAATGAAAATAGTCTCTTAATAGCACATGATGTCGTAGCGGCAGTGAGTGGCATTCTATACATACAAACAACTGAGCTTTCATAGTAAAAATGTGCTTAATCTGCGAAATTGACTGGATCTTAAATTGCAATCATGAAAACCTTGGTATGTTCGGACACGCGACACAATAAACGAGTGAAAACACACACAGATCCGTGTTGTAAGTCTGTGAATGGGCGGATGTGGCCGTGCTCAGTGATTAAATGACCTGCCTACATTTTCAAATGTTTGAAAAAAAGGTGAACGCCGCCGCAGCTCTTCCCATAATGCACTCCCCGAGCACCAGCGGGAAACCAAAATGGCGAACCTGCTGGGGGAAAATGAACCGTTTGTTATTTTCTGAGGAAGACGCGAGCCCCGCAAGTTTCCGCGACGCGCTCTCTAGATAGGTTCAACCGCAGGAAGGAGCGGGACGACGGCGGCTTCTGCTTCGGGCTCATTTTTTTCGTCGCACGGGTCGTTGGTATCAGCGGAGGTGACCGAATGAGGTATTGTTGTCATCATGTTTTCCTCCTGTCGGGGGGGTGTGGGTCCGTCGGTCAGCGACCCGGCCGGGGCCACGGCGGCTCCGCATGTGGGGCGTGCATGCTAACAACGAGGCCCGGTGGCTAACGGCTAAAAACATTATTTGAACACGTTTTACGATGTCAAACTGTTTCTTTATCATCTTCACTGGCTGGTTTTTTTTAATCACCATGTTCCCCCGGTGCTCGAACAAAGGGAGGGTGGCACTGACGGACAGAGGCTGGATGGAAAATAAAATCTACCGCTTCCACATCTCAAAGATTAATCTCCCACAGCCTCAGATGGAAAAATTATGAATGTAAAATTTGTAGAACTACAATTGCAAGTCGTCACTGACACGCTCATGTGTTGAAAAGACTTTACAAAAACCTCCGATTTGATTTGAGCTGGGTCCCAGAAGTGCTCAGCAGTGATCTGCAGCCATGTGCTCGCTGGTTGTGGTTAATGAGCAATTAGCACTAATTGTGGGAATAATCAGCGGTTGTTTATGTCCACTGGCGGGGAAAGGTCATGTGTTTGAGCCGCTACTCTGGAAGCTCCTAACAATCTCCCATTGTGCTTTCTATTGCCAGTACACATACAGGACAGTATTTGTCTCAGTCCACATATCTGCACGCAATTCTCATTGTTACCTTGACTTTGAGTTCAAAAGCGTTAGGATTCATTAGAAACATCAAACACACCACGAGCAGCACGTAGACTGTGGATTGCTGGCAATTGTGCACGGAATCAAACATCACCTGAAAATACAGTAAAATTTAAATCTATGTCTTTCCATACCTCATTGTCCCCATCCACCCCCTGTTTTTTCAGAGACTCAGGGGTCGTGGACCACCTGTCTGTCCATCACAGAGCTCATCCCCAGCGGCAGCAGGAGGCTGTGTCCTTGTCCCCCACAAGCCTCTCTGCTCGGGGAGAGTATGGAGATGACGACATGTCTGACAGGTTCACAGAGGGACAGGACGTCCTGGCCAGGTGGTCAGACGGATTGTTCTACTTGGGGACAATCACAAAGGTAAGTGTGAGGGGAGCATTCCTGCACAGACATCCGGGCATATGGGAGCTGGGACCAAGTCTGCATTTTTTTGGAGCTGCAAGCAAACAAGTTATCCGCATCAAGAATGAAATATTGATCGGTTGTCACAATAAAATATTGCTGTATTTTATGGTGCCAGTGCATAACTTTGAATTTGTGTAATGGACTCTGCTGGAACCATCAACCATACAATATTTTCAGTCGAGTTTGCAATAAAACACAATGAAATCTGTAGGGACAATCCTTCAGTCCACAAAGTTTTAAACTTAATTTATAGCGCACTGGAGAACAGAGACAAATATCAACTCCAAATCTTATCATCTTCCATCAGGTCTTGCGCACTCAAAAAAAACAACTCTGAACTGAATAGCAGATGATTCAAAACAACATTGAATTGAGGGTAGAGGGTGACATCCCCGTGTGTGAAAGATTTGGTTCCCATGGCAGGACTTCTGATGTTCTGCTTGTTCCTGTAGATGTCTGATTCCTGGGTGGTGTGTTTTAAGAACAGTGTGGCATTCAGGAACACACCTGTTCTTTGTCCTTTTCAGATCGATGGGGACAAGCAGCGATGCTTTGTTGTCTTTGAGGATCGGTCTAAGTCATGGGTTCTTTGGAAGGATATTCAGACTGGTAAGTTCATTCCTTCGTGTAATGTGGATCTTGATAACTGACCGGGAGTGACCATCTGCTCTGAAGATAATTATGCAATGTTATTGCCCGGCTATACATTTTAGCACCAGTTTTTGATTTTGGATGAATTCCTGGAGTTAAAGTGTTGCTGTTCTCTCCCTCTTTGCCTTCTTCAGCCTTTCTTATCTCCCTACCCTTGCTGCTGACAGTTAACTGACCAGTGTCTGGCATCAGTACAGCAGCAGAGAATAAACCACTTGTGGAGACGGACAGAGAGGCTGGGGTCTAATTATTCAAAGATCATTCTGTTAAAATGCAAATATGTATTTATAGTAAAGTTAAACATGATTTGTAAGAGTAAAAAAATTGAACATATTCACGACAAACATCAAAAGTTAATTATATATATATATATTTTTTGACATTGACTAGTTGCAATATGAGGTGATGCTTTTGATGCTGCACCGCTGTAGTGTTGTGTTACTGATTTACAAAGTTAACTTTTCTGCTGACCTCCATTGGGTGAAGTTCCCACTTTGCAGGGTTTTATTACGCCCAACAGTGTTTTTTTACCAACAACCTGGTATTCGGTTACACTTAAAAATCAAATTTGCCCAGTCCAGGAATATATATAATTTCCCACAGTTTATGTTTTATTCACTGAGTTTTGGAGATAAATGTTTCTCTTTGTTCTCTTGACTCCTCTGGATAATTCACACAACTCGGTGTGACTATTTTTTGCCGGTCAGAGGAACAGTCACTATAGTCGACACTTTCTTGTTAAAACACAAGTTAACATGCTCACAAGCCTCTACAGCAGCTAGCGGTGGTTCTTTGTCCTGACGTCTTCTGTCTACTTCAGGGGATGAAGATGATGATGACGAGGACGACGATGACATCGTGTGCTCCATATGCCAGGATGAGACTTCAGAGGAACCCAATGAGATTGTCATTTGTGATAAGTGTGGACAAGGTACCGTTCACCATCTCTAATGCTCCTCTACCTTACATTGAACATCTCAGGTTTCGATCTCCAGTCTCTGGCCCTGAGGGTTTTTGTAGTTCTTGAATGATTTAAGAATTATGTAATAGATGGCAGTTAAATTTAATTGTTTGTCGTCTTTAAAGGTTATCACCAGTTGTGCCACTCCCCCATCATTGATGCCTCTGTCATTGACTCAGATGACAAGTGGCTGTGCTCAGAGTGTGAGCTGACTTCTATGCCTAAGGTACAGCTTTTAAATGAGTGTTTATTTACCTGACAAATAGCTGTTTTGTGAGTCATTATTTTCTCATCCTTAAATGTAAAGCAAAACAGGGATAACCTGTCGGCAAATGACGTATATGTTTGTGCGTGGTTTTGTTTTCGGGTAAACATGCTTTTTTGTCTGTGTGGTGTACAGAGAGGGGGTGGACACAGGAGGGGGGCATCTGCTAATAGCTTCCTGCAGCCAGAGCAGCAGCACATGGAGCTGCACCTCTCCTTCCCCTATGCCCTGGAAGAACTGGTGTGGGACCAAGGCCACAAGACTAACATCCAACAGTGTTACTGCTACTGTGGAGGCCCAGGAGAGTGAGTAACACATGTTAGATACAAGAAGTTGATTACAGAATGTCCCACGTGTGCATGTTTTTCAGAATCTTCTAATACATACATGAGTACAGTTACCTCTGTCTGTGTCTTTGCTTCTAGCTGGTACCTGAAGATGTTGCAGTGTAACAGGTGTCAGCAGTGGTTCCACGAGGCGTGTCTCCATTGCTTAGAGATGCCCATGCTCTACGGAGACAGGTGCAAACTATTCTAAATTACATCTGGGTTTTCGTAAAGTTTTGTGAGGTTGCAATGTGAAAAATCTGCATTTTCCCAATAGTTTGCACCAGTGTGATTACAATATTTCAACAAGAAGAAAAGCCTTATGGGGTACTGTGTTTTTCGCCCTCAGGTTTTATCTCTTTATTTGTTCCGTCTGCAATGGTGGACCAGAGTACCTCAGCCGACTGCCTCTCAGATGGTAAGTGAATCTCAAAAACCCTGGTAAAGATAAGTCCATCTTTAAAGGAGAATATCAGCCACAAGCACGTTGGCTACCCTCCTTTCCAAAGTAGTCTGTGTAAAGACACAATTCCCCATCTTACACCAAATGCTCAAGACCTACAATGAAGCTCCGGACTTACAAGTATCTTATTGTTTTTGCAGCACATTAATCTATACTGCATGGATGTCAAATCATCATGCAGAGCACTGACCACTGTTATGGAGTTACTGTTGTAGTCTGATTTTTGGATTGAAATTATTTTGTAAATTACAGCACACTTGTAATAACGGCAACCGTCTTAAATCATTTTTAAAGCACATATCATGAGGCTAGTCAAGATGCACACCTCTAGTGGTGCCACAGTGACAGAAAAAATAAATCATGTGTAGAAATAAAATTCTTCGAGACATCGATAATCGTTTTATAATAGAATCGTAGTCCTCTGAGTCGTAATAGAAATGTGAGGTGCCTAAAGATTCCCACCCTTTCACTGGGCTATATTTGGTCTACTGTTCATGGTGTTCTGTTTGCACAAGGTCACGAAAACTCAGCTTTTTCTAAAACGTTTCAGGGAGGACGTCACACACTTGAGTCTGTACAACTTGAGTGTGATCCACAAGAAGAAGTACTTTGACTCTGAGATGGAGCTCATGGCTTACATCAATGGTAACTGGGAGCTGCTGCAGCTTGGGGAGGTAAGGAGATAAGTCACCAATTATTTAGTTTCAAAACAAAAAAGCATCAAGTCACTCATTGTTTATGTTGATCTTAATATTTGATTTTCATATCAAAAACTATCTAGGAATACACAACAATTACTTTCTTTAAATGTATGCTTTGTGAGAGTTAGTGTTGTCTTTTGCAACACTAGAGCCACCCCTCTCTACTGAAGTCATATATACACGTTTGCGTTTTACTCGCAAACATTCAGGCTGGTACATTTTCAGGCTGGTACATTCCAGCCTGAAACATTACTCTCCTGCAAGTCACTACTTTGCTGCTCTAAAAATAGTTGTCTTAAGTGGAAGTACAGCACAACTTCTCTTTTTGGGGGGGCGAATAAGAGGGGATTCCTTGGAAAGGAGAAACTAAAACTCGGGTGAAACTAATAAAGTTTAAAGACATGGTTACAAATTGATACATAGATTTGTGTACTTGCCCGACCCGGCATTTTCAGCAGGCATTTCTGATGCTGCTGTCTGTATCACAACATTTTTAGTTTTGGATTTGGCTCACAATGTCGGGACTTAAACCAGAACAAATGTTTTTTTGTAGCAGCTTAATACATCTGAAAGTTATTGGAAGCCAGAAAACAACGTAGTTAATCTGTGCTAGAGGGTAAATGAAATTCTTAATTCTTAATTCTAATTCCCTGGCTGCCCATTTGGGGTTTTGAAACCATATGCTCTCTATTTGTTTTTGTCCGTGCACCGTGACTTTCTAATTTGATAACCCCCCCCTTCCCCTTATTTGCAGCTCGCCCACACACCAAAATCAGAGCGATATGAAAGTGTTCTGGAGGCATTAAACAACAACAGCAGCATGTGAGTTATTCCTTTTACCTTTTAATTATTTATGAGTGTGAAAGTGTTAGACAGACTTTTTCCTGTTTGTTCCTACCCATTTACCTTTTTTTCTGTCTCTGCCAGGTTTATGTCGGGGAAGGAGGTAAAGAAGAAGAAGCATTTGTTTGGTCTGAGGATCCGCTTCCCTCCCGCTCCCCCCAACTCTGATGAGTCAACCAGCCGAGTGATGGAGAGGGCCTCACACGAAATCACCATTAAAGGGTGCAAGTCCAACAAAATCCTGTCTGCCATGAGGTAAGATGAGGAACCTATTGTTAATGTTCCTAATAAAAGTTATACAACCTGCAACAAGCAGTGTTTTGATATTGTTCTGTACATTGTACAATGTGTGTTTTTAATGTACAGCCCTCATGACTTATAAACTGTTGAGAAATGTTGTTTTTGTTGTTGTAGATCTTGCAGTACTTTAACCAATGGCAGAGACAAGAAGAAGAAGAAGAAGAAAAAGAGGAAGCATGGAGCACGTTCTCTGGAGAGACTAGCTAAACCACAACACTCCAGTGAACTCTTGCCCCAGGTGTGTGTTTGTTCGTGTGTGTAAGTGTGTGCATTTGTGTGTATGTTTTAATGGGTGTGAGCTGGGTGTGTACATAGCTGTTAATAGGAGTGGGTGTTTTTGCATTATTCTGTAAACATCATGGCTCAAAGTCTTGTGAGAAAACGGTCACCTCTAATGGACATGTTGAGAAAGTAGCTAGCTAGGAGGAAACCCACTGAGAAATGCTAACAGTTTTCCCTTTGCTTCGACAGCAATTGAGAAAGCCTCTCCCACTCGAGCCTCATGCCTTGGATCACTTCACTTCTATCAAGTAAGTAAGCTGATGTGTTGCAAAATGTGTGACTGGAGCACTGTTGTGGTGAAGCTACGGAACAACTGTTTCCTAATGGATTCATAATTCTTATTTAGTCTCAAACGACAGTGTTTACTCATTCCTGTAAACAGTCGCCTTGACATCTACAAATTGTTTTAGTCAAAATCAGAAAATATGCTTTATGAACAATGATATAACAAGTCAGGAAATCCTGACATTTGAAAAGCTTGAATCATTTACCTGGCATTTAGGCTTTTTTAATATACTTTCACCACTATGTATCGTGGCTGTAAGCTTCAGCAGCAGTTTCCATTCTGTCTATAACATTTTCATCCTACTGTCTCTTTCTCTTTTTTCATTTTCCCTTTCCCAAATCACCAGGAGCGACAGGTCTGCGCTGTCTTCAAGAACTTCAGACGTGGAATCCATAGGAGCCCTGAGCACCTCAGAAACTACCTCAACTAGCATTTCAAGACAGTCCAGGTAAGCCTGCTATGCAATATTTTTTTCTGTTACATGGGTCATTGTAGAGTCAGATAACAGAGCTCTCTGTCTCTGATTGGATTCATACTTATTCAAACTTTTCTCAGCTCTTTACTCAGTGTTTGCTGTTGTTAACAGATATTTAACACAAAACAATTAGTACAAGCACCTGCCAGAGTGAGACATGAGCAGAGTCAATTTTCTAAATACAATAAAGTGAACAGAAGCACAACTTCTTAACAATCAACAACAAGCTGGTTAGAAACTTTGAATCTCTTGTGTTAATGTAACTTATATTAATACTACATTTCAACTAACCCCAATAGCCTTAACTAAAGCACTTAGAACAAATCATCCCTCGTTGAATTCACAAAGAAACATCTATCTTTATTTACATATAAAAACACTGAAAACATTCACCATATTGTCACTGTTCTACTTTTTAACTAGCTATCCATAGTAAAAGTGGAATACATAGAAGGCCCCATTTAACAGCCGATTAAGTTTTACATTTCCTATACTATCATTTAACAAACTGCAACCAAAATAACAATCATTCAGTTGTACAATGTTTCTGTGCAAGTTGTGTTTTGGCACAAGCGAAAGAGATGTCGTGCTTCTATGAAGAAAGATTTGACCAATTTAAGGAAAGTTTCGATCATTATGTTGTGATCAGTGTTGATATTGTGGCGGTGGTTACAAAAAAATCTGAGAGAAGAGAAAAGATGCATTTAATTCGTAGTGAAACTGCAGCGGCTCAGAGGACGTCGGTAGTAGTCCTTCATAGGTGGCCCAGACCACCTCCGAATGTGGTCAGGCGTGATCGGATCGCGGTCCGATCTGAGCTGTATATACTCTGTTTTTCTCACAATCGTTTTTTAACTTCCTCTCTTCCTATCAAACACCCTCCAGCCTCTGCAGCTCCAGCAAGATGCGCACGACAGCCTGCATCATGCCTGTTTCCCCTCCCCCCATAAAAAGGAAGCGTGGGCGACCTCGACGGGCCTTGCAGCCCCCTAACCCGGAAATCCCCCCACCCAGCCATGCAGACCCAGACCCCTCTGCAACAGTGATGCTGAACTCCCTCCCAGGGCTTCACTCAACAGACATAGTTCTTGGAATGGACCCCAACCGCCAGCTCTCCCACCTCAAGAGCTCCATCAGCAGCTATTTTGGTGCGGCAGGGCGGCTGGCTTGCGGGGAAAAGTACAAAGTCCTGGCCCGACGGGTCACCCTTGACGGCAAGGTGCAGTACCTGGTGGAGTGGGAAGGAGTCACCGCCTCCTAGGCTTCTCAACATCATCATTGTAACTTTTACCCAGCACCTATAAGAGGTGAATGGTTGTGATGAGGACAGTTCCACAGCCTGTATTTGAAACATTAGCCTTTGTTTAGTTTAGACAGAAGCAAGTTTTGCCTGTTAAACTCACTGTAAAGCCTACTGGTTCTGTGCAGTCCAATGTGATTAAAGCACATTTACACATGTATTTTGGTTACAGATTAAAGATGAGGCATTGTCCTCATACTGCACCATAGTAGTGTTATTCTGCTATTAATTCTCATCTGCTTTGAATGTTTACAGTGACCCCCCCCATTTATTCAGGGGCTAGTAACTGATCAGTGCACTGCACCTGTAGGCTTTCAGTGAACCGTTATGGGGCTTGATTTTTCATCCAGTGATATGCTTTTTATTTCCAGACCTATTAAGTATGGAACTGTACAAAACGAACAAACTGAAATGTTGTTGGCCAGGCATTTAAATGGCCAATCCTGGGTGAGAAGAGAAAGAGGGGAAGTTATTATTTTTTGACTAACATGCAATGAGGAATTACACATGTTTTGTTAACATTTATTTTCTTAACTAATTTGATAAATAAGGACATGTCCCTTTACATCAGTGTCCCCTCCTTCTCTAGTCTCAGCCGCAGGTACCTCTTGTTGCCTTGGGTGTAAATCAGGATGGAAGGAGTGCTCAATTGTGAGTAGAGCAAGAGGTAAAACTAAAGAGGTGTGCTGCTGCAAATGTTTTATTTTATATGAATTATACAACATTTATTATTACATTTTCTACTTTTATGTTCTCTTTTTCCTTTTCAAGGGGGCAGAGTTCTCTAATTTTCTTCTTTTTTATTAATAGATTGCACATATCAAATTATATCTGTTAGGACATCATTTCATTTTGAACAGTTGAGCTTTGTCCAGCCCCTTCAAGGCAGCATTTAGCGTGAAAATTTTGAAAATAACATGATCATTTCAGTTAATAATTGTTCAGAATCCGATATCTAAGAAGATACCTGGTAATCTGTGTGCGTTCGGACAAAACTTTGTTTTCAAGGTAAACCTTTTGTTTAGAAACTTCAATCTAATTGTCTAAATAAATATACTTTTTTAAAAATTCTGATTTAAAATTAACTATATGCTTTAATGTTGAAATCCTTAAGGACCTATTTAGTTTTTTTCTTTGTCTGATAGTTAATCAAATATAAAGTGCTGCGTAAATGATTATTATTTTCCCAGTTCAAAAATCTTTTTGTGTTTTCTTTGTGCTGCCTATGCAAGTTAGCCCTGGAGAAATGTTTAGTTTCATACTTTGACGAGAACTTCAAACTCATTTTACTATTTTGAGCATTAGACTCTGGCGTTTTGGATTTGGTCATGTGATGGGTGTAACAGAAACTGTTCACCATGTAGTCTACACACACTCAGGATATGCCCATAGAAACGCGTTTCGAGCAGCATTTGCAGCGTGACAGGAGGTTTTGATGCGTTGTTTACTCTGTTTTAGGTCAGTATTTTAACATTTGGTTCATCAGTTTTGTCTGGACTGTCATGTATGAATAAGTTGTAGTTCATTTTCTCTGCTACACTTGTCAGAAAACTTATCACTGGATAACTAATATGCTGTATGTCACTGCAAGAGGTTAACATTCAGTTAGTATGACTCCCTTTTCTGTTTGAAATGGACAGAGCTGTTTGATGTTGACGCCTCTTCATTGTCCGGATGTAGTCGACACATTTAAAGCTCTTCTCCTGTGTGGAGTCAGTGTCTGGGCTGACTCTCTGCAGGCCTCTGCAGCCAAAGAATCTTCTGTGTCTCTTGAGATTCTTCTTGTTATTACATTTTTTTACACACCATCATATAGGTTGACATGTTATTTCCCAACCTGTTTTGTTAAATGATAAATAAAAGCAGATATTTTTATTTCTGTCGTGTTTAATTTGCTGTTTGTTGCTTATATTTCATCATCACAGCTTCCTTCACATTAAACTGCTATTATGACAGCAGAGGTGCACGCGCCTTTCTTCGCGGTCGCTGTCAATGACAACCCCGCTCCACCAATCACGCCAAGGCATTAATCGTCTTATCCAATCAAGAAGCGCGTTGTTAGGATATGGGCGGAGACTAAATACAAATGGCAGTAGCTCGTTCTGTCGGTAACCTGGGAAGATTTGTTTCGCTAGAAGTTACAAACAGATTGTTTCGAACACAACGGAAATGTACTTTAATAGCTGTGCGACGACAGAACTAATATTTATTTCAAAACATACGCGGCGTTTTCTCTAAATTCAACGATGAAGTTCAGTAGCCGACCACCTGTTGATGCAGCGAGCATCTTTGTTTACATCTAGCTAGCCTCGCCGTGCTAGCTAACTCTGCTACTCTTGGACGTAGCGGTTCATTCATTAGTTAGTTGTCCCTGTTGTTGACTTTCCAGCGAGTCACACATGTTGTAAAATGCTGCTCGAGCATCTGAAAGCTAACCTCGGCAGGGGGGGACGAGTTGTTGGTTAGCTGGAGGGCGACGTCATGCACTCACCAGTAGTTCAACGTTCAGGAGCCAAGATGTCTTCAGTCCGAGGAATCTACTTCGACTAAAGTGTGCGACAGAAACGGAGGTAAGTCAACTGCATGACGTGCACAGTCTAAACCAGTTGGTGAGAGCATAAATACCATTTATCCCACAGACTAAATTTACAGCCATCATGTGATGACAGTGTGTTTAAAGGTTCAGTGTGTAGAATGTAGTGACATACAGTGGTGAGGTCTCATGTTGCAGCTGAATCTCCCCCTTCCAAACATGAGAGAGAACCTGTGGTAGCCTTCAGTTGTCATTAAACTCGAAAAGTGTTTTACTTTGTCCAGTCTGGGCTACTTTGAAAAAACATGGCAGCCCCCATAGAGGACCCTCTCCTGATGTAAATATAAAGAATATTAAAATATAAAAGGGCCCATTCTAGGGTAAACAAAACAACAATTCATACAATTTAGATGAAACACACTCGTGAAAACATCACTACGATTAGTTTGTATTCAATTTCTGCCAATAGATCCCTCTCACCTAAATCTTACACACTGAACCTTTTAACACCTCTCCTTGATTTCCACCTCGCTAGCTCCTTATACAATCAGCCAGGGCCATGAGGATCAGCAGAGTCCCGATCGCCTGATCTGACAAGAGCTGCAGTAGATACCTGATGTTCCCCTGCACATACCACTGCTGGCAGTCTTAGCCCACCTTCCTCCATCTCCAGGGTAAGAGAGTGTGTCTACCTCAGTGAAAAATGTAAACCCTCTATCATCTTGTCTCAAACCTCTTGCTGTATATGTGTCTATGTGTAGGGAAGCGGTACAAGTCCCATCTCCCAAAAGCATAGCACCATTATGAAACCACATTTACATTCATAAGATCCAGATTTTTTTGGGATCTGCAGCAAATTGCAAACACTCAGAAATATCCGTCCCCTTAATATGCCTGATTTCAGATGCATGAATTATTCTCTGAGAAATCCACAAAGTCCTATCTTGCCTTAGAAAACCTGTATGCACGATACTAAGGTAAATACAAAAAAGCTGTACATCCTTCATCACAATCTCGCAGCTCTCACCCACACCTCTGTCTTCCCTCTATCAAGTCTGCTATTGTGAAAATCAGGCCAGCAGACATGGAATCCATTTCTCTGAGGAAGAAGGTGGGCTGTGTGCGTCAGGAGAACGCCTGCCTGTCCATGGATGAGCAGCTCATCAGTGACTTCGATGCCCTGCAGTATGAACTGACCTCCTCCAAGTCTCAGGTATGACAGTCATCCCTATGCAGCTGATATGTGTTAGTAAAAGTGTTGCATTCTTCTAGAACATTGTGTCTTATGCTTCATAATTGTGTGCTACAGAATAAGTACAGTGGAATCAGTGTTCTTTGTAGGGCTAAGCGACAAGGCCCTAACATTTTATCAAGATAACATTTTTCACATCAATCGATTCGATATAGATAATTACAATGATAAATGTCACATTATTATTGTGCAAAGACTGATTTTTGCTTCTTAGTGAAGTTTTTTTTTTTTAGACTCTTCCTTATGAACCGAGAGAAACAGGAAAAAATGTTACAGGTCTGAAGTAGATCAGTTATGTGTTATACCTCCACACTGTGCTTGCACATTTTATATAGATATAGCAATATATTGATATATATTGAACCTTTGTTGTATTGCTATTGAATACATTTATGTTGCAATAATTAGATACCAATAAAGAGATTGGCCTGTTGCCTAATAATACATATTTAAATCATACATGTAACATGAAAAGAATCCACGTTGAACACATATGCTTCCTTTCCAGCTCCACCTCAGAGGCTCCAGGGCTGGTGCTGAAAGCAGTGTGGCAGTCATGAGTGGACAGATTCGTCAGCTTGAAGCAGAGCTGGAGGCACAAGTCAAAGAGCTCAAGTAACCTTACGACCTAAACATGTATATCTTCAGATGTTTGTGTGTATGTAAAAGTAATTGTATGTCTGTTTGCACTGGATATTGAATACATGTCAATATTATGCAATGTGCTATGGGGCACATGCAGTTATGCATATTGTTGTGTAGACTTTTGGCTCTACTCCTGGTCATTTTAAAAACTATAACACTAACCTGTAGTTGAACCTGGCATAATAATCCAACAACTTCTCCTTGACTGTGTTCCCCAGGGCTGCAGAGCTGAGAGCTGAGTGTAGCCAGGAAGCAGCAGCACACAATGACATTGTGTTGGCAGGTCTCACTGAGGAGCTGAGTGCATTCAGAGAAGAACTGGACAACAAGACAGCGCTAGGAAAACGGTGATGCTTTTATCTACATCGACAACCGTTCATCTTATTGTCTTTATGCTTGGAATTTGTATTTATAAGGAACCAAGGAAGTGCCGAATCTGGACCCGCAATAAATTCAATATTATAAAACTTTTAAATATACAGATCACCAGAGCTCTGTAGCAGCGCTGGCTGGGACTCATCAAAGTATGTGACGTTGTTGATCATGAAAACAGCATGTTCACAACAACAGCAACAACAACTGATTCTCCAGTTAAGCGTACCAAGTCAAGCATCACCAAACTTTGAATAAACCGGTGAATAGCTCTTTGTGCAGCAGTGGTCGTGCAGCCTCAGGGTTCTGAGTCCTGCAGCCGGTACTTTCCACAGCTCATTTACTGCTGGTCACTTTAACCAGCAGTAAGTTTCAGAAAGAAAGCTGCAACCAGCATCACCACAGGTCAAGCAAACAGCCCATAGTTCATCCAGTTACATTAGACACTAAAGCTCTACCAATACAATGATTGATGGATAATATCGATAATTTGTATATGTATTGGGGTTATAGTGGTTTATAATAAAGTGCGAGATATAAAGATTACATTTCTTTGTCATAATGACATGTTAGGATTCATTGCCAAATTTGTAAAAAATACTTTTGTACAAAACTTACTGTTATCCTTTACAGACTGCATTTCCTGGGAACCCTAGGTTGATTGTATCAGACATTTTTTACTCTATTATCGTTTATGGCATCGGCCCCCTATAATCGGTTTGGACAAAGCTCAGCCTGTTTATCAGAATATGTTCCAAACCGTTCCCTCAGGTCTTCTGTTTGGGGAAGCAGCTTTATCTTGCTATGCACCAAAGGTTTGGAACAAACTCCCACCGCACACCAGACAAGCTTCTTCTGTTGATAGTTTTAAAAAACAACACAAGACCTATTTCTACGATCTTGCTTTTAATTAATTTAATCTGTTTTTATTTTTATTCTTTTATTTAAATTTTTTTCCCCCTCATACTTTGTTTTATTGCTAACATGTTCTTATTAATTTTAATGTAAAGCACTTTGAGCTGCATTTTATGTATGAAAGGTGCTGTACAATACATTTATTATTATTATTATTATTATTATTATTATAGTATACAGTACAGTTTACATGTCATTACAGTTTCATGGGTAACAGCATGAACACTGTGATACTTGACTTGGGCCTTGAGCTGAAATGTTATTATGTTTTCTTTACTTTCACATTATGATGAAGTTATTGCTGTAGATCTAACGCTATATTCTCTTACAGAGCTGAGCAACAAAGGAACCAAGCACTTGAAAATGCAGAGAAACTCAAAGAAGCTTTCAAAGAATACAAAGCCACAATTTCCATTAAACTTAAGAAGGTAAATTTGTCTAATATGAATAACTTGCTACTCGTATAGTAAATTATTTGTATTTTTTGTTGCATGTTGATGATAAAAATGTGTTTTGAAGGTGATGGAGAGCGAGAGCAAACTCAAAGAGAGCCTTATTGAGTGTGACAGAGAGAAAGAAGAGGTGGAGATGAAGTGCGCTGTGCTGCAGAGAGAAAAGGCAGAACAGGGCCGAACCACCAGGTACAACACCTACACCGATTGTTTGTATAGTTGTTTCTTTGTCATTGTTTTCTCATACATTTGCATGTGTAAAATTTCATATTTATTATCAATTAAATCTTAAAATAAATGATTTTGATGTACACTTATCATATTCAATCCTTCACATTCTGCTTCACAGCCAGCTGAAGGAGGAGTTGAGGGAGGCTAAGTGTTCGGCTGTTGAGCGCTCAGACCTCCTGACTCAGCTGGAGGAGGCCAGACGACGCGCCTCAATCCTGGATCGTCAGCTTGCAGAGCAGGGAGCGGGATGCAGGGAGCAGGCTTCTCTGCTCAGGGAGCTGCAAGAGCTGCGGGCTCTGACCCAGAGCCAAGAGCAGAGGGTGGCTCAGAGCCACAGAGAGGCTCAGCAGAGCCAGGCAGAGCTGTCGAGTCTGGATGCTGCCCTGGCCCTGCTACATCTACGAGAGGTGGAGAAACATAGATGCATACATTAACATTGTCATTTGGGTTCTCATGTCCCCTGATTTTATTATTGCGTTTGACCCAATGAATTGTTGAACCATTAGTATATTTGCTTTCCCAAACCTGGTTTTCGCCCCACTTTCACTGTCCTGAAAAAGTGGACATGTTTATCACTGACTCTGTGCAGGAGATGATGTGTTTACTCTTGTCAAATGTCCTTTTTTCAATATCAGGGCGCTGTGGGAGCACTTTGTGCCAAGCCCTGCATGTTGCCCCCAGTGGACTATTCAGGAACAGTTCACCTGCTCAAGTTAAAGCCAGGTAACGCGGATCATGTATTGTACACCGATCGGGCACATTAAAACATACTTTGTTTTAATGCTGCTTCAGATCAGTGTATCTATAGCCTGTTTTGTGATTTAATGTGATACTTTATATTTCCACTGATCTGCTGCTCGGTGTATATGCCTGTTATCTATTATCTTTCTTTTTAACAAATTTGCTTCTTCACTCCATCCCTCCAGGTGAAGGTTACCAGCAGCTGTTGCGGGTGCTTCAGTCGTCAGAGTTTGAGCGAACTAAACAGAGCAGCCTGGTCGAGCGGCTGCAGGATCGTCTCAGCAGAGCCCAGGAGGAGATCACCTCCCTGCAGAGCTCCATGGCCCAGAGAGCCTCCCACTACCAGAGCCTCCACACAGAGCTGCTGGATAAAGTCAGCCAGGCCACTGACACAGAGAAAGAGGTAACCTTTTTTTTTCCCAAGAGAGAGGTTTTCATCGGTTTCTTACATGTTGTTGTTCACAGCAGCATTTTATTTTCCTGTCTCCGTTTCACCTCAGTTGAAGAGAAAATGTGCCCGTGTGGCTGCGCTGGAGAAACAGTTACAGGAGAAAACTTCAGCTTACAGTCAGGCTGCACTGAAAAACACAGAACTGGAGAATCAGCTACTGGTACAACACTCACACATGTACACACTCACCTGATGGATGCAAAACGGGAAGCAGACAAATGTCTCAGGATGAAAAATATGTACTATACATGAAGAAGACATTGATGAAAATGTCAACTTGAAATGAGATGACGAGATTCAAAATATTTTGGTGATGAGGGACGACGCCAGTGTCGATGAGTCATCCTCTACCCAGGCTCCATTACTCACCTGAATGTTCTAGAGATTTTCCTGTTGTTCTGAACATGTCTGACTCAGACAATCTCCTGCTGCGTTTCCTCATACGTGAGAGGAAAACTCCAGAGAATGTCCGGACCCAATTGTCTGGACATTTTACAGAGTTCATATCTAAAAAATGTCTGAAAACATCAACTTCTATTAATTTTGTCTCCCAGTACAAATTGTATATTTAGCCACACTTCACAGCCTCTTCTGACATGAGTATTTGTGTATTACGAATATATCAATGTAAATCAGTTGACACTGTTGTGGCATGCCTTTTCTTTTTCACCTTCCTTTATCTAAATACAGGAGAAGACCAGCTCTGTTCAACATTACCAGACACTGATGACCAAAAAGCAAAGAGAGTATCAACAGTCTTTGGACAAGTGTAAAAGATCACAGTCTCAACAATGCACGGAGCAACAGCACAGAATAGAAATGGTGATCTACAGTTTCTTTCCTCCCACACCACCATGGTTACTCTTCAGTTCATTTAAATTCTATGTGATTCTGATAGAATCAAATATGATTTTAGGTTAATGTGAAGTTGTGCTGTGACCTGCTAAAACAATACTGACCGTGACCCTGCTTTTAAAGATTCATATTTTTTCCTTTTATGTAACAGTATTTTCTCTCCCCTGCAGCTGCAGTTATCTGTAGAAGAAGCTCGGTCTCGGCTGTTAGAAATGGAGCAGGAGCTTTGTTTGTGCCAGAGGGAAAGAGACAAGGCTCAGAAAGCTGCTCTGTTGCTGCAGACCACCGTGGAACAGCTTACACAAGTAATGACACTGTAACATATGTACAGCATCTGTCAGTTATCCCAGGTATATACTGTGCTGTTTCACACATCTACAATTTGATCTTGGTTTGATTTCAGGAGAAGCAGGTTGAAGTCAGAGACAATGAAGAGTTGTTGCAAAGTTTCAAAGAGCAGGCAGCTCAGTCCTCCACCGAGGTTTGTAAGATCTGATTGCTATGTGACCTTTACGAAAAACCTATTCCACCATCCATGACTTGTGTTTATACATCAGGTGAGTGAGCTACAGTCGTCTCTGTCAGCGTGCAGAGAAGAACTGGCCTCATACCTGCAGCAGATGGACAACGTAAAGATGAACTACGAGAACGAGCTGCAAAAGAGCAATGACAAGGTACTGTATTACAAACATTTTATGAAGAAATATTACTCAGTCAATGCCCACTGGTCTTGCGAGGTTAATATTCTCTCCTGTTCCTCCCTCCTCAGGTGTCGTCTCTGCAGGAGCGGCTCCACAGCACCAGCCTGGTGTGTCAGAGATCCAGCGAGCAGAACCTGCAGCTGCAGCTTTCTCTCCAGCAGCAGCAGACCATGTTGACTGAGAGCACGGCCCACATCTCTGACCTGGAGGACAGCCAGTGCCAGCTGCAGAGACAAGTAGGAGACTCATAACTTTTATCAAATGCCCGAGCAACCTGAAAATGCACATCTTTGGAGTAACTTGGAGTACTTAACCTCCGCCAAGGAGATTGTGTTTTCACCCCTATGTGTTTGTTGGTTGGTTGGTTGGTTGGTTGGTTGGTTTGTTTGTTTGTAAACAAGATTACACAAAAACAACTAAATAGATTAACACGAAGCTTGGCATTAGGATGTGTTATGGGTCAGGGATGAACCCTTTCAATTTTGGTGCAGCTCCACATCAGGGGAAAGTGTGTTTTTCAAAATTGTCTCTGTTTTCCGATGGCATAATTAATGGATCCAGATGAAAACAATCGGGCACATTTAGGGAACTGATATCTATGAGTGTGTGAAATTTGCTGCAGCTTGTTTGAATTTAAGGGGACTATTGGGCTAATAAGATCTGCAGGGCCTCTCTCCAGGCCCCTTGAGGGTCTCGGCTCCAGGGAAGATACCTGCTTTTCCTGTCTTGGCTTGGAGAGCAGTTTTCTATCCATGTTCATGGAGTCTGTCTCTTTTGGTCTCACAGTATGACACGTCCAGCAGCTGTGCAGAACTCTCCCTTTTATAATCTACGTGATGCATTATTTTCAGGTCAGATTATGAAATCTTGGAAAATACACTATATTATGAACCACTTTATCAGCAAATTCCTTTGCTCTTAAAATAACCTTAATTCTTCATGGCATGGGTTTTGGAAGATGAAAATCTTTCTTAGAAATTCCACTTGGACATACTTCTCAGCTGAAGATTCATGCTGCTACAAATCTCCTGTCTGAAAATGTGATCTATTGGATTCAATTCATTATCATGTTCATGAAAACAGTTTGAGACGACTTTTGCTTTACGACATGGTGCGTTGTCACGGAAGACATGTTGGAAGTATCCATTAGAGGATGTTAAACTGTGGCCATGAAGAGATGCTCAGCAGCAATTCTCAGACAGGCTGTGGCATTCAGACGACGGTTGATTAGTATTAATGGGACCAGAGGTCACCAAGAAAACATTACACCACCACCAGCCTGAACCGTTTACACAAGGCAGGTTTTGCTCCATAGATTCATCCAATTAATGCCAAAGTCTGACCTGACCATCACATTTATGAATCACAGTTTACTACAGCCTCAGATCTCTGATCCTGGCAGAACAGAAGTGGAACCAGATGTAGCTGTTTGCTGTTGTAGTCCATCCACCTCAAAGTGTTTGAGTAGCTGCTTTTCTGCTCAGCATAGTTGTAATGAGGAGGTTATCTGAGTAACCGTAGTCTCAGCTTCAACCAGTCTGCCCATCCCCCCCGCACATCTACCTTCAACAAGGTTTCTCCATCCGGACTACTGCCGCTCACTGGATGGTTTTTGCTTTCCTCACCATAAACTCAAGAGTGTGCTGTGTGTGAAAATACCAGGAGAATATGAATCATACATATTTGCAACACTACTGCTACGCCCGGCAACTGAAAGAAATTGATGGTAAATCTGTAGCGTTACTTAAGGGAAACAGCTTTTTGAGCTTGTGATTTTATTAATAGCTCAGAGCATTTTAGCTGCTGGTTGTACTTTCTGTCCCTCACAACAAACAGAGCACAATGATCCTCATTCAGTGAGCAGAGCCGCATGGGGACAGTAAGATGGAGCCTCCTGCTTTACATGGTCTTTTTAACAGACAAGAAAAATTAAAGGTCTGCAGGGATTCAATAGTTTTGAGTGAATATTTTTTTTCACCTTGATTTGGTTTTATATTCATATTCAGGAAATGATGTCCAGGGAAAAATTGTTTGATCCAAATGTGTGTGTGTGTGTGCCCAGGTGTCCAGTCTGGAGCAGCAGCTGGAGCGAGCATGGGCTTCTCTGCAGGAGGAGGCGAGGACCAGAAAGCAGGACGCCCAGGAGAGAGAGAAGGACCTGCAGGAGATGAACCAGCAGAACACTCAGCTGTCTGAGTCCGTCACGTAAGACCACCTGCACACACAGTGACTCGGAGCATCTTGGCTGCTGGTTGTACTTTCTGTCCCTCACAACAAACAGAGCACAATGATCCTCATTCAGTGAGTAGAGCCACTTATTTTGAACTCTGAGCGACAAATCAGGGGTGATGAAAATTGGATTTCTGTGAGTGTTGCAGGAGGATTTCAGTCAGAGGATTTTTGTGGCTTTTAACCCAATCAGACCAAATATCATCACATTTCAAACAGTACTTTCTGCATTGCAGTGCAGCTTTTTGTTTTTGATTACTTTAATGCTTTCCCCAAACTTGTAAAAATAAGTGCAGTTTTCTACTATGTCATGTTGCGGCTATTTCTTACTATTTGTATGAGGCTTTTGTTTTTCTGGCTGTCCTTCAGGACCTGCATCAACACTGACAGTCATATGATTACACCACAGCCTATCTGTCCCTAGGCACGAGGCAGCCCTCCCCTACCCATGAATATGTATATATAAACCAGGATTTCTCTTGTTGGAGACAGGGACAGTCCTGAGAGGCTTGGAGTAATTTCAGTCTGCAGAGCTGCTGGTTACCTTCTTCTGCGTGAAGTTATTATCTGCTCCAGAGGAATAAGCATACCAGTTGTTTGAATGTTCAGCCAAAAGGCTCTTTGTTTGGCTTCAGTTAGCATCTCGGTTAGTTAAAGGTGTTTGCTTCTTTTTAAGTTGCTCTAAGACAACGATGGGAGCAGTGCTCACGCTAGGGTGGGAACCTGGAGTGAAATACGGGTGCGGGGCTTTACATATTGTATGTTCTCTTGCATGTCGGATTTTTACAAGCTTTTTCGATTTATGAAATTTTACTGAATATAGTTGTAATTTGTTTTTCTCTTTGCAGCCATGTAACATCAGAGATGGTTAAGTGTCAAGGGGAGCTGGTGTCTAAAGAGTCTGAGCTGCAGCGTCTGAGGAAGGATGTCACCGTCAAGACGCTTCAGATCAGCCGCATGGAGGAGAGCCTGCAGCAGACCAAGAACAAACTCGCCAGCAAGAACGATCTGGGTATGACATGTATTTTTCTGAAATCTGCACAGATCAGGAGGTTTTAGTGTTATTTATTTTTATTTCTCTTTGCAGAGCAGAGACAGTTGCAATCAGAACAGAAGACACCCTGTACTCAATTATCCTTAAATTCTCAAGTGATCTTTTACATTTCCAATTATCCATTGCTTTTAAGTCTTATCATAGTCCTGCTTCCTTCTCTCCCCTGGCAGTTGTCGATCTTGAGGAGAAGCTCCATCATTGCGAGGCAGACCAGCTCAACTCTGTGCAGCGGGTCCGGATGCTGGAGGGGCAGCTGCAGGCGGTGCGGGGGGAGCTGGCCGATACGCTGGAGCAGCTACTGAAACTCAAGGACATTCTGCAGATAACACAGAGCATTGCAGATGAGCGGCAGGCGTCAGTGGAGAAACTGACCGTCCAGCTTAGGTGAGGATACTCCCTCATGGGATATATTTTTCTGCACACGGGGGGGGCAAACAGGGACAAGGGAGGACTCAGACGCGGAGAGGACGTTCACGTGCTGCTGCACAGATGAGATCCGGAACTGTAGCAAATCATCCGTGTTCCAAATGATACTGTTTACTGTCTCACAAAAACACCAAAAGACACATGCACAGTCACTGAGCCTGCTACTGTTCATGTGTCTCACTCACAGACTCGCACTTTGGTGACTGTCTATCATCTTTGTCCGATGATACAATGACATTTTTGTACTTCTACTGAGGAAATCCTTTGCTGTTGAAGATGTTTTGATATTAATTTCTTTTGATTATTGTGAAGTCATTTGATCTAACTTGTGCCGTGTGTCATGTCATTTGCTGTTACTGATTTTTCACACATGCTGTGGTTTGTGATGTAAAGTTTTCTATTTAAAACTGACACTGAAATATACAAAAATCTGTGTACATTTCTCTCACATACACTGTGAAGCACAATGTGCAGCTACTGTACAACAAGCACTCAAGTCGGCGTACACGTCACGGGGAGTTTTTAATTTACGTGACATCATTTTCATTGATTGATCATGGCCACCCCGTCCTGTTACAGTTTCTCCTTGGTGTCACTGTCCTCCTGAGCACAATGAGCACATGGTCGAGACGTGCAGATGCTTCACACAGGAAATAATCTTTAAAGAAACATGGCTCATTCAATAACAGCTGTCGTGATCTAGTTTGAAGTCACAAGCCCCCTACAAAAACGCCACTGAAACGTGTTCAAGTCCACACATGTTCATGATCTGAATGCTACAAAATCTAAACAACTGTCCTAAATTAAGTTCGATTCAAATTCTCAAACAATAAATTCTCCCAGAAAGTGCTGAAGTCACGTTTCTTCTATTTGGCCCGGTTACTTTGACATTCAGCAAGTGGTCCTGTTGTCTGTGTTGTTTCTTCAGATTGGTATACACAAATATTAATTATATAGATATCTGGCAAACTGTTAAAATATGTGTGTGTGTTTGTGTGGCTTCACAGTGAGACGCAGAGGGAGTTGGAAGCGAGAACGCATGAGGTCTTAGACATGGACAATGCACTGAAGGAGAGACAGGGGGAGCTCCAACAGAGAGCACAGCTGGTACAACTCCCACACAAGCAAACATATTTTATTAGTTTTTATTTGTTTTAATCATCACTGTGTCTTTTTAAACAATCTTGTTCTTTACCCGGCCGTGCTGTCGGTGTGCTCAGCTGGGTCAGCTGGACGTGGCGATCAGAGAGCACAAGCAGGAGCTGGAGAGGAAGGTGGAGTCTCTGCAGCGGAGCCTCGAGGCCAGAGAGCGAGAGCTGAGAGAAGCACAGAGGGAGCTCACAGACAGAAACATGAAGGTCAGGAGAAGAAGACGTGTCATTAAGACACAAGTCAGCCTGAATAGATATTTGTTACAATGTTTTTGTTTGACCTTCACAATTTTTTTGAAGCATAGAGAACAGGAAGAGAGGAAAGGGAACAATATTCTTTTATTATTGTATTATCTGTAATGTTATGTTATGGGCTGTTCTAAACTGTGCAGTCGAGAACAATCGCAGAGAAGCAAGTACCAACGACACAAACTTCCGTCATAAATGTTTGCACCCTAGTTATAGATAGCATTATTACAGCTGTAAAATGTTATTATTACAGCTGTAAAATGGCTTAGAATTAATTCTGTTTCAGAATTGTATTCATCCCCAAGTAACATACAAGGAATCTACTTGTTTAGTGCATAACAAACATATTATACATAAATATTGGGTGAAAGATGAAGCAAGTGAGTACTGTACAAAGATAAAGACAGGAGCCTAAAGTACAAGAGCAATAAGTGGGGTAAAAACTATTTAGAATTTGAATAAAATATATGTCAAATATATATATAAAAAAATATGTACAATATGAAAATATTTGCAATATAATACAGATTTTTAACTAAAAAAAAAACATTTTTAATGGCATAGGGATTTATTTACGAACAAAAATTAAATGGATGCAAAAATTAAAACCATTTTGGTTACTTTCAGCTGTAATATAAGATCTGATGACCTTATATGAAACCCTGATCAAACACTGTCAGTTAATCCGTGATAATACAAAGGGTTTAAAAATGTTTGCACACTTTATGGTTGCATTTATTATGTCTTCATATCTTCATAACACTGATGTAATCATCTGTTGTCATGGTTTGTTTTTTCGAACCAACACAGAGCATTGAGAGGCAGCACAAGAGGTACAAAGATTTTGTTCAGAAAAGGTTTTAGATTAATAAATGTATTCAGCCACTGTGTGTGTGTGTGTGTGTGTGTGTTTTGTTAGGAGTCCCAGGAGCTCGACCAGCAGCTGCGTGTGTGTCAACAGAAACTTCAGACTTTGCTACAAGATCTTGAAGAAACTCGACTTCACTGTGAATCTTTGACCAGAGAACTGGACGCCACCAAGCTGCAGAACGAGGAGAGGGTAAAGCGGGAATACAGTTTATTAAAATGTTATCACTCATAGTGAAACGGTTTAATAGAACGGAAGTGAAACTCGATGATTTATGGTTTTTTTCCCCTTGCTGGTTTCCAACTGACCTAATTTCTAAGTTTTGTCTGAGAACCCTAACCCTCAAATACAGTTGACCTTGAATTGTTGTCTGTTATGAAATATCATGATTTATTTGAAGATACTACTACATGTTTTAGTGTTTTTGCTAATAAGGGGAAATTAGAGAATGTATGGCATGTTAAAATGCATGCATAACTCTGTTTTCACTGAATTTGTCTGTATTTTGTGTGCGTGTGTGCTTGCGTGCGTGCACAGGAGGTCCGGCTGTGTGGGGTGGAGGAGGAGCTGGCTCTGAAGGAGGCATACTGGCTTCAGGCGGAGGCCAGGCTGCAGAGCACAGTCGCCTCTTTAGAGGCGGAGCTGGAGTTGGAGAGGGCACAGCACAGCAAGGAGGTACATACCGATTCTGTAACTTGCCCACTGGCCACACCGTCTGTTACAGTAGACATAAAACTTGTTTGTTTCAGGGTTGTCACAAGTTTATTACCTGGTAAAAAGATTTCCATGCTGTGACATCCCTAATACAGAGGGTGTCCTCCAAGTTATGTACTGAATGAATCTGCTACTACATCTCAATGGTCAAGTTGTAGTTTGGAAGAGACTGACACTTAGAGCTGCTCTGTGCGACTTGTCTCTTGGCTAAACCTTCGATCAAATCTATGATCTCAGTGATAAGGTTGTGTTATCAGAACCAGAATCAGCTTTATTGGCCATGTATGCGTACACATACAAGGAAGTTGACTCCGGTTTTTCCGTTGCTCTCAACGTACAAAAATGGACAAATAAACAGAAAAGCAAGGACAACAAAGCAGAACAAGGTTAAGCAAACATTTAACTGCAATGTACAAGTATAAATATAAATATATATGCAAAAGTATGTATATATGAACATAAAACACAACAACAAAAACAATGAAATGGAGAAATAGTGCAATGATGCAGAGTGCAGAGATGCTAGAATAAATATGGAAAGATTGTCACAGGATACTTTATATACATGAGGTAGATGGAATATATATATATATATATATATTCCATCTAAGATTATATATTATATATATTATATATATATATAAGATTATTGCACACAGATTGTTCCTGACACTGTATGACTGATTAAGTGTTCATCAGAGCTATTACACCATCACACTGACAATATGATAATGACCATGAATCTGCCTCTTTGCTCAACACTTTTCTTCCCTCTTCTTCTCTCATATCTGTTTCTGTCTGATTCAATTTCCTCTTTTTTTCCTTTCAACATCAACAGCACCCTGTGAGTTCCTTATTTTTCTTCCATCTTTAGTTTCTCTTGTTATCGCGTCATTTCTCAGTTTCTCCTCATATGGGTGATGGTGATTTTTTGTATTTATTACTTCATTGTCCCGCTGCAACCTTGGGAATTACTCAACTGGTGTTGTTCTAACCTTGTTTTGATGAAGGCAGCCTGTAAAAAAACTAATTTGCCTCATCAGTCTTTCTTCCCTCCCTCCCTCCTCAGCTGGAGTCCCTGCAGCAGACTCGAGGTCAGCTCCTCAAAGTGTCAGAGCAGATGTCCTCCACCATGCGCTCCTCCCAAGAACAACTCGCCGCTAAGCTTCACCAGAGCCAGACCCAGCTCGACCAAACCAAAGCTCTGCTGGACCAGACCAGGGCGGAGTTGGAACGAACCCAGAACCAAGCCAGTTGTCTTCAAACACAGTTGGACCAGGGCCAGAGGCAGCTCCTTCAGAATAAAGCCCAGATGGAGCAAAGCAGGATTCTGTACGAGCAGAGCAGAACCCAGAACAGTGACCTCCGTGCTCAGCTGGAGATGGTCAGCGCGCAGTTAAATCAAACCAGAGTCCAGGCTGCGCAGCTCCA
The DNA here is from genome assembly GCF_022539355.2 of Hippoglossus stenolepis. Lineage (NCBI taxonomy): Eukaryota > Metazoa > Chordata > Actinopteri > Pleuronectiformes > Pleuronectidae > Hippoglossus > Hippoglossus stenolepis. Next base: position 9,537,892 of record NC_061493.1, read on the forward strand.
GGCTCAGCTGCAGGCCTGTGAGAAGTCCATGGAGACCTCTGATGAGTCCATGCTCATCAAGGTACAGCTTTTAGAAGTTAATAAAACAAAAATTACATCAAATAGCTTTTTAGTATTTTATCAAAAGCCGTTTTAAGACATGAACAACGCAGCAGGAGATTCTCCGCTCAGACACGTTCCCAGCAACACAGAAAAGATTGAGCTTTCAAGAGCCCCTTGGCAGGAGAAACTCCGGAGGAAGTCCAGAGTCTCTCACTCAGACATTTACATTCTTACATACAGCCCCTCCAGAGAATGTCAGGAGACTATCCGGAGTTTCATAGCGTGTCTGAAAGCAGCTAACGTTTCTTTTCTCTTCTCCCTGCAGGAATCTGAGGTGACCCGTCTCCAAGCCAGGATCTCCAGTTTGGAGCGAGCTGCCGACCGACAGAACCTCTACAATCACACACTGTCTGTACCAGTTCTGCACAGATTCCCACACGCGCAGGAACGCTCCTCCTCGGCTCACTCGCCCCCCGAAAAGACCACTCTTACTCTTACACACTCTCAGTCCACTTCTCTCCGCTCCCCAACGCACACACAAAGTTGCTCATCACCCCCCGCTCACACATACCTTCAGCCCACCTCAGCCTCTCACCTGTCTGAAACTCGTGATTGGCTGCAGAGCAGTAGCATCGACTCTTCCCTGGATCTCCCCTTGAGCCTGAAGGCAACACTGAGGGAGGCGTTGAGCAAGCAGCCATGGGAGGCCTCCTCCTCCTCCTCCTCTGTCTCCCCCTTCCCGAGCGAAGAGCACCACGGCTGGCAGGGCCTCAGCACCGTGGACACCACAGCGACCTCCGACCTCTCCTTCAACCCCCTCACATACATGGTGGACAAACCAGACGATGGAAGCACCGAAGTGGAGGCTGCCTCTCTACAGGAGGGAGACAGTGAGCGGTCGGATGAGTCGAGGAGGGAGTCGGTGTGCACTCTGGTTGGTGAGGCGGATGAGGAGGTGGATATGAGTTCACTGACTGGGATGCTGAGGTTTGTTAATCAGACGCTAGCTAAGCAGGAAGACCCTTCGTTATGGAGCTCCTCAGGGATATCACAGACCTGACAGAGAGGCACACGCACGCACACACACACACAGGTAAAAACACCACTCCTTTCTCATAAGAGTCTGTTAATCAATCAATCGATCAAGCTCTGGATTTCTATGACTTTTTTCGAACATCTGCTTCTGAAAAGTCTGTGTGTCACCAAAAAACTATTTGTAAGAGATCCAGTGCCTTAAAGAAGCATATAAAGTTTGTTATTGCCCCTTTGAAATATTTTTCTATAACGTAAAATATTCATAGCTGCATAATAAACAATCAAACTTACAGTTGGAAAGACACATTGGGTTATCCATTAGAAAATACCCCTCAAAACATTTAGCTTATCTGCTTTATCATTACTGTGTGTGAGGGGGTTAGATTATTTTTGATTGACTTTTGCTCCACCAGAAAAAAATCGCCCCACAGCTCTCATCACATTTTGTTTCAAATGTAGCTCAACACTGATTGGTGCTCACAAAGACATGAAATAATCTTTTTTTTTTTTTATTTAGACCCACTTACCTCTAATCAGTATCAAGATAAAATCCCTGCTGTGTTGCCATGGAGATGTCAGGTCCATTGAACTCTGTTTACATTGTGTTTATCCTTGTGTGTGTCTATAAATGTTCCTACATTCCTTTACATTCCTCAAAACTAAACCATTTTCTGTGATGTCATATAAATGTAGAAGCTAAATGAATAAAGTGTTTTTTTATAAGTACTTCTCCTTCTCTTGATTGTTTAATGTTTTTTTTCCGTCTACCAGTGACTTGTATTTAGTCTCCAGAGAAACATGAAGCCTTGTTTTCACTAACATTAGTTTGGATGTTCCCATCCTGCTGGTGGCTGTGGGGTCGTGTTACCAGAGCAACCGGCAGCTTCCTGTCCAGGAGAGGAATATTTGAATCAGGAAGAGCAGGGGTGGGGGTGGTCAGGCTCCAGCTTGTTAAATTGGATTTGGTGCTCTGCTCTCATATGATTACATAACAAGACAGGTCTGCTGGGAATTTTAGTTTTTCTCCCGTCAGCTCTTTTTAGTCAGTAGATTAAGGGATAGTGAAACAAATGTTAAACTGTTCTATTAATATTGAGTATCTTTCCCATATAATTTTAAGAATCTTTTTTCCCCCCTGTGTACTTTCCCCTTCTCTAGAGCCTTGCTGCTGACAAGGGGGGTTTGGATGGTCAGTGTTTTATTGTCAGTTTATGTTCTTAAGATTAAACTTCACAACAATACGTGTGTGTGTGTGTAAAAGCAAGTCCCCATAACATAAATCATTAAATGATAATGTGAACACATGCTTTAATGTTAGGTTAAGGGTTATGATTAGGCGAGTAGTATCTATGGTTAAGGTAAATTTAGGTTTAAGTTAGGCTATGGGTTAGACAAGTAATAACTATGGTTAGAGTAACAATGTGTGTGTGTGGAGACAAAGCCTGCTCTGTTTTCTGATCTTTTCATGTAGATGCATCACACACTTAGTCTCAGTCTTTGTTCTCTTTTTCTGTTGCAGACTTTCTAGATGTTAAGATTTATTATTGCAGAGGATGTGGTTGGGTCAGCGGTATGTTGCGTGTCATGTAGCTGCGCTCTAGTTCCTCTGTGAAACTGCAGAGAGGCTGTTAATAAGTGAGATATGTCTCCACACCAGTTTGCATGTATCTTCATGTACGGGAGTCTTAGCAACAAACTGCAGCTCTCATTGTTGTGTGGAATACTTCAGACGGTGTTTAATCCACTTTCCCTCAATAATGAGGAGGTTCACCAGTAGTAAATAATGCTCTAAAAAATGAAATCATATTTAGGCTTTTGTTAAATAGATAAGATCCCTTTCCCACACAGACCTCTTTGTACTGTCATCGACTCCTTACTGCACAAAGTAAAAAATCGACATATACAGTAATATTCAACAATGTTAAAATAATAATTCAACACAGTGCATTGATGAGGGCAGAAAAAGTGCTACGACAGAGTAACTAAGGAGCTGTGCAGCCCTTATCTGACCGCCCACACACCCAGGAAGACCAACAATAACTTTTGACACACACTTCCTGGAAAAACCTATATCTGTGTTCAATTAATTCAGGTCACGGCTACAATTTGAAATGATGCTCCAAAATCCACAGGCCAAGTCTTCCTTCAGAGAAGATGCTGAGATGTAGCAGTAGCATCCTAAGCAACCAGTTCAAACTGTCTTTCAGCTGACTTTGCATGGCGGAGGACCCGGCCCAGTAATGTTTCACCACTGTTTTTCGACTCAGCCTGATGGAATACACCCATTAATGGTCGCCATTGTTGAAAGGTCATTGTTATCTCCTCCTCCAGCACTACACAATCACCAAGCTGCAGCCCACTGGCACCGACCTTTCCCTCATCCAACTCAACCTTTGTACAGCATGGGTGGGAGAGGGTATCCTAGCTACCATTTTTATGGCAGATCAACGTTTGTTTACTTGGTCAACTCTCAGTCCCCTCCCCCGTAGTTCCTGCTCAGTGTCACTTGTGACTGTGCTGACCCTCCATGTCCAAACCAGTTATCATGTCTTTACTGCAGAAACATTCTGGAACTAGCAGCAAGATAACAGTGAGGGTAGGCAAACCTGCCGGAGCCACACTTCTGTCTGACTGTCACAAAAAGGGCTTGTCTGAAACAGTTGATAATATTATCGATAAAATATTGGAAATTCTGTGCTGATACCAAACTTGGCAAAATTATAAACAAGTCCAAAAGTTGTGTAGTTGAATTGATGTTCAGCACCAGCTTTTTATATGCTTCTGTTTTTGGGTGTTAGTTTAAACTGACTCCATTTTTGAAATCTTAAATGATTCTGTCTAGTTCAACAAGTCAACATGCATGATTTTTAATGATTGGCTTTTCATGAATTTAAAGGAACAGATTTACATTTTGGTTTATACCATAGATTTATATAAAGTTGGAAGACACTCCTCCACTTCCTCCCACAATCCAGAAATGAAACAAAAATATCCCAGATATGAACGCTGTCATCTTGGACATCTCTTAGGAGCAATTGAAGATGGAGTCACCACAGCGAGATCCCGCCAATACACTCGCTCGACCAATCGTGAGTAAGTCTCATCCGTCAATCACGATGCTTCTCCCTGTTTTAATAGCATCAAATAACTAATTAAAACCAAACTGGCTTGAACAAACATCAGTGGGATAAGAACTTCCCAAAATGACAGAAACCATCTCTGAGTAAAATGTAGTTGATGTGTCCTTTGACTTTTGTTTGGCCCATGTCCCATCCACTAACATGGAGGAGGCGGGATTTATACTGCAGCGTGTACTGCAGCCAGCCACAAGGGGGGCTAGTGAGACACTTGGGCTTCACTTTTAGGGAGGTGTCATGTCGTCCATCTTTATATACAGTCTATGATAAATAAGCTGGTAACAGGGGGGAAAACTCTGTCGCTGTCAGAAAGTAACCTCCAAACCTCAATGATTTACATGTCATATATCATTTGTTAAAAACAGAAGTGTCAGAACAATGCGTTATTGTTTTACAGGCAGTCATGTGGTGAAGTGTCTCATTGATAGGTGACCGGGTGACTTCCTGAATCGAACCATTCCCTCCTTCTTCCAGTTTTCAAGCTAAATAGTGGCTCCAGCTTCAAGGCCTCGTGGGTAATGCACATAAAATAGAATTTTTCGCAGTCCTTTACGTTTTACTGGACATCCTGGTTCTCACTGAAAAAGCGAGGGTACATTTCTGCTTCATTCCCCTCCCAGCGTCACCTCCCGCAGCGTAAGCCCCCTGATGAGAGGAGTCTAATCCATTCAGGGTTGGTTGTATTGTCGCTGAGGATGTGCTTCAGTCAGCTATCAGTGCGTGGCACAATGGGGGCTCCGGCGGTTAACGCTTCGGCCTGCATGTCACATCCTGTTTGATGATAAATCCACCCAACCACCACAGTCTGGCACCAGTAAATAAACAGCTGAACTCAGAGTGATGGTGTAGCACACACACACACACACGTGGAAGAATAGCAACAGAATTAGAGTCATTTTAACAAGACCTGAGAATATTTTGTCATATATGATCATCAGCCCCAGAACTCGGACCCACTGTGGCTCAGCTGTTTCCTCCTTTTACCACGGAAACATCTGCTCCTTCACTCAAATGTGATTTGAATAATTTTAGGTTACTATGCCGACCATACACATCAACACAAACATCAGATCGAGCAGGAAATGTCCGATGTATTTTTTCCTTGCAGTGATGCGTGGTCACTTGAGGAACAGCTGCTGAAGTCACAGTCTGTATATCTAATAAATCACAAACAGTAGGACGCTCACGCCGGTGTTTACTAACTGCCGCGGGTTGTTCCGCCTGCAGTGTGGACAAACTGCGATTGCACACAGGTCGATATTATCTTTAGTAAGGTTTTTACAACGGTGTTACGAAGGTATTGTGGTGAAACAGCTTGTGATAGCCTTCCCAGCACACTTCCCGTTAAACTGTAAAAAGTACAAACAACTTTACTGCAGCATCATCGTCAGCAATGTGTCAACAAGTGCGTTTCTGTTCACCCTGCGTCCATCAGATTAAGACAAAAGTGATCACCCTGTTTGGAACGAGCTGTTATCTTGGCCTGTGTTAACGCTCTGGAGATACTTCAGTATTATTCTTTGTCATTAGTGAGTCCTCCTCAAACAGCTCTACGATACACTGTCACCTTTTTATTGTTTGTGCACCGGACGTTGTGTGCAGAGTCTATGATGCAGGGTGAAGTTAGACATCTTTGTGTTCATCCTACCTGGTTTATCTGCAGTGAGGATTTTATAGTCAATGTTTTTTTATAAAAATTAAACAGAATTTGTGTTACTACTGTTTTCATGTGTGCTGTGTATATTCTATATATATATTGACTCAACTGGTGCTCTAAACTCAGCATTGTACTTCCCTGGGCCTTTAACAATGCACTTGCCAAGTGAGAAGTCGATTAGATGAATGGTTGGACAGATGTGCATTCCACAGACGGACGGACGGACAGATGTTTGTTGAATTAGTCGGTAGATATCTCAACACTTATTCACACTGGAGAAGCTGTTTGTTTCCCATGAGCTGAATTCTCAAGACGACATCCTGCTTTCGAAAGGATAATATGTTGTGAAATAAAACTGTCTGCGTTTCATTGGAAAATTCACTGAGCGCCAAACAAATTTTGACTTGAATGCATTTAATTAGCTGCTGTGCCATAAAGCAATGACTTATCTGTGTTTTTTCTGCTGGATGTAAACACATTGTCTCCTGTGAGTGAGTCTTACATGTTTGGACAGACAGCCATGATACCCATCACTGCGTACACTAAAACCCACAGTGTCTGCAGGAGGAGGAGAAGTGCAGCAGGTAGACGCTGAGTGTGACCGCTGTGAAGTTTGCACTAGGATTAGCTGTGTGTAACGAGCTGTGCAGCAGATCCTGCACAGAGACGTATCAAAGAGCAGAGCTGTGGTGAATGATATTGTTTGCTGTGTGAAATGAGGTGATCCTAGTAAAGTCAATATTTTGCATCCTCTGGATTTCTGGTGAGGTGGTTTCTCATGCTGGAGAGGGTTTATGAAAGTTCCTGAAATAGCTTTAAAAACCAAAAAACCTTTGTTTCTGCCGGGACGCTAAATCAATTTTCTCAGTAGTAAAGAGGTGCCTCTTAACCCTGAGCTGTGTTCATTGAATATCTACCTGTATGACTGTGTGACCTCTAAAAAGATTCTTGATCAATATTTGGAACCTAAATACTGTATATAACCTGTTCATGGAAGAAACAAGCACTTGGTGTTACCTCACAATGACTGTGACAATGACATTTTACATGACCATGACATTGAGGAGTTACACCACAAAGAACAAATTTGACAAGTTTTGGAACATCTGCAGTGGCGAGAGGCCATAAAGTGGCCACAGCATATGTTCAACATCCAAGCCTGACTCCTGAATCAGTAACATGCACACTTAAGTCATTTCCTGTTTGCTTTTAGCTCTGTAGCTGTGAGCAAAGCCACACATGACTGAATATATTTAAAAAAAATGGTTCCTTGTTCAAGCAAAGCTTAGAAAATCTAAATTATTTTTATCTAAATTGTCACAGTTAGCATTGTTAGTAAGTGAATAGTTTGAGTGCCCCTGGATCAGCCCCTTAAAGATGTTACATCTGTAACTTCATGAAGGATGATAATTAATGCTGAAGAGATGGAATGATGAACTAAACTGATGACTGGAGCTGTATTTTAGTTTCTTCTTCTTCTTCTTCTTCTTCTTCTTCTTCTTCTTCTTCTTCTTCTTCTTCTTCTTCTTCTTCTTTTTCTTCTTCTTCTTCTTATATAGTGATGGTTGTATGACAGTATTAATATATTCTTAATATTTTTTATTATAAATACATATACTCCCAACAATATAACACATTTATATTGTTGGGTGTATATGTATATATTTTTTTATGTTTGACAGAATTCTTCCTATGATATGGTAATCATTTGTACTACCATTACCACTTTAATAAATACTACTATTCATTATTCTACGTCCTACCTATGTTTACCTGTAAGTGACGTCATGCTCTGTCTTGTTCTTTCGTTCTTATAAAAACGTTTTCAAGAAATTGTTGAGAAAAACACTGCTGCTTCCTGCATGTTTGCATGTAAATCCCTCAGTTCAGGAAATCAGAGGGAGGGAGGGAGGAACCTTATCCTGACTCAGAGTGTCCCTCCCTCTCTGAACACCTTACACTCTGCCCTGAGGGACAGTCAGGTTCACACGCAACTGAAGAGGAAGACTTTTTATAACCTGTTATATTAAATGTATATGAGAACAAATGTGGCTGCACACAGGCTGACTGAAGCATCTTTCTATTTGCGTCTCCTGTCGACCAATCAGCGCTCCTCCCCCCTTCCCCTCTGACAGACGTGAACACTCCTCCTCCTCTTCCTCCTCCTCCTCCTCCTCCTCCTCCTCCTCTGCACACAAAAACATAAAAACTGCTCCACACACACACGGGTCACACCCACGTCTACAGCCTCCACCAGCGTCTCTGCTCCACTTTCTCCTCCTGCCTGATTCATCTTGCAAACTGTGAGTTCACTACTTCTTCTTCTTCTTCTTCTTCTTCTTCTTCTTCTTCTTCTTCTTCTTCTTCTTCTTCTTCCAGTCAACACGCACGCTCCTTCTCTCCCTTCATGCCCTTTGATTTAACACTTCTTGTTTATACACTGAGGAGAAAACGGTGCAGGATCTTGGCTGCGCAGCTCGTGTTGTTAGAACTGGGACGCTCGTGTGGCCAGTTAAAGTTTGAAGTGATTTTAACTCTAGATGTGCACTCAGTGTCCGTCCATTCAGAATTATTTATTTATTTGTTTGATCACTGGCCTCCTGCACAGCCAGTGAAAGGACGAGAAACAGAACTACACTGCAGGAAGTTCGGGTTTTATGATAGAGATAAACTGTGTTGTATGTCTGAGGGGACATTCTCTGTTATACATTGAGAATGAACGGAGCAGAGTGTAGGAAGTAGTAGTTTGGATGTTATGTAATAGTTATAAAAAAAAAGAAAAAAGGCATGAGGTAGTCCAAAGAGTAAATGTGACTTAATGTGGAAGCAGCAGGAATGAGTCCTGGATTCTATTCTATTCTATTCTATTCTATTCTATTCTATTCCATTCTTTTCTTTTCTTTTCTTTTCTTTTTCTCTTCTCTTCTCTTCTCTTCTCTTCTCTTCTCTTCTCTTCTCTTCTCTTCTCTTCTCTTCTCTTCTCTTCTCTTGACTTGTCTTGTCTTGTCTTGTCTCGTCTTGTTATTCTTATATGTGCAGATGACTCAAACAATAGAGATCAGTCTCCACAGCAGATTACATGAAGTCTCTTCATTAGAGCTGCTCTTCCCAGCAGACATCTCTGCACTGATCCCTGTGGACCAGCAGTGTTGTCCTCACTGTTATGTTAGGATGGAGGGGTTGTAACACCTGAACCAGCCTGTACACCCCCGCCCCAATAATCATACCCTCACACTGAATGACGAATATTAACCGTTGTCAAACATGACAAAGTGGTTGCTTCTCTCGATTCAATTTCATTTGCAGCATGAACAAATTAGAAAACTAGTTGGTACATTCTGGCAAGTATGACGTTTAACTCAAAGTAACGCCCCCTGGTGCATCAGTGTTATTAATGGTGCATTTGGCTCCAGACTCTCGTTCTCTGAGGGTTCGTCCATGATGCAGCATTTATTGATCATCTCGTTACAGGAAGTCCACTGAGTGTTTTTTTCCCTCTCTGCGGTGAAACCTGAGCTACATTTAACCACCAGCTGAACAAACTCCACAGCAATCATTCTCCATCATGATGTGTTTGTTTTATCTCTGCCCTGTCAGGTGGTAGCTGTGATGTCATATTTTAACATGTGTAAATAATGCACCCTGCACAATAAGCAGGTGTAGCCTGTGGTTATAGCATGTGGATCACTAGTGTAAGTATATGGTTTCTGAGCTCTCGTGTGCTACGGCGATGAGGAAGTGGAAATTGTCGTGGTTTTGAGATCACAGCCGACGTCAGCTCCGTTGCAATAATCCTGCTGCTGCACCGACTTGTAATCTGGCTCTTGTGTAATCGGGGCAAACTGTAATCTGTATAATCTGGCAACCTTGGCAGAACAAACACTATCATCATAATCTAAAGTTTGGTTTTTTTAGGCAAACCTTCCTTCACACTTAAAGCTAAAGAGTCGTTCCAGTTCATGTGAAAAGTTAAACATCTCCATAAGTCCGCATGTGAATAATGTACAGATGTGACAGCAGCCGACTAATTGTTGGTTTAAGAACAAGCTTAACTGGTTCCCACTCAGCTTCTACCTTCAACTCTACTGAAGCATTTGCTTTTCAGGAAAACACGTCATGATGTTGATGCCAAAAAAAGACATCTCACTTCACTTAGAAAAGAGCGCACACCTCTACTAAGGCTGTCCACTTTATTACCATATTGCATCAGATTGGCACCAAATTTCGCCTGTTTATAGATATTTGCACTCTCCATATGAAATTCACACAAATGTAGGAAAATGTCCTTATTAAAATGTAAAAGAAAGTGGAAAAATAAATCCTTGATCTGCTCCCTCAATAGAATCAGCTCCAAAAGATAGATGATACTTTCTTGGTCCCTGCCACCAAGTTTCAAGAAAATCAGTTCAGTAATTTTTGTGTAATGAGACAAAAAGCAATGAAAAGCTAAAATCACACTCTGTACAGCACATACATAGGCCAAACAGTGGCCTTATATTAAAACAGGCCTTCTAGCTAAAGCCACGTTAGGTTTCTCAGCTACACATTGGTGTCAGTGACAGGTTTCTAACCCTATTTGTTACTGTACATTGGCTGCAAAAAGTCTACACCCCCAATGAAACCTTCAAATCTACTAGATCACGATTTGAATCGGCACCAAGTTTCACACGCTCATCGATACCAAGCCCCTAAATATGTTTCCTGGTAATCCGTCCAGTAGTTTTTGTGTAATCCTGCTGACTAACAAACAAACACAGATGAAAACACAAAACACATCCACAAATAGCCTGCATCTCTGTCTGCCCCTGTGACCTTGGGTTGGGTTTGTATTGACAACATTCTATTTGCAGCAACATTTACAAGGCAATAACATTGAAATCCCTCCCTGTCTTTTCCTGCCTCCCTCTGACCTCCTCTGAATTTCTAACCCTCCCTCTCTTTCTCTTCCCTCAGAGCCACCATGGTTTCCCATAAAGAGTTTGTGGGTGCGGGGAAGCAGCCGGGCCTGCAGGTGTGGCGTATCGAGAGCCTGGACCTGAAGCCGGTTCCCAAGGCCCTGCACGGCAACTTCTACAGCGGGGACGCCTACCTGCTGCTCTTCACCACCGCTGCACCTTCCTACAACATACACATGTGGCTGGGTGAGACACAGACACTGTTGTAACACGTCAGAGCGCTCAACACATTATAATAATCCCCTTAGTATTTAAGATATCATCTTTGCTGTTATTGAACTAATCCTCTCTATCTGACTTGATGAAAAGGATTTAGTCAGTTTTGAGAAACATGCAACAACACATTTAGAAGCAGATTGAATCAGCCTTATTTGTCACTTCAATAATACATGTTCAAGCATACATGGGCGCAAAATGCCGTACTTCTCAGATCAGGGTGCAGGTCACAGACACATTATCCACTGAACATAAAAAGTAAGAGAGCAGCGTCAAAAACTTAGCAGGCAGTCAGTGGACAGTGCAGAACATTCCCTGCTTCACTGCTTGTGTTGTTCTCCTGCTACTTTGTTATAGAAGGTTTTATTGTCATTTGTCATTTTATGATTTTCCCAACTTGTTTTATGTTCCTGAGGTTTTTGTTTCATCTTTGTTTTATGACAACTTGCCAAAGCAAATTCATATCATGTGAATGGTGATAAAACGCTGGCTGCTCAAGTTGGTGAAAGTACAGTGTTGTAATCGGTTCCTTACCAAACTTAGTTGCATACTAAAGTGAAGATAAGATAAGATAAGTTTAAACATCCATGTATTGCTAGTTAGACCCATATAAACACACAAATGTGGCTTTAGGTATGAGACTTAATCAATTTACAGACATGATCACCAATGAAAACAGTGGGAAAGTTACTGGAAGGGGAGTAGTGGTGTGGGTAGAACTGCAGGAGGGAAGACATATAAATTCCACGACGTAGTGTTTTTGTTTGTGTAGCACATTGAAAGCGGCGTTGGCTCTTATCACCAAAGGTTTTTTGCATGTTGACGTCTTTGCATGCGTCTTCTACTTGTATGGCACCCCATTTTCACCCTGACATATTTTTTTTCTCCCAGTTTGGAGTCGAAACTTTATGTGAAATCTCATGAACACGCCCACTCACTTTCTGTGATTTTCCAGACATTCTCCTGCTGTATTCACACATGGGCTCAATCTGACTTTTTTTCTGGACATTTTATTGGGGCAGGAAATGTGGAATATGTCTGGAGTAACTGACTGGGACATTTGCGTTCTCACATACAGCCATTCTGGGAAAATTACAGGAAAATGTCCGGAGTTCAGAAAGTGAAACTTCCCGTGGCTCTGAAGACTAGATGAGGCTTCTGATCTAAGTGCTGAAACATCCTTTGCTGCTTCGTTGCATAGGACATTTCCTTCTCTAAAACTCTTACCGCTTTGTGAAATTCCTCTCTCCAGACAGTCCCCTCAGTTCAAGCCTGAACAGAGCGCACGGTGACACACTCCTTTAGATCGAAGGCAAAATATTTTTCTCGGGAACCAAAGATTTTTCGTTACATAACAAAACCAAGGCCTAAACAAAACTGAGCTATGACTCATATGGAATCACCCTGCAGGCCACAAGAAACAGGCGCTGGTCCCACCATGTCTGCAGTGTTCCCTGCCAAGTCTCATACTGTGGCAGCACACACACGAGCACACACACACACACACACGCACGCACACACACACACACACACACACACACACACACACACACACACACACACACACACACACACACACACACACACACACACACATAAAGGGCCCTTTAGATCTGCTGCCACTGCAACCATCTGAAAGTTGTTAGCCCAAAAATAAATGAGCACATAATTAATCCCTGTGTCTGAGATGCATGTTAGTCATGTAAACTATCATGGAATAGTTTTATCCGTGCTGCGTGCCATCTGACAGTAATAGCAGGATACAAAGCAGCTCTGCAGATGTGGTTAATGTGATTCAAAGACTCCAGTCCTGACTCAGGGGTCTGTTAAGGCCACTGCAGAAATTACAAAGTGCTGCAGTTTGCTCTGCTCATGCCAAATAACTGAAATGTACTGCGGTAAACTTGATCCTTCAGCATCCATGTGGAGCCATTAAGGGATTCAGCAGCAGAGTTACTTGAGTGCAGATGTCTTGTTTCCGCAGGGGACGAGTGTTCGCAGGATGAGAGCGGATCAGCCGCCATCTTTGCCATGCAGCTGGATGACTTCCTGGGTGGTGGGCCGGTCCAGTACAGGGAGCTGCAGAACAGCGAATCCAACACCTTTCTGGGGTACTTCAAATCAGGCATCAAGTATAAGGTGAGTTATCTATCTATCTATCTATCTATCTATCTATCTATCTATCTATCTATCTATCTATCTATCTATCTATCTATCTATCTATCTATCTATCTATCTATCTCTCTCTCTCTCTCTCTAGATAAATGTTTCAACTAATGGATGGATTAAATGTAGTACTCACATTCATGTTCTCCTGAGGTTAAATTATTATAACTTTGGTAATCTATTCACTTTTTATCCAGCCCCATCACCATGTTAGATCGCCAGCACCAGTTTGTCTAATAGCCTTAGAAAAAATATTGATATTCTCACCAGTTGTAACTGTGCCTTGTATTTAGGGCTAATTATCTGAAGTTAGCATACGAGGATATATTTACGCTAATCTCAGCTAAACATGGTAAGCATGGTATTATACCTGCTGAAACAACGACATATTGGCATTGTCTTTGCTAGCATGTTAGCATACTGACGTTAATTAAAGCACTGCTGTGCCAAATTACAGCCACACAGAGCCACTGACTACGGGCTGCAGACTCTTAGTCCTGTTCATCCAGAAATACTGAACGCTCTAATGTCTCTTTGTCATGAAATAGATATTCAAATTCAGTGTTTAAAAAGGGAAAATCACCATTTTAATGAATTTGTACAAAGGGTTTACGAGCAAAAAAAGGTTGAGAGTCACCGCTCTGCATTAATGACTGCATAGATAAAGTATAAGCATTTACTGTTAAGAAATACAAAGTTAGTGATTACGACAATAACAGTAACAGTTGTGATGACTTCACATAGAAATGTGTCAGAACTCTCTTTGACTTTAATGTAGCCCAAAATACCCTCAGGGTTTAATGATTGTCAGCATCTCATGAACTTTGTCATGCTGCTAAGCTTATGAGTCTGAAGTTCAGAGGAGACTCAACATTCCTCTTTGCCATTCAGGGTGTGTCCCACTGTCTGAGTTAGACTATAACTGAATCAACCAGCCTGTTCAAAAGAAAACATGTGGAAAGACACAGGCTGAGCCACTTTTACCAGCCATCTGTTTCCCATTTCCCATAAAGACCATCCAACCCCCCTCCTGGCTTTAGCTCGGTGTAATTAGCCCCACGAGTTGTTTACTACTTTAGCAAAGGTTGGAAACACTGTTTTGCACATGTGCACACACGCACAGACGCACACACACACACACACACACACACACACACACACACACACACACACACACACACACACGCACACACATTTGTACACTCACTATGTAGGGTCTATGCTGGAAAATGGTCCTCACAAATATATAAGTACAGGAACACACACACACACACAATGATCTTCAGAAAAAGAAGCGTGAAACAGAACTAACAAACCTCATTATCTCCTCATAGTTTTGGTAACTCCACTGTTAGGAAAACAGCTCTTCCATTATAATAAACAGTGCCTGCATTGTTGCCATGGAAAGTTTTACCCTCACAAAGGCACAAGCATTCACAGTATGAATGTGGTTTCCATTTTGAGGTCTGCACAGCCAATATTCCACATGCTAACCGAGCCTTATTGGGTAAAGATTCTCTGACAGTGTTTGCTTCAGTTTCTCAATGTGCATCCTCTATCAAACATGTGTCCAGCTGAGAGTGTGTCTGTTGCACTTTTGCAGTATTTGATTTTATGTCTTTGTTTAATGGCTTCAATAAGGATGGCACGTCAAGAGACAATCCAGCCGCCAAGGTACATGATCCTCCTTCTGCCCAGAAGCAGGCATCATGTTCTTTTCATTTTCTCCACTCGATAAGGTTTATTGGTTTATTTGGCAGTGGGATTTACGACCTATTATCGTTTGTGGCTTTATGGTGTTGTGTCAAACTCATTTCATCCTGATCCTACAGCCCATGTGTCTCATGAAGTCATCCACTCCATACACCCTGCTTCAAACCTCTCAGTGTGGCAGTTGTGACTGTTATGGCTATTGACTAATAAAGCTGTGTACATTATGTACAATTAGTGACTTTTTCTTCCCTTATCTATGCTCATGTACACATTTCAAATGAAGTTTGAAGTTTACATCACCTGAATTATTGGGGTTTTTTTTGTCACAGAAAGGGGGCGCAGCCTCAGGTTTTCAGCATGTGGTGACCAATGACATGAGCATGAAGCGCCTGCTGCACATCAAGGGTCGGAGAGCCATCAGAGCCACTGAGGTGGACATGTCCTGGAGCAGCTTCAACAAGGGAGACTGCTTCATTATTGACCTGGGGAAGGTGAGCTCTGTTTTTCTTTGTGTGTGTGTGTGTAATCTTTTTTGTCACCTCTTTAGAAGTTTTTCTAGCTGAAGCACTGACCTTGTCAGGACCAGGAAACCTCATGGGGACCAAATAGAAACAAATGAAATGTAAAAAAATATATACCCATATGAGTGTATGTGTTGTGTGTGTGTGTGTGTGTTGAATGTTTATAGCACAGGGTTGATGCAACGTGTGTGTTTCTGTTAAGCTGGAGGACTACTTCATATCCTGTTCACTCATACACTCACTCATAGGTCAGACACTATACTGTAATACAGCATATCTTCACCGTAATACTTTGGTTCTTTTTGACAGAGTGACTTTATTTATTACATAAACCACTTTGAATAATATTTATGGTCATTATTGATTTATATATATATATATATAGTATTTATCACAGGAATAAAAATTCAATGCATTCACATTCTGTAATTAACTCTCCACACAGTAGTTTTGATTGTTAGTGGTATAGCCGGCTGTTTCTTTTCTTAATTCATCTTGCCTGATGGATTTGGCAATTTCAATTTTTTTGTCATTTTATTTCACTGTCACCTGATCACAGTGGCTCATATGATGGAAAGAGAGTAAGTAATGAGCTTATTCTTTATTAAAACAAACAAAATTGTAAACCGATATACCAGGTGCAGTTTTGTTGACAAAAGAGCTGTGTGTTTGCCTTCCCCCCCCCAAACACACACACACACTTCCTGCTACCATGTCACCATAGTAACCAGAGTGGTCATCGAATCATCCAGGACAACAATTTGATGGACTTTCCGCTCAGCTCCCTGTCTCTTCCTCTCCTGCAGAACGTCTACCAGTGGTGTGGCAGTGAGTGCAACCGTTTCGAGCGGCTCAAGGCCTCTGGGGTCGCCATCGACATCAGAGACAATGAGAGAAACGGCAGAGCCAAACTCCATATTGTGGAGGAGGGGGAGGAGCCGGCAGAAGTCATAGAGGTGATGCACAATCACAGACATTCCCTTTTTTTTCTCATCCACGCACTGAAGGTGATCTCCCCAGAGCAGAAGCCATAAGTGCCCTTGATGCATTTCACGGCCAGCGAGTGAGTCAGCGTGGGAAACGAGCGGGACACAGTGCGGCCCTTTGTAATTTGCTGTTTGTTTGCCAATTCTGTGCCAAGTGGCTTTTGTGAACACTCCCTTTATGATGAGAGAGGAAGGTAAACTGCAGAGAGGCCCAATGAGACAGAGAAGAGGACAGGATGGTTCACAGAGTCTGTTTCAGATTCATCAGATCGTGTTTAATCTTAGTAAAGCTGTAGATTATAGTCTATGAAACAAACCACCATCGAGGCTATCATAGCTTGAGGCACAGGTGATGTTTATAATAAAAAGAGGACACAATAATAATTTCCTCTGGTTGTTGGTGTACAGGCTCTGGGTGCTAAATCCTCCATTGCGCCCGGCACTCCTGATGATGAGAAGGTGGACACCTCCAACAGGAAGAAGGGCGCCCTCTACATGGTGAGTGACACAAGTGATGAATTTCACTGACTGTATATGTAAGATTTTGTTGTATTCTTGTGTTTCTGTTTTTATGAATTTGAAAACCAGAACTTCAATAACACAAACTGAATGCTGTTTCCAAGTAAGTGTAAACTTACCAACATATTTGGGGGCCACAGTTTTCTGTCGCTGTCCGAGCCTGAACCCAACAGGCTTTATGTTTCTTTTGTCCAAACCAAAAATTAGACCAACGTTTACAGGCATGTACAGTGTAAAAATGAGAGATCGTTTGAAGTGAAGTCTTTCATTGCCGAGCCGGTAGCTGATTCTATTGCTCTGTTTTCTAGATCTCTGATGCATCTGGTACGATGAAGGTTTCCCCTGTGGCTCCGTCCAGTCCCTTCAAACAGGCCATGCTGTCTCCAGAGGAGTGCTACATCCTGGACAACGGGGTGGACAAGAACATCTTTGTCTGGAAAGGTACCAGCAGCCTTATAATAGCCTTTTAGTTTCCTCCTCACATATATTTTTTCTCCTGCACAAATTAGAGAGAAGTTAGGTGGAAAGTGTGTGTTTGCAATTAGTTGGGCCTCCAAGCTAAACACATGAACAGCAGCTGTTCTGCCCCTGATTCAGTCAAATATCTGTGATACTTCTACAGTCATTTAAACTGCTACAGCGAGAGTGACCAAATCTACAGTCATTTATTTTTGATCAATGTCTGAGCCTCCTGGAGGTGTCTTAGTCTCAGGCCCTGTTCAGACCTGGTATTAACATATGTCCTGAGAGATCTGACCACAAGTGGACATTTAATTGCCTCCTGAATGGGGCGGCTCACTTGTGATCAGATGTCGTGTCCCCGCTCTATGTGAAGATAATCATGTGTGAAATTTGTTTGTGAAAACCACATTATGTCGTTTTTACCCAGTCTGAGTTCACAAATGTGTCCAATCACAATGTTTATGTCAGTGTGTGTCTGTGTGTGTGTGTCTGTGTTCAGACTTTAACTTGGAATCAGAACAATCAGGACGGATGTTTATATAAAGTCTGAATATGGTCTCAGTGAAACCTCTGCGATGGGATTAGCCCAGTTAATAATACATACCTGCCCTGATAAAAAAATCAAAACCTTTGTGCTTTAATATGATGTATAGGGAATTATGGGCTTTTCACCATGTCCTCCTTGTTTTTGTTTCCAACCAGGTCCCAAGGCCAACATTTCAGAGCGTAAAGCAGCCATGTCTGCAGGTCTGCAGTTCATCAGAGACAAGGGATACTGTAATAAGACACAGGTAAAGCTTACATGGTTGTTAATAACTGCTGTTACAGCAATGTTACACTGAGAGAAAGAAAATAATGTGGCAAAAAAAATCACGTATATGATTTAATGTCAAGACAAAAAGCAACAAATGAAACACACAGAGTTCATCAATTTAAATCCCTCATCCCCACACAGCTCCAGGTACTTCCCGCAGGAGCCGAGACGACTCTGTTCAAGCAGTTCTTCGGTGACTGGAAGGACAAGGACGAGACCACAGGCCCCACTAAGGCCTACACCATGGGCCGCATAGCAAAAGTGGCGCAGGTGCCCTTCGATTCCTCCACCCTGCACTCAAACAAAGCCATGGCCGCTCAGCACGGCATGGTGGATGATGGCAAGGGCAGTGTCAAGGTACGATGATGGTTTATTCAAAAAAAGAAGAAACATGGTAAAACAGTATGATTGGTGAGATGTTTAAATTGTGGTCTGGCTTTCAGATCTGGCGAGTTGACAACGGTGCAATGGCGCTTGTGGAACCGTCATCCCACGGCCACTTCTTTGGCGGAGACTGTTACCTCATCCTCTACAGCTACAGACTGGGAGGCCGGGAGCAACACATCATATACACCTGGTGAGTAAACATAAATATCCACACAAACATGTGTGCACCTTGTTATTGTCTAATTTTATATGAACTAATATACTAATATTAATTACAACACTGTGGAAGAGTGCGTTCACATGATACCACACCACACCTAGTCTAACCACACACAGTACACACCGGTAAAGTTCTGGTAAAGTCATGCAATGTGTGTGTGTGTGTCACTGTGACAGGCAGGGGCTGAAGTGCACTGTGGATGAACTGGCAGCCTCTGCGTTCCTCACAGTGAAGCTCGATGACTCAATGGGAGGATCTCCAGTTCAGGTTAGTGCTGGATGCACATGCACAGTTCTCCTTTTCATAACGTGTAAAAACAAGTCTGTGCAACCCCACAGTAATCTGCAACATCTGACTATATGATAAAAAAAAATTCCATGAGTGTTAGAATTTATTCTTTTTTGTAATTATTTAAAAAATGTACGCTTTTGAAAGTTTGAAAACGTAGATTTTTTCTTTTTAGAATCTGAAACAAATAGACAAAGTTGCCTGTTCTCTGAAAATGAGAAGAGGATTGTGGAAGTTAAGTAAGAAGTTGCAGTTTATAGTGTCAAAATTAACTAACTTGAAACTTGCATGACAACACAAACTGTTTACCCTTTTATCACTTACTTCATTAAACAGTAACTGGTACAAAGATTAATTATTCATTATGACTTATTACAGAGGATAAGGTAAATAAATATGTCATTAGAAAATGTATTCTTCTGCTATGACAAACAAACAGCCTGGGACAACCAGCAGAGGGCAGTGTTACTGTATTTTTTTCTGTGACTCCACTCGACTCAGTCTACGGCAGCTCCACATATCACAAAATGACTTCAACATGTTTGTGGCCACAGTAGAAATGGCCAGGAAACGGTGCTACAGTTCATCTTCCAGTCAAATAATAAGAATATATAACTGGATATTTTACTTAAGAAGGAGTTTATTCACTTTCTTATGATCTTGGCATCAAAACAGAGGAAAACCTTTTGCACATGTACTGAAAAACTGCCTTATTAATAGGTGATATACCACTGTGAAACATAAATGTGCATTTTCTTCCATTTGAAGCAGTCCTTTTTTTCTGTAGAATTTTGTATGATACTGTATGAACTTCTATTAACAGTATCTAAACCCTTGATTCAGTCGTCTGATCCATCTCAGTGAAAGTCAAAGAAGCATTGATATGTGCCCAAGTTCCCGTTTGTGTATTAATACACACCATTTACATGACATGTTATACTAAACTGTACAGAGTGCATTATAAATATGATTTGAATAAATTTAGGGTATATATAATTTATAGAGCTAAAACCTGCAAAATAGTTTAACCAGACATTTGATATTACTTGATATGCTGACAAACTGAGATATGATCCCGAAACTGCCTTATATGTCATTTATATCTACATATTCATGCAAACATTTGATATGATATTATTCAATTTTTCTACATAGATGTAGGCTACACTAGAATAGTGATAAGAGCCACCAACCTTCATAGTGAAATATTTTTCATGGCTTCATCCACAGGTGAGAGTGACTCAGGGTCAGGAGCCTCCCCACCTGATGAGCCTGTTCCAGGGCAAACCCATGATCATCCACAGCGGAGGGACGTCACGCAAAGGTGGCCAGTCGCAGACCAGCAGCACTCGTCTCTTCAACATCCGGCAGAGCTCCTCCCGTGCGACTCGGGCTGTGGAGGTGAGCTGTGTGCACACGTCCCTGTGAAACTGACGTGCTGTAGAGATGTATCATTCTCACCTCTCATCTGCCTGCACCCTGTTTACTCAGGTCGAGGTCTGTGCCTCCAATCTGAACACCAACGACGTGTTCGTGCTGAAATCCCAGAGCGGCGTGGTGGTTTGGCGGGGCATCGGAGCCAGTGATGAGGAGGCGGCAGCTGCCAAACATGTAGCGGATTTCTTTGGTGGCAAAGCCAGCCAAGTGTCAGAGGGCAAGGAGCCAGGTGGGTGTCCCCTTATACGTAACACAACAAAAGAAAAGACTCAGTTAGTATTAGCTTGATATTCAACACTTATCCCCAATGGAAGGAAACCAGTGGACTATCAGCCAGGATGGCTGCTCCTTTATTTATCTGCCAAAGATGACATTTTAGACAATAACATAGATAACAATTGTCTGATTTTGACAATTATGGAATAGTTAGCTAACCAAAGTTATACACTTAAAGTCATAATGGAAACTAGAACTAGAAGTGCACCAAGGCCACATTTAAACTAGATCTTGATTTGGATCTGCAACAAATTTCACACACTCATAAATATCAGCCCTCTAAAAATGTCTGTTTCTTTCATTAAGATCCATGAATTTTTCTCTGAGAAAAATGTTAAGAAAGATGAATCCGCACCAAAATACTGTAATATAATGGGTGATAATGCGTTCTTTCCTGACCCATTCTAAATGATTCCACCAAGTTTTGTGGTAATCCATCCAGTAGTTTTTGCGGAGCCTTTTAAACAGACAAAAAAACACATAAAAAAAAAACATAACCTCCTTGGCAGAGGTACTTAGTTACAATGAGTCATTGTTTTAATTTGATTACAACTCTGTCGGTTAAAAACAATTCAGTCCTGTTGTCATGATGAAAGTTTAACAGATAAAATGAACACCTCTGTTTCATGGTCACATCTAATTGCTACATGATGTATTTTGCCATGCAGATTTAATTTTCATCATTGGCCTGATAAGACCAAAGTGCTGCTTGACGTAAAAAGATTAAAACGCCAAGTAAAACGGATGTAATTCACTTCCTGTTCAAACAAACCAAGCCCAGATACGTGACAAACTACTTGTAACGGATGGTTGTTGTACTTTTTGCCTCCCAGCTGATTTCTGGTCTGCTCTTGGTGGTAAGAAGGATTACCAGACGTCAAAGAGTCTGCAGAAGATGGTCAAACCCCCGCGTCTGTTCGGCTGCACCAACAAAAGTGGGAGACTTGCTGTAAGTCACTGAGTGACAAGATAAGAGTTATTACATGTACAATAACAGATGAGGAAATGTTATTACACAATCAACACAATGATATCAAACTAATGCTAAAATTGAAGTTCTACAAACTTAAACACATGATTTTTTCCCTGCTGCCTCTCAGGTTGAAGAAGTACCAGGAGACTTGACTCAGTCAGATCTGGCCACGGATGATGTCATGATCCTGGATACCTGGGACCAGGTGAGAGGTTCTTTTATGATCTGCTCATAAAACCCTTCTGCCAGACTTTCTGAATGACTGTGAGTGTGTCTCTCCTCCTTGTAGATCTTCCTTTGGGTCGGAACCGATGCTAACGCAGAGGAGAGGAGCGGAGCTCCCAAAATAGGTTTGTCGCACTACAACTCTAACACGTTTATACCGTCATGCTATTATATGACATTTTAGATTCATAGATGTTGGGTTTATGTAAAGTTAAAGAGTTTGAAGGCACTTGGCACCTTAAACAGGCACCCAAAGCATCACACAAATTCACTTTACAATACAAAAGAAAATCTGTATTTTCACAGTGTGTGTATTCTTAAATTATCTTCTCACACTGTGCCTCTGTTTCTCGGACTCAGTGTCTTAATTCAAATGTGTTAGTAAAGGATTAACCCCAAATTAGGCTTTAATGGCACATTTTCAAGTGTTGACACCCTGTCAATATAAAAACAGACTCAAATACACAACAAAAAAGCTTGTATAGACCTTTATGGCCTTTATGGACCTTTACGATTGTCTGTATAATATGTTTAAGTTTGTGTATATTTGGCTACAAAGTTTTAAAGTTGAAATAATGCACATTTTTATATTGACAATAGGGCAAAATGACAAACATAATAGGAAAGGTGTCATTTATATGAATAAACTCTCAAAAATTATCTTAGTCAATCCAGCTTTTTATCCTCTTTGGGATTAATGTTTTGGTTTTACCAACATTTCCTTGATTTCCTCTCAGCAGCTCATCTCTGGCTGTAGCAGGCAGCTGTCTGCAGAATTATTTCGCTTTTAAAACCCACTCTCAGCTAATAATGCTACCCGACTGGCTCCAAACAACAGAAAGACACAGTTAGCAACTAGCTGGAAAACTTAGGCGAGTGTGTAACAAGTCGGGTTTCAGAAATTTCCCTCAGGAGTTAAAGCTAAAATGCGAGTGAGTGTTGGACTTGCATGTGTCAGGTGGCCAGAGACACAACTCCAAATGAAAGATACTGCTTCAGTGTATCTGCAACTGTTGTCCGTATCTCTTTATCTGCCCTATGAGCTTTACAAAGTGGTATTAAGTCAGTGATTTGTTTACAACTAAGTGAGCAAAAATCAATGAATGCAGGTTTAAATCTACTGATTCTCAGCGTTAAATGATGCTGTCAGATTTGTCCATGTTCTCACTTTGTCTCCTGTCTGTGTCTTACCCCTCCCTCTATATCTACCTCTGAATGTAGCAAAAGAGTACGTAGACTCAGACCCATCTGGTCGCAAAGGACTTCCCATCAGCACCATCAAACAGGGAGCAGAACCTCCGACGTTCACTGGCTGGTTCCAGGCTTGGGATCCCAAGATGTGGGAGACAGATCCAATGGACACAATCCGTAGTCGTTTCTGAACGCAAAACTCCCGGCTCCTCCTCCCCCTCTGACGTCTTACCTGTCCAGCACTTCCTCTTGCTGCCGTGTTCATCTTATCTCTAAGTCCCTAAGTGCCAAAACCGATGTTATTATGACCGTCGTCCGGTTGAATGGCTGCCTCTACGCCTTGGTCTTGGTGCAGCGCACAAGACTTCAAGAACTGGAACGCAGCACCATCAGAATTCAAATGACTTCCTCTTGTAACGTCACCTGTATCTGATGGTTAAGCGGTCGGTTGAATCCAACAGCTTGTTGCTAGCTTGTTACATATTAATCAAATCACCTCTGAGGCCCTAATATGACTAGGAAATAGGAAAGGAAGCCATTTTAGACAGCTGGAGGTATGATCCGTTTCTATCTGCTCTCTTTCACTTGTGTTCAGAGGTCACCATCATACTCTGTCTCAGTCCCTTTGTTTTTCATTATGAGCTCAGTTTACTACATGTGTTCTATCATTGGTTGTGTACACCAATCAGAAGTTGCATGGTGCATTTTTTATTCATATTCTGTGCTTTTAAATGTTAAAAGGCGTACAGTGGTATGCACACATTTTGTTTGTGTCTATACTCTTTATTAAATTACCCTGACATGCTCATGTGGACGGCTTTTAAATAAAACTCCCAGGATTTCAAGGCTATTTTCTCTTATTTGAACATTTTCAAGGCTGATGAATAAATGAATCAGATTCATTTTAAATACACACTCTTTCCCGCAAATTTGAATCAAACCTACAGGAGGGTTATGAGACAGTTCTCGCTGAGGTTCTCTCCTCCTGCTCTCAGGAGGAGACACAGGGATCTCGTGGCAGCTCAAACCATCTGTCTAAGAAGACATGAAAGCTCAGCTCACAGATGTGCTGTCCTTCAGGATGTGGCGACACATTTTTTCTAGAAAGTAAAGTAGGTTGTCTACTAGAGGGTTGGCGGTTCAATCCCTACACATGCCGGAGTGTCCTAGGGCAAAGGCACTGAACCCTAAATTGCCCCTGACGGCTATGCTGGCAGTGTGTGAGTGGTGGGATATAGAAAGTGCTGTGTGAATGTGTAAGTCAATGCTAGAAAGGGCTTTGATTGGTCGATACGATTACATACATGTTGTTTATTGACCATTTACATTATAAATATTATTTGGAAAACATCGTTAATGGTGAGTGACAAATTTCACATCTACATTTAGTATACACTGTTTAAATCTCCTGGACCCTGGCGAGCAGTGACAATAGAATTCATAGTATACAGAAATTAAAATATTAGTTTTTATAATAATGAAAGGTAAATGATTCATTATTGTGATGAAACCTAGGAAACTCCAACAGCTTGTCCAGGAAGTTTCGTTGCAATTTTGTGTTTTCCAAACCTTTTCATTTTTGCTGTGCAGAGAGAAATCAGCAGCCAGAATTGGAAACTTAAAAGTTTGACCTGTGATCTCAAATGATCAGAGTAGAAATTGAACATAAAATAATACTAGTGAGGTTTTCACGAGTGTGTTCTATCTTAATTGTACGAATTATTGCTTTCTGTACCCTAGAATGGGCCCTTTATATTTAAATACTTTATATTTACATTGGGAGCAGGTCCTCTCTACATAGGCCGCCATGTTTTTTAAAGTAGCCCAGAGTAGACAAATTAAACTTTAGTTTTTATGACACCTGAAGGCTGCCACAGGTTCTCTTTAATGTTTGGAAGGGGAAACTGAGGTGAGGGGCAACTTCACCACTAGATGTCACTAAATCCTACACACTGAGCCTTTAATGAGTATCTGAGACTCTGAACAACATTAATTGTTTTCAGTCAACTGGCCGCCAAAGGTCCTAAAGTAATGAAAACCACTTAAAATGTCCCTGAGAGGGAACAGATTATAGACCAAGATCTTCAACAAGTAAAATTCCATTTCTGCAATACATTATTTTTAAGATTTAAGTTTTAACAAGACAGTCATTGGCGTGAGACAACTCATTGTGTTTCTGTTTGGACGTACAGTTTCTTAAAATAGAATAAAGATGATAAGCAGATTATTCTAAGAAAATTATGGCACCAGGGTCTTTTGTACAAAAGTTAAGAAAAATAAGATAAGGATCCGATATCTGATCAAGAACTTGTTCAGATGTATGTATGTGAGACTTTACGGAGTTATTGTGAGGCAACACTTTTATGACGGCTACGATATTTTATCAAGATAAAATGTTCATGTCGACAATTAACACGATAAATGTCACATTATTATTTTTGCTCCTGAGTGAAGATTGTGGGTTTAAACTCTTTAGAGAATGACAAACACTTTAATAAACAATGTGCAAATCTGGGTTAGATATACGTGCTATACCTCCTCACTGTGCTTACACAATACACAAGACAATATATCATAAGATAAGATAAGATAAGATAAGATAAGATACAATAAGACAAGATAAGATAAGTCAAGATAAAACAGGATACAATAAGACAAGACAAGACGAGAAAGGATAAGATAGGATAAGATAATAAAAAAACACACACACACACTTCTATTGATATAAACTACATTTGGATAATTATTGCTATTATTTTATTGCCCAGACCTATGCTGTTGTTTTTGTGTTTTTTTAAAAAAACATTTTATCACATGAAAAATCAAAGATCACATTTGGTTCTGACTTCTGCAGGGGACACGGACATTAAACGGAGCAGCCACATCTATTTCCAGTAGATGCTGAGGGACAATGTGTTGACAGGTATTACACAACTACAGCATGAGACGGGACTCCGGACATCTTCCTTTAAATAGCCCGGTGAAGGTTGGACAGAGGAATTCAATGACACGGTGGGAACCTGCGTTACCAGAGCGGCTCCCCCGAGCCTGTCGCCTGTTCTGGGGGATAAAGCTCCGCGCTGCTCGGTCATGTGATCCCTGCTTTTTATTTTCTCCTCCCTCTCCTCCCTCTCCTCCTCCTCCTCCCTGGAAGTTGAAAGGCAGGAGCAGAGCGGTGAAGGGGCCCAGTTTGCCTTCCTGCTCCACCGTGGATGCAGCGCCCTCGTCCCCCTCTCCGTCAACACATTATCGCAGTATAGATAGACGGTGTTTCACCCCCAGCCTCTGCTGCGCCATGGCGGGGGCCATTATCGAGAACATGAGCACCAAAAAGTTGGTGATAGTGGGAGTTATTCTGCTGCTGTTCCAGGCGTTTGCCTTCATGGTCGGCGGTTTAATTGGTGAGTTCTTTTCCCCTTGACTTTCTGTGAGCATTTCTTCGAGCTAACGCGTGAGTTAGCGCGTCCGTGGCTCTTTGGATTGAAACGTCGAAAGTTTAAACTTGTTTTTTTTTTTTCTTTAAGCTTTTTTTCAACCAGCGTAGATAAAATAGGGGGGTTGCTCATTTCCCCCCTCCACAGACAAAAGGGAGTGAGCGCTAACTTTTAGCCGTGTTCGCCCACCTCCACGGGGCTTTTTTCACGGAACAATGTCGGTGCTGTGAAACCGGAGCACCTCCGCTAAATCACTGCTCTGTATCAAGGTGTTCGCAGCCGGTCCGCACGCCTCCGCTTCCCTCGGCCACAAAGACCGCAGGACACCATTCACCCCCATTCTCTTCTTTTTCAACACCAGCATCTTCTGCTACCTTCATCTTCTGCATTTTTTTAATACTGGGATTCAATGTGTTTTTTGGGGGTGGGGGGGCACACCAATACCTTCACACTTGCTCTGAAGTAGGAAATGAGGGATGTTTGGCTCTGGTTTTCTGACGTGTAGTTACATTAGTTTTCTGTCTCACTCACCTGCTTCCTTACTTTTGGACTGGGAACCATCTTGGGTGGTTTCCCTCTGTATTCATACACAGATCGACTCATGCAAACCTGCAGCATATTAAACATTATTCTAATGCATTTGCTTCAGGGGGGGGGGGGCTGCAGCTAATGCTTGTTTTCATTATTGATTAATCTGGTGACTTTTTCCTCATCGTGACCATCACAGGTTCCCAGAGTCCAAAGTGACGTCTTCAAGTTGTTGTTTTGTCCAAACAATAGTCCAAACCCCTGATATACGTCTGTTATTTACTTCACACTTTATTTACCGTCCTTTACGACAAAGAAAATCAGCAACCTGCCAGTTTGAGAAGGTCATACCATCATGTTGTTGCACCTCTGTGACTCAAACTTGACTGTTCTTGTTCCCACTTATATCCCCCAACCTCCCCCTTCCGCCTCCTCCTCCTCCTCCCAAGTATAATGTCTGTCTGCTGTGTGGGGCCCCCAGGCAGCATCTCTACCTTCTTTTCACTCCTTCCTCTCCCCCCTGTGTGTCTCCCCTTCTCCCAAATCCCTTTAGCCTCGCAGGCAGCGCATTCATGTCCCGTGTGTTCCCTCCTCTTCCCCTCTTTCTCCTGTTTTTTTTCACTTGCATTGAGACAGACAGTGGCACACACACACGCGCACAGACACACACACGCACGCACAGCTGTCAAAGTTGCATTTTGCCTGGAGGACTTTATTGGAGTTGCTGTCAAGTTTCTTCAAATCCACCCACATACACACCATGCGAAAGTTGGCCATCTTTATTATGGGCTGGATCTGGAAACCATTCACAGACACTAAACATCAGCGTCTCCTCGTGTCGCTGCAGTCCCCCTTGCTCACTAACTCACTACATGGCCGGTGTTAAATTAGCATGTTTGGTTCGTTCCTCGCTGAGATGGTTTTAATGAAGCCAGATTCCTTTGTGTTTGCTCGGTGGCCGGGGGCGGCAGGGGTAATTGAGTAGAAAGGGGTTTCTCTCCCCTTGTTTCCCCGACAAACCCGGGAACACGGCATGGGGTCAGCGGGCTGAGGGGACGGCCATTATACTGGACACGCTGCAATGGAGACTGAAGGAGCCGGTGTGCAGCTGGACTCACAGGGTCACTAGATGATTGAACATCAAGGGGTACCAGATAACTGGGTTTAATTCAGTTAGGTGTATCCTGTTTGTCATGGTATGTTTTAGTTTTACACAACTGTTATGACACTTGAAGGTTTCATGAAGACAACCCTTGTCAGGTTTTATGACTGTGTAAACTATCTGGTGTCCACCCCCTTACTAGTGAACAGATATGATTAGATATACAGATAAGTAACCAGGTTATTGTGTGCAGGTTCAAACTAGTGTGATACCTTTTTTAGTGTTTTTTTTTTTTTACTGCCATTATGGTTAGCATACCTTTTGTAAATCTCCAAGCTGAAAGTATTACTCCTCACCACCACGGCTTGCTAGAAGGAGCTTTGACAGTGATTAGAGCTTTGAGTCTACTTGGATATGTCACTAATCTTTTTTTCATGTGCTGAGTCTGAACATTTCTGGGCTTTCATGCTCAGGCCCATGAGTCACTTCTTCTCCACAAGCACCCTGCATAAAAAGGTTTTTGGTATTTATCCCATCCTTTTGTTTTTAGTGGGATTCAAGGCTTTTTGATTAAATCTGGTGACTGTTTTGTTGATGGATTCTTTAGTTTATAAATCGCCTCAAAAAGTAAAAACCGAATGTGACCACTTTAGTTTGCCCGAGTCAAAGGTAATGTGTCTTAAAGGTATTTGTTTGGTCCAATCAACTGTCCTAAACCCAGCAGGATATTATTTACTTCATACTTAGTTTACTGTCATACAAAGAAAAGCAGCAACTAGTCAATCAGGAGCTTGAACCATCAAATATTTGACATTTGTGTTTATCAAAATATTTGGTGATCAGCTTAGCGATTATGCAGAAACTACTGAACATACTTCCATGAAAATTGGTGGTATGATGGGACATAGGCTAACTAGGAACCCATTAAATTTGGTGTATATTCAGACAAAGGCATGGATCCATGCATTGAGATAGGGCGTTTTTGACATTTTTGCCTGTATTGTATTTAGAGGGGCTGTTGGACCTTTTGTGGGGGTATGCAACGTGCTTCATATATGAAAGGCAAACTCCAGAAAATGCCCGGATACATTTTCTAGAGTTTGTCTGAAAATGGCTGTAGCCATTTGATATGTGGTTTGCACATATAACATCAATTTCATATCCAGTCATTAACATTTTCTAAAGGACATTAAAATCCAATTTTTGTACCTAACTAAGTCTTAGGCACAGTTAAAAAAATATTTCTAAGAAATATACCTGGAAAAAATGTAATATCAAAATGTGATAATATCAACAAATCCTACTGACCACACAATGCAAAACAAGTGTCCTCGATACTGGAGGCAGGGTAGGTTTTGTTTAGTAGTTTTACTGTTAAAGACTTGATCTCATGTTGTCAATATCTGCTGTAATCAATATCAGAAAATAAGGCCTCTGTAAACCTAACACGCTAACGGAACATCATCTCTACTACATACTGTTTGAAAAAACCTTGTTTTTCTTTTTGCTTTGAGGCTTCACCTCGACTCTCACATCTCTGTGATGTTGTTCACGTCCAGCCTCCAGCTTTTACAATGGGCAACCAAAGTTTTTGTGTTCTCATGATAATGATGGATCTTTTCCCAAGCACTCATCAGATCCTGTGGGTAGAGACTACAAACACCAGTCTTGTCGAGCTCATGAATCTCAATGTGTAACAGTGTAATTGGTGCCTGAGATCTTTCGGGAATTTCCCCCCCCCCATCATTTGAGTGAGACAGGGCCTGGCTAGCAGGCATTTTCTAAACAGTGTTAAAAGTAATTGCCTAAGTGTTTGGACTGGATTTGGCTGGTACCCAACCTGTTGACTGTCCCTAATGGTTGCTAAGATATTTATATTGTCCATGCACAGTTTAATCCACAGTGCTCAAGTGTTATTTATAGGTTTTTATTCCAACTTTTTGCATGATTTATTAGTTTGAGGGGAAATTTAGCTTGGCAGGACCTCAAAACTCTTTGCTGCAGTATTTCAATGTGACACCCAGCCTAACATGTCTCCCTCTTTGTATTTGTCTCAACAGCTCCCAGCCCCACCACAGCGGTCCACTACTTGGCCTCCAAGTGCGTTGACACAGTCAAGCACCGTCAGGAATCGAAATGGTTCATGCCTTGGGGTCCCGACCAGTGTGCCAAGATCCGGACCTTTGACGAAGCCATGGCCAAAAAGATTGAAGCTAACAACATTGTATTTGCTGTCCACATTCCTCTGCCTCACAAGGAGATGAGCGCCTGGTTCCAGTTCATGGTGGTCATCCTGCAGTTTGACATTGCTTTCAAGATGTCCAACCAGATAGGTGAGAACCAATGCTTAATTATGCTTTAAAAAACAAAAGAATGAAGACAACATGGCTGATGTTTCTCCTCCAGGACATAGCTGTGGAGATGTAGGAGAGGGAAGAAAGTCTCAACCAATGCCCACATTTATTTACTTACACTTAGAGGGGGGTTTGGTGTTTTACATGGAAATCTCAATAGAACCATAATCATTTATATGATAATGTAACATGAAAAATTACCTGGTTAAATGAGTTTGAAGTTTGGGCATTGGACTGTATTTTAGAATGTTCCATACATGTGCTACGTTTTTTCAGTGCCTGAGATTTCTTTTCAGTTGTGTCAATATTTTGTTACTCTATTATTTCATAGGTTCAATATCTGAAGGCAAATATTTGCAGTGGCTCAATGAGCCCAAGCTTGTCTCTGAAATATTTACAGCCATTGTTGCCTCTAATCTCTCACATCATAAATTCAAGTGCAGAGTCACATTACAACTTTAGCATGTTTCTTATATTACCTTCCCTACAGTTTCCTGGTAGGATGCGGTCTTGTGTCTGAATTTCAGTTTATTGTGGTGAACGCTTCCCAGGAATGTGTATTTGTCACTAGATTGGATTTCTGTGACACATAAAGGCTGCAAACAATGATGGATGTCCTGCTGTTTGTTCTTTGTAGCCCCATAAACCCTTGGGGGCTTTTGTAGATGGGCTTGTCAGAGACCCTTTACAGGTATAATGGGAGTGGAGAGAGGTAATCTGCACCCGGCTCATAGCTGGCTGACTCTGAGCAATGCACTGTCCTATTGAGCCTAGTTTATACTTTATCCAATCCTTGCATTCGGTGGTGTACACCAGAATTTACATAATTTCTGCTGCCACATGGCGTCATTTCGGCTGGTCGCGCACCTCTACAATAGAACAACACACATTTTGACACATTAATTGTGTAAATGTTTTTTTGGGCGATGGCACTCACATTATGATCTTTCTAACAATTAAAGTCTTGTAGTTTTGTGATTATTAACTATCACATTTCAGTTTATAATCTCTAATTTCGATTCTTCTAACCTTAAGGAAAGGACCCTACCTTGACTTTATTCTGCTGAGAAGCTACTGGCTTTGCCATATATCTAGTTTTTATTGTCATGAAAGAAACCCACCACCAATCTTTACTATAATCCATTTTATAACTCTGTTGATCAGTGTATAGACCAACCTACAGCACCTCATGGTGTTGAACTGCCTGAATGAGAGGAAAGGGAGGAGGAGGAAGGAGATAACTGGTATCTTGTAGAAGAGGGTTTAGTATCCTGGCAGAGTCCTGAAAGAGAGGATTAGAGAGGATGAGGAGAATGCCTAATAAGTGACTGGATCACCAGGAAAGCCTGGGAAAGAAGTCTTAAGTCTTCGCTCTAAAGTTTATGTACAGATCGGTATGATGTCAACTTGAGCTTCAGAGCTTTAGTCATGTCCGCACTGACGAAGTGTTGTAAACCTTGAAAGACATCTAGCTCAGGTCTGTTTTGTTATCAACAGAAAAGTAGGAGGTAAATGAGAACAGAAAGTTTGTGGTGAAACTTTTCTCTGGCTTGTCTAAACAGTCATGTCAGCATCGTTTGCTTATTCACATTCTTGGCCTGAAAATATGTTGAGGGACTGTAGTTTGTTGTCTGCCTGGCTGCCAGACTAGTCAGTTATTCAACCTTCTGCCAGGTGCAGCAAACTCATTTTGATCTGTGTGAGCTACAAGAGGTGCTGTGAGAACAAGTGGATGTAGAGAGACCACTATAAAACTGCAAGTAGTACACACCAGGCACTGCTGTAGAAGTGGGAGTCTCAGTTAAAACTCCACAACAAGGCTAGAAAAAGACACAGCAATATGATACTTAAGGCTGATTTTAAGCATATAAAATACTGAAGTGTAAGTAAAAGATAAAGTGCACAACTTGGTGTAGGCATCAGGGAACACATGGCATTTAATTTTGAAAAAACTACTTTTACCCTCTAACATATTATTATATACTTCACAATGCAACATGATTTTTCATTTGATTTCCTTTCAAGACATACATTTTTTTTTAATGCAAAATGAGCATCACAAGACTCTTGTGTTCTCAATGTTTTTGTTAAATTTTAAGAGGGTATGAAAGGATTCAGATTTCACAACCTGAGATGGCGTATTCAGAGTCAGTAAAATTCAAATCAAACTCAAACCTCAGAAGCATTGCCGCCAGGTCTTTCACAACAATAAAATAGTATCAGAGGAAGGCGGATTCTGTTCTGCAGCTGTATGAAAAATACAAGGCCGTCTCTTCCTTGGCTACCTTATCCGTGTAACAATGTTCATACAAAAGAGCTTTGCCTTTTATTAACCACTCCACCACCCGTTCCACTCCACCTCGGCACCAAGCACCCATTGGCTGAGGTCCAGCAATAACACAGCTGTTGAGGAGGCTTAGTTTCTGTGGCGATGGCCGCTGGACTGAAGTGGAATGTTTGCATGAAGTAAGCTGACATTCGAGGGCGTCTGGCTCAACCAATGGCAGAGGGAACGGCATTACAGAGACAGTCGGCTGCCAGTTCTCATCTGCCTCCCTCTCCCCCTGCCTCTCCTTTCTTTTTTTCTTTCTTACAGCACAGGCCACTGGGTTTCTTTCTCTTCATTCCAGCTTGTTTCATAACGGTACAAGAGGCTCTCTGGAGGGCTGTAGGAGAGAACACTTGGCTTTGTAATGTGATCTAAAGATGCAGTTTTAATAGCTTTGCTTTGGATGTTTTTGTTGGAGGCCAGCGCAAGGTGTTGTTAAACTTTCTGTCAAGTAGGAAGTAACCTAGATTTGGGCCACCATGGAGAGCAGACTGAATCCCAGACTATGTGAACATGCAGGGAAATAAGCCTATTAATTGGACTCATTCCAGGGGTCTGTACCACACATTAACTCTCCAATAATTTAACCTTGTATAAACATTTTTGGTTTAGAATAAACTAGCCAATGTCCGTACCATTAAAATCCAGATTTCTGAATGAAGAAATCAGCAACAACAGCAGCCACGCAACTCAGACTCTTAGTTATTTAAACCAAATAAATGTCATCCTCATCTGCTTTATATTGTTCCTCTCTGGAGGACAACTGAAAATGAGCTGGACACATTTGCACTGAATGTCTCCATCTGAGAGCTAGCACTTATCTTAGCCGGTCTCACAGTTAAAAAGGCCATGGCTACCTGTCGTCAGGACTTAATTTTATCCTGTCACTGGGATAATAACAAGCAGCAGGGCTGGGCTTTCATGTGTAACACATCAAAATACACATGAATGACAATGTTATTCAAAGCATTTTTCCATCTTATATCTTCAACGACACAATATGCACTTTGATTTATGAATATATTTATGAACATGATTTAAACTCGTTAAACAACTATCTATTGAACAAATTGTAGAATTTTATCTGAACGTCAATCACTCTCTAAATTCTTGTTTCCAGAGGTTGGAGCACTGGTCACCATCGACGTGGGTCTGGCCTACAGAGATGACACAATCAGTGAGTGGACAGAGATGGCTCACTCTTTTGAACAGAGGAAACTTAGCTGCAACTTTACCACTCCCAAGGTGAGGAACTTACTTTTTCTATTTCACCTTTATATATTGTTGAATACCAAAAAGATTATTCTAGATAATTTCACTGCTACTATTGCTTAATATTATTCAGCACATTTAAATGATGGGAGTTGTGGTTTTGATATTATTAAAGCCATTTGAAGCAGAAGTTGATTTGCTGAACCAGATGTTTTGCTGTGTATTTTCCAGAACTTTGAGAACGAGGGACGCTACTATGAGTGTGACCTACTGCCCTTCATGGAGGTGGGTAGTGTGGCCCATAAGTACTATCTTCTCAACATCCGCTTGCCTGTCAACGAGCGAAAGAAGGTCAACGTGGGGATCGGAGAAATCAAAGACATTCGTCTTGTTGTAAGTTTTCATTGTGACTGTGTATGTGAAGCATTATGGTACATTGTGTAATGTTAATCCACACAATCCAGGATCTGTTTCAGCTGTGACAA
The DNA here is from genome assembly GCF_022539355.2 of Hippoglossus stenolepis. NCBI lineage: Eukaryota > Metazoa > Chordata > Actinopteri > Pleuronectiformes > Pleuronectidae > Hippoglossus > Hippoglossus stenolepis. The sequence continues at coordinate 9,572,556 of NC_061493.1, forward strand.
ATTAAGCCTAATGTGTAGTTGTTAAATACAAGATACACAAATCAAATGGTTGACACTTACCTTGTTTGTCCCCCTCAAGAGCATCCACCAGAATGGAGGCTTCACACAAGTTTGGTTTGCCATGAAGACGTTCCTTACACCCAGCATCCTAATCATCATGATCTGGTACTGGAGACGCATCACCCTCATGAGCCGACCTCCTGTGCTGCTGGAGAAGTAAGGCTGTTTCCTCATCATTAGCATCTCACTGGTGCATTGTGTACACCACTGCATTGTAATTTATTCTTAAATTATGAAATTTTTGGCACCATATTTAAATTTATAGTCCACTAATGACCAACGGTTACAAGTAAAACTTAATTTAGCTCGATGTGAGTTCAGTGGTAATTAAAGTCAAATTATACTTATTTGGACGAAACATAGCCAGCAGACAGTTACACTCTTCTTCAGCGTGTCTGCTGGGTGAAGGCGCATATTAACAATGGATGAAATGTGCAAGTAGGTCATGCTTACTCTAAGGTCACTGAGATCAGAGAGTGGTGTTCATCAAGCCTCTTTAGAGGAATGTTATTTAGGACTATCAGTGGTGAACAGAAAAATATCTGTCAAAAATATACAATCAGACACTGGGTACATGGTTCCTGGTGAAATGAGCAGAAAAAGAGCTGCTGCCTGCCAGATTTACCACCAGGGAACAAGAAATTCTTTATCACTGTTTTCATATTTAGAATAAGATGGTTAACATTAGGTATATGTGATAATTCCCAGACAAAAATGTTGAAAATTCAATTCTAAATGGTTTAGAGCATCAAATACAGGTAGTTCTGCCTAATGCAGATAGCTTGGATGCTATGCGGTGGAAAGTTGAAGTGATGCTCAGAGCCCAGTATTTGTCTAACCCCCTGCCGTGCTGGGAAGACAGATCAGTACGAGGCAGCATTCTGCGCCACAGGAAGTGCCTGGCGAAGCGTGAAACACGTTACAAAATCTGCAAGCTAGCACTCAACTGACACATGCTGCACAAACATTCAGTTCTTTACTCTCCAGCTAACAAGACACCCCATACACATACCACATGCACAGACAGCCAGTGTCGCTCTCCTTCCCTCTGTCTTTTCCAGCTCTAGGCTCTTATTCCCTAATGACCAGCAGGCTCTTAGGAACTGCGACTGGTTGGTACCCTATTTGTGGACAGCGGATGATTTTTTCATGTTGTAAAAGCTTTACCAAAGTCTCCTGTCATGCTTGTCCACAGAGGTGTCAGGGTGGTAAACCTCAGACTTCTTTAAACTTGTAGGACAGACGCGAGTGGGGAAATTATTTATTTATATATATATATATATGATGATATAATTCATAGAGAGAGTTAGTACAAGTTGAGAAAGGATGCAGGATTGATGCCGACCTGGTTAATCATCTGTTTATCTCCGGATGAGAGGTAGGGGGAGAGGGAACAAATCCAGAACCCTGCCCGCCTGTAGAGGATGTAAATAATGTATGGACGTTTTAATGGGTCAGTGTCATATGTCCTGGTGCTGCCGATGATCGGTATGTAAGTCAGAGTTTTTATATATACTGATGCTTTTTGTTATGTTAGTTTTTATCTTCTATGTCACAACAAATAAAACTATGCATCATATTTGTGCAAAATCCTGTAACATTACTCTACCTTGTCAGTCGACAGGGTTGTTTGGCTTCTGAGATTGCCAGTTCCTTTTCCATCCGCTTTCAAACAAATGCACGCGTGTACCGCTGTGCTTAGAAAGGCTTAAACCGCAACTTGTATTTACAACAGTAAATTACACCTCCCGCCTGTAGGAGGAACCCAAGTGTAGCAGAGAGCAATTCTTCCAAAGTGCTGCTTTAATCCATCATCTTCATTGTCTGACATTAGAGACGTTTCTGAATATTGTGAAACTGAGAAATATTCTGTGTTGAGCAAAAGCAGAGACACAACAGCCACAGTGATTTGTCATAGCAGAAGAAGCACCCGTGGGAGTAATGACATTAATCATGGCTCAGTTACACAACACCTGGGCCCAGAAAGTGTCTCACTCAACTGGAATTCAGATAGAATCAATGTTTAAAGTTCCCCCTGTGCGTATCCTGCTGTCACATGCCAAATGTGCAATCCTTCCATTTAGCCTCTTAACCACTATAATTTTTGAGATTTTCAAATGGAGCCTTTTGTCTTATTTTCATGAACATACATTGACACAGCGAGATCCCAGCCTTAGTTCTGTCTTTGTTGGTAGAGATCAGGACACATTCCTCACATACCACCGAAATGTGGTTTCACTCTGTTCACCCGCAGCCTTTGCCTAAACCGTTTTGTACCCTCATGTTTAAAAGGTCACCTTTACCTGCAGCATTTTTCCCTCTTGTTTTCTTTTCTCTCTCTCTGGCACGCACACACACACACTGTAGCCCTGTTTTGCCCTCTCATCTGACTATTTACGATCATCCTTTCATCTTCTGGTGGCATGCAGGAACCTGCTGCAGACGCTTTGAAGATTAGCTTTATTCTGTCTCTCTGCTGACTGTTCTTTACTCATTCACCCCTTATTTCTCTCTAAATGTCTGGATTTCAAGGTTGAGGGAGGGTTTGTGTAATAATGAAGCTACTTAGGACGGTAGTGAATTGTGTAGAGTTGGTTTGGTCAGTGGGGACACGCCGTGCTTGTAGCTGAATGCATAATTTAATCAATAACGTCCCGAGATCTAATGAGCCTTCTCCAGCCAATGTTGACGTAAGCTTGCTGTAAAACATTGATTGTGTCTGTGCAAAAGCTTTGGTAGAAATTCTGGTGTAAAGTTGTCAGTTAAACTGCTCCTAACATTGACTGTATTTAATGAAGGGCGAGAGGACTGCTTCCACTGGGGTTGTAAATTGTTACTCTGGATATTCACTCTAAAATGGGACAAATGTGGGAACATGTATATTTAAACACCTGCAGAGGGTTGGAATTTATGGTGCTACAAATGCATCAGAATATTGTATTCCCCTTCCATCTGTTGTTGGTAATGATGCTGATTGATTATAGCTCTAAGACTGTTTTTGCTCCATTTTAGGGTAATCTTGGCGCTGGGCATCTCAATGACGTTTATTAACATCCCAGTGGAGTGGTTTTCTGTCGGCTTCAACTGGACATGGATGCTGCTTTTTGGAGACATTAGACAGGGTATCTTCTACTCCATGCTGCTCTCCTTCTGGATCATCTTCTGTGGGGAGCACCTCATGGTACAGTACCTGGCACCTTTTCGATGTTTGGCATGCTTGATGTTGAGGACTTGTTCATGGGGCTGAAATGAGGTAGATCAACTTGGTTGTAAACCAAGACTACCTTGAACATTATTTACCTTCCCCTTTTTTTGGTTCTGTGGGTAAAAAAATTTCTTTGCGAAAAACAAAGGAGAGAACCACTTGCAGGAAACTTGAACATACAAATATCAGTCTGTGTTGGATTTATCAGTTGTCCTATATAATGAGCCATAACACTGTCTGCATTTGTTAGCCGATATTGAAACTTTAATTTTACAGAATAAACAATGCAGAAAAGATGTGCATTCATGTTTACATTTTGTTTTAAAATATTTATTTAATTAATTTATGTTCTATATATCTTGTTTTTAATTATTTTTATTTACAGTTCCTGTAGAGTTCCTTTGTGGGTTTTTTTTTTTTCTAGCTTGTGATATTTTAATGTATGCATCTGAATCATCATGTATTCTGTGCACTCAGGGTTTAGGGCATTAATCAAATCTGCAGAATGGCTTTGTTAAAGATGCATTTTTGTTTATAATGGACTATGTATGGTCAATGGAATGTACAGTATATCGCTATACTGATGTACAGTACATTTTTATGTTTTACAATACATTATATTTACTTGTATATTTTAACATTTAGGTCTGTTTTGTCTTTTTCTCTTAGGACCAAACAGAGAGGAACCGTTTCTCAGTTTACTGGAAGCAGGTCGGACCCATCGTCTTTGGCTCCTTCTGTCTTTTCATCTTTGACATGTGTGAGAGGTGAGACCAGGATTTTTCTCCTCGTAGAACTGACTTTTACTTTTTTTTTTTATGTCATGCATAATTGTTATTTGCAACAAATGTCAATCTAAAACGTAAATATGCTGTTTGGTTTTTGTCAGAGGTGTCCAGCTGACCAACCCTTTCTACAGCATCTGGGCATCTGATGTAGGAACAGAGCTGGCTGTATCCTTTTTAAATAATATGTGACAAAAGTAGTAAAAAAAAAAGCTCTCCTCAAATGTGAATTAATCAGATTTGTAAGAGGCTGATTTAAAAACCCTCTGAGAGTGTAAGTGACCGATTTAGCAGCCAGTGCACAATTTATGGTTCAAACACCAAAAACTAGACTTTTATTGTTTCTTTGTCGTCCTCTTAAATCTCTGTTTTTCAAGCCTCAATGCTCTGGCTTCACTTCAGCACAAACTGGAAACTGAACTGCAGACTGATACGATGAGAAATAATTCAGTAATGCCATATGTGAAAGTATTGCCCAGGGTCTTGGGATGATCTGTTTGTGTACCTGTTTGCCTTGCTTGCCGCGCTGAGCGAAGCGAGAGTCATCAGCACACGTCTTAAAAAAGAACACAAGCTTCCTTGTGTTCCTGACTCTGCGCTTTGACAAAGACATTTGGTACAGTGCTCATAACCAGGGTCATCAAAACTTTATACGTTTCTGCTCTGCCTCCTCCTGCAGTCAAGAGTGCCAAGGTTTTATAAATGAGACCCAGATTTATAGTCATGGATGAAACTTTATAAAAGCAGCTATAAAGCTAGTTTTCTAAATTTACATTAGTGAAACCTTTTATATGTTATACTGTCTATTTATCGGTCCTTGAGTTAACAATATAAGTCCTGCTCTCAAACTGAAAGACCACACACTTGAAATGTATGTAAATATGTATTCTAAATGACGACAGTATGTCTCAACACTGTTGGCAGATTCATTTTAGGGTGTTTCCTTAACTGGTGTTGTCTCAGATGGCATTTATAATCGTGGCAGGAATCTGTGCCTGTCTCTACTTCCTCTTCCTCTGCTTCATGGTTTTTCAAGTCTTCCGCAATATCAGTGGCAAGAGGTCATCCCTGCCTGCCATGTCCAAGGCCAGACGCCTGCACTACGAGGTGTGTTTTCATCTGTTCCTTGTGTTTGACCCTCATATCTTTAAGTCATTGCTCAAACAAAATATAATATAATGAAAATGCAAGGAGGTTGCTCTGCTCTATGTATTATGTCTTTTAACTTCTCTTTATTGTTCTTTAGGGTTTGATTTTCAGGTTCAAGTTCCTGATGTTGGTCACTCTGTTCTGTGCTGCCATGACGGTCATCTTCTTCATCGTCAGTCAGGTGAGTCTCATTGATAAAGTGTAATTTGATGTTTTGACCTCATCATTTAGTGCCAGTTAGAAAGGACATGACTGTTTTTAAAAGCGTTAATTTGTCTCTTATCCAGGTGAATGAGGGTCACTGGCACTGGGGAGAGCACACGGTGCAGGTGAACAGCGCCTTCTTCACTGGTATCTACGGCATGTGGAACCTGTACGTGTTCGCAATCATGTTCCTCTACGCACCGTCACACAAACGCTATGGAGACGATCAATCAAGTGGTCAGTGCATCACTGGTAACTATATATTTCTTTGACCTGCCATTTTCTGTTGATTTATAATAGATCAGGATGAAACATCAAATTTTCCTCATGAGTGGAAACGGCTATCGTCACTGTTAACATTTATAAGCTTAACAAAAAACTGAATATTATATCTTATTGTGTTAAGACTTGAGATAGGTTGAATTTCAGTATTCTCCTCTTGGCTGTCGCCCTCATTCTGACGTCATCTGTCCTCTGCTTTAAAGCTGCCTATTCATCTAAAGTTTGTTTTTGGTGGGAGGAGGGGGTGGAATTGAGAAGGATTCCCAAGGGAAAGAAGGGTCTCTTTGGCCTGAGAGGGTGATTCTAATGGACACCAGGCTTTCGTCCAGACGAAAAGGAGGGGAAGAGGCAGGAGAGGGGGTGGGGCGGAGAGCAGGGGAGTAATGAAAACCATCCATCTCCTGACGTCAGTGACAAGGGGGAGAAAAAGAGGAGTTGAAGTTCTGGAGGCTTTCCTTGGCGTATGTCAACAGTCTCATGGGGAGGGGTTCCTTCCTCCAAGTTTCAGTCTCTCTGTGTTGATTTACAGCTCTTGAGTTTCACTTCTGGTTCAAACAGGCTGAAAGTTTGTATGTTGATGAAATGCACCCAAATGCGTCCTCACTGCATTCTTAGATCGAATCTTGCGTCACGACAGGTCCGCAAGTCCTCCCCAGCTCCGTGGTTGTTTGACTCGGTGCGTGCCGACAGAGCCACTATGCGAGCATCAGAAAGGAAATGGCGGAAATCGAAACACCCTGACGACCTGCTCACTTATCAGTCTCTTCTCTCCTCTTTCTCTGCCTCTATTTCCACAGCCAAAAGCACTTTTACCAAACTACAATTCAATCCTCATTTTCTAACCCCAAAAAACTCTTCTCCATCTTTTCCAACCTCCTTGACCCCCCCCAGTCCCCCTCCTCCTTCCTCCCTTCTACCAAGCCACCTTTTCAACTACTTTACAAAAAAGATGACATACGCTCCTCATTTTCTAATCCTCCTTCTATAACTACACTTCCATCAACTTCATCTTCATCCCCTTCGCTTTCTTCTTTTACCCCCGTCTCCCAATCAAGTTCTTACCTTGGTAACCTCCGCCCGCCCAACCACCTGCCCCTCGACCCCATCCCATCTCACATTCTCCAGTCTATCGCTCCAGACCTTTCTTCCCTGTCAACTGGCTGTTTCCCTAACTCTCTGAAGGAGGCAAGAGTAAATCCTCTCCTGAAAAAACCCACCCTCGACCCGTCTGATGTAAATAACTACAGACCTGTCTCTCTTCTTCCCTTTGTTTCCAAAACTCTCGAGCGCGCTATCTTTAATCAACTCTCCTCCTATCTTAACCACAATAACCTTCTTGACCCTCACCAGTCTGGTTTCAAGGCAGGCCACTCAACTGAGACGGCCCTCCTTGCTGTCTCTGAGCAACTACACACTGCTAGAGCAGCCTCTCTCTCCTCTGTCCTTATCTTTCTAGACCTCTCTGCTGCATTTGACACAGTGAACCACCAGATCCTTACTTCCTCCCTTCAGGACCTGGGTGTCTCAGGCACTGCTCTCACCCTGCTCTCATCCTACCTCAATGAGGTCCCCTCCGTCCTGGGTCCCCTCCTCTTCTCTCTGTACACCAACTCTCTCGGCTCTGTCATTCACTCACATGGATTTTCCTACCATAGCTATGCTGATGACACCCAACTAATCCTCTCTTTTCCCCAATCTGAAACACAGGTAGCAGCACGAGTCTGACTGACATCTCTCAGTGGATGTCTGCACACCACCTGAAAATTAACCTTGACAAGACTGAACTACTTTTCCTTCCAGGGAAAGACTCTCCCACCCATGACCTGACTATTAACTTTGACAACTCCGTGTTAACCCCCACTCAGACTGCTAGGAACCTGGGTGTGACACTCGACAGCCAACTCTCCCTCACTGCCAACATTACTGTAACAACACGTTCCTGTAGATTCAATGCTGTACAACATCAGGAGAATACGCCACCTTCTCAATCAGAAGGTGGTGCAGGTTCTGGTCCAGGCCCTGGTCATCTCACGCCTAGACTATTGTAACTCCCTCCTGGCAGGTCTACCTGCTAGTGCCATCTGACCTCTGCAGCTCATTCAGAATGCAGCAGCTCGACTGGTTTTTAACCTACCTAAATTCACTCACACTACTCCGCTCCTCCGCTCCCTTCACTGGTTACCGGTGGCTGCCCGCATCCGTTTCAAAACATTAGTACTCGCGTACCGTGCTGCGAACGGATCGGGTCCAGTCTACATCCAGGACATGGTCAAACGTTACACCCCAGGCTTGTTGCTCCCTCACTGCGAGCTAAATAATCAAAATCACGACTGTTTGCTGTCCTGGCTCCTAAATGGTGGAATGGGCTCCCCATTGACATCCGGACATCAGAAAGTTTACACATCTTCCGCCGCAAACTAAAAACACACCTCTTCCGACTGTACCTTGAATAACATTTTTAAAACTAACAATTTAGTAGCACTTAAAATGGCACTTACTTATAGCACTTTGTAGTTTTGCTTTTTTGAAGAAATTGTACTTTCTCTATTCTTGTTGTTCTGGGTTTGTACCCTCATGGTTGAATGCACTTATTGTAAGTTGCTTTGGGTAAAAGCGTCAGCTAAATGAAATGTAATGTAAAAAAAATAGTATTAATGATGTTGACGATGTGCAGGAGATGCTGGAGCAAACAGTGGAGAAGACATCCAGCTGACCACTACCATCACCCATGTGGAAGGTCCCACTGAGATCTACAAGATGACTGGCAAAGAGGCCCAGGAATAAACTTCCTACTGTTATAGAGACGCCCCTCTTTTACCTACTGCTCCACTGATCCCCTCCCTTTATATGTTCATATTTAATCAAAGGGGCTTTTCTCTTTACATTGCCTGGCACTGAAACAGCAGTTCCACCTTGCATGTACCCAGCAGTCCCACATCAGCCGCCCCCCCCTCCCTACACCAAACCCTCAGGTGTACGTCTTATCATGTAGCACCCTGTTCCCATACTCCCTATTGTATCTCCAAAGGATGAATATTAACACTCCTGTCAACCCTTTTCATGGTGGAATTTTCTTACATTTCATACTTTATGTAAACTATATTGTATTTGTAAATGTTGCACAATGCTTTTGACACAATGTCAGGTACTGAAAAGCTGCTTTATGAAGAGATTTGAGGGTGAAGAGTGATCAGAAACTGCATTTCACAGCAGCCGCGCTCCTGTTTTCAGGTGGTGTGGTTACACTGAGTGGTTTGTCAAGACCCAAGCGTCTGACCAAGACGGACACCTAAAAGTCTGAGGATACCATACAGCCGCTCAGTTTGAGTTTGCTTTATTACCTGTTGTATTCTCAGTCGAGGCATTTAGAGCCCGTCACATTTCCATAGAAATTAGATCATGTGGAGTACTGCTGTCAATCTTAGTCTTTCAATTGGTGGAGTGTTTTTTATCATTGGGGGAAATGTACAGACAACATGGCTTCTTAGGGACATGCATACTGTACGGTCATTATGTTACAATGTAGATATCTATTTTTTATAAAGTGCTTATTTTCAACTTCACTAATGTATGCATCAAGCTCTATCAATGTTTTTGAAGTTGTCTGTAGCCTATTACACATGGTTAGTTTTATTTTGCTTTCTATGCTAATTTAAATAAAAAAAACTTTTACTTAAAACCATTTTGTGTTGTAGTGTTTGCTCCCAGCAACTGTTTATATACAAGTTCTTATCTTTAGTCTTATTCACCAGAAACTGAAAGAATGTTTTTATGATGGAAATGGAAAATAACGTGTAATTTTCAGTAATTAATTTACTTTAACTCATACTATACTGATGACTGTATAAGGAGTGTACAAAGTAGAACCTTGATAAGTTGTATTTAATTATTTTGTAAACTGAGCTTTGAGGGATGCATATGCAGTTTGCAGGGAGACTGCGCCTCTGTCAGGCTGATCGCAGAACAACAACCTTTCTACCTTATCTCAGTCAAGTTAGACAGACTTCTACGCAACAGGAAGTTGTGTTTCTTGTGTTTAGATATTTTTGTGTATATTCTGACTGGAATATTTTGGTGATTACATTTGAATTTATAAGTCTATCAACAAATGTATAACATATGTAAAGCAATTTTAATCTATTGTTACTAGTATTTATTAGGAGGGAGGTGGTTCTTTTCTCCTATATCTCAGAGGGAAATGATCCTGCAATTTCTGTCCTTCAGACATATGAACCTAACTACCACTGTTCCAACTTTTTAATAATAAAAATAGTCTGCTCAAAGACTGTTTTAATGTTCTCAACCTTTAGATCAGCACATAATGCTAATTATAAATTAACTAATGTGAAGCCTCCATGATCTGTCCCTCTAATACTTTCAGTGACTTGACATCTGATCCCTTTAGTTTAATTATTATCCTGCTTTGTCATTGATACTTTTACTTTTCACTCATATAAACATGGGCTTCACAGACATAGACAATATTTTGTTTGAAAGTGTATTATTGTGAAAAAACTTGAAGTTGTGTTGTCAGCATTTTGACGATTGACGCTGGTGAACATCGGCTGGTTCCGCCTCTCTCCTCCCGACCACACTCGGCTGATCCCGTCACGGAGCGTTCAAGTGGAGGAGGAGAGAGAAGAGGAGAGGAGGAGAAGAAGAGGAGAGCCGAAGAATACAACAAGTCAACCATAGTTAAACATTGACTTCGGACCATCAGCGGAAAGTGAAAGCGGCGCGACCCCGGCAGCTCAGACGTCGACAGCAGCGTCCATGTAGAGCCAGCTCTCCCCGGTCTGTGGTGTCAACACACGGCTGGAGTTGTGGCATTGCGCCGGGAGCGACGGAGCAGAGCAGAGGGAGAGAAAGAGAAAGAAAGAAGGGGCTCTCCTCCCTGTCTGTGGACGGAGAGAGTGTGGGCTCCGGTGGAAGGAGACACGGCGACACCTGAGTGCACGTTACCCGGCCAGGTAAGACCTCCATGTGTCGGTACACTGTCACAACAACAGCGAGCAGCGACCTGGAGCAACAGTTGGTCTCAGTCACTGAGAGATTCACTGTCACTGCTAATGTACACACACACACACACACAGAACACACACACATGCTATTCAACAGGTGAGTGCTGCTGTCTGGGTCTTCTGCCCTCATTATTACCCACAAGCCCCACCTACTGTGTTTGCCACATTATGACCTATTTTGGAGAGCACATAGATTATTCCAGAACAGAAGAGCACTTTTATAGATCTCTAGACCGGCCACCGCCTTCACATTAGTCCATTATGACATAGATGAGAGCTTGGGAACATTTGCTGGTGTCCTCCCAATTAGATTATGGAGCCCAGTGGGATGGTTGAAGTGGAGGGCCCACACGGGGAAGTGGCCGAGATGTTTACATGGAGCATCGACAGCCCTGTTGAGGTCCTCTCCCCCCCCCCGGCCATTGGGCAGGACAGAATACAGACCGGCCATTGATACAGCCAACTCATTAGTACCCAATTCACTGCCATCAAAGCCTCCTCTCAACGCCCATCACTGTGAGGGGAACGCACCCCTGCACACTGGAAGCTGAGGAGCTCACACACTTCCTGCCTCTACGCTGGTGACGGGGGTTTGGTTTGGTGTGGTATATATATATATACACCAAATAACGTTCATTTATCTATCTATATATATATAGATAGATAGATGAACGTTATTGATCCCAAACATGGGAAATTGTTCAAATATGCGACCAGACGATCGAGTGCCTCACAACGGGAGATGTTCCCATAGCATTTTACCTTCCAGATAACGATTCTGATACTTTGTGTATCGCATGAAATCAAGTGCCGATCTGATACAAGTGCATTCAAAAAAATAACAACTTGTATAACGTATTTGAACAGTTGTATGCTACTAACCCATTATGGACGTGATGATTGTTATCATTGGTTATCAACACTTACATACTGCGAATGAATACTATGGAACTTCTTTTAACATCTAGTTTGACGGTCATAAAATCTAGGAATACACAACAGTTACTCCTTTGAAAAGCTTTTAAAGCGCAGCCACAGTTTCTGGAAACTGAAGTCTTGCATACGGTACACGTCGCTGTTTCAATTGTGGGATTTTCCAGCGAGAAAGTTTGCCAAATTGCTTACATTTATTTAGCTCTGGCTAACACTTACTATACACCGCAGAATATAACATCCTGTCCGTCGCTCTTAAACTAGTACTTGCCAGTGGCAGTACATTACACAGTTTTATCTGGGTGAAACTATCATACTTTAAAGACATTGTATCGGATCGGAACATAGATTCACATACTTGCTGAAGCCCGACCCAGCATTTTGGCAGTATCAAGGGCATTGTCGATGTTGATATTGGCACCGAAACATCTCTACTCATAACGTGAAGACAGGAACACGTGCAATAGAATCTGTGTCTGTCTTATGTTATGAAAGCACCAATAGGTGCTTTCATAACATAAGTGTTTCATGACCTACATACACTGGTTTCACTTTTAAAAGCTGAAGGATGCAGCTTTGTGTTGTTGTTTTACCATGACGATCATGAATAGTCGTCTAATGCTGTCAGGTCTGGACATTAAGCTCACGGGTGAAATTCAGTTGAACAAACGCCAATCAAGAATTTTCAACTTCGTCACTATTTCATTTAGACTGACAGATCACAGCTCATTTATTATTATTAAGATTTGAGTTAACATCGAGGTGAGAATGTGACCTTTGACAGTTTTTAAACTCTCCCCCCCAGCCTGGACGGCATGGCCTGCATTTGGAGTTGTGTGAGTAAGTTAACCCAGATTGCTAGCAGGATTTAACGTGACGTGTAACGCATGTAAATTGATTAGTACCAGGAGGAGGGAGTTAGGTGGTCGAGCTGAGAACAATGTCTTGCTTAATGCAAGGATTAGATAAAAAGAAAAGGTTTGGGAAAGTCCCTGTGCAGCTTGAGGACTGATTTGAATCGTCCTCTGTCTCAGCTATATGAGTTTAGCTTGAGGAACAATGGACAAACTGTTGGGATCATGTGGGGAAGTGGCACAGGCAGCTGTAGCCAATGCTGTACAGTATCTTTATCTGCTAACAGGCGGCTCTGGAAGCATCTCCTCACTCACAGAATGCAGGCCAACTCGATCGGCAGCTCTGACAGCAAGTTTCTTTTTTAGACAGACATCCAGTTTGTCGCAGGAGGACGACGTGATGGTGGCCACTGTCTGAGCCTCCCATCAGCCAGGAGCTGTTTCCTTTTAGTGCTGTCTGTGGATTTACTCGCAGGTCTTTCGGTGCACACAGTTTGTTGAGGTAGGAGTTGGTGTGTGTTCGTGCCTTTGAGTATTGGCCGCAGCGTCTTCTCAGTGATATTACTGCTTCCTCACTGGGCTGAGTGATTGAAACATTTTATTTATGTTGCACACACACACAGTACGCTTTAAGTACATGATGCTAAAAGTACATGTTCTTAAGTGCATGTTTCCAGCTATTCTAAGAGTACACTCTCACTCTTACATTTATTACCTTATCTTGTGAGTGGAGAGCAGGAACAGTTGTGTAAGCATCATGTTTCAGCTCTGACACACTAGTTATTATGATGAAAACAAAGATATTTATAGATGTAAATATGTTATTAATGATAGTAGCAACAGTTAATAATGATGATGATGATAACAATAACAACAATGATAATTGTTGTTGTCTGAATCCTGCAGAGAGAGAGAGAGAGCTGGCTGTTGTTTGAATCTATTTAGATTGGTTTGAAACAATAAGTTGCTAAATACATCAATTGATCAATGACAAATTATCAATTTGGTTGATTTAGTTATGTTACAGCTATTTTTCAATTAATAATGGTATCATTTTAAGCTTTATTCATAAAGCACTTATCAAAATAAAGTGATTTACAAGACAAAATAATAAAAGCAATGGATCTTTTATCCAAAGACCCAAAATACAATAGATAAAGAAATTAGAATAATCTAAAATAATTAAAATAATCAAATAAAGGAGGGGTTACAAGAATGCCATATTACATAAAAAATTTCAATAATTTCAGACTACAAGCCTTGTAAAAGAACCTTTATAAAACTATGTTTTTCAGAGTAATTTAAAAGTGGTTAAGGAGTCAGCCGGTCGGATCTCCTCAGGGTGTTTGTTCCATAGAATGGAGAGACTAACAGAAATGTCCTGGACGACATGGGGAACGGGGAGCAAATCCCTGGATGACCACCTCAGGTTGGGACCAGGAACATATGGTATCAGAGGATCAAATTGGGTGGGATTTCAGAGGGGACCTTAATTGTTATTAACAGTATACTAAAAATCTATTTTGAAAATGAAAATGCATCAGTGCCTGCTTCTCAAATGTGATTGTTAAATGCTTTTGTTTGACAAAGAGAGTGAACTGAACGTATTTAGGCTTTGATAGAGTATAACGTCAAAATTTCACATTTAGATTCAATGACAATAAAATATTTGGTATTTCTAATATGAATTAACTTTTGTTTAGTTTTTGCGATTTAAAATATTCATATTTGATAAAGTGGGACAAAAAGCTCAAACCCATTTTTGCTAACAATTAGAAACATCATCTTATTTATGACAGATTTATATCCTTAACACAAATCTTGTCAGGTTCTTATGTCATCAACCTTGTCGTGCAATCCCAAGGGGGAGCTTCTGATTGACTTGCCCTGCCCCTATCTGTGACATCACCCCCATGAAGTCATGTGATTTCAGTCACGCGACATCCATCCTAAACCTATACTTAAAGTCCTGTTGACTAGATTTAGTTATAACAGGAAATAAAGAGACTGCAGCTTAGGTGTCCCTCATTACCAAATGTCCCAGATTACCTGGATTCACCCTATTGGACTATTGCTGGCAATCAATTATCAAGATCTATTATCTATTATCCAGAGTTCTCATTGTTCTAGTTATTCTATTCATCCACAGTCTAACAATAAAGTTTTTTCTTGAGACAATGTACAGACAGTCTCAGACTATTTTATATTTATTAATAATAATAATGCATATTTCCTGCATCTACAGAACACTAGAAAATATTCTAATATTCCTAATCTTGGTCAGTGAAGGAGATTTAATCGCAGCCCTGGTTATGTACCTAAAAAGTTTTACTGTTTGCTTTTACAATAGAAAATATATTTTTTAACACATATTGTAACAAGACAACTTCCATTTTTATCTTTCTCTTCACAAATGACAATTCAGAGGTATGTGAAGATATAGCCCTTAAGGGCTTGCCCTAGTTAGGGTTTGTGGTGTGTGTGTGTGTGTGTGTGTGTGTGTGTGTGTAATCACAAGGCCTACAGTGGCTGGTTTGCTTGAATTCCACCCTGCCCAGGAGCAGATGTAGTGAGAGGAGTGGTGGTGACATTGCGGATACGCAGTCACACCCATCGGTTGGTTTGGCAGAAGAATTACTTACTTTCATGAAATACCAAACGTTACTGGATCCTTTTTTATTGGCTCAATACAGACCAGCTCACTGTATCTTCTACTGTAAAGCAAAAACATTCTCCAACATATTGATTTAGTCTTCATCTGCACTGATTTGTGTTATTAGAAAATGGGTAGTAGATTTTTCACTGCTCGCATTAGAAAGAAGGTTCAGCTACTGCTCATGTACTTATCAGGTCGACATCAACATCTTATGTACACATTCACCGAGCAGGAAGCGTTGTCATAGCAACAACCTCAAATAGGTAAGAAAGATGCTGAGTCTAATTCATCGTCACAATCTAGTTTGTCTCTCTGCTGGCTTTGCACTGAATGTCTTCCTGTAATGTCTAGGTCAGACATGTGACAGGAGAACTAGACATGACACTAAGTTTATTCTATAGTCTTGTTTATCAGACTGAGCGGAGGCGACGGTTGACGGGATGAAAGGCAGAACTGGCGTCTCCTCCCAAACAACGAGTTTCCAAACTCCACATGGGAGGACAAAGAGTGGAATACCTCATTATACCACAACTTCCTTGTTGCAACCACACAGCTCATCTTAAAGGTCCTTTGACATTTCATTCTCAAAATCATTAAGTAAGTGACACTATTCTGCAGGATGTTTTGTAAACACATAAAAAAGGGTCAGTACAGGGCTGTTAATACTCCACTTCCATTGGACAGAGAGGAGGACGCAGATAAGATAGGTGTATTTAGAGTGTAAACTAAGTCCAAGGTTGTAGTCCTCATAGACACTGCTCCAAGGTTGGATTGGAAACTTTCCCTCTCATTGTCAAGGTTGGTGACTGAGCTGAGAAGTTGACTGCTCATCAGTATTCTTGCAGAACTTCATCCTATGAACTAAAATGAACCGAACATTCAGAAGTTTGGAATCAGGCTGATAAAACAAGTGAAACAGATATACTAAGACATACAGGAATCAATGATTACTTAATGAGGGTATCATCAGTTATTCACCTGAAATATATGATTTTGATTCTTAGTTACTTCTCCTAGATATAAAAAACCCATCTGCTTGAATTTATAGCAAATTAGATTTTTTTTTTATTATAAATGTTTCTGTTTTATAATATTACATAACAAAATAGGATATCCCATATATTTTACAAACAAACGTCAGCTTAAAAACAAAGTTCACAATCTTTGATCCAAACAAAATATTTTTGATTGATTCATTTAAAATCATTATTGTGTTGAAACAGTAAAATAAAACATTCCCAATTTTCATTTTTCATAGTGAATTGATTGATACGATTATTGTTTCAATCCTGCAGAAATACAGTAGTGATCTATTTTGTGAAGAAAAACATGTTTTTAAAAAAAATCCTTTTTCACCCAAAAACATATTTTGTGTGTATATATATATATATATATATATATATATATACACAAAATATAATATATATTTAATAAGAGAATAAAAATAAAAACAATGTCTCAGTTCTATTGAAGTGCCCTGTGACAGTGAGGCAGCATGCACAACATCAGGACCTTGAAACTGAAGCAGCTAAATGGAATTCAGCCATCATCTTATTTTATTCTTCTCTCCGGTGATTTCCCTACTTTCATTCTTCACATGTCTGTCTTAATTGTTCAGACATAACAGCCATTTTAAAGACATTACCTTGACCACTGTGATATTGTTCAGCATTTTCTAGATGAAATAATTAATTGCTTGATGAATTTTCTTTTGATATAATGAAAATGAGTATGCAACGGACTTTTCAATTATGTATGTGGATTTTATTGCAAAAAATATGACATAATTGACCTTTATCTTCAAATCAATGTTTATTATTAAATCAGAAAATATGCTTCTGTTGAGCTTCACATGTTTCTGTGCGTCAGAGCTCAGGACACACAGGAGAATAATGTGAATAATGTGAAGAGGTTCGGAGAGAAAAGGTTATTTATAGATCAGCGGTTACATAGAAAATCTATTTTTAGGCCCATTGTTATCTTCAAACTGTCTCATGCAGGGACATCTCCCTGTCATCCACCTGCTGTTCAGCTTGACTCTTGGCTCAAGGGAAATGAGGAGCTGACACACGCTGTAAACCAGGATTTGAAAGAAAGATTCTTACCATTGACTTACATGAATTATTACAATGGTAAAAAAAAAAAAGGGAAAACTGCCAATGAATAAATTGTAAATACAAGAAAACACCAGAATGAAAAAGAGTGATCAACAGGAGGATACTTTTCTTACTTGCTGCTGTGATGTTCGGTTTAACTTAACTGCTCTGGTGATAAATTCTCATGGCATTTACATATTTGGTTAATATAGGTGAGCAGAAAAAGTTTAAGTAGACCAAAGCAAAATAGCCTACTAATGTAAATCTAATGTACTTATGTAAGTTCATTACTGTAAGATTGTAAGATTTATGGCTGTCATAGTGAACTAAGGCTACTTTTATATTAGATGTGGTAATTCCCATCCACAGATCTACAGTTCCTCCTTTCGGCCACATGGTGGTGCTCTCTGACTGCTTTCTGCCTCCCTCGATTTGCTGGCTGCTGCCTGAATGTTGAATGACTCTTCTGTAACAGAGACAAAAGTGTGTCAGAGGTGCTCTGAGGCATCTCTGTAACATCAGCGAAAGTTTTAAATCTGACTGAGTCCCATATGATGCAAACTTTCCTGTGCGGCCCTTTTACCCCCATGATGGCAATTCAAGGCTTTTTCTCGTTTCCACTCTCACACACACACGTGGACACCATCTGGCACGTTGGCACTGCCAGGTGGTCCAAACACCACGAAGGCTTTTATTAAACTTGTCAATTAAAGTTTTCCGTTTCTATTTGTTCCCATGAGTGAGACGGAACATGTGTGAGTGTGAATGAGGCCTTTACCTGCAGGGAGAGAGAGCGTGTTAAACACAGTCTGTTGCACCTGTAACTCGAGTCCGTTTTCTGTTATTTGTTCTGTCAGACAGCTCAGATAGTGTGTGTGTGTGTGTGTGTGTGTGTGTGTGTGTGTGTGTGTGTGTGTGTGTGTTTGTGCACCCCTGTAGATCACGTTACTGTCTGGATTATTTACTGGAAGGACTTGATAGCAACCAATATTAGGGAGGTGTCATTAACAAACAGATCTGCCGTTTGTTTTTATATTTGTGCTGTATAAAGATTATGAATTAAGATAAAACTTTGTAATATCTGAGTACAGAAATCCCTTTGTTCATTAGCTTTACCACTTAACCTTTAAAGGGGACATATCATGAAAATTCCACTTTGTTAGTGCTTCTACACGTTAATGTGGGTATCTGGCATGTCTACCAACCCAAAAACTCTGGAAAAAAAACACTCGCGCGTTTTGTTATGGTTCCTCTAAGTCAGAAACGTCATGCTTGAGTGACTGGAATGACTCCTTATTGTGTCGTCATACACTGGAGTTCCTACAGCCTTGGCCCCCCCACACTCGTTACGCCGGGTTTACACCAGACGTGGAAGCGCTGCGCTGCGCGGCGCGGCGCTTCCATTCTCAAGCGCGCAGCCGCCTGGCTGTTCACACGGGACGCGCATTTCTCCGCGCTGGTCAGCCCGCGATTCTGCTTTCTCCGCTTGTTGTTGTACCCGTTGAATGTCGGGGTTCGGGGGTAAATGATGGTCTTCATAGCCCCCCCCCCCCACCCCTCTCTTTCTCTCTCTGTCTATCTGCTTGTGTGCTTGTAGTGGATGGGCAGAGGGGGACATTTAATTATGTGATTGGGAAAATTAAAACTCCAGGACAACAGAAGGGGAATACAAAGTATGGGATGCATATTTGATAATTTATATCATATAAAATATGTAATTTATATCGTTTAAAATCATGGGGGGAGAGGGGGGAGGGGGGAGCTGGCTCACTAGCATTTAAAGGAACAGGCACTCAAAACAGGTCACTCTGTGGAGGGCTGTTTTAGACAGGGTAAAAAGGGTGCTGTTTGAAATGATCCTTGTGGTATTTTGACCAAAGTATGTTACAGACATTTCATTAAGACCCCAAGGAACCATATCAACTTGTGGTAAAATGGGCATACAATGTCCCCTTTAAGGGTTATTGGGGGGGGGCTGGAGCCAATCCCAGCGGTCACTATATATATTAACACATTGATATAATGAATCCAATCTAATGACCTCCCCATTGATTTCCTGATACAATCCATTCTGTGTGTTTACTTTTGCTGTGTGCAAGTATAAATTAAACTTATGTACCGTTTTCTATAAAATGCAATGATTGCACATGCGGTTGCATTTCCTATAGAGGTAAAGTGAGTTTTGTAAATCCAGTCCTCTCTAGTCGGGCTGGCACCAGTGGTTTAAAGAACTCCCACTCACAGGAAGACACACCTTTTGCAAGGACACAAACTCTCCTCTATTACAGCACGATTATTTCCTCTGACATACAGAGTGTTTCATAAGGCCATAGCCCAAATATGGTCATATCCTGTCAGAGGGGGAGAAAAGAGTCCAGCCGGCACAAAGCGGCTTCCTGCCAGACAGGTAGGTATAA
This sequence comes from Hippoglossus stenolepis, assembly GCF_022539355.2. Taxonomy (NCBI): domain Eukaryota; kingdom Metazoa; phylum Chordata; class Actinopteri; order Pleuronectiformes; family Pleuronectidae; genus Hippoglossus; species Hippoglossus stenolepis. The sequence continues at coordinate 9,592,218 of NC_061493.1, forward strand.
GGAAGAATAGGTTACGACTACCTGCAAGGCATATTGTGTTATACACGTTGGCAGTTGTGATGCTGTTAAACTAAGTGGAGGATGCAGCAGTAACATTTTCAACTTGAAGGATAAATGAATCATTGATAACACTAAGAGGGGAATGAACATGTAAATTCAGCTGTGTGTGAGTGTGTGTGTGATGTGTGTGTGTGTGTGTGGGGGTGGTGAACAGTGTCACTTTGATGGATTCTTTAATTTCTTTAGAGCCCTTTATGAGTCTTTGGGGAACTTTGCTGGCATCTCAAACAAAGGCCAGTGTGTGTGCGTCTCCACTGAGGCCCAGTCGGGACTCGACACCTGTAGCATAAGGCGACGCATCAACATGTGTCTGTGCTGTGTTTGAGAGACGGAGCGGCTCCTCTTTTTGTTGCCCTCAAGCCCGCGGGCCCCCAAGTTTTTTTGGGCCGAGGCCTCACTATGTTTAAAACAAGCAGGTGTCCGAGAGACGCACAATCACCGCCTGTCTCCTTGTCCAACATCTCCATGTCTCCTCTTTTGCTGAAATCAGGTGCCTTATTCATACCCTGTGAAATCTATTCACTTATACACCCCTCCGAGGTTTTGTTCGCCTATGATTTACTCACTCTTTTCTGGTGCACGGTGGAACAAGGACTCACATTTTGTCCTGGAATGGTTCTTGTACAGTGGCTCGTTGTGCAATTACCTCTCCGAACTGTAACAAACAGGCTGTGTTCCCTGTCCCCGAGCTTCTAATTGGAAAACTAGACAGTTATCTTGGTGTGTGCAATATTTTTTCTTCCCACCGGGAGCAATCTGTTGCAGAATCTGCAGCTCCAGACATTTCACACCGGCTCATTTTGGGGGGTGGGAAAGATTGTATCACTGTGTACCCAACAGCAGCATTTTGCTTTAGAATTCCTACTCTCTTACCTGGAGGCGCAGTTCAGAAATACACACTTTGCCTGAGCAGCTTTCTGTGTATCGACTTGTTTGAGACGATGGACAGAAGCAGGATTGCGTGATTGAGTGAGGTGGACCTAGTGACCCACTTGCGCTGAGACATTGTTACAGCGTGAAGAGAGAGGAAGTGAAGGGAGACGGAGGGAGGAGGAGGAGACAGACATCACTTTTGAAGGGGATTCGGGGTGGGCTGCAGAGGAAGTGGCCGCAGCGTGACCCACAGTGTGAGCCTCTTCCTCTGCCCGACATGTCTTTGAAACTGTTAGATGAACGGAGTCGCAGTGATTGGAGGGAGGGGCAGCCATTCATGTGGCCTGTGATTAATAGTAACTCAGACCCCTCTGTGAACGCGTGTGTGGTTCTGTGTGTATATGTAGGGGGGAGTTTGTAAGTCAATCTGGCTTTGTGCTAGTCAATGTGTCTAGTCTCAGGTCTTACTGTCTTAAATGTCTTGTAGCTACACTGAAGGTTCTTGAATAGATAATATGTAACAATTCTTCAATAAAATGTCCAAATCAACTAGACCTATGTTACATATGCTGTTGACTTGTTTACCCTTTCCAACAATGTTCAAACTTTGTACAAAATTTGTATTGTTCACTCGCAATGGATCCTGATTAGTCATTGTTGTTTTCTGCGTAACGTGAATCACACTTTAACACATGACCTCATCCATACACATGGTTTGCGTCAGGGAGTTTCTCATCGACAGTGGTGATGAAGACAACTCCCACGATGCCACGCTGCTTCACGTCATCAAACCATGACTTTTGTTATTGTTCTGATTGAGAGACCATTAGTGATCAAAGTTACATAATGTAGATATGAATTAAATGATCCGATTTGCTTTGATGTAACTATTACTGATACGCAATTTCTCAGATATACACCAGGAAACTAGAAATGTTTTGAATGATACTACAAAGGCAATGACGACTCCCTCTCTCTCCTTCTCTCTTCTCGGAATCCTGTCTCTGTTTAAAAAGCAAAACCAAAAGTACTTTTGACTGCCGCGTGTTTCTTTGTCCTGTAATCACACTGAAAACTTCAAACACATTTTCCTGACTGACAAAAACATTGTTAAGTTAGTTAACCCGGTGTGTGACTCTCAGAAGGAGGTTTCCAAAGATTGCAATATGCTGTCTGAGGGGTGGGTTAAGTTTCCACAATGGAAAAAGACGAGGGCTTGAAAGTTTGATCACTACTGAATTTAATTTGCCTTCCTGCTCTTATTTGGTAAACCTCTGATCTCTTATTTTAATCAGTCATAAAGAAACTGAGATATAGATATACTTTCTGGTCCTGGCCTTTCGCTCTGACCTCGTCTCTCAGCACTGACCGAGGCCTTCAACTCTGTCATAAAGAAATCATAAAAGCAGTCACCTGACCTTGGGAACAGAAGCACAATGAATACGTACAGAGATTACTGTCAGAGCGAAGTCATGGCCTAAAAGATACACACTTGAATTATGGTTTTACTGTTTTGCAGATATAGGTTTTTCATTGACTGTTGCAGATACTAATAGAATAGGGTGTCTGATCGCCGACATACTGTATAATGTTAATGTTACGGTGATGGTTGATTTTTTTACACGTGATTAAAATGCAACAATTCAATAATAACATATGAAACCAAGAAGTTGCATTTAAATGAATGTTTATTTAATCAAGACTGTATTATTTAGTTGAACACAGAAAGTATTTGAGTGTTTTTAGTAGATCTACACTTTTACTTATTTCAAATAAAAGATCCAAAAGAGACCAAAAAAAAGAATCTCTACAAAAAAACTTCATCTACTGAGGTTTTTTAAAATCTCTGCCTTTTGAAAGCAGGGATCAGCTGATGAATTATCTCAAGCTGCCACATATAGTTAATCATCTGACCTTATATCACTGTTACTATTTGCATCTGGAAAATATCATCATGACTGTGCATTGTGACTATTTATTTTTGATGATAACTAGGAATTTAGCATCAGCACTATTTGTTTTCTCAAAGAGACACTTCCCTCCAACTTGTTCCTGTATTTTAGGAGTGTGTGTGTCGTTACCTCTTATGCAGCTTGTCTTGAGCAGTCACATGCAATCATCTGTCCACTATCCACATGCCTGTCATTCCTGTCCTTGTTTGTTCAGAAGTGTCCCTTCTTGCCCTCTGATAATGTGGATCGTGTTGGTGCTGAACTATAGGCAGACAGTGCTGCAGATAAAGACACCATGAGACCATGTGTCCATGTGTCCCATCAGTCATCACACCTAAAGTTATCTCAAACATCCTGTTGGCGGAAACAAGGTTCAGGCACTTTGGAAAGACCTCTTCTCACTGTGTGCTTTGTTTAAGATTTGACTTTTGAGAGGTTGTACAGTCCTACCCATCACATACTGACTGTCTCAGATACTGGCGTGTTTTGTTGTTTTCAATTGACCAATGGTTTATCTTAGGTATAGTTTATACCCTCAAACTATATGAGTCCCAACTCTTTCTTAAATGAAAGGTGTTTGGCTTTCATCGCTTTTCTGTGATCCCCTATGATCTGCATCTCTCTGTTTTTCCCTGTTATTTATGTTAAATACCGAAATGGAAGAAGTAAATAATATTCACCCTATCCTAATCGACCTGTTCACCTCTGACCTGCAAGGTCAAGGGTCAGCAGTTTGTAGAGAAATCAATTTCACCCCGAGAGCGACACACTACACAGAGCACAGCCTCTCAGATTTCCACTGATTTAATGATGCAGTGGCAAAATATTGACTAATGTTGCCGTGCAACAGGAGAAAGGAGCATTCTGACATGTGGATGCAGGTGCTTGATAGTTCTCTCTCTTCCAGATTTCAGTTACATGCACTTATGATTATATAGCAATAAATCTGGATTAGGTCTGGGTGATAAAACAATATAAAATAATGATTGCAATATCATTTTCATCAATATAACAAGGTATATATATATTGCATTGTGCTAGCACAGTGAGGAGGTAAAACACACAACTGATCTACCTCAGATTTGTCAAATGTTTGTCATTTTCTGCTCATAAAGAAGAGTTGAAAACTGCAACCTTCACACAGAAGCAAAAATCTGTCTTTAAACTCAAAAGAAATAATAATGTGACATGTATCGTAATAAATATCAAATTATATGACATAATATTATTATTTTGAGTTAGATTTGGGCCATATCTTCTAGCCCTAGTCAGATTATTTTTTTACATAAGCAGCTGCAAACAATTTGTGATTCATCAATTCATTGTCTGGTTTATGAAATATTTAAAAAAAATGCAAGTTACATCTTGCAGGTCACAAGGTGACATGATCAAAGTGGTTGTTTTGTCTGATTAACAGGTGAAAAGGTTTTTCAGATCACCGTTGTATGTGACAAAGAAATATTCACATTTAAGAAGCAGGAACCATAAGGCATTATTATTATTATTATTTTATGCAAGATGAGTACATCAGCTGTTGATTTAGTGATCCATTTATTGTGTATTTTTTTCAGCTTTACTATATACTGATGTGCAAACATTTAACCGCCCTAAGTGGGGTAGTTCCCAATATTCTGCTGTTTCTATAGAAATATTTTGAGAGGTTTATTGCCCGATACACAGCTTCCCAGGGGCTCCACAGCTTTGTGTCTCTTTTCCTGTCTTTCTCTCTCGACAGTAGCGGGGGGGATTTTCCTAGTTCACCTCGGCAAATGTTTGGGACATTCCTGTGGACGTCCCAAACCGGTGTTTTTGGTGAATTCACATGGGAATTTCACAACTATGTGGAATGAAAAGTGAAATTTTGTAAAACTTTTTTTGATGCTGTAGAGCGCTCTTTTTGTTTTCTGTTTTGCTCTCTTTGTTCCTCTGGGTCTCTCTCTGTCTCTTTCTGTCTCTGTCTCTCTGTCTCTCTCACTCTCTCTCTCTCTCTCTCACTCTCTCGCTCCTGACAGAGGAAATCATGCAGCCTGCATTTTTCCATCACTAATCCCTTTGTCCTGTCTGACTGGGTTGGGCGCTGCTGATTTTCAGAGCTGAGTTCATTGTTGCTAATATTGTCTCTTTTTCTTCACTTTAGCGTTGCTGTGTTGGTCCTGGATTTTTACACTATGTATATCTATTCGGAGGAGCAACATTAAATATATATTAAGTGCATTTATAGACAACAAACTGTTTAATTGATGCCATTATTAGTTTTAGACAATATTGCATGTTTATTTTAATGTCATAGAGATCACATGAAAATATCCTCTAAAAATAGACATTGCCCCCTCTGACACACACATGCACAGACACACTTAATCTTTGTCTCGCACAGGCACAGGCACAGGCACACACACACCCCATCCCCATTTATGTCACCCTCTGACTAATACTATTTCCGCTTTGCTTGGAAAACAAACTCATCTTTATGACCTTCATGTTGTCGTCTAATGAGCTGCGTGACGTCCGAGCCATTATCAGTTATTCCATCCATGCTAGCTGGTGTTTAACACATCTCTGCTCCAGCAGGGAGGAGGAGGAGGAAGAGGAGGAGGAGGGGCTGGGTAATGGCCCAACTAGTTACTCCACAGACCTTTGGCCTTCTCTATTCCACCTTCGCTGCAGTGCTCACGTACATGCAGGGAGTCCAGCTCAGTGGTGGAGAGGTTGGAAAGACTGACTGCGTTTGTTTATTGTTCCTTATAGGCAGGGCAGTGTTGGGCCAGAGATGGAGACCCATTGTGTGGTATCTCCCTGCCTTCGTCATGAATAGTAGCTTTCACAGGCCAGAGCGAGTGAGGCAAAAGCAAAGTGCTCACAATAGCTTTAAGTTTTATTGCGTTCCTGTCGCCGGCTGCAGATTTTTGGCAAGAGACCAAATGCAACATACACACAGCTGCACAGCTTGCTCTCTCCAGCTGAACTCTCTGTCTCTCCGTCCAACACACACACAAACTCTTATCTCTCCCTCAGTCTCAGTGACAAGCACACATCTTTTTCTGCAGCTCTCTGCCCCACCATTCATTCCTTCCCTGCATCCATTTCCAGCAAACTCCACTCAGCTTGCACTAAGCTTTCTTTTGTGCAGCTTTAGCACAACAATGCCGTTTGTTTTCCGAGGGCAGAGCAGAGAGACGCTGCCTGGCAGCCTCTCTGCCTAGGTCGCCCGTGTCTCCTGCATGTCACCCTCTGTGCGTCTGCAGTGACGTCTGAAGGGCATTATCTGCCATAGGCCTGTGTTTGTTTTGGGCTGCTCTGGACTTGATAATGGCCCATTACTGGGGAACCAGAAGCTCACAGGCTCCTCAGTGGAAACTGCAGAGACCTTGCTCTTCTGGACGATATCCAGTTGGCACTGTAATACTAGTTATTTCTGCTGGTAGTTTTTAGGTGAAACTGGACCCACTGTTGCCAACAACAACGCAGAACTGTGGGCTATTTTTAGACCGTACTCTGACTGCTAATGATATCACAGAGGCGTTGGCTGCCCTCTGCGTCTAGTTGATGTTACTCCCAGACGTTTGGCCTCCTATTTTCCAAGCCACGAAAGCAGCCACTTGCGTCTGAATACTTGTTGAGCATCAACAAAGTCTTTAACATAATTGGCTCATAATCTCCAGCCTCTCCTGTGGAAGGAATGTGAGGAATTCAGTTGACAGTTGCATCAAAGACAAGAAGAAAAATCTTCCGGTCATTGTTGTCGCCCTTTGATGGCATTTTTAGTCATTCTCTTTGCGTGTGTCTATACAGTCTGTCTGTCACCTTTTCTTCTCTTTCCTCGTCGTATCTTGCATGACATAAGAATGTACCAGCCACCTATGATGCATGCATTTTCCATTTAATTATTTTATCTATGTCATTCCTACCTGCATAGCATTGTAAACTGCATAGTAGCCAGGAAACATAGTAAAGATGTTCTCTGTACTTATTGTAAGAAAATACACAGAGGAGGTTATGTTTTCATCCGCGTTTGTTAGTTTGTTAGCAGGATTATGCAAAAAAAAAATAAAGATAAATAAACCTACTCAACCATTTCAAAAAGTTTTGGGATGAGACATTGACCCAAGGAAGAACCTATTAAAAATGTTGGTGCGGATCCAGATCAGGGGCTTTCTGACTCTGAGTATTATAATTGTTTTTCTTGTTGCATTTTTCTACATTTTCATTGATTTCTCAGAGAATAATTCATGGAGCTTGATTTAAAAAAAATCATGCATGTTTATTGTACTGCAGTGACACCCATTTTATTATCTAGCAAAATATTGGAAAGAACAAAAGTGAGTAAAGTATTTATTTTAACATATTAAAGTGGATGCACCCCATAATAGATTTCTTTTGGAAAGCGTAATGTGTTCAGTGTTCTGCATTAACCCCTGCCACACACACACCTGCTGCAGGTGTCCATTAGACCTTCACTTGGCTGCACTACACTTACACTACATCCCCCCTAACATTTAAACCACGCTCCACCCACATTTAGGATTACACAACTGATCATTTGCAATCTCTACAATAAGCAAACAACATGGCTGGCCCTGCTTGTGTAAAATGGCCTAATCAGCAGATCGGAAACCATTTTTCTTTACCATCCAACTCTGGTATGTAAGAGAGATAAAATGAGTCGAGGACAACGTATTTTGCAGTTGTATTTATTTAATCCTGTGAAATGCTTATCATTTCTCAGTAAAAGCAAGGGACCGTGCACGTGTGGTCATTCATTATTGAAACAAATTGCATTGAATATCTGTTTCACCATCAACTCTGCATGCAACATTAGTCATGTAGCAGAGTGTGAGTGTGTAGTGTGCTTTGTGAGGAGTGGAGTCTAATTAGAGGTTGCCAGGGTGGAGATTGTCTTATTTTACCATGCGTTTTGCCTCTTGTTTAATCCTTGCAAACTAGGAGTGTTACTACTAGTCCACTGTGTTATCACTGTTATCTGTCATGTTGTCGGATAGTGGGAGTCCCTGACACACGTGTTGCTCCTCTCCAGTCCTGTACCAGCCACTGAATGTGCAGGCACGTTCACACAATCCTGTTCTAAATACCACCATGTTTAAGGACACCGATTAGCTTACTATCTTATGGATGTCTCCCCTTATCTATCTTGACATGCAACTTTTCCCTGTTTGTTTGCCAAGTACTTTTCAATTGAGTTCATTATAAACTGGGTCGGCTTGTAATTCCTGCAGCGAAACTCGTCAGCCCTCTAGTCTGAGTCTGAAACAAGCAATCATTCATAGTTTGTTTGGACAGAAATGAGCCTCAAGTAATTGCACATGAATTTAGGATTTAGAAATCCTGCAGGAATGAGTTCAGTGTAGTCTTCTGTCTAGACACGGTGAATACTGTGTTACAGTACACTGGATTGTTTTTGTATCCTATCCGGCCACAAACTTCAGGATTGTGCAGTTTGTCAGATTCTGTGAACTCACTGTTTAAGGTGAACCTTTTCTTCACGGTGATACAGAAATGACATTGTTACTCCAAGTGCCTCATGTTTAACCTGAGAGATTTTCCATTGACCTTTGTACGGTCCTTTAGCTTTTTCCTGGAAACATCTGCTTACACAGGAATAATGGATATCCCTCAGCCAATCACAATTGAGCAGAGCAGCATAGAGAGGACTGAATTTCCCAGTATTCCCTTTGTACTGTACTGTGCAGCCAATGGGCTGGGTGGGGTGGTTTCAGCTTCACTTATCTTCATGGCCATACCAGTAAGCTCTGGGGTGGTGCTGCAGCTCTGTCTCATCATAGTTCCACTTAAAGCTCACAGTTTTCTGCGTCAGTCTACTCTACAGTAAGTTAGTCACTGTGGGCTGAACCATGCATGCAGCTCATAAAACTGCTGCTCCTGTATGCACTCCATTACTACTCTTACAATAAACAAGGGCTGCAGCTAATAGTTTTTTGTGGTTGTTGGCTTATTACAAGTCGGCCTGTCAAAGATTTTCTGTTATGTTAGTTTATTCTTTTTTAAATTTTGTTATTAATATTACTATTATTATTATAAATTATGATTAATGGGGTTGTGTCTGAGGCAGAGTTTCATGCTCGGGACACACAACATTGCCAGCTTTCGTGCTAACGTGTCATGCTAGCTCTAAACGAGAAATAAACAGGAAATAATATATACAAACACACCAGGCTTGCAGCTTGACGCTGGGTTCGAAAACCTAGACTGCCCTTGGTTTGGACTCAAGTTCTTCACGGGTCCAAAAATTTGTGCCCAAACTGCAGCGGTGCCGCTGTCACGTCCTATCTGAACGGGCCTGTGCTTGAGTTTTTGTTTAAAACTGTTTCATGAAAAACTGAACTCTGCTAAATTTCTACAGTTCCGCAAGCAACGGGAAGCAGTCGAACCAAAATGCAATTCAGCAACGCAAGACATTCAAAGACCCTATTCAAAGTGAAAGAGCAGCATTTTAGTTGACGTCTGAAATGCATACGTGTGAGTTAGTGATATTTCCCAGAGATTGTGGGAGCAGGCTTTGTCCTCCAGTCTGTGTGGTTTTCTGTTAATCTTGATGAATAAAATCATCATGATATCTGCTGTATAAACTCTATGACATCAGCTGCCAAAGAAACCGGGGCCTAACAGCAGCTCCTTTCTTTTTTTCTGGTGGGAAAGTTGTGATGGTTCTCACAGTGTGAACCCGTGCGAGCACACACCCCACCATCTCCTCCCTGCCTCACCCTTTCTCTCTCTCAGACCTACAAACCCAGCCAGCCAGAGCGTCTCCCTGTGGCTCATAAACACGATCCCACTTTACTCAGCAGCAGGAATGATGACTGATGAGTATTATTGAGTTTGATAAGCTGAGTGACCAAGTGAGAATGAGCCCGTGTTTATAAGTAAGCAGATGACGGGACTGTGAACTGACACAGATTTGATCTGCGGAGCAACTGAAGTGCGGGTCATGTTTTAGGTGTAGCCTGAGACGGTTTTTCACTCAGCTGGGAAAGTGCTGACTGGCAGCAAGATACTATGAGACGGCTACTTTTAGCTTCGCCTGCAGACTGGGAAACTCCTGCTTGTAGAGAGAGTGTCTGTGTGTGTGCAGGGGGAGGGGAGTACATGAGAGATGACAGAGTTGTGTGTGTGTGTGTGTGTGTGTGTGTGTGTGTGTGTGTGTGTGTGTGTGTGTGTGTGTGTGTGTGTGTGTGTGTGTGTGTGTGTGTGTGTGTGTGTGTGTGTGTGTGTGTGTGTGCAAGGGAGAACAACTAATATACTAGCTTGTGGCTGAGGCCCACGTCTTTGAACTCTCCTTTGTTCAAAGCAACAGACGTCTGTCTAGACACCAAATATCGCCTTTCCACAACTCTCTTTTCTGCACTCGTCAGCTGGTGTATAAAGTCAGACAGACGCCAGCCAGGAGATATACCAGGGCCTTGTTAACATGATCACCAGAAGTGTTCCATGCAATAAAATGCAAACTTTTAGCCGATAAGAACCTGAAGTTCTCATGCATGATTGTTTATATCTGCAGAATGTGCGTAGCGACCAGCCTTGAGTCAATGTAAACTCTCTGACTGCATCAACCGTGGCAAACGTTTCAATATTTTCAACGCAACAACAAAGACTCCAGGTGTGTCATCCAGATTGTTTACTTTGTCAGAAATACAACAGATGTTTACAGTGCAACCGAACACACTCCTATAGCTCTAAAGTCAGTAAAGGATAATTACCCCACTGTCTGATTTCATGCTGCACATGGTGCAGGTAGTTTTCCAATAGAGACACAAGTTCGTTACCTTGCTGAGGAGTTGGAAATATGCAGCCTGTCTGCATGCACCTCTTCGTTCCTCCTTGTTAATTGTAGCTCATTGATGTGGCTGTTTTCTTCTTGTACAAATTTGAATAGTGTTTGTCGTCGGCTTTTCCTTTTAGATGTCAAACCTGTGTCCCTGCATAACTCCCAGTTAATGACGTTAATGAGGCTACAGAAAAAATAATCTGTGTCCATTATCGTTTTTCCCCTAAATTGAACTAAGGGTGTGAACTTGCTGAGATTTATAGTCCTTTTTAAACCGAGCATGGTCTGGGAGAAAAGAACTAATCTGTCATCTTGTGGTGACCTGAATGGAAGGGTTTGAATGTGGATGGAGTATGATCCTGCAGCCTGCCTCTCATCACCTTGTGTCAGTCACGTCGTAAGTGCAGCAGGCGATATTTAAGCCCTAAAGCAGTTTATTTCCAGTGAGGCTACTTTATTACAAAAGCTGCTGCAGTCTGAAAAGCCTCAGATACTCAGCGGAGGGACCACACATACTGTACAGTTGACAGGACCGACTCTTCTTGTTGCTTTTTAATGGATGTCATGAATTTGTCGGCAGCAAAGTTAAGAGGGTTTTTTTTAGGGGATCGGAGCTGAAGTACAGCAGCAGTGGATACACACACACTTGTACTTCTATCTTTGTGAGGACACACATCGACATAATGCTTTACCTAGCCCTTTACTCTAACCTTAACCATCACAACTCAACGCCTAACCCCAAGCCTCATACTAACCCTAAACTAGGCTAAACTCAAACTAGTCCTCACAACGATAGAAGTACACACACACACACACACACACACACACACACACACACACACACACCACACACACACACACACACACACACACACACACACACACACACACACCACACACACAGAGTGCGTTTTTCATCTCTGAGTGTTGGTGTTAATGGCACTGACTCATAATGGCTCCCTGTTCTTGGCACTTTGAACACACTGCTAATGAATGGCACATGTGCGGGTGGGTTTGTGTGTGTAAGGTACAGCAGAGCAGTGGGGCCTCGGTGCTCTGTGCAGTAGGTGGTCCCCCTGGCTGCTGTATGTGTGTGTATTGTGATGGGGTGGTCTTTTTTCTGATCCTTGGAGGTAACTATTTTTTTTGCAAGGCTCCTAAATGTACATGTTGGTGTTTAATTCCACACACTTGTGCACAGACACACGCAGACACACACACACCCACCCTGGTGCCTCCCCATAGAGTTTCAGTCAGACCGGTGGTGCTGGTAGTTGCTGGCATAACTTCACAGGGGCTTCACAGTTTGACTGAGGTGACTCAGTTGGGATAGTTTTCCTGTAAAAATTACTTGTGAGAGCCAGTGTGATTTAAGACCTGCCCGTTTCTCCCACTTCACATGCTGGTTGAACTGATATTTTGGCGCCACAGAGTAGTAAACTATCCATTCTGGTTTTACTCCATCTTAAATTACAGCTGTGGTGGTGAGCTTTCCCCTCTTGCATTTCATTCTCAATCACATGACAGACACAACTAAAACCATCAGAAGGCTATTTCTCATTTCCTTTGCTAGTTTGTCAATCTGTTTAAGCACATAATAGTACTATTCTTCAAAATTCTCTATACAGTGATTTGAGTGTAATTCACAAAAAAAGAAATACAGAAATCTATTAAAGCTGCTTTCAGACATCTGGACATTTTCCTGAAGTTTTTCTGGAGGGCCTGTACACGAGAATGCACATGTACAGTCAGTTTCTTCAGTTAAATATCCTAGTAAATATCCTAGTAAAATATGTTAGAGCCCATATGAGAAAAATGTCGTAAAATGCCCGGAAATTCACAGTGAGCGAGTGGGCGTATTCATTACTTTTCTTAAACACATGAAGGATGCAAAACCGGAAGATGAAGGGAGGAAAAAGAGGTGACATACACGTAGAGGCCGAAGATGTCAACTTGTAAAGACAACGAGATTTCAGAGTTTTTGGTGATTAAGGCAAACATTGGTGTCGATGTGCTATAAACAAAAAGGCAGTGGAATTTATACGTCATGTCTTTCTTACTGAATGCTCTACCCCCGAGCCAGCCCGAGCCTGAATGTTCTGGAAATGTTCCTGTTGTTGTGAAAGGGTCAGACCCGCTCAATCCTCTGCTGCGTTCTTCATATGGCAAAGACAAACTCCAGAAAATTAGTGAGTGCAAAATCGTTAATCTGCAGAAATATCAGATAGTAGGGAAGAAAAAAACACGAGTTTTATGGTTCATGCTAATAACAGCTTGCGTAGCCACTAGTCAGCACTTAAGCTCAGTAGTGATGACTCTAGCTCTGCTCCCCCATCATGTGACCCTAACCTTGCAGGTCGTAGTGTTTGCTTGATAATCTCCATCTTTAACACAGCAGAGCATCCACTGTGTTCAAAGTCATGCTCGAGGTTCCTCTCTGCTGCAGCCCTGCCGTGTGAAGCCTGTTTGTTTTTCTCATTATATCTTTTAATTCGCTGTTGCACTGGATCAGCAGCTTTTGTGCTGTGTTTGCATGTCGCACAAATTATAAACTATATCATCTGGCTCGGCTGGTAGTGCCAGGAGGCCTACCTTTTATACCTGGCAGCAGTAACTGACTTCCTCAAACAAAAGAAAAAAAAGACTGCCTGCCAAGAAAGTCACTAAGTTCATTACTGAAATAAATACGGCTCCTCTGGACTACTTTTACTTCCAGAATGGACATTTTCATAGTTGGAAAAAACATCTCAAGAATCAGTTTCACAGATTCACACCTATACGTGATCTCATTTCTAACTGACAATGACTCTGCAGCATTTAAACAACAGCTGCTTCTAAGCAGGCGCTCCTACTTTCTTTCTTTCTTTCTTTCTTTCTTTGTAAAGACCCTTCCAGAGTCGATAGGAATGAATACAATCACTCATCACGTTCAGATGAAAGGATTTTATTTATTTCACCTGTGGGCCCTTGACTTTATGACTAAGCTGGGAGAATGTTTGCATGAGATGATTGCTCACTTTGCAATGTAATTCATTGCCCTTTCATGTTTCACTTCCACATTATCAATAACAGTTTCGCTCTTTGAGTCATCTCTGGCTCTGCTTCCTTTACAGCGATTACTTTATCTTTTAGATCTTGAGAAATGCTCTTTAATCAGGCACTCCCAAGCAGTGGTCTGAAAATTGAGATTTTCTCTACCCTTCCCGTTTCCGTGTGTTTGTCTTTATTCCTCCCTTACTGTTTGTTCTCGAGACAAACGAAGAGCCGCACGATCCAGCTGCAGCATCAGACGCTGTCCTGAGGGACGACATCCTGCAGGGTGAAGGGGCCGCAGACAGGGTGGAACAAAATAAACATACATCCGACTTTTAAAAAAAAAATGGTTTAGGGCTGTTCTAAGTTCATGCATTTCAGGCACCGTGACTGAGTTATGTGCACTAACCTGAAAGACTTATTGGGAGCAGCCATATATGGAACAATTAGAACAATGGGCAAAATGAAAACATGCATGCAACAGAAAGCCACTGACTTTCATTTATAAATTCAACCCTTGCAGCAACTTTACTCATCGATTTCACAATAAACTTCTGAGAAACTGGAGCCTGAAGTTTCCTGTTCACTGCTGAGAAGAGTTGTATTACAAGAAAGAGTGTGTGGTTTTATTGCAGAAAAGGAAATATGTGTTTTGTACGAGAAACGGACAAATTCCAATAAAGGGAAGCAAGAGCACGAGGGAGAAAACGCTGGAGTCGGATCTGCACGTGTACTGGAGGATGTGTCAGGGCTTGTTCTCCTGCACTCTGTAAATGATTAGCAGGAAGTGGAATCACAACCCGCTGTTTCGTTGGATCAGTAAAACTCTCCGACACCGGCAGCAGACACAGGTTTTCATGTCATTGTCACAGTTTCGCAGCGATCAGATTGTTAAATACTCTTTGAACACTGTGGTGTTACAGTTTAGTGTCATGGAGGCGGTGTATATTTTTGTCCCTTTTTTTTTTTACCCTTAAAAAAAGAAATTGCATGAGCATCCCTCAGCTTTGTGTTTCCCTGGACGTCACTACTGGTAACAACCGTGCCGAGGAAGAGGAAGTAGTGAGGGGTAGTTGTTGACTCTCCTTAAACCAACATCTTTATTGTTCATAACACATCCACCTCATCATGCAACTGCAGTTCAATCTTTCACACTCTTCCCTCACGTGCCTGCATTCTCTGTTTATTCATTCAGCTGGTTTCATCTGATTCAAGATGGTTCTTACACAAAACGACTCTTTCATCTGCCTCCTGCTGCAGGGACAGTGTTGAGGTGCTTTCCCTGTTTGAATCATTTGCTGTTTTCACCGCTGTCTGTTTGATCGTTTTTTTGTTTGTTTGTAAGCAAGATTGCACAAAAACCACAGAACAGATTACTACGAAAACTTGGTGGAAGGATGTGGTTTAGGTCAGGGAACCCCGGGGAACCCAGTAGATATTGGCGCAGATCAGGATCAGGAGGCGGATCCAGTGTGATTTTTCACTGTCTTAAACGATGCGAGATTAGGCGATATCAACATTTTCACCGTTTTCCCAGGGAATGATTAATAGATGTTGACGGGAAAAAATCTGACATATTTAGGGAGCTGATATTTATGAGTGTGTGAAATTTGGTGCAGCTTGATTACATTTCAGGGGACTGTATGCACCCTCTGTAGTGCCTTTCCAGTTTATACTTTCTTTACTGTTTACTTGGCCTAAAAACATATTAAACGCCTGATTTCAGAAGCTTCACATCCATTTTCTCCAGAAAACAAAAATTGCAAAAAAATGTATTTGTGTACATCCAATTCTATCTTTGCTGGATGTGCAGACCCTGCTGAATATTGACGTCTCATTCTCTTCAGTGTCGTTCACACTTCTCTCTGTTCTTCATTTCAGTGTTATATTACCCAGGATGTCTTCAAAGCCTCACAGTGCCAATAACATCGCCCATACCCGGCGGATGGTGCAGCAGCTGAGAATAGAGGCAAGCATTGACAGGATAAAGGTACAGTGCAACAATAACCATGCAAACACTATCACTGATCTTCATTGTCATTTTGGTACTAAATCCTCTCTGATGAGCCTCCTCCTATGTTTATATATATATGTTTATATATGTTGGGAAAATCCATATGTCTGACTGTTTTTTCCTGTTCTGAGCATGCATCAGATTAGTCATATGATAATTCATTCTCATTTTCGGAGTCCTAATTCAGACAGATCTGAGCACACACTCATTTTTAAATTCAGTGTGGTGCACGATATTTAATGATAACATTACAACTCACATCTACTAAGAATAAATATACAGAAATATGCTCATAAATCAAAGAAGCTCCTTACATCTGCAGAACCTGCCTGAGCATCATCACGTTTTTAAGTTTTCTTTAGTGTCAAAGTTATCCAGTGATGGCTGCTAGTGCATCCATGGGAAGTGCCAGTGACTGAGAGTTTGAAAACCGCTGTTTATAATCATCTACTTATTAAAAGGTTACATAAACGCCAGTTCTATTTACCACTCGATTGGAGGATTGTGCATTAAAACTCGAGTCACCAGATCACAACCTGCCACCCACCCTCCTGTGCTCCTCTGTGTTGTTTCTGCAGGTTTCCAAGGCCTCTGCAGACCTCATGAACTACTGCAGCGACCATGCGAGGAACGACCCTCTCCTCATGGGCATCCCCGCCTCAGACAATCCCTTCAAGGACAAAAAAACCTGCACTATATTGTAGTGGATGCCACTTAGCCTTTCATGTGTTTATTTTTGCTTATTAATGTTGCTGTTTGTCTTTGTGTAGGGAGGAGCGAGGGATTTTCTCTAAAGTTGTAAACATTGAGGTGTTCTGTGGCTGCACTGTACTAGTAAAGCCATGTATTGGTATTATTCACTGAAGCGATTGACCCCGGCACAGCTCGACCTCTGGCCACTGATGAGACTTTGGCTGCATGAGTTGTGATGGCATCAGTTACATTATTATCGACAGCAGACGTCGTTTTCTGAATATGTGAACAGCTCCGACATTCCTCAGTGGTGGATTTTGTCCCTAATCCGTCACACACACAGTCTCATCACCACTAGGAAGTGACTGTCGTTGCCTGTCGTTGACTGTCGTTCCCTCTGATTCCATTCAGTCAACGTTTCCCTCCCATCCTTGAGAAGTCCTCTCCCAAAAGTATTTTACAGATTTGAATTCAAGGTTTACATTGAGCTTCTACTCAATTGTGACCATTATGTATCTTTGATTGGGTAAAATCAAATAAGTAAATCAAAGTATTCTGCCAGCCATCGTACTCTGACTTGTCCACATCTCATTTATTTCACCAGCTTCCTGTCTGTTATTTGCAGTATGGTCACCATGATACAGTGTTGTCTTCAGCTGGTTCAGTCAAGCATCAGGTCCCGTATGAAGATCTTTGATCCCTATGTCCTTTGACAGTGTGTTAGCATCATGTTGAAGAATCTTAATTTTACGAGAATAAAATCATAATTTTGAAGAAAGAACCACCCAGACTTGAAGGAAGTTGCCTCTTTTGTGGAGGAGGACAAGGTTCTCCTTTCTGGTTATGCCTTAAAAAGGTTTTTCTTTATTCTCATAAATTTACATCTTTTTTCTCGAAAGATTTCGAGTTTCTTTTCAATTATGGCTCTATTCTCGAAATCTCTGAATTTCTTTTCTTCCACATTGCTCTAATACTCCGTCGCAGATTCAGATTCAAGCCATTAGGATAAAATGACCCGAGTGCTGTGATGCTGTTGCTACACACAACGTACAGAGTGAATGAAGCTTTCGTGACAATGCTTCATCATATTAATGTAGTGCTTATATTTAATTTCATGTCTCTCGTCGGCTGTCATTGTGTAAAGAAGATCTTGGGTCAAAGCCAAACCAACGATTCTGCCTTTGATAACATTTAATTGTGCGTCTGAATATTTTAATCAGTTCCCTCTGATAAGTGTCTGTGGTACGATATTTTTAGAAAGCTGACGTGTTACACTGTGAGCTACGAGTACTTCCTCATCAAAACAAGTGACTTATCGAATGTGCATGTCGTTGTGTTTTTGGTGCAAGTATTGTCGTCTGTGGCCGTTTCTATTAATGATTAAACCACTATCTCAAATTTGTCTTTTTGTTATGAAAACCGTAACAATTGTGTCGGTGTGGGTCTTAAATCTTCAGCCTAACATGTCCTGATGTTGATTTTGCTACAGTGGAATATTCTGGATACTCCGAATTCCAATATCCTTACACTCTAAAGCCTTACTTATATTTGCCTTGTGTCATGAAGGACAATCTTAATGGGAATATTTTTGTTAAAATTAAAAAAGATGTATTTAAAATGGGCGGTGAAAGTGATTTGTGACAATGTTGTGCCATCTCTCTCTGTCTACATGTCACTTTTCAGCAGGTTTGGTATTGTTGCCTTCTCCACCCTCAGGTCTTCACATCCGTAAAATCTAGTGTTATAACCCAACTGTGTTTTTTGTGATCTCATCTCTAACAGTCGGTTCTTTTTATTGCAATAAATCAAGCTTGTACACCTAAAAAAAAACCTGTTTAAATCTGCATTTTCATAAATGTCTTTATTAATACACCGACCTTTGTTTAAAGACTCATCTATGATTGTTAAAGTGAAGCATTCCTAAAGTACAGAACTGTACTAATCTCTCAATAAAGATGTGTTGTGCTGCACAGTCAGAAGATGGTAACTTGTGTTGAATGTTGTCTTGATACCACCTTCAACAAGTCCTCACACTGACACATTCATGTGTTCAGATGGAGCCGGGCCAGAGAGATCTGCTCACAGTGTATCTGGGGCCGTTTCCTCTCATTAGACGTTTATTTTTATCACGTCCGGGAGAGGAGGGAGGTCAGGCCTCTCACAGTCAGAGAGAACACAAGCGAGCTAAATATAGAAAGCCCCAAACCCTGATCTCCACTCTTGGAGAGTAGACTAACTATTTTTGTAAAACGACTGCTCAGCCTGAGAGTCTGTTTTCCTTCTCTGTGTGTGGCCACTCCTCTCCCTCTGACCTTGTTTCTGTGCAGCTGCTGCTGGGAAATCATACAGGAAAAACACTAATTATCACCTATTGTAATAACTGCAGAAATACACAATTAGATGAGACACTTCTGACACTTAAAATAGACGAATAATGGCTATTATTTATTGTTAACATTTGACGAGAATATAAATAGACTTGACTTTTCTCTTGTGAGTTTGTCACAGCTGGAGCTCTTATTGAGGAAGGATCAAATGTCCCTGCAGATCAAACCAGTTGCACTAACTTTCTGTCGACTTCATTTGAATGAATTAAATGACACTGCGTGCTTACACCCCCGGAGGTATTCTTGTTATGTGTGAATATGATACAGACAGTCTGGACATTCCCTGTAGGCATGAATGCCCCTGAAGCCCCCACTCCCCAGGGCACAGCCTCTGCAGTTAATCCCAGTTTGTCATTGTGCAGCAATGTGAGAATCACAGGGGTGGGGGGGGGGCGATGGCCAGTGGCTAGCAGGCCAACCGGGCCAGGGTCGCTGACCATGTGCCTCACCATGAAAATCTGTCCTGGCAGTTACAGTGTCAGTGTGTAGGAATGTGCTGATGTGGGGGAGAGGAAGGGGAGGGAGGACCAGCGGGTGAGGACGGTGGGTTGTGGGTTGGGGGGAATGGAGCTGGGCAGTGGCACCTCTGCTGCTCCGGTAGACCCAGCAGCTTATAGAAATATATGTTCCTATTTTCATTCAAAGCAGTGTCATGTTTAATTTACATCACACAGACATAAGAAGAGTTAGGCAGCTTGCTTATCAGGCCCATTTCCAACTTGGAGCTATGCAAATGAAATGCTGAAATTAACATGAAGTCACCATGTACTAGTAAAGTAAAGTTGTAAAACTAATCAGAGTCAGAGTACAAATCTTATACTTTGTTACTTTACTTAAGTGCATTTTCCATATTTTGTATAATAATTTGTGCTTTTACTTTTGAGTACTTCGCCCACTGATTGCTGCACAAGGCAGGTAATACTTGAGCATGTACCAAGTATTTCATGTATACTATTGCCGCTACTACTCCAGTTAAGGATCTGAATACTTCTGTCCTCTTTCAGCTTTTATCTGCAAACAGGAAATTCCTCCTTAAAATAGAGTGTATTTCTATAATCCCCATGAGGGATTTATTGCAGCACCATTGTGTGGGACTGTATCGGTGTGAGCTCCATGTGAGAGTGTATTTCATGCTGGATTTTCTCATAATTCTGCAATAGTGTTATCTTAACCTGATATTTACCTTCTCCCTCCCACAATGCACTGAGCTCTGTATTAACCTGAGTCACAATGAGCCAGTATGATACAATGCTGTATACATTATACGCCTCACTTATGATGAAGCGTATATGAGAATATAAAGTGCATCGAGACTTATCAGATCTTGGAATTCTTCTCCCTAATTTACACTGCTCCCGACCTTTGACCCACGATACAACCAGCCGGCAGGCACTGATGGCGTCATGCAGACCTCAGACTCTTTGCTGGAAGGTCAAAGTGGCTTCACAGCGCTTACATCAGCCCGGCGCCAATCTTTAAATAACCTTTTCCCTCCGATCACAACAATGGCACATTACAACACTATTAGACAACCTTTCACACAGTGCACAGTGAAACCTGAGCAGACTCTGGTTAGGAATGAGGGTTTGAATGTATTTCAATCATGCCATTATGTGTTAGTGTTTATTTAACTCACTGTATGTCCTTAAAGGTCTGGAGTTACAGACATGAATTAGTTCTGCCTGTGTGTTCTGTGAGGGCAAACAAGTTCACCTCATATTAAACCTGGTTATATGGATGTTATGGCACTTTCAGTTTCATCTAACCTTCCATTTTTATACCTGCTTGTCTTGTATTTCAGGAAAACGTTTTTTTAATTTCTGGTTCGGCAGCACCTGGAGAAAAAAACATGTGCTGGGAAAACTTTCCGGACGATTTTCCAGAAACCATGTAACAATAAGGGCACGTTAGTAATACATAAATGAATGCAAAATAGTTTTTATCTTTCTTTTTGCCACTGAGAAGATGTCATGGATCATTAGATTGAGCATTATGAAATATAATCACATGCTCTATCTCACATGAGAAGCTGATCTGGGTTGTGCAACCCAAGGTCAGCCTTTGCCTCCTCTCTTCCCGTGATCATGACTCTGCACTTTCGGAGGGGATTGCCCGCCTCACATCAACCCGGTGACATCACTGACATTCCACTCTGCAGAGATCACCTGCCTGTGGGACACAGTTGGGAGAGGAGAGGAAGGGGGGGGGGTTGTCTAACCGTCTTGCACAAGATTGCATCGCGTGCCAATGCCCTCGTTATAAATTTTTTTTCAAAGTTGTTCCAGTCATGTGCTTTGCTGTAAGCTACACCACTTACTCTGGTCCCGAGTGCAGAGGGCGTTAGCAACAACTAGCATGGAAACACCTCATGTGACCCCACACACTGGATTTAACACACTAAACTCTTCTAATGTGAATTTTCTTTGTATTGCAATATGTGAAATTTAGTTAATAAAAGTCCATATTCCCTATTTAACTATGCAGCATGTGTCCAATTGTCACATGCTTCCCCCAGGAAGTCAGCTGGTGAAAATGAACACTAAACTCTCCAGCAAATCACTGAGAATTGGTGAAAAGGGAACCTGTGTGGATGAATGAACCTGTTCCTGCTGACCGAGGCAGAAGCTCGTGCAGGGTGAGGATTATTGTTCTCTTCAGCTCAGAGATGGCACCGAGGCCACAGAGGCCAACATGACCCCTGTGATCTGCACGTGACTCCTCTTTTACAACTGCTAAAGGTCAGAATACAGCTCGGCTCTGCTAAAATTTCCAGAATTGGACAAAAAGAAGAAAACACATATAGGTCTGACTCCAAAAATACTTTTTATTGACAGCAATACATATGTGTGTATGTTTTGTATTCAGATTCTTGCAAATAGTTTATGTAAAAAAATGAAACATAAATACACTTAAATATCATTAGAAATAACTTAGAATTGTAACAAAAGAACTATTTTACTTTTGGCAGAAAACCAGCTGGCATAGGAAACACCAAATACACAGAGTGTCTTCACTGGATGTGTAGCCCTTCCCTTTTTAAATTATGACAATAGCAACATCAACATGAACAATTGAAATCAAATAAGTGAAATTGCAAAAAGGTCCAGTGTTTCAACAAGTGCTTTGTTTCTGCAGAGAGAGGCCGAGGCCTTGGTCCACTCAACAGCTCCATGTTCTAGTTTCTCCTCACTGCTCCGACTGGTAACAGAGGCTTTACCAAACAAACACATGGTATACTCCTTCTGCACAGTGTCCAGCTTCACATTAAAAAGCACACAGGCTTTTCTTCTTTTTTTTTTTTTCAAATCTCGCCATCTCAAAGGCTGACAGACGGAACTTCAAACAGTCCTGTCCAAAGTGGAAGTCCATCCAGCGGCCCTCTTCTTCTTCTTCTTCTTTTAAATACATCCCATGTAGACAGCAGGGTCTTTTATTTCCTCCCCAAAATTTTCTTTCCCCATCAGCAGTGCTTTGGAATTTGATCTCTGGGTGGCACGATGTCCAACAGGGTTCACACCATTTTCCCTGTGCTGGTGAAGTACATGTCCTTTCACAGGTTTGTGCAGCTGGAGGTTCATCGCTCAGGCAGGTTGATGATTGGTACCCACTGGTCCATGCAGCGGCTCTCTCTGCAGAAGCGGTTCACTTTACTCAAAGCGGGGTCCTTCCACGACGTCGAGTGTGGGATCTGAGAATAAGAACAAACAGAGGAGGAATTATTGAAATGCATTTTTATGGTTTCCACCGCACTGATTTCCAAATAATCTCTGTGTGCACAGACAAGGTATCTCCTCCTACATAAAGTCCTCAGGAGTCATATGAGGGAGGAGTCGTGCACATGTTTACTAAATACACAGGAACAAGTACTGACTTGTCCACCCTTGAATTAAGAGTTTCACTCACATGCACAAACCTCCTCATTATGTGTAAAATCATGTCCTGTAGCTACTCAAACATATCGCTTGATGGAAAAGACACTTACAGTGACCAGGACGCAGTGGAGATCCATGGGTTCCCCTCCGGTCTGTTTCCCACCAGCTCCCCCTCCCAGGATCTCTGCCAGGCGCCGGGTGTTGTTGACTCTGAGGATGTTGATGTCGTTCTCGCAGCAAAAAGCCTGGATGAGGGTGAAGTGGATCTGCAGGGCCACGTCTTTCACGTCCTCGTCGTCGGTGGCCAGGATGCACAGAACCACATTGTCAGGGTCTCTGAGGAGGGAAGGAAAAAATAGATACTTTTAGGATCTTGAAGGACATGTATGCATCAAGTTGCTTCAAACACACATACAGGGCAAGACAGTCAGGGATTAGCAGTAGTGAGTAGATACAGTTACTTAAACCAGAACCAGACATATTGTGCATAGGTGAAAGTGTCTTTTTCTGGAGGCTGTGCAAATAGTCAACAATTGTAACTTATTAACTACACATATCGTGCATCAGTAAATAAAAGTAATAAGTAATAAAATCACATATCCTGTCGTAACTCAGACAAACACGCACATAGTTACAAGTACTTATTTTACATACACCATTGAGGTACTTACACGTTGAGAGACTTGGCCGCCTCGTACACACCGACTGTGATGCAGCCCTGCGGCAGAGCCGAGCTGAGGACTTCTTCCAAAGCCTTCGCCACTGAATCCATTCTGCAACACGGGACACGAGAGAAAGTTAACATCGTCCACAGCGAAAATTACTTCCCAGGCTCCGTTTTCCAGGGACTCGTGTCATCAGCCGGACTCCCGGCTAATTACCACCCGGCGCCGGCTCTGTCGCTTCAGCCACAGCTGCCAGATGTGACCGAGCTTCACCGAGTTAAAAAAACAAACAACCGGACATTTACCGTTTGGGGTTAAACTCGCGTTGACAGCTGTGTTAAAGTGGGAAATGTTCGCGTTAGAAGCTGCCATGTTGTTTTCGGACACTTTTTGCTCGCTTCGCCCGCAGCGCTGTGTGTGTTAGCTAACCCCCGGTTTGTTACAGCAGGGAGTTAGCCCGTCAAACTTTAAGCTAACTCATCCACCTTCAGCTGCGAGTTGGTTTTTTACACCAGAAAACACGTCGACATCGCCTCCATCGTGCACGAGTCCATGTAACGTCCGCTGCACACGGACACAATCACACACACGTCAACGACCACATGAATCATAAACCATATATTTACCTTTCTTGAGAATAATCTCCGTTTAGCTCCTCAAATGTCATTTTGTACATAAACTCCGGCTCAGAGCTCAGTCACTGGCTTCTCGTCCGCCGCTTGTTATCTCCTCCGCTTGACGCACTTTATTATCTTTGACGCTGCGCTGCGACTGAGAGATAAATCTGGAAAGTTCACATTAAAACGGTCCGGGACAATGACACCCGGCAGCTCATCTGCATGCGCCTGCTGATTGGCGCTATGCTAATGAGGTCGGCGGAGCTCTGCGCCTGGATTGGACAGTAACGCGGTAGTGGGCGTGTCCGCGCGGTCTCCAGGGGGTGGATTACCGTAAGTGCAGCTCGCTGCTGGCCTCTTAACATCTGGATTCACGTGAAGCCACCGCCTGACTGTGACACACTTCATGTTCAACTTGACTTCACTTAACTTTAAATACCCCACAAACCCTGCACATAAATAAACCCTTCTAATGTGGCTGCAGCTGTTTCTTCTCCCTGCAGTGTAACAACAGGCTGGAAACAAACATGCAACATGACACCGTTTAAAAATGTCGCCCACAGTGAGTGGATGTGTAATAATAGAGTCTCTAATAAGGTATGGATGAGGGATGTGACAGAAACTCACCTTCACTGCAGGACAGGACGGACTCAGCTTCCTGGACAACTGCCTGGCAACGGGACGCTGCTCTGGGAAAAGCCGGACCTTGATTGGTCCACTGCTGAGCGTGAGAAAAACCTACCGCGTGGGGCCAAATGTCAAACTACAGGAAGGACACTTACGTCCAGGCTGTGGTAACACACCTGAAACATTCTTACTGGGAACTAACGGTTATTCATTTTACACCAAACACACCCTCCTGTATTTTACTCACTGTTGTTTCAATCAAGGTTTACATCTGAACATTTATATATTTTTTTCTATATATTGTTGTATATTTCTATTTCTTTATATTCCTTCACCCAAGTACTGCATGCTGCTTATGTGTTGCTTTCTGCTGCTGTCACATTGCAAATTTCCCCATTGTGGGACTAATAAGGGACTTCTTATCTTATCTTATAATACAAAGAGTCAACTTAATACAACACCCCTTTGTGTTATTAATGTTCACTCCAGTATCAAAAGTAACAGCACTTGTTGAGCAGAATGGCATCTTTAATTTGTTATACATATGATATTGGAATATTATCATTCAAGCTGGGCAATAAAACAATATTAATGAATATTTTCTTCTTTAGCAATATAACAAAAGTCCCCTATATGTTGATATGATGCATATGCATTGTGTAAGCACAGTGAGGAGGTATAACACACAATTGATTTGTAAAATGTTTTGCTGTTTATCAAGTGTTTGTCATTCTCTGCTCATAAAGAAGAGTTTAAAACCACAACCTCCCCTCAGGAGCAAAAATCAGTCTTTAAACTTAAAAGAAATAATAATGTGACATTTATCGTGATTATCATCGATATGGACGGATATGAGTATTTTTATCTTGATGTTATTTTTGGCCAAATCGCCCAGCCCTAATCATTACCCCTTAACACATAAGCAGTATTTTAATATGACACATTAAGGTGGAGTTATATTAGCTACTTTATGATTCTTATTTCATATAATCTGATCCAATGTAAAATATGAATCTGCAAAGTAACTGTTGCACAATTGAGCCTCTATTAAATGAAGTGGAGTGGAGGTATAAAGTAGCATGAAATTGGGGCAAACTGCAGCAAAGAAGTACCACATATTGTACCTTAGTATAGTACTGGAGTACATGTACTCAGTTACTGTCCTCCACTGGTGCAGAGGAGGCGGGCAGTCACATGGGTGCCATGAGGGCCTGTGCTAGTTTCGATCCCATGCCGGGGAATTCAAGTGTCTCAGCAGCAGAAGGCAAGTGCAGAGATGGCAAGGTTTTAAATTACTTTAACATAGAATGAACTCTTTCTAAATCAACACCATTTTGTGTATAAACATGAATAATCTTAAAAATGACATAAACAATAGCTAACAATGTATTGAGACAGTCATAGTGACAAATAAAGTGAGGAGATAATGAAGTGCCAGTGTTAAATTAATACAAAAACCTGCATTTTAGGGAATGTAACTAGAGGGAGGGTACAGTGTCTGGCGTGTAGGTATTTGAGTATATTTACTTTGTGTCTGTATCCAGATGACTAGTCTAACAATGACTGCAGACCTGTTGTACAATTATCTTCTTAACTGGTCTTATGGGATTTTGCTCTATGACACTGCACATTAATAAAGTAGGTTGAAATCAGTTTCCTCACACTGGTGAACAAATCTAGTTGTTGTGCAGGAGCAACGTATTTCACACAACTTTGTTTTTCAAGGAAGCATTTCAAGCTGTCAACGTGACGTCGCTGACATGTTGCACGAATGTACTTCCTGAGTATGTGAAACAGCACTTCTCATTGTTGGGTTTTATTTTTGTCTCCTGGTCATGGTCAGAATCAATTTGTACTGGATTCTTTATATGCATGGCACTGGAAAGTTACACCTAGATGATGAACATGAGAAAAGCTTGGTGTTATCAATTACAAATTATATTGTTATTTAATCATCTGATTCCTTTTGTTGTTTGTTGATATTTATTTGGTTTGTATAATGCTAAAGTTTAAAAGTAAAAGCATACAACTGGCTTAAATGATGAATCAGTTTCAGAGAGGTAAGGTCATATCAATCTCTTGCAGACAGAAGACACAGTTAGTTATAAGGAATGTTGTGCTGCCTCCTGGTGGGTGCAGTCAGGACCCAGTGAGAGAAGACACTGCTGCTCACTCAAACACTCTTCATACGTGTGGCTGCCACTGACACATGCTGTTGTTAAATGGAAACGAAAAGTTACAATCTCAAGCTGGATTTATCACCGACAGACCAGATGGTGAGGGGAAGAGAATCAGAAGAATTTCGCTTTCAATAACCTTCCATGAAAATAAAGACTCTTTGACTTGTTATAGCAGAAAAAGAGCAGGAGTAACTAATAACACTGAGCATTGCATGAATCAATATTAGATTTGTCAGTGAGCAGAATACACATCAGATCCCTGGCACCTAACACATAACAGTAATAGAACATTACTGTTGTTTATGACAGGAAAAGTTGATGGTGTCAGTATTAAAATATGCTGTTCTGTAATTTATATTATGTGTGAACATTTTAAAAATCAAGCTGAATGTACTGACAGTGACTTCATATTTTATATCACTAAAAGAAATTATTACCATTAGAAGTTTGATAAGTGAAGCTTGTGCTCTGCAGTACATTTTAGCATCTTTAATATCATTGATTGATTTTACAGCATCTAACCAATCTCACCAGCACCGGTTAAAGAGGTGTAAAAAGCAGCTTTGCACTGGCCAGCACCAAACAGCAGCCAGACAACTAGCTGGTGAACATATAGTTGAATTAGTTAGCAGCCACAGAGCCACATATTTCACTCAGGAATTTATGGAGGCCAAAACAGAGATAACAAATAAGTGAGAGCCAGTGTTATAACATCGTTGAGCTGCAAAAGCCAGTCAGAGAGGTGCCACCTTAAAGTGATGGAGGGGTTTGTTTGTCCTTGTACTGGGAGCTGTGCTGTTTGGGGGAGTGGCACCTGGTAGGGTCTCTCAAGGCAAACTGGTCCCAGGGGAGGGGTCAGAGCTATTCACAAGAACTTGAGTGAAATGGCTATGTAGGAGCTGCAGCACCTCTGAATAGGGAAATGATGCCCCCTCCTGGAGTCAGCCATGAGAGGGGACTCATGAGAGAGGACAGAGTCAACTAGTGTCCAACCTTCTTTCAGTCCTTGGGAGGGATTCAGAAACTCTATAGCTCTGTAGGGCAACTTCATTGCTCCCATGGGCAGTGATAAAGAAGCCTAGAGTGCCTTGATTTGGAGGCTGCCTTGTAATTGGACTTCTGTTCTAGTCAGAGACATAACTAACAGCATGTCATAAGGTTGTGTATAGTGCTGTCTGTGTTTATTGGTTTGTTTTATTCCATTTTTCCAGTGCTTCAATAGTGTGATGATGTGTGCATCCTCATGCTCTATTGTTTATGCTGCTATTTGATCATGTACACATTTAACTTATTATTAAAAGCTATTGTTATCTCTTGAATTCGAAGCATTTTAAATAGTACATTTTAATCTTGTCAGTGACCTGTTGATGATCAATTAATGGGTGTTGGTGAGGGGTGAGAAAAAATGTGTGTTTCACATCCGACAGTTTCGAGGCCCGTGAAGTGATTATCTGCCTATTTAAATATTTGAAATATTTTAACTGACTATTGAAAATATAGTTATACTGTGGTATGTGGTCAAACTGTGGGTTTTTACAGCGTGTGTGTTTGCACATGCAACTAGACAATGTTGAGGTTTTACTAAACATGTGAGCACAACATCTCTCGCCTTGTTTAGCTCAGTACATTTCTCTCATCTGTCCACCAGAGGGGGGTAGATGTCAGATGTTTAGATCACTGAGTCTCGTGTCTGGTCCATTTAACCACGAGGCTTCACAGAGGAACAGGTGTTACTAGGTGCGTCACACGTTTCTATATTTCATTGTGTTTTGATATGAATTGATTTCAGTGTTTTTATGCGTTAATTCCCAAACGGACTTTTATGTTAGAAATGACAGAAGGTCCAAACAAAGGCCGTGTCACTGATCAGAGTGGGGCGATAAGTACATGCTGCTCACACTGGGGGATAAAAAACCAGCTTGTGTAGAACTCCTTTCATTTCATTCATGGTGTCTACACTGCAGACGGGAGGGAGCCAGATGTTAACCAATGTGCCAGATGTTCACAGAGCAGCCCGATGTGCTCTGTGAAGGAGCTGTGATAAGGGGACAGGTGAATGACATATTGAATCCTGCACTATACCCATAATGCTTTGCTTTACTTATGGTAACTAATGTTAAAGATATTTTGTGGTATTTTTTACTGTGAACTTTATGGTATTTAACTGTAAAAATACAGCAAAGCTTAACAGTGCACTTTATAAAAATAATGTAATACTATTTAGAAATGAGATGTATGAGGGTAATAATAACAATAACAATAACAACAACAATAATACAAATAATAATAAGTAATCTTTATTATGGTAAAATAAGCAAAAATCATTATTAATCTTAAGTGTGATAGATAGATAGATGGATGGATGGATGGATGGATGGATGGATGGATGGATGGATAGATAGATAGATAGATAGATAGATAGATAGATAGATAGATAGATAGATAGATTTCACTGCACAAAGTTGAAATCACTGTATTTCTTGAACTGTTTATCCGTCCTCACAGTACATTTTCTCCATCTCACTGTCTGCTTCTCTTTATCCGTCTCTCGACCTTGACCATCTCAAATATCACTGAGCGCCGACAATCCAAACATCATCGCCAGAGAACCTGCCAGGAAGCGACTTTGTGGATGAAAAATCACAATCACATTTTGTCAAGAGTCACCTGATAAACACAGGGCTGAACTCAACAGGGGGGGGGGGGTGTAAAAAAAAATGCTAACAAATACTCGTGTATCTGACAGTCCGGCCTATAATTTCTCAGGGGACATTCTCCCCATAATGTACTTTTCTTTGCAAATTTAACATGGACCCACCGCTGGGAGAGAAATGGGACAAGGTGTGTGAGCTGAAAGCCTTAAGACTGTGTGACAACCGTGATAAATGCGGCAGGCGCTGACACCGCTATGGAAAAAGACAAAAGATACCTTTGTCTTGTCACAATAATCCTAATCTGTTTGAAGATTGAGCCACATTAGAGAGAGGAGGTGGGGGGGGAGAGAAGAGGGATGGAAGCAGAATCGTGGTGAGCAGTGATAAATGTTGCTACATCAGAAACAGGACTCGGTGTGATGTTTCCCTTTAATGGCCTGATTGCTCAATTAATTCTGCCGCCCCTTCTTTGTCGGCCCGCTTTAATGTGGAAGCAGCTATATTTTCTCCCAGATTAGTATAGATACAGGCTGACAAGTCTGCACTGCTCAAGGTATTTGGGAGGTATAATTCATTCATAATGCCACAATGTGCCCCATCTATCATCTCAGGTTTTTCATCCGCTAACTTGCCGCTTGCTCCCTCCTCTCATTCCGAGCTCCTGGCTCTTCTGGGGCGGGTGGAGGGGGTGGAGGGGGTGGAGGTGGAGGAGAGGGACAAACTCGATCATAGACGGTGTGTGTGCGTGTTTTGTATGTGTGTATGCATATATGCGAGTGTGAGGTTGAGGTGTGGAGATAGGAGGTGTGTGTGTGGGTGGGTGTGATTGTGTTTTCTGGGCCGTGTGGGGTGCTGGGGCATGCAAGGTTGTGAGGTCGGCAGCTTCTCTTCTTCTGATGAATTAGCTGGCATATGCACGCGATGAATTACCAGGCAACGGGAGTCAATTATCCAAAGAAGAAGGGGGGACAAAAAAGAGGAAACATAGACCCTGCGCTGGTGGCCCCAGGGTCCCTTTTCCAATTCAGAGAGTGATTTTCCCAAAATGTGGAGGGGAAGAGAAGAGAAGCAGCCTTGAAGGAGCGAGAGTGGGATGATGGGGAGTTGGGGGGTAAAAAAAAGAGAGAGAGAGAGAGAATGAATGAAGCTATGTATATGTGTCCCCCCTCATCGCACCCTCCTCATCCTTTTCTCCCTCTCTCTCCCTCCTATCAAATACAGAAGGGAAAGCGTGGAGTGAAAATGCAAAAGGCTATTATCAGGCCTTCAGAGTGCACCAGTGCCACTTATGATGGATGAGTGTGGGATTTAAAAAGGCCTCCTGTCAAACACCAAGCGTTTCCCCTGCGTAACCGGCCCTCTCGTTTTCCCTCACTCGTCCTTTATATCAAAACCATATCAGGTCCTGGATGAAAAGGGCCTATAAGTGGAAGACATTTGTAATATATTGAAGCGGGTGTAAACGCACACACACACACACACACACACACACACACACACACACACACACACACACACACACACACACACACACACACACACACACACACACACACACACACACACACACACACACACACACACACAGTCACAGTGTCCCCTGCTGTTTTAGCCATTTAATTTCTCACCTCTTTTCGGAGGGGAGAGGGAAAGATGGAGTGTTTGCGGTTTGTAATATTTCAGAGAACATAAAGGTAGATAGTGGTCACATCATGAGCTGTCTGTGGGACGCTGGTCCGGAGAGGCTCTGAGATCATTAGGAGGAATCACAGTGGGATTGGATTGTTACTTTCGCCAAGGAGGTCATGTTTTCATTGCCATTTGTTTGTTTGTTTATTTGTCTGTTAGTTAAGCAGCATTACACCAAAACTTCTGGATCATAGGAAAGTTGGTAAAAGGATTGTGCTCAGGGAAGAAATCATTAGATTTAGGTGTGGATCAGGATCGTAGTGGGACAGATCCAGGATTCTCTTTTCCCTTTCTTTAACATTGCGATATATTTAAAGATTTTCTCCAATTTCCCTGGGAATAATTTCAAAAATCAAGCACATTAAAGGAACTGATATATATCAGTGTGTGCACTATGGTGAGTCTTGGTGGAGGAACGCGCTCTATGAGTGTTATTTAAGTTTGTGAATGTGTTTTAGTGACGGAAGAGGAAAGTTGGCAAACACATATTTTTAATTTAGTGTGTCAGGAAGGAACAAAAGAAAATTCCTGCTTTGTGCAGCATCGAGGAAACAACTTCAAGCCATTCTGCTTCGATTGGCTCTTCGATTCTAAATATGTCTTCCATGGACATAAATCCAAATCTCTGGATGAACCTGACCACAAGTGTTTATCTTTCGCAGAGTTGCACTTGATAGACCAATTTAATCCCAATAGTTGGACTTGTAGTGTAACCAAACTGCTTTAAGACCATAAGAGAAAAGAGGATAATATAAACTCACAGTGGGCACGCAGAGCCAGAAGTCATTAACAGTTTTAAATCCTTAACTTTACGACTGCCAAAAGGAAAAACACAATACCATTAACAAAAGGTTCTTAAGTTATAAGAACGAGTGCAGATGCAGAGTAGAGTTATAATAAGAGTCAAAGCTGGGAGAAAGTTCCTAGTGAGATGGAAAAGAGGGATATAAGAATAAAACAAAAGACAATTATATCCCCGAGGTTTAGCTGGCACCATGAGTGGCCTCAGAGAGCGTAACACTTGAAATGAACCATTCACGCAAGTTTAGAAAATGTAAAGCACAACACAATGACACAGACATTTATAGGAACGTGTTGGTTTCTGCTAATTACAAAAGAGAAAATAACGTGTACATCTATTGTACGATCGCATACGGATGTGGGCCACTTAAGGCAATGATGTGGCACTTCTGGCCTTCTTGTGGCCCAGTCAATTTGGATGTGAGCCTAAAGTCGCCCACTTGTAAATCAGGAAATGTGTCTTAAATATCCCAAAACAAATGTGGGACTTCTTTGGCAAGCGTGGTGCTCTAGGCAAGGTGTAGTCTGGATGTGAACGTAAAGTGGCCCATGTAGTAAATGGTGATTATGGCCCAAATAGCACAAAACAAATCCGGGCCACCTTTGGCCCCTTTGGATGACATGCGGTATAACTATGGCTTATTTGTGGCCCAGATCTGGCAAACAGACTCTGTGGGTCAAATCTGGGCCAAACAATTTTGCCATGTGGGTTACGATCAATATGTTAAATGTTTAAATTAAAATAAAGTGAAAAGATGTTGTATTTCTCTTTAACTTACAATCCTGAAGAATTACTTGTAAGCAAGAGTGTCCTGACTTTAGAGGTTTGGTCGTGTTTGTATTCTGTTTTATCTTTAGACATTTCTCTCTTTCTACTCAAACTGATCTCAGTCCAGTTTACCTGGAGGTGTGTCTCCGCTACTCGCTACTGTCACAGTTCTCCTCTGGGACTATCAGCCCCTTCACTTCCTCTATTACCCCCTCACACACCCTTACATCCTCCTACACACACTCTCTCACACACACATCACCTCCCTTCCCCGCGGCGACATGCGCTCCACAATGGAGAACAGAGTGGTTTGGGAAATGATGGCCATTTATAACTGCCTGACGCCATTTCCCAACCCACACACAAGCACGCACGCACGCACGCACACACACACACACACACACACACACACACACACACACACACACACACACACACACACACACACACAGAGACAGAGTTTGGTGCTGGGGAATGAAGAGAATTGAGACAAAGGGAGAAGGCACCCTTCTCCTGATTAATGCCACAAACACATTAACACTGAACTGCAAAAGAGTCGCATCACATCCAAACAGTGTTTCTGAGATGACTGTGGGGTGCTGTGTGTGTGTGTGTGTGTGTGTGTGTGTGTGTGTCTGTAACCGGACACAAATATGGTTTCACACTATTATGATCTACAGGTGAGGGTCATGTGACCACAATATGAAAATATATCCTTAGAAAGGAAATGCTTTCAACACATTTGTTTGATCCAAGAGATAAACACAATGCATTTTGGTGAGTAAAACAGGAAGATACTGCTTCCTGTTTATGACATCATTAAAGTATATTGACTTTAGGATAATCAATACACTCAACTGTAAAGTTAATAACAATTTACTTTTATGTGTTGGACATCATCTCCAAATATTCTATCCATAAAATCTTGACAACAGGCCGCTCCTCACTATTCGTACTAGCTGGCTCATTGTGGTTAATTTCTTTTTGTCCACTTCTGTTCCACTCTTCCTGTTTCTGGGATGTGGATGTAAGACATGTGAGTATGTAGTGCGTTTATGTTAATTAGGACAACTTCTTTATAAACACGGATGTTGGTTGTGTGCATACACGTGTATTTCTGCATGTGTGAGTGTGTGGGTTTGATGCCGCGGCCTGTCACTGTGCTGGATGGGCTGTCACTTTCTTAATTGCCTGAGCGTGACCCCGCCCCGCTCCGCTCACCTGGCTAATTACGGCGTCTCTCCAGCCAAAAGATTGAAATGAATTCAGCTCCATTCAGGCTTCATCGGCATGAGAAGGGAGGTTACTGACATTGTCACGATATCGTACAGGACAGCAGGTTTGTCCTTCCGCGGATATTTTACATCCCCGGGAGTTTCATCCCTGCCTCGAAAACAAACGCTGACGATAAAGGACATGTTCTGTCACACTGATGAAACGATCTGGTGTCATAATTCAATGATTAATTTATGAACGCTATGAACAGTAAAATGAAACATTATCTACAAAAAAAAAATCTACATAAACCACTTTAACTTTGCACATTTGAAGAATGGAAGCAGAAAGGTGACAAACCCTTTGATTAAATCTGAAATTTCTAAAATAAAAGTCATAAAAACTTACATTCAATGACAATCACTAAACTAAACTGAACTCAGGCTTGAACATCGAAAACTAAAGGATGTGAGAAATCGGGCAGATTCAACTGAATCAGATCGGCGCCATGCAAATGAAATGCTAATGTGATGCTAATGAGCAGAGGGAGGGAGGGGGTGAGTGTCAGGTAGGAGGTAAAGTTTGGTTAGAGAGCGAGCTGGCGAGACATCCGGCAAATGGGCAACGCTTGGGTGAGCAGTGAGCGGGCTACCCATGATGCCTCGATGAGAGAGGGAACATTAGGCCATAGAAAGAGAGATGGAGAGATGAAAAGGCCCCGTGGGCTAATGAATGCTGATTAATTCTCAAATTACATTTTACAACTTCATCGTTTCTTTTTTATCGCTGGTGCACATTTTCCATCAAAACCATGGTTGTGTCTGTTAAATCACGTGTATTCTTTGTCATTCATTTATTCTGTGCTGATTTGTTCTTAGGTTTAACTGTTGTCGTACAGCAACGACTACTCAGAAAAGTAAATCCTCACCTTCCACAGAAGTGACTTTCTTCTTTTCCCCTCTCAGGACTCTTTTATTCCTGGTTTTACGGTGTTTTAAATAAGGGACTTGTTAATTTGGTGTTTGGTTATTTTTCCAACATATATTTCAGGTCTGTTTAAGTCCTGGAAATGTTCCCCTCCTGTATTGATCCTCTAAAGTTTCTTGTTTCTAAGAGTGGGTTATAAGGCAGGTTCGAAAGTCCTCTGGGGTAAATTTCTTCACTTTCATATTATTCATATATTGAGATATGGACTTGAGACAAAGGTCCCTTGTCTGAGTTAAACCTCAGCACATGGTTGTTATATGTTCTGAACCTCAGCTGCGAGGCCAAGAGATTGAGAAACACATTCAGATTTAAACAAAACTTAAACTTATGACGACATGAAAAGTTCAGAGCACAAAACAGAGAACATGTCAGTTATAACATCAACTGTTATAACAACAGATTATAGTCATCCATGATCCAACTCAGACAAATTATTACCCTGTGAGTTGTACTTAAGTACAAATACCTCAAGTATGAGGTACAAATATGTAGCGTTGTTTCATGTAAGTTACCTACATGCCTCACTACAGTTCTGGGGTATTGTAAATTTACCTTAATTAGTATTATAAGTACTGCACATCCACATACATTTACATACTTTTACTTAAGTAAGAATGTCAAAACAAGACCTTCTCTAGTACTTACGTATTTTTACTGTATGGTGTTGGATCCCAGGAAGAATAACTCCTGCAATTCTGTAGCTAATGGGGTTTCTACTAAACTAAAGTAAAGTAAAGTAAAGTAAAGTAAAGTAAAGTAAAGTAAAGTAAAGTAATTAAGTTAACAATCCAAATACTTTCTCCACTGCTGGACTTCCACCAGTTACCATTCGTGTGCAATGAAGAGATAAACTATTGTTGCAAACTGCAACCCTGCAAATTCATAAACTAAAAACAAAAACAAATGTATGCACGAAAAATATCCATGTCAGAATTTGGATTGTGTTTTTCTGCAGTATTTTAATCATATCTATCTCGCAACATGATTCTGAAATGTTCAATCATCTCTTACAGGACAAAACCAAGTGTATTTTATTTTCTCATTTATTTATTTGATATAACTGATGGCAGCCTCCTGTTCATCATTATCATCTATAGATAAACGTGACTTTCATTGACTTGTTTTCTCTTCAGTCAGTCGTACGGTTCGGTTAATGGAGCCGCTCCACCTCCTCTGACACAACAGCCACCACAGCAGCTTCATGTGCTCCTGTCACTGTCTCCAAGTTAAAGACCTTCTGAAGAGACACGGAGCAAATATCTTGCTGAAGGCCTGACAGGTTTTTACACAGCTTTACAAACCAACACATACACATGCATTCATCAGAGCTGAGGAGAGAGAGAGAGAGGGGGTGCAGTAACAGAAACAAAGTGATCATCTACATCCCCCTGATGTGCTGGGAGGTGAGAGGGAGAATCTCGATGGCGGGTGCGAGCACGCAAAGGGTAAATGGCAATATTTAAAATAGCAGACACAACTCCATTTCTTTTTGAACCAAATATTAACGATCTTTCATTTGGATCTCATCACAGATGCGGCCGGGGGAAAATTGCATTCTGTGCGGCAGAAGTCTGGGGGAAGACGTGAGACAGGATAATAGCCAATAGGTGTTTGGAGAGACGGAGAGAACGAGAAGATGAGGGTGAAAGACAGAGAGAAACTGAATTGAAGAATTCCCATGATGGGTATGAGAGGAGGAAGAGGGGGTTGAAAAACAAGAGAAGAAAAAAAAGATTGGAAATTGAAATTTATGACATTGAAAATGACAGAGACAGAGGCAGGTCCCTCTTTGCTCTCCCCTCTTTGGTAGCAGTCAACCTTGCAATGAGGGCAGATCAAACAAAAATAGGCTGTTAGGGGGGCGGCGGGCGCTGAGCACGGTGGATGGGATGAGAGAGAGAGGGGGGAATGAAAAAAGAGAAAAAGAGCAGCGACGAAGGTGGAAGGATAGAGGCGAGGGATAGAGGGATGGGAGGGAGGTGTGTGGACAGGAGTGAGGGAGGACATTAGAGGAGAAAATGATGATGTTGTCAGTGAGTGATGTAAATCGCGGCGGCGACGTAGTCAACAGATACAGTCGGCTGGCTGTGAGGGCCGGGGCCTGTCTCAGCCGCAGTGGCACTGACAAATGGAATATTTTCAGAGGACTTAATCAGAGGAAAATGGGCTTTCATCTGCTCGCCTACCCGCTCTGCCGCTCGCACACAGAAATGATTGCCTGTCGCTCTTCCTCTCCCTGTCTCTTCCTCTCTCGCAGTCACTGAACGTGGCCACTGAACCCCGCAGAGGTTACAAAAAGGGAATTCATCAGTCGTGTTTTACAAAAGGATATAAGGACATTGAGACGCGCAATCACACTCCCCTCATAATGGACTGATTTGAGATGCTGATGGCTGCTCTTGCTTTGCGTAAGTGCTCACACAAAGTGAAAGAACACAGTGAGAAAGCCAGGAGGGACAGATTCAAATAAGAAAGGTTCGCACACAAAGACACAGTCTGACTTTTTCTTTGGGGGTTTCTCAGTGCTGCAGGTGGACAGAGTGGATAAACACTAATAAATCTCTCTGCTCACCTCGGTTAATCACTCATTCATCAGCCGTCCGGAGCAAAAAGCAGAACTTCCGGTGTTCAGAGAGACACACAACGATTGTCCTGATACACGCTCATCATCCACTCAATAAAACCTATTAGTTGTCATGAAGGCCTCATTTCCTACAGTTGTGTTTGATGTAGCACCTCGGCCGCCCTGTCTGTAGGCCCACAGGAGCAGCACACAGGCCTCCACACAACAGACAACAGTGACATGATCTATTTCTCCCGTGATGAATGTACCAATCTGCTGCCCTGTTGCCCTGTCCGCCTAATTTGTTATGATGTGACACGATCCAGACTCCTCTCTATGATGATGAACTCGTCTGCGAGTGGTCACCAGCAGGTAAGTGGGTTGCAAACGACAGGATGTTTCTATGACGCCCATGTGGCTCTTTCATTTCACAGCGTCGTCACAGGCAGAAATCAGTCACAGTTCAATTAGATCAAATTTGAGTAAGGATTTTCTCAATTTGTCAAAGTTGTTAATCGAAAGACCTTTTCTTCAGAAAGGTAGGAGAGAGATAAAACTCTCCATGATTATGTTTTCATCCTCATTTGTTTGTCTGTTATTTAGCAGCATTACACAAAAACAACTGGATGCGTCTGGTGTGGATCAGATAAGACTTCAGCAAACTTTGATGCATATTAGGGGGCAGATCCAGGTTAGAAAAAGCTGATTAAGGGAACTGATATCTTTGAGTGTGTGCAATTTGGTGCAGCTTGATTGAATCTCAGGGACCGTTGGGCCTTGGTGGAGCAATATGCTCATGCTTAAGGTAATTAATTAACATGTATCTAATTTAATAAATCTGTACAGAAACAGAAACGTGAAAATTACCACGTTACCGTGTGTGAGACTGAAGCTTTATGACTCGACTGCAGAAACTGAGCCTGTTGGTTTTATTCCACTTTTTTCTTCTTGGAAAAAAAACCTGTTGTTTTTCTGTGTGTTTTTCCACATGTTGAACTTGAAAGATTTCAGACGCATTTGTTTGTCAGTGTTTTCTTAATCACTTTGTATAACTGAATATATGTTCCCCACTCAGAGTCAATCACATACTGAGCTTCTACCAGGTCCCTATAACTCATGAGCATCGGAAAAAGACGAGGAGCAATCAGTGCTGTCCGTGGTGCTGATAAAGGTTCTAGAGCCTAAAGAAAAACGACTTATCTTAGTCTGGATAGTTAACAGTCACTTGTACTTGTGATACAGTTCTTCCATAAGAGTGGAGAAATTATTTCTTGGTTAACAATTATTACTGTAAAACCCAGTTCAAACTCCCAGAGCTGTTCTCTCACTGAGGGTTCCTCCTGATCCACAATGAGCTGAGTCATCTCCTCGGCAGCGAGTGCAGATGGGAGCTGGTTCGTCTGAAGTCTCAAGAATTCAGCCATGAAAGCAATTTGAGACTTGTATGTGCGGATGTGCCAGCAGATCTGATCAGAGGCTGAGCCCACTCATAAATGGACGTCTCAAACAAGACCGTGATGGGCTTGTAGACGTTCTGCTGCCTTATGGTCCATGGAGGATTTGTTGCTGTACATCACAGCGATCAAAAACCGGACGCAAGACTTAACAAAAAAGAAGCTCAATGCAGACAAGTGAAGAGATCTTCCAGCCACAGGTGAACAGACTGTGTTCAGGGAGGAGAGTGAGAGAAGAGTGAAGTCCAGAGATTAAAGTAGAGAATCAATATTCTAGAACTTTATGAACATTTTTAATTTGTGATATTAGTTACAATAAAGTCTGCACACGCAGTGTTTCAGAGACTTCAAATTGATTTAGATTCAATTTAATTGAGACTTACTCGTAACCATAGTTAATTACTTAACCCTAACCCCTTTACCTTAACCAAAAACTTACCATAACATAACCTTAACCTAAACCTTAATTTAACCTAAACTTAACCTAACCTAATCCATAACCTTATAACCTTAATGTGAACTGAACCTTAACCTAAAGTTAACCTAAACCTAAACCTAAACGAAGCTTAAAACATATCTTTACAATGAAATGTAATGATTTCAATGTAATGTAATGTAATGATACACAAACACACACACAGATACACACCCACGCAGACACACACAAACCCCCGCTGCCCTGTGAAGGAAGGCAGTAATGGCTTGTTGAGCTGCTGAGAGGCCGGACCTCGGGGCTGGTCACAGCCATATCTCACACAGTATTGATCAGCTCAGAGCTAAGTGTGGCCCAGAGCCCTTCATCCCTTCCTTCTTCATCTCCCGCTCCCCCTGTTCTTGATCCTGTAAAGTTATAACTGTACTCGTGTCAGCCGGGTAATTATCATTGATCTGCTGCTGCAAAAGGTGACAAATTCTACTGTGGCTCTACCTGATCTGTGATCTGTCATGGCTCGCTGCCCCGACTTCACCACAGTGCACATGGACACTTCCTGCCAAGAGACTGCAACTCAGCTTGTGCAGGAGTTTCCATCGGGCCCAGGATATTTGACTTATCAAGTCTGGTGGTATACTGATCATCAACCACTGTCACAGAGCTGCACAACATCTGCTACACCTGCAGGAACTACGGTTTCAAAGCTCCGATGAGGTGTTTTTCATTCATAAAACATTATTTTTAGTAAATGAGGACAGGTACTCTATGACCAACTTCATGGTCTGGACACCTCACAGCCATTTTCGGCCCCATTCATGTTGGTGCAGAGTTAAAGACACATTCGAAACAAAGAAGTAAAAAATAGACATGTGTGGTCAGTGACAGCCAAAGGCAAATCATCTTCATCTCTAAACTTATCCTCTGAGATCTGTTCCCTCACACACGCGGTTCACAGGTTGGCAGATGATGAGGTCTCTGTTCCAGTGACTCCTGGCAAGGATTTGTATTGTTCGGTCTCGATGTGAATCCGGGGGTTTTTGGAGTCTGGACGCTGCTGCTGCCATTAAGTTTTCACTTTGGAGGGAGCGGAGCTGATGACCTAGTTAAGAAAATGTCCGGATGAATCACAAAAGGACATACGTACATAGCTTCATAACGGATACTCATGCAAGCAGAAACCTTCGCCGCAAACTGATTCATGTACCTTAAAGATCCCTAAAATATCAGAATTTTTTTTAAGGAAAACACTTTATTTGGTATTATCATAAGATTGATTTGGGAAATGTTAGCTGTACAGAATAAATGTTTAGAATTTGAACACTACCAAAGATCAGGTATCGCCTCTCTGTCCAGAGTTTGAACTCATATTAAGAGCTGAAACGTACAAGAGGGCCTGACAACAAGAGTTGGTTATAAATCTGTATGGTAAAAGTGTCGGCTGTCACAAAAAATAAAAGTCATTAAAATAATTATCTGGAAACTTTGCCTGGTGATAAATGCAGTCACCACATCACCAAACCCGTGATCAGGCAATGCTAACTTTTTTATATTGTAATAATGCCATTAAACAATGACTGCAGTGTTTCCCTTACATTACTGAGACTGTGGTGGCCTGACACAGTCGAATTTGTCCTGCAACTATTTCAAAATTAATTTAGAATAATTTAAAAGATTTGTAACTTTGTGTATTGTAGCTGTTGGTAACACATGATGGTTTATTATCCTCAGGAGGAACCAAAACATTTGATTTCAATATTTGTGAACAAAATTATTATACTGGTAAATTGTGCCCAGTGAGAAGTTTTACTCAAGTTGTATTCAGAAATGAACTTTGGTCAGTCGGAGAACATCCGGAGTGCAAGTCTGGATTTA
Source organism: Hippoglossus stenolepis (assembly GCF_022539355.2). Classification (NCBI taxonomy): domain Eukaryota; kingdom Metazoa; phylum Chordata; class Actinopteri; order Pleuronectiformes; family Pleuronectidae; genus Hippoglossus; species Hippoglossus stenolepis. The sequence continues at coordinate 9,633,429 of NC_061493.1, forward strand.
GTTTTTACATTACAAAAATGTATGTAAAGTTGTGTTTTATGTGACTGTAAACACTGTAAAATGAAACTTGTTTAATTAATGTCACAAAAGCACATTATTTCTTCCTCTTAGGAATTATGGCTTAGTTTGAACGTTTGTGAGTGATGCCAGCAGAAGTTACCAGAGAGATATTTGATGCGTTATGAAGGGGAGCATTCCCTCTGAGGATAAGGAACTTTTAAAAAAGACCAAACCAAGCTTTTAATCATTAATGACTTTCCATCCTAAACCCTCACTTTAACTACTGATGATTTTCAATAGTCTGATTTGGCCCAACCTCTCTCTCTCTCTCTCTCACACACACACACATGGAGCCTGGCGTCCACTAATCTATAGCAGACAAATGAGGCCGGGCTAACAGAGTGGGGCAGAGAGAGAAAAGATTGACTCGGCGAGAGAGGCCTAATTAGCAGAGACTCATTAGGAGCCTTTAAGAGGCTGTGATTAGGGATGTTTGTTCACACAGCATGCTGCTGCTACTGGGCTTAATGACTGGGACTGATTGCCAGCTAGTTTAGCCCACAGCGTCATGGGGGCTGGAGGAGGGCTGAGGAATGAAGGAAGTGTAAGGCTGTGTATCAGCAAGTCATTTGTCTGCAGTTAACTGATGTTAAACACAGGAAGATCGTCATCTTTAGGGGTTTTCTGATGTCACAGTGTGCTGAAATGTGGAGCCGGAGTCCGAGCAGGAGATGGAGTTGCTGTGTTGAGGCAGCAGCAAAACACACACAGTCATAACAGTCATGACATCTCAGCCCTTTTTTCTTTCCACATAGCTAATTAAAGCCAAATTTACAAGAAATATTAACACTTAAACAAACATCAGTGTGATAAGAAAAATGTATTTGTACATTGACTTTTAAGTTTGGTTCATGTCCTACCTGCTAACATTGAGGAGTCAGGATCTATGACCTATACTTCAAGCCACCAGGGGGGGATCAAGTTACTTTGGCTTCAATTTTGGTTGTTGTTATCCATTTTTAAACCAACCAACAATATCAAATTAGTTCATTAGTCATCTATAGAAGTTTTGATATCTTCAGATGTTTTGTTTTCCTTTACACTGAAACAGGCTAACTGTTTTCTTCTGTTTCCAATTATTATGCTAAGCTAATCTAGCCAGCTGCTGGCGCTGGTCTCCTTTTCAGCAAGCAACTTCTCATCTCACCCTGGGTGAGCACTTCTCCCAAAACGTTTTTTAAGAAATAATTGAATGTGATTAGCTTAGCTTAGCATTCGGGCTGAACGCAGGTGGAAACAGTTGGCCTAACAGAAACTAAACTAATCTTAAGTGTAGCTGTTTCCACCTGTTTCTCTTTATGCTAAGCTAACAGCCCTGTAGTTATGGTACCACTCTTCTCATCTAACTTTTGACCAAGAAGAAAATGAGCACAGTTTCTACTCCTGTAAAGTCTAAGGTCGGGTCAGGCCTTATTTTAGTAGAGGTTAAGAGTCGTGTGGAACCCATAGCAACGTGTCCTCTCCAGTGGTTTATATTGAGAGTGCATCTAACAGCACAGTCTGCGTCTTGTCTGACTGTTGGTTACGAGCTAATCTGTGACGCATGATGTGCCTCTGTGTTTCCCGTCCAGTTGAGACACTTAGAAGCCTAAAATGCTCTTTTCCTTAAGGCTCAAGCCCATTTCAATAATCAGTGCATCCCCCCCCCTCCTCCACCGCACACAACCCCACCCCATACCCAATCAAAAGTTTACCACTGAGCCCAAGCTCTTGGCTTTATAAACCACAAACCCCTTCACTTAAATCTGATAAGACTCCCAGCGCTATTGTGATACGATTTTCCTCCTCGGAAGTCCGTCCATGATCCCGCATTTCCCTGAGTCCCTCTCGTTCCACTTCCTGAACTGGGGTGGATTGTCTGGAATAAACTCCAATCCTCCTTAAAAGAAGAGAGCAGGGAACGGCGGGGGAACGGGTGAGGTGTGGAGGGGGGAGTAAAAGCTGAGAGGATCAACGATGCGAGGGCCAAAGTGAAGGATCCCGACAGAGCAGGGAGTAGAGTTAGCAACTTTGTCTCCTGTCCCGAATTCCTCTGGATGTCTATATGTTTTTTATCCATCCGTCCCTACATCCATTCATCCATCCATCCATCCCTGCATTTCAGCCCCCGTCCTCAGGGCAGCGCTGCCTCCCTGGTGTTTGCAGCGGTGCGTTTGGTTGCAGCGAGCGACGGGACTGATCCATTTGTTTGTTTTCTGAATCCAGGATTTGCGGAGATAGATTAGACAACAAAAGCATATGGAAAAGATAAAGAACACTTAGGTAATGGATTTTGGCGGCCTCTCTAGCTCAGTGGAGAACTTCATCCTCTTTCCATCTCTCATCTCCTCTCCTTTCTCTCCTCTCTAAATATGTTTGTTGTTCTTTTTTTTTTCAAGGCTGACACTTTCTGAGAAAAGAAAAGGCTGTTTATCGAGGATGAAGGAAGAAGAGCGGTTAAAAGGTAACAAATGAGCCGTGGACCAACCAGACCCTGGCCTTTGGTTTAATGTGCTTTCTAACTATATGTAAAGTGGCTTAGGTGTTGTGTAGTAGTTGTGTGCACAAATACACACGCACACAGACACTCACATGGTTTCTCTCTGACACAGCTGTCTTACTCAGCCAATAAGAAAAGAAAAGAACTATAATTAAAGCCACAGGGCAAAAACTCAAATTAAAGTTTAATGTGCCTTTTGTTTATTTATGTTCAGCGTCCTTTTAACACAGAATTACTTCAACTGGAGTTTCTTATTCGACGAGAGTCATCTGATGGAAAAGACAGAGCTGGTATGGATTAGAGGACGCAGTGATCGGTGTGTATCAGAAGTGTGTGTGAGCTCCAGTCTGTGACTCTCTGGTAAAGTAAACATCTAAAGTTCTCACTGTTTTTCACAACCAGGGCTGATTGGAGGATGCAGAAATGCATCAATTGACAATAACTGGAGTTTGGTGTGAGACAGTCCTGGTTCATGCAAGCCTCATGTTGGAAGTCTTAGGTTATTGTGACCTGCAGACATGGACGGATCATGAGACGACGGGCCACAGGCATGTTCACGGCCCTTCCCCTTTCCTTTATGGAAGCAATACACCAGAGCGGCTTTCAGACGTGCACTGAAAGACCGGACATTTTCCCCACATTTTTTTCCGGAGGGGCTGGATGTGAAGACCCAAATGTCCGAGTCTTTTGTTGCAGACATTTTTCCAGAACTTTTCCTGCCAGCCCCCTGGTAAAATGTTCTAATTAGCTCATGTGAGAATACAGCCTGAGAATTCCAGAAGATTTATGGAAATCAAAAAAAAAAACTTATATATCTCAGGAGGAATAAGTGGTACCATGCATGTTGAAGAAGCTGACAGTGAGGACAGCTGAAAAACTCAAACATGTTGCGGGGAGGGAAAGCGACTTGGTCAGAATCTATACATCCTGCTCTCGTTCACAGTATTTTCTATTATCAAGCCGAATCGACAATCTGCACATGACCAGCCTATGTGATCCCAAACCTTTCATAATGAACCACAGGTTAATGTCGTAGGTGCACTGTGGTACTTCTACACCTCTGGCCAGTAAAGTTTACAGGTGTGGAGTTAAGATCAAATGAAGACAGAGGTCAAAGATGGGTGTAGTCACACCCTTGTGTTTTGAGGAGTCTGTACTCATGGGTCAACATGTTGATGGGGGTTATAGCTGGTGTGGGCCCATCTCAGAATGGTCTGCAGTTTGTTGTTCATTTTGTATTTTACATAAGTAGCCTCTGTAGTTGTCCTCTGTCTCCTGATGGTTGTTTGTGTGTCTTTGTTGCTGTTTTGAATGTATCTGTCATAGTTTTGTGCGTCTTCTTTTGCCGTTTTGTGCCTTTTTGAACTGCCGACATTGTTCTGCCACTCGAGCGACAAACACTTCATCTTCAGCTTTTCCTCCGGAGTAAAAGTTGACTGGTTTAAACAGTGTTTCCTGAAAGTAGTTATTTCTTTTAGCTTATTTACTTCATGTGTGAAAGACTTTAATTCAAAGCAGTTTTAGAACCATTTTAATCATGAAGTCTCCACCTCGGTGCAGTTTATATCATTAATGAAGAATCATTTCAGAGAAAGACGACTTGCATCACGTTAATGAAAGAACATTAGCTCTGGTGCTTGTTTAGCGTGATTGAGTTTAGACTTTAAACAATGCAAAACAAAAAATGATTGTCACTAATAGATCTAACAGACTTCATTATTGTGTGAAGGGGCTCGGCTGCTTGAACGTGCATACGGGCAAACACAACCACACGAATGGATGTAGTGTATATATACACACGCATACACAATCACAACGTGGGTGTCTTAAATAACAAACAGCAAACAGCTTCAGTAACCCAACTCCTCTGAATTATCACCTCTTTGCTTGTGGCTGTTTATGAATACAAATTGAATTTCCACCGCAACCTAACCTTGTTGCAGTCACGGCTCATTTGATTTATTCCTTAATGAATATTTCCCCTTTCAACTCGGGAGATGGGAAAACATTTCCACACTAAATGAGACCAGGCTTTTTATTGTCGCCCATTCTTTCCCGCATCTAGACGCACATTACACTTATGGTTGTGTTGCCGCGTTGCATTGAAGGAAATTCCATTTTGTGGAGGGAAGCAGAAGAAACTGAATAAATAAACGTGTCGCACCTGTAGTTTTTAACTTTTTGTTTCACCCTAATAGCTGCACTGACATTTTCTCTCTCTCATTCTACTAGAAACCACCAGCATTCTTCTGTATCATCCTGAATTCAGATAGAGTCATAAGTTAGAAACAGATAATGGGATCTACATGTTGGATTCAGAGACTAAACCTTCTACATTGACGGTTCGGGGTGACAGAGAATCTCGTCGCCACATCGCTCAACGACGACTGTTAGACTGATTCCACATGAACCCCATTTACCTGTTAATGTTGTGTAGATAATGTGCAATTGACTGTACACATGCTAAATAATGCAGCGGCTTGTTTGGGGCCATAAGGAGAATTTAAATAGTATTGATAGGCTAAGCTGCCACCGTGTAGGATGTATGCAGTCAGAAAGCCCCACTCTGTATTGATCAAAGAACGGGCTTAGAGCGGAATGGCTCCCAGTTCTCGAACAAATGAGCAGAAAACAAGCGAACAGAGGAATGGCGGGGCGAAGTGATATTTCAGAATAGGTGGCGGAAGAGAGGGCGGCTGTGGGAGTGCGGCAGGTGGAGGGAGAAGGGATGATGTGGAGAGAGACGGAGTGAGAGTTAGACAAGGAGACGTCGGGGGCCGTCTATCCATCCGGTGCATGGCCAGGGGCAACATGAGGGGTAAAGTTGTTAACGAGAGTGTGGGCAGCGGTGTCAGGCGGAGAGGAGGTCCATCAGGGAAATGAGACGCCCGGGTTCTATTATGGCCCCAGGTGCACTATGGGAGGACAAAGGGAAACTTTTGGTGGAAATAGATTATAGACAATAAAAAGGCAGAGCAAGAAATTCATGTGTTGTATTTATTTCATTCTGATATGCCTTTTTTTAATTTTTAATTTGTGAAAATCAACTGTCCATGTCTTTTGCAGAGAGTTTTTTTGTAAATAACTCTTCTGTCTTTCTATGACTCCAGAACCGACATGAATCATGAGTATATTTGTCAATAAGCAGTCTGGTGCCTTCTCAGCATCATGCAGAGTCAACCTTTAGCATTTGATGCATGAACGGTGCTTGAATATTTATTTCTAAGCAAATAAATACAGATAACAACATATGGGATTCCTGTAAATTCTCACAAAGGCTTTTCATATAGTCTCTGATGTCAACTGATGAGAGAGTCAGGCCTGTATATGGAGCAGATAAGATATGAAGCAGATTTCAAGAGGTGTCCCCTGAAGACAAATCACAGATCTGCCTCTATTTCATCCTTATTTTACAAATAAACTTACAAATTATACAGATTTCTCTGTGGATTCAGGTCCACAGAAGTGAATCTTATCTACCCTGCATATTTACTACATGCATCACTTAGAGGCGTTTTATTCCCAACTCCTGGAGATGTTCATAAAAAAATTTGTTGTAAAAAGTTGTAATGTCAATATTTTTGATGCATTTTTTCTTGCTGAGGTCAAAGCGGTTCTTGCAAGTAAAGATAAAGGTCAAATCACATTCATTTAGACACATCTGAATGAACCAACTGCTGAATTAAAAAAAAGATCACTTTTTCTATCAAATTATATGAGGTCAGGGTTTGTCTCATCAGAAAATCTGTGGGGATTACAAATTCAAAAAATCCATCACTGTTTGTTTGCCTCATATACTGCAGTGCATAAATGAATGCATGAATGAAATCTTGTCTCAATGATTTTAATGCATAGAACCATAAAATATAAAACCATTCAGCCTTCAATCATAAGGCCATACTGGTAGGTTTTAAACCATTATACTAAAAAATTGGTTATTTCAAATAAGAATTTTTTTTATTTCAACTAGAGGGTTTGCAAAAATATGGGATGTCCAACAAGACAATATAAAATTATTTGAAAACACAGATTATATAAAGTGCAGATATGTATGTTTTATGCAGCTGTTTAGTTTTCTAAAATGAAATGTGTTGAATCAAGGCACACCTACACAGCACCAATAAAGGACATCACACACAGTCCGATCCTTTCAGATCTTCATTTGATTATATTCGCTAATACTGATGTAGGTGTACGTGATATAAATGTGTTTTTGTCTGGTGTGTGTTCCAGACCTAGACGTTGATCTGATTAAAAACATATTTGTGGTGGCAAAAGATTACAAGACCAGTAAAGTAACATTTCACGTCGGAGAGACAACAAACATCTTTTCCATGGTGTTGTTGAGGAATTAACGACACTTAAAGCTGGATGCATGACAAGTCTGCAACAAACAACCAACTTACCAAAGATACGTGTCATGCATTCTTTGTTTATGAGGAAGAAACCTCTCACTTAATCTGTTATGATCGGTGTCAATGAAGAAGAAAAACATGTTTCTCTGACCATTAGCGTGCGCAGCCTGTTAGTGTATGTACAGTGGTGCTTGTGAGCAGCGGCCTGGGGCTATGTGCTTAGTGAGGATTGAAACGGGACAGCTTTAAAGGGATTAATGCAGTATGGTCGAGTGAGAAAAACACTCCTGTAGAAACAAACACAGGCAGTAATTAACCCGGCAAGGGGTCAGAAAAATATTTCATAGATTACAGGCGTTACTTTATTCATGTCTACGCTAAATGGTGCGATGCTACATTTCAATAATTATCTGGGAAAGGCTATTTCATATGGTTATAAAGTGTTATCTTAAATGTCGGTCTTTAAAGAGTTCATTTCTCTGCCCTTTCATCTTCAAGTATGTCAAAGGATCATAAGTTCACATTTGATTTCCAATATTCTAATATATTCTATCTATTCTAATAGCTCAGCCTATTTTAGCCACCTCCCCTCTTAGCCTCTGATGTTCCCTCTTTGCATGATAAACAGCTTTTCAGCCCTCGGAATATGTATGTGTTCCATATTTATTCATATGTGCGATATGAGAGCAGACGATTCTGCTTTGGCCGTGGGAGAGGAAATAAATAAATAAGAGAGTAAATAAACAGTATAAATAAATAGCAGGAGTAATAAGGTTAACTATTTAGGTTTTTTGATATTGATATTTGCAGGGAGAGCTACAGGAGGGGGTGAAATTAATGACAGCAGACATAATGCCATTGGGATACTTGGGAGTGTGTCCAATACTTTAAGTAATAGCGTTAATGGCGAATTTGAAGGAATTTAATTTTCGACATCAAACAGTAGCGCCTTTGGAAAGCCACCTCGCTCTCGCCTCCGCATGTTTGGGGCTCGGAGAGCTTCAGAACTAGCTCCCGCTCAGGAGGAGAGGAAGAGGAGGAAATCATCTCCGGGGTGGCGGGCGTGCAGGGGGAAAAGGCGGGCGGCTAAAAAACTTCCGAGCAGAACCCAAGCAGAACAGCCGCTCGACTCGCAGGGTGACGCTTGTTAGGCTCAGGCCCAGAGGAGGGTGCATGGCCAGTAAGTAAGGTTATTGGGAAATAATTAGCCTAGCCCAGGAATCAGCGGGGATAGCAAAGTCCTCTGGGGTAGAAACGCCAGTGCCCCTGGCCTCGTTTCCACAGCTAATTAACTTTGAAGAGAGCCTATTAATAAGGTTGTCTTCATAGAAACAGCCTGGAACTGTGTGCAGAGGAAACTTTTGGGTGTGGAGGAGGCTGGAATTCAATTTATAGATGAAACACAAAGAAATACACAAGGCTGCGGTTGTAATTGAAAATGGGGGGGTCTTTTTTCGGGTATTTCACAGCTTTCTGGGGGAAACTCTCTCTTTACACTCACTATTCAGGAACCTTGCGAGAAAATTTGGCCCCAAATCACTTGCTCCCCACTTCCACTTATCAAGTGGACGTCATCCCCAAGTGGCCACATGTCCCCTTACCTGTCATCCCAGAAACAGCTGCTTTTGACACCAGGTCCGGGTGTGCTAAAAAAAAAAATCTAGCCCCGCAGCCCGAGGCGGTGGGAGAGCGACGCAGGCCTCAGCGCCTAATCACCCCCTCCCACGACAGCACTCATCAAGACAGCAGCTCCAACAAATCAATCTCCCTCTGACAGTTCATTTAGACTGAATTAATTTGGAATTAGGGGCCATTACTGCAATTGGCAGGCGTGGATATTCCCCTAACGTGGGCTGTTATCCTGCTTTGGGGATAAAGAAAAGAAACCAGCTTTTCTTTCGTTTTTTTTTTCTGTAGGATCGACTGGATAAGGTGTTTTTCTGTGCTGATCACAGGGCTGAAGGAGAGAGGCATTGGATTTTCAGTTTAACTAACTCATCATTGTTTTCAATCAACAGTCAGACTCTGCTGATTGTTTTTCTTTTTCTTTCTTGATACCAAATGGAGGTGAAATAGGTGTTTAATGAGGGTTGTTGCTCTATCGACTGTCAAATTGTGGCCAGGGGCCAATTAAAAGTAGTTTTTTATAACAGCAGAAAAACAATGAATCAGGACAAAAGTCAGCATCTAAGAGCCGATAAAGTCCTTTTGAATTCTTTCTATCAAGAGTTAGGCCGCAATCAAAGACTAAAACAATAAAGAATATCATACTGACGAGTGTTGTGTCTTTTGTGGCCTTTATTGCAGCTGTTTATAACCGGCCACAATGATATATTCTTCAGTTTGATTCAGAGTCACCCTTTTACAATCAATTTTACCTGCCACAGTCAAACTGTTTTTTTTTGCAGGGATGTAATAATTTTCTCTCTTGGTGAGACTCGTCCTCGACAGTTTTTACTTCCACTATGTTTCTGTTATTTTCGGAGCGGCACCGCCACTGATCTGCGGCTGAGCTGCTGCACAGATTGACTCGGCCCCTCTCTCCTGCTGGGAGGCGGCAGATTGAAGTTTACTCAGGGTTCACGACCCCGCGACCCAGAGGTTTGAGAGAGACAGCTCAGCTCCATGGAGACGCCGCTTTGAAAAGATAAACACTTTAACATCACACGCACTCCTGCACAGGGGCACAGGAAGAAATGGCGAGATTAGAGTGATATTTAACCCTGAAGCACAAAACAGGACAGCATGGTTTTCTGAGCTGATGTGTTTGTTGCAGAGTACTTCTACTGTACATCATTGGACTTTTAATTTTTTTTTAAATTTGATTAAAAAGTCAATATAAATGTCAGACTCTAGGAAGAAAAGGTCACCTTTCTAAAACTCTTCTCTGGTCTGCACGGAAGTCAAAGTGGTTGGAGAGTTTACAACAGTGGTTAAAATCAACCATTCAGCTTGATGCGCAGGTCAGTACAATTAATTTCAACCCCTCTATGAGCAAATGTAATGAGTAAGCACACATTGCAAACTAACAAATCAACATCTCAGTTTGCATTGCAGGTAAACTGAGATGTTAATTTGCATCTTCACAGAAACATCGTCACACAAATAACCTGATGCAATTAAACATATGTAGGATTACTAAAGACTAAAGAAAGAACTAAAGAAGAAGCAGACTAGTCAGTTTCTTTCGTTTTGTAAGTCGTTCCTCCATCAGGGAAACAAGAACAATCTGCGATCACCTTGTTTGCAAGTGTTTTTTATGTCCAGATTTTTTTAGACATAGAAACATAAAATTGCTTTAGGTTTAAAAAACAACAACTGAGGAATTGGCCTAGCCTGAGCACAGAGTAGTTTGACATGTATAGCAGGAAAATCGTTACAGTATTTAAGTGCGCCACTTCCAGGCCCTGGTATTATACAAGCCAACTCCTGACATATGTGCCAAACTGAGCCTTTGTTACATCTCTTCCTGCTGTGACCAGACAAAAGCTCCCATTCACAAGCTCTTGCACTGGAACAGACAAAGTGAATTGAACAGTTATTAAGATATTAGTTTCCCTTTGTTTTGATAAATCAAAACCAAAGACTGTGTCGGAAATCTGTTCCATAGTCTTACACATTTACTGTCCAGCATTTTATTAGAGTGTGAGATATATACAATATCCAGTTCCCTTAAAACTTACACAATGGATCAAATAGTCTTAGACATCTGGACCCAACTTTGGCTACTACTTTTGGTACTTTGGGATGTTTGATGTTAACATTTATGTACTTAGCAAAAGTACATAGCAAGAAAAAACAACAAAGAGAAAAAACCTTTCTGACAAGAATATTTCTACCCTGTGGTATTGCAATTATAATTTAAGTGAGTACTTCTTCCAAAGCTGCACTATTTAATGTAAAATTATCATACATTTTCATTCTTAAAGATTTAAAACTTTATTTCAATCAAATTTAGCTAAAATCGAAATAAAATAACAACCATCTACAGGCATTTTATTTTAGCCAGTTCTATTTTTAATTTCATACTTTTTGGCACTGAGTGTTGTCAACACGGCCAGGGAGTTATGAGGAGGTGTACGCTGGGCGACGAGGAGGAGCTCCTCCGTCCAACCATGAGATCAGAGTAAATATTAACACTGACACACTGCTGTGGAAATACCTCAGTGACTTACAGGGAGCAGGGCAGGAGGATGAGTGGGAGGAGAAGAAAGACGAGTGGACGCAGACGTTTAGGTGAGCCGAAAGGTAAACGGCAGGGCACGGCACACACAGACCCCTGAACACAGACACACACACACACACACACACACACACACACACACACACACACACACACACACACACACACACACACACACACACACAAATACCCTCTTAGCTCTCTCCCATTAACACTCCAAACCACAAACACCTCAACTCCTCTGATGACACGTTCCCTCAACACCTACACAGAGCTCACCGAGGAAAAACAGCCAAATCCTCAGCTAACACAACACACTAAAAAACACAAGAACTTCTTCATCATAATGTTTTACATGCTCAAACAGAAGTCTGCATTATCTATTTTTATAAGTACGAAAAGTAGACAGGTCTGAGGGCGTTATAAAAAAAACAACATTATATAGGAGCGATTAGGGTTTTCCTGCACATATACTGTTTGCATCACGTTGTTTCTAACTGTGGAGAGGAGCGTTTGATCCGAGCCGATGATGAAAGCACACAAGGAGGTTGTGGGTTGGAGAATGATCACATTACGAGTACATGCTAAAGCCGAGAGCAGACAGTGCGGCCCTCTATTTATTATGTTTTCAGGCCTGGGCAGAATGTTCCATCAGCCTGAGAAATATGAGAGTGATTTCACCGACACTCTCAGGTTTCAGTGCAGGTACAGGTAGAGGTGTGTGTGTGTGTGTGTGTGTGTGTGTGTGTGTGTGTGTGTGTGTGTGTGGTGGACATGCATGAATCAAGGATTAGGTATATATGGTGAGAGAGAAAGAAGAGGGAGAGCAGGACGGTTGGGAAGAAGAGAGGAGAGAGAGAAGAAAAAAAGGAGGAAAAGAGAGAGGTGGTGAGAGGAAGTCCATGTTACGTATTTGTAGTGGGGGTGTAACATTTCATCACTGGACTGATAATAGAGTCAACACACTCTGCACAGGTTTAGGGGCACAAAGATGTATATGAGGAATGTAAGAGTGTCAAATAAAAGCCCTGCTATGCCACAGACGAATACACACACGGATTTACTCAAATATACAATTCAGAAAATGTAAAAAACAGAGTCAGCAACACACTGGCTAATTGCTGGATTCAGGGTTCGCTGTGATTCACTAATAAATAGAAACACTTCAACTATGGAGGAAAAACATTTGACAGTGGAAAAAAGGGGAAACAGTGAACCTGCTTGGTCCAAAGGTAAAAACGTATTTAAGATTTTAAATTTCATACACAGAAAAACTGTATCCTCATATTTATTGTACAGATATGAGAGGATCAATCGTTTTCAAGCATTTTAACACCGGAGAGTCTGGACCATGGACCTCTGTTTATACTTGATAAGGTTAGTTTTGGCCTCACATTGTAGTTTAAGGAGCGGACTAAAGACTTTTATTTGACACATATCATCGCGTATTGTGGTCTGCGTTTACCTTTACTTGACATTCACTGGTTTGTAGATGGGCGTGTGTCTGACGTTGGCGTGTTGTCAATTCAGCTTCTGTATTCACCAACTTTTTTTGAAAAAGGATGTAAAAAAAGTTTTACCATTTTAGTTATACCATTAAAGTATCTACCACTAAACTGAACACCCTTATCATTAGAATATTTCATGACTGGAGACTACAAGCAACCCTGTGAGCTGCCTCTGCTTCTTTTTCGGCGTGTGTTGTTTACTGTTGTCTCAATGTCCTGCAGTTGTTCAGAAAGTCCGAACTATCCCAAAAGAAAAGAAAGTTTTTGCACTGCGAACAAACCGAACCATGGTTCAAGTGATCCAGACGGAGACCACCTCTTTTGTTCGGACTCAATTTCAGTCCTTCGGTCTAGACCGTGGCCTGAGGCACCGTTCACACCTTATTATTTTGGTTCAGACTAAACTGAAAAGTCAGAAGGTCCAGACCAAACAAGGCGGGTGTGAAAGCCCCCCAACTCCCAGAAAGAATTAATAAGCTTATTTTACAAAAGGTACAATTCCTTTAAGTTATAACATGTTTTCCAGTAACTACCTAACCACAGAGGACTACAGAGGGAATATGGGGCACTAGTGTTACAGATTATGATCATTAAATGTTCACAGGCAGTGTGAGAGAGGCTGATCCCTTGATTTGATTAAAACAATAAAAAGAGAGATGTAAAACTAAATGCACATATAGACCCTTCTACTGTCTCTTATGGGATTTCCATGGCATCCTTCCTACTGCACAAACAAGATTATGAGCAACACAGATGCAGACTAATCACCGGATTTGTTGCAGGAAATGCTCAGAAATCCTGTGGATTTAGCGATTTAGTTTTAAATCCACTCAGAGATACACAGCAGCTTCACTTTTTACCCACATGACCATAAACCATCCGAGGTTCTAGACAGCGGATGTGAATAGAACACAGGCTGAAAGCTCAGGAGTTAAAGATGTTAGTTACATTTTTGAATAACGTCAGAGAAAATTACAGAATCACTTTCATAAATCAAACTATTATTGTCTAACATTATACACAGGATTATTCAGATGAAGCTGATGTGAATGTGGGAATGGGATTGAAGGGAAAAGTATATTTTTCTTGCTCAAACAAAATTCCAATCATGAACTACACACAAACCGTCCCAGGGCAATTTGGGCTCTCAGGAGTCTTTCAGCTGAACTTTTGGTCTTATGGTGCAGACAAACTCCCAGTGTGCTCCGCTACCTGCTGCTGAACTGTGACCCTGGGGAGCAGGAGAGAGGGGTGTCTGGGGAGAACAGACGAGGAGGGAAAGAGGAGGCTCAACAAGATGGAAGATGAAAGAGATAGATGGGGGGAAAGGCAGCAGAGATGAGGGAGGAGAGGAAGCTTGATGGGGGAGGCGTGGGGAGGGTCACAGTCCTCTGCGGAGGGAAGGCGCTCTCATGAGGAGGCAGTGTGGAACCACCCAGGGCCTTGTAATGGTTAAATCATATCAATTAACCATGGGACATCAGGGGATTAGGGGTTAATCTCTCCCTTGAGAGAGAGAAGTAGTAAATTAGAAAAGAAAAGAAAGGGGAGAAAAAGAAGAGATCATAAACGTCTGTGTTTGAGAGGGTGATGAATTACAGAGCGTGCAAAAGCATGTTCCAGACAAATAAAGCGCCTGACGGATGACTTCTTGTTCATTTATGTGATCAACAATGATGTGGTAAATGACTATACAGCAAATGAGCAGTGTAGCCTTGCATGTGTGTTTCCCCCCAGCAGCAGTGCTCGGACCAGAAGTGGCATTTAGGGATTAAAAAACAACACAAAACAGGAGATAATCCCACAGCTCGGCCACACCCGCCTGGGAACTGATTCACGCCATTTTCAATTTGGATGAGAGCTGGGGAGAAGAAAGGGGGTACGAATAATTTACCCCGTCCATCTAAAAGCCTCATTGCCCCCCATAAAACGGTCCCCTTCGATTTAGAAACATCCACATTTGATTGAAAGGGAAATTATGTACAATAAGAGATGGTATATGGAGCAAAGGTTTGGGGAGGGGATCTATATTTGGGGGGGATTGGGGGACTGAGCTTCGGGAGTTTGGGAAAGAGGAGAGGAGCCCCTCTTTCTTGGGTGTATATGCAAAATTGGCTGAAGGAGGTAATAGAGCCATGAGGTAAGAGGATTAAGATCAGCATTGGGTCAGGACTGATAGTGAGAAATAGGGGGATGGAGGGACAAAGGGATGAGTACAAGAGAAGAGGGAAAGGTGCAGAAGGAGAAGACAGGAAGAGAGGTATGGAGAGAAAAGGGGGAGATATTATTAGGCAGCGATAGGTGATTTGGTGAGAAAGGATATGAAATGGAGCCTGGAGGAACTGTCCCTCTCATCCTCTGTCTTCCACGGCCCAAAGACTTTGCTTCAGACTCGTCAGGGATCTTATGGGATCTGTGCGTCCTCCTGATAGGCAGCGGCAGGAAAATGCTTAACCTGATACTTTTGGATTGTCCTCACCGACAACAGGGGGGGTCCACAGCATCTCATTCAGAGTTTAAAGGCTGCAAGACAGTGTGAGCAGGCTGACGTTTAAATGCTGAGTGTTCAGGAAACTAGAAATCTGCAGGGTCGAGCTTTTTAAAGTGGATACGGGAGGGATGTGGGGTTTTCAGACATGCATTGAACTCTGGAGATCCTCCGGAGGTTTATGCATGAACGCAAATGACCAAGTGAGAGCCTCCAGAGTTTCTGGTCTTTCGGCACCCTATAGTCCGCAGAGTGGAGCTCATCTGGGCCTCCCTGATTGGGGGTTGATGACATTTCTCACATGTGACAGATGCAAAAATGAAAAAAATAAATAAAAAAAACACAAAACAAAAACAAAACAAATGTATCCCGATGAAAGAGTGCTGCCATACACAAGGAAGACACCGACAAAGATGTTAAGAACATTTTTGGTGATTGTTGATGTGCTGTAAACTAAATCATGTGATCTCTGCTACATTAGCACGTTACTTCCTTTCTCGGGCTGCAGTGTTGCTGTTGTGAACGCGTCTGGGCAGAGAATCTCCTGCTGTGTAGTGCATTTGAGAAAGGAAACTTTTGGAGAAAGTCTGGACCCAAATCTCTGGAGTTCCTCTGCAGATCCCGTCTTAAAGCGGCTTCAGTTTAGCTGGTCTAGCATCTCCTGTTTCTAAAGCTGTGCTCAGACATGAACTCTGAAAAATGAGTCAGATGTGTTTACGAAAACAGGGACATTCAGGCGAGGGGTGGCACCTGGGTAGAGCATGCAGGAGGCAGGACATAGCGTATAAACTGTGCTGGGAAAACCTTGTGTTTTTGTTTACAGCATATCGACACTGGCATTGGCTCTTATCAGAATAGCTTTTGAATCTAGACGACATCTTCATCAGCATCTTGTATGTGTATGGCTCCTCTTTTTCATCTTTCATCCTCACATGGGCTCACTTGGACATCTAGGGGGCTGGCAGGAAAAGTTTGAGAAAAAGTCCGGAGTCTTGGACATTTGGGTTCTCACATAGAGCTCAGTTCATGTCTAAAAGCAGAAATTTCCCAGACATGCCAGGGTGCCGCCAATCTTTTCATCTAACACGACTAACTCCCAAAATGTTGAACTATTCCTCTGCAACATATTAAAGACTGAAAACTGCCTCCAAAGTAGTGCGTCGGAAAATAGCAGAAGGTTTCTGAAGTTTACAAACTTCTTCCTCATAAGTATCTGCCTGAGTGGACGAGCTGCTCGGCTGAGAACCCGTCGTCTCGGAGGCCTCATCTAAATGTTCCCCTGACCGATATGTCTTTTCCTTTAGCCAATTTGCTGCCATCACAGGATCAGACTCAGCTCTTATTTGCCAGCCAAAGAGGCTCAGCTGCTCGACCCCGGCAGTAGCCTCATGGAGCCACGTTGCCTCCTCGCAACCCCCCCCCTGCCTCAGTCACCCCACCCCAAGTCTTAATTCAGACACTTTGAAGTATCTTGGTCTGTGGTGAGGAGCCACTCAATCAATTACGAATGAAATAATCTCCTTATGATATTCCGAGGTTTCTCCAAGTAGAGGATGTGGGAGGAGGGCGGGGGGGGGATGCGAGAACAGATTATGGAAGCCAAATCAGTCTCTCAGCTGCGTCTAAAGTGCCTCTAAAATGACAGGGGGAGAATCAGCTGAGAGGATGGTGGGAAATTAAATAAGAAAAAAAAAGATTATGTCTAAGTGTGTCACCTCAAACACTGCTGTGAAATCTCTAACCTGATCCACGAGGAGGTGGCGGTGGTGGAGTGGAGGAGCGAGACTGGATTATTGCAAGCCGCGTTAGAGAAGGACCCACGGTTTTCTCGAAAAGCTTTTGCATACTGCTGAGAGAAAGAGAGCGCACACACACACACACACACACACACATATCAAACAAACATCTACGTGACGCATCTGCGAGTGTGACAAAACAAGCACAGATAAAGGTAGAGATTGTGTCATCTCGTTGGGAATCAGACTTTATCTGCTCAACACAAAGATACACAGCACACAGGATGTCTTTGAAATGAATGAAAGAACCACACGGGGAAATATTCACAGCCATAAATAGAGAGAGCGGAGAACTGCAGTTAATTGTAACTGAGAAAGTAAGTTTGATGCTCAAATGTTGAGGTGACACAAGGGGACATTTGTGCACGAGAGGGTGAAGCTGAATAAAGATGGAGGAAGATAAAACAGGCTGTGTCCTCCATGTAAATCAAGACTGGATCACTACCACTACCTCAAAGGTTTGGGTTTCACTTTGACGTCATTGTGAGACAAAGACCATCAGGGGTGGACAGTAATGAAGAAGTTTTACTTGAGTATCTGTACTTTACTTGAGTATAAGGGGAAACGTATTACTTTTACTCCACTACATTTGAAAGACAGATATCGTACTTTGGACTCCACTACATTTCTATGAATGTTCAAACATCAGGCAGTTCATTTAGTGGTGGGAATGATGGCTACGGCAGAGAAGAATGACAATTATTCGCCTGAGCACCCATGGCTATATCTTAAGCCCATGTTTGAGGTTTTTGAGATGAAGACAGATTTGTATCGCGCACAAACTTTATCACGGCCTACCAATATTCGCCGTCCAACCTGAGAAAAGATGTAGAGGTATGTAGCTAAACATTTGTTTTATACCAGATGAACATTGGAAAGGAAGTTGTCTGTGCTTGTAGTAACTTAGTTGCCGTTTTTATTCCATGGTTGGTTGATCAAATTACTTGTGGATTTGCCTGCTGGCCGAGTGATCAAGTTAACTTTCTGTTAGAATGTTTTCTCACTGTGTAAAGCCTAGCTGACTTTTTCCTTATCTTTAGCATGTGAGTTTAAAAATTTAAATTATGTTTTCTATGTATTCTTGACTGCAATCATACATTGTGAAAATACAACAATGTATTCAGATTTTTGTAAAAATTTGTTTATATACTAAAGTATTTTTAAAAGCAAATACTCCAGTATTTTAACTCAAGCAATATTTTGCAACTGTCACTTGTATTGGTAAAATAGTCATATTTGACCAGAAGTATCTTTCTAACTTTGATTCAAGTAATGAAGCTCTGTACTTTGTCCACCATTGAAAGAAATAGAGGGAAAAACAGAAAAGGAGAAAAGGACGATATGGAGGAAAGGAATTTTAAGAAAAGCAGTAAAAGAGAGGAAGAAAATGAAAGTTGGCGTTTCCCATATGAGGAACGTAGCAGGAGGTTTTCTGGGTCAGTTGGTTTCACAAAAAAAAGGAACGTTTTTGGAATATTGGAGGAAGGAGTGGCTGTAGAGCATGGAGGTGATTTTGTTTACATCACCACCAGTGTCAGCCCATATCACCAAAAGCTCTCGAATCTTGTTATATTTTAAAGTTGATACCTTCTTCAACATGTTCTACGTGTACGACACCTAGTTTTCATCCAAAGACATGTTCCAGCTGTATTCTCACATGGGCTCACTCTGACACTTTCCAGACATTTTACTGGGGGGCTGGAAGGAAAAGTTCAGGGAAATGTCGACAGCAACTGACTCAGACTTTTGCGAAAAATCTCATAACAGAAATCATAAGATGAATATATAAATAGAGTTTTACGGATTCAGATCCGTCTTTTTGAGAAAAATATTTGTATAAGAAGTTTTGCTATTAGTTGTGTATACATATTTCCAATTTAAGTCATATGGTTCTTCTACTATATGCCCTCAAAGGAAAAACAATATCATAGCCTCCAGTTAGTTGTAAATACTATGTTATTAATTCTCCCATATCATATTTTTCTCAATTCTTTTATGTTGAACATTTAGTAAAACATCAATAAATATTTAATCTGAAAGATGACACAATGAGCCCTCCAGCGTCTCCTGTCTGCCTCTCTCTCTCACCCCCATCAGTGCTGCTCACCCATCTTGCCCCGAGCTCGTTTGATTTTCTTCATGGCTGACTGTTGTTTCTGCTGCTGCAAGCTCAGCCATCAGCGCGCATTGATCGCTCCCCTTCATCCCCTGCATCCCCTCCGTGATACCTGACTATGGCGACTAATTCCCCCGTTCTCACCCCTCTTCATCCCAGATTGAGAGGGTCGGAGGAAAAATCAATAACGGTGCCAAGTGAGGTGGGGTCAGGGGTCAACGAGGTCCTTGACAAGTGTGTCAGGGGAAGGAAGGAGTGAGAGAGAGGGGAAGAAAGTGATTGTGTGTGCGTGTGCGAGTATATGAGTGTGTGTTGCATAAGCAGTGGTCAAAGAGAAACAGAGTGACCAAAGGCCTCGTGGGTGCAAGTGTCAGGCTTGTCAAGGATCAAATTTATGACCATTGATCGGTGCTGTGTGTGTGTGAGTGTGTGTGAGTGTGTGTGTGAGTTAGTGTTGATGACTGTGTGTGTTTGTTTGGATCATGGTGGAATCCGACAGGGGTGAGGAGTCATCATATAAAGCCCATTATGGCCAAACAAGCCAATGAAGCAAATGAATCCCATGAGAAGTAAAGCTCCCGTCATTCACGTGTCCGTCCCTCTATCCTTTCGTCCACGTGTCTGACCGTGTGTCGATTTTTAACTTTAACAACGTCAGAGATCAGAGCAGGAACAGGATGATGAAAATGGTTTACTGTAACTGAGGTGTGCGTTTCTTTACAGGCTTCTTTACATATAGCATATAGTATTTGGCTAAACAACAAAAAAACGAGTCAAACGAAATGTTGTGTGTGACTACTTGTGGTGGCCGTATCCTCACCCACATAAACAAACAAATTCAAAACATAGATTCATGGTTTGACACACTCTCTCACAACATTATCAACGTTTTTGCTAGTTATATTTTTAAAGCTACTTTATTTGCTACTTTATTTGCTTTTAGAAGTGACACTACCAACATTTATTAACGAGGCACACACATTTTGTTTGCACTTTTCTGTCGTTGTCAGTTTCATCAGTTAAGATTTGGAATTACTGCTGAGTCAGTCCTCAAGGACCAGACCAAGAGCTGAATCAGCATGGGAGGGAGCAGTCTTTCTATGAAATGCATTTTAGATGTTGTCTTTGTTGTTTCCCTCTTTTGCTGTTTCCCTCTTAGTTGGTGTCTTCTATGTGTGTGTCACCGCTTTTTCACCGGGAGATATTTGTTTTCTTTTTGTTATTATTACATTTTTGCGTCTGACGCGTGTTTGAAGGGCCATCAACCCCCACACTCGGTCACGGTGAATCCAGCGGGGGATCCCCTGCTGTGTTCACACATCAACTTCTCCTGGATTTTTACGGCCATTAAACTGTGGAGCATCGCTCGGACATTTGTGTTCACACATGCACCTCCTCCAGAGAAAATACGGAGGATCTACGGTGTAGCACATGTCTGAAAGGATCTTAATAAGATAATCTGCTTCCTGTTTGCACCAGCACAAACATGAATTGCCACGTGATATGACACAGATAATTGTCACCTAACAGTGTTTCAAATGTCTACAAGTGCATCTTAAATGTATTTAAATTCAGCTCTGCAGCCCAAACCGCTTTACCACACGTTCATCTGCGATAGTGTCAATTAGCGCTTAGCTTAGCGATCTCCTGCTGCTGCTCAATTTGGCTGCTCATTCCCCACTGTTTAAATTCCACATCAGTAATCGTTCACTGTAATCTTCCCAGCAACACATGATCACTGGCTTTTAACACCCAGGAATTAGCTCACATTCCTCCCTGGGGGACGCCGTGTGTGTGTCTGACTTGAAGACAACCCTATAATGACTGACAGACACTTCATGATACACGTAATTATCACTGTTGTGCTCTGATTGAAACGGGAAATGAAGACAAAGATTTTCCTTTCTGATGCACAACTTTTGTGCCATGCTCACATTTAAATGTATGCAATCGAGGGCATGGTGCTGTGCTCCACAGACACACACGTCTACTGTACATCCACGGCACATATACGCGCAGTGGAAATGGGAAAGGAAGATGAAGCCTTGAAGAAATCCATTTGCAATTTAAATGGAAATGTAATGAGCCCGTGGTGGCAGTGAATTAGCCTGCTGATCAATTGATCATGTCAAGGACAAATAGGTAAACAAACATATCCATCAGCCTCCTGCTCCACCTCCTCCCTTTGCTCCCTGCTGCGGAGGATCAGTGAGAGGTGAGGCCGCATGTGTGTGTATGGGTATGCATGTGTGTGTATGCGTGTGTTAAGAAGAAGCAGGGGTGACAGCAAACACCATCTAAAGTACGTTTTCATGGGGAGGCTCCCTAAAACACACAAAGTACTTACTGCAAACACATATACACAAGTGTAAACAGAGCGACACACAATTGCGTACCCCGCTGTGACTGTCCTGCCCAGCTCGTTACACAGACAGTTGGGCCCAGCAAGGTTCCTTTCAGAGGCGATGAAGGGAGCAGAGGAGGAGGAGAAGAGGAGGAGGAGGAGGGAGCCTCTCAGATTCAAACAGGGAGCAGGACGGGGAAAACAAGGGGGAGGGAACGAGTGCAGTGGCTGCCAGAAGAAAGCAGGCTGGGACTAGACCTGCTGCCTGGCCTCACCCCAATCTGTGAGTGTGTGTGTGTGTGTGTGTGTGTGTGTGTGTGTGTGTGTGTGTGTGTGTGTGTGTGTGTGTGTGTGTGTGTGTGTGTGTGTGTGTGTGTGTGTGTCTGCAAAGAGAGAGGGAGCACCAATCGTGCCCTGAATAGACCTGTATTCAAGAGCCTTTCCACAGTGATGAAGCCGTTTAACAAACTTTAATTGTCTATTTTCTTGTTTAAGAAAGATGCTTAAAGTTGGAAAACTCAAGACATTGATATTCCATAAGTCATTTCAGTCCACTCTCTGAGACTCGTCTCTCATCAGTCACAGTTGCTTGTTTCTCTAATCTATCGGAATCTCTCTCCAAACTCAATCACCACAACTAATTCATCTTAATAAGAAACTGATAAAGAGATTCTCTGGTTTGAGCTCCAGTCACAATAAGTTGATTGCTACTTAATAGTTAAAGCAAAGAGAAAGACCTGTTTAGTGGAGAATCCTTGTGCTGAACGCAACAAGAATTCTCATATCAGTATGAGGCAGTTGTTTGGCCATGAGGTCGATCATGTCGTCATATTTGCAGGGCTATTGGACAAACCTAAATATTTACCTGATGATGGTGCTTGATGAGAAGTCAGGAAAGTAATTGGGATATATCATCAGGGGACCATAAATGTCTATACAAAAACTTTTTGCAATCTATCCAGTGTGTGTTGCGATATTTTTGTCTAAATCAAAGTGGCGAACAAGCAATCGGCTTTCCAGAGATCATTGCTGCTAGCATCGCTAAACAACACAAACTCTTCAGAAAGTCATTTTAAAGTTTTGACTAATAGTTTTACTAATAACACATGGGCAGTTTATTAAAAATATTTATTAATTCACGATTTAAATATGACTATGTGCAATGCCATCACAGGACAAACACCATCTACGGGAAATGTTCACAACCTAGCAACCCCAAATTTGAGCTTACTATGGCTGGGTCCAAAATCACCCACTCATTCACTGACCCCTACTTCCCTGTATAGTGAAGAAGAAAAGCTTTCTGACACTACTCTCCACACACACACTACTTCTCTGCGCTGCGAGGCTAATTACGTCAGGGTCGCAGGATTATGAAGAGCATCAACGTCGGCTGGTGGAAAATCCAACAGTAAATTTCAAATAGTAATTTAACATTTTAATATAACATTTCACAACAGCTCTACAAAATGGCCAATTCACTATAAAGTGGACTATGGGATTAGTGAGGGATTTTGGACACAGCCATAAACTTATAACTCATTTAAAGCATATTAATAAATGATTATTTAATAATACTTATTCAAGCGATTACTTACAACCTATAGATATTGGCTTAAAGTTTGTATGAAAAGTGAATGCTGCTTCACTTATCCGAAGACTTGTAAAGTTTCCAATCATTAAATGTGATGATTACTAGAGTTTCTCAGGCCTCAAATGCTTAACGTCTGCTGAGTTGGTTCAGCACAGACAGAGGAGATGGAGACATGGGAGAGGATGACAGCTCCAGTATTTCTATCAGGAGTTATTTCATGCACGCTGCCTGTTCAACGAACAGAAAAAAGTGCCACCATCTCCCCTTTCAAAGCAGGACAGCATATTACCCTTAGCTTTTGAGGGCAAGGACACGTGGAAAGGCATTTGGAAAATTATAATATCTTAGCATATAGTGTATGTTGCTGTGTGCATGATCTATTTTGTGACACCATGATGGGAACACACCATTACTACTGGCTAATAGGAAATACAAGGCATTTAACACAAGACCTTCAGAAGAAGAGCAGGTCCACTGTACTCGTGTCTCATATTTTTACACATCAAAATTAAGGAAATCTACAATATATACGGTTGTAAGACTTGACGTGCATGACAACAGCCACAAAAAAATAAATAAATATGAATAAAATAAATTTAGTGCTGATGAGGAAACAGCAGGTTAATACAGGATGAAGAAACGAGACAAAAAAGACCCCCACAAAAAGAAAGTGCTTTTTAAAGAGGACCATTTGTAAAACAAGGAGCATAAAACCAGATTATAGGCAAACAATGACACAATCCCTTATGTTCATTCCTGTAATACGCTGTGAAGAAGAGGATTTATACTTTATTGTGCTGGAATGCATAGAGGCTGCCTTGCGTCTCCCTCTGCATCTGCCTGCCTCTTTGGGAATCAGTTTTTCCTCCTCCTGAGGCCAGGTGTAATCCCTGCATGGAGGAAGCAGAGATGCCTCCAGCCAACTGCTGATCAGCCTCATAATGGTTTCAAGTATTACCAGTGATACCACCAGAGGGAAAAACTCCTTCAATCCAATCTAAAGCTTTCTGTGCTGACTCCGCACTGCGCGGTTTGGTTTGGGTGGCTGCTTGGTGGATTCCTCTCTGCTCGTCTCCTGGTCTGGAGTTGGATTGCATTGGATTGTCTTAATTGTCTCTAATGACTAAATTGTCCCAACTATTTGCTTCATTAGCTGTTTGTTAACTCTATTAGGGAGGAGGAGATGGTAATTGAGGGTGTTAATGGAGGCCTCGTGATGAGTGCCACTCTGAAAGCGGCTGAGAGTAAAAGAAAAACTGTGATGCCTCTGCTGTGACCGATTGTCGGGGCGAGGAAATGACACGTTAAAAGGAAAATAAGTGGGATTTACAAAAAAGCATCAATCAAAGGGAATAATATCATGTTCAACACACCGTACAGTTGGAATTACTTCAAATAGAGTCAATATTTACCACTAATGCAGCAGGTATCACTATAGTCTCAGCACCTATCCCTCAGAGCTCTGACTTAAACCCTGTGAGCTCTGTCTGCTAAACCCAGCTCAAGATTAGGCTCTGATTGTCCAAAGTGCAGCAGATAAAGTGGGATTTTCGGTAGTAAAGACAGATGTTTCCGAGGAAGTGAAGGGATTCTGGCTCCACAGAGGAGCTTTAACTTTGTCATCGCCGTTCAAGATTTGGCCCGCGTGCACCCGTTTCTTACACTGGAATCTGGGCGAAGCAAGGACAAATCCAGAGTCAATATTAGCAGAGGGTCTTAGAGGAGAGACCACACCCGAGTCAAACAACATTTGGCATATAAATACCCTCCGACTGTCTTTATTCAGCAGATACTATCACAGGTGGAGAGTCGGGGCATTGTTTGGACTCTCATCGGGGAGAAAAGGCTAATTAACAGAGTGAAACAGGACAATATGCTAATTAAAAACAAGTAGATTAATCGAATAATGAATGTGTAAAGGCTCAACAGAGACACTAAGTGTATATGGTGTTTATATGGGAGCTGCTTGTTTTTGTCCCCTGTAACAATAATAAGGTGCTTTAATTCTGCTGTAAAATATAATAATTTAACCAAATTTAGCTCAAAATAAGGGCAGATTCTGTTTTGTTTTAGCTCAGACACAACAGAGTAATTTAATATATGCAGTTTTCGTAATTTGAATATTTCATCCTCTTACATCATGAAAAATGCTAATGAATTCTATCAAAATAGGAAAAAGTCACATCATAAAACAGGTTTCGCTCCAAATACCCAAACATCAGAACGTGCTGTTTAGAGATGGTTTAACAGAGCTGAGCCCTTTGTTTCCCTGAGTCATCCTGGTCAACAACAACAGTTATAAATGTTTGTGACCATTTGTTTGTTCATCCGTCATCTTGTCAAGTCGGAACAGACCAATAATTGAATTCCTGTCCGATCAATAACATGTGATTTGGGCATTTTTGCATCAGTTTGCATTTGAACATATTTGTGCATGTGAGAGAAAGTTTAATATATTTCATGAAGCTGCTGTCTTCATTAGTTCCTGTCGGTTTGTCCATTTTGCTACACCACTCCTTTTTTCTTCAATACATTCATATTAGGCATGCATACAAATATGAGATAATAAATATGACTTTGGACTTAATAAGACAGAGACTCGTGGTGCGTTCCACGTTGTGCATCAGTTCCTGTTTAACACACATGAAGTTGCAGGTGAAATCGTGGGTCACTCAGCTCTTCTCGGAAACTTTGACCCCGCCTGTATGATCTCCTCTCGTTCAATCCCAGAGTGTGTGAGATTTTTTTCCCCTGTTGTTCGCTCTCTCTTCTTTTCTTTCTCATTCTCCTCTTCTCTCCCATTCTCTGCCACTCTCTCCAGTTTTTCCTCCTCTCTTTTTTTTTCCAACACATAGGTGGATTAAGGCAAAGGGGCTTTTGTTTAGATAAAGCGAAGGATTAAGGAGAGATTTGCCCCCATAAAGTTGTGGGCTTGATGGGCCTTTTATCCCTGCATGTCCCTAAAGCTGTGTTGCCTCTGGATTAGGACTATACAATGGGGCCCCTTGTGCAGAGGGATCCGGGCCAGAGAGAGACAGGAGAGAGAGAGAGAGAGAGAGAGAGAGAGAGAGAGAGAGAGAGAGAGAGAGAGAGAGAGAAGGCATGCAAGGAAAAGAAATGAGACAGAGGGATTGAGACGAGGGAGAAAAAACGCAAGAAGAAAGAGAGAAGGGGATGGATGGAGAGAAATGAGGGGGAATTATACAGCTTTTAGAGGAAACTGACAGGTTGAAAACTTTTAGAGGAGGGATTTGCAGAGGAGATCCTGAGATCTTGTCACCAATAAAGGGGATTTCAGGAGGATTCAGAGGCGTGGTGCTGACAATAAACCAGCACAAAAAAATGGTGGCTGTCTCTTTAAATTCATTTATCTAATGTGCTGGAAAAGAAATAAATAAATAGGGGGAGCGAGTCTTACTGTGGAAGTGCGGCTAATAACGTGTCTAAGAGGTGGCTCCTGGCAAATTGCTTTGTTATTCTTGTCAAAAAGGTCTCCTGCAAGAAGTCGATTTTAAACTACACATCAAAATGATTAATTGCCGTGGGATGAACAGATGCTGAAATACCCTTGAATGGTGCCGGGGAGGCTGGAGTGCAGACCTAATGTATTCATGAAGTTGCAGAAACATCATTAAGAGTATTAATTAGCTATTAGAGAGCGGAACTTGACTGGATGTAAGGATGCTTTTTGTTATTCATATGGAAAAAAACAAACAAGAGGATGAATCTGGCAAATAATAAATAAATAAAATCCCCATTTTCTGCTACGCGAGAAGCTCGGGGTGTGATTAACCAACGGGAAATCAATACAAGTGGAATGAATCAGGCAAATAGAAATACATGAAATCCACATTTTCTGCTAAAAGAGAAACTCGAACCTGCAGGAAATCAATACAAGTCCAATTTGACTATGTCAGTTGTGACTTCACTCACTGTTGGGGGGGGTTAAAATCCACAAGAAGAAATCACTGACAGCCCACATCCCTTTTCCAAATTCATTTATATGTATTTATATTTTGGGTATTTCCTCATTGGAGGTCATTGCTCACCTTGTATTCAGCAGAGCATGGCAGGGCACAGGGGTGAAGGGAGCTGTTTTTCTTTTTTTGGGGGGAGTTTAAGCCCCTCAGATGCGCTGGACAGCTCTAGTCGCTCTAAGGAGCTTTAGGTGGAGAGGCGCTGAGAAGAAACTCTTTCTCGCTTTAATTGCTTTAGAGACGGTCCTCACAAAGAGACAGTGGCCAGATTTACCTCCCGTTTAAGTTCTTATTTCCATTGGTTCACAAGTTAATCCTCTTTCTTTCTCAGACCTCGCGGAGAAACCGAGTGATAGGAGCCTACCAAGGCGACAGAAACCAGGGAGGCACACGAGGTTTCTTTTCCTTTCTTTTTTTTTAATAGACCATGCAGGCGAGAGGGAAGACTCGCAGGAGGAAAAGTTATAGGAAACAGAGTCATCAATGAAACAGATAATAATAATAATAATAATAATAATAATAATAATAATAATAATAATAATAATAATGTTATTATTTATTGCCACATAAATTTAAATAATTAAATCTATCAATAAGTGCAGTAAGTTATATTATGTTAAAAAAAATAGACATGTTTGTCCTTAATTAATCGTTTAAGCAAATAACACTGACGAATATTTATTTCAGATCACGTTACCAGGAGACTGTATATATTAGGTTATTTGATACAATTTGTGATATATATAAATGAGTTACCTGCTTTCATCTATTTATTTGAATTGAATTCTAGGTAGCTATTTCATCAATGTAATAATTTAAAATAATTTTCATAATTTTAAGTTATTATTTAATTTACATGTACAAGTAAATAAATGACTTATAACCCCCTCCCCTTCACTACCTCTCTCACGCACACACACGCGCACACATTGACCGATGTAAGATTGATGA
This sequence comes from Hippoglossus stenolepis, assembly GCF_022539355.2. Taxonomy (NCBI): domain Eukaryota; kingdom Metazoa; phylum Chordata; class Actinopteri; order Pleuronectiformes; family Pleuronectidae; genus Hippoglossus; species Hippoglossus stenolepis. The sequence goes on from NC_061493.1 coordinate 9,661,280, forward strand.
TAAATGTCCACAAACCACTGATTGTCGATAAAAAAAAGTGCAGTTATGTTTAAATGCAGCCTGAACATGAATATTCTCCACTGCATGAAATCTTTTGTCTCCTGTTCCAACTTGTCAGAGTGAGAAACACACAGTCAGAGATAAAACTGCGTTAAAGGCCGAGCACTTTCCCAAAAGAAAAGAAAATCTCCCAACAAAATATGCGAGCTTTACATTAAAAGGCTACTTTGCGCTGCCCTTAATTCCCTACCTAAACGGTTTTGCTCCGGGAGAAGAAATCTTCTCTATAAACCCTTCAAGAAGAGAAGGGCATTATTGCCCTAATCCTCTTACCCGCAGTCATTTTAAGACAGGGGTTTTTGGAGGCTGAGATGGCGTCTTCTCTTCCCTATCCCATCCCAAATCCTTCCTGGCCGGGGAGAGTGTAAAGGCAGCGCCCTGGCATCTATTAGCCATCTCTCTCCAAAGTCCCCCTCTGCTCCAGTGCAGAACAAGCCGAAAAGCAAACAAACTAAAGGGTGCTGGCTTTTCTTCACCGAACCGGAGGAGAGGCACTGGTTCCATGCAGCAAGTGCGTATGAGAAATGTGAGGAGAAAATTAAACAAAACGGCTTTTACGCACAAGCTTTTCGGCTATTTCCCAGAATTGTATATGATCAGAGTGGGTTGATAAACTTAACTGTTAAATACATTAAAAATAAAAAGTCATCGTATAGCCTATAATTCAATCATTTTGTTTGCATTCTCACTTATATATTGCCTACATTCATTTAAAGGTGTTGGGCCAAGCTGCAAACCTGAGGTCCTATCCTATATGGGCCAAATTACAAATCACATTTTTAAAAGAATAATAATAAAATCTCCCTTATGAAGGAATTAATTCCTAGACTTTTGTTTTTGAAAACAAAGCTTAATTCCTCACCCTTTAGTTTTGTTTATGAAGTTGAGTGCAAGAAAAACACCGTGTGCAGTCAGACGCGGGGGGATTGGGCGAACAGAATGTGCTTAAATCGATCATATTCGGAAAGAGGTCCAGACGTCACAGGGACCAAAGCCTGCAGCTGGAACATCAACTATCTTATTTACGTGAGTGACGGCGCCGGGCAGCCAATGGGAAGCCGCCGTGGCCCCCGCGAGGCTCCCCCTTAAAACGCACCAGCAGATGGCGGCTTCCCACTGCAGCGCGAGACCGCGAGACAGCAGCACGAGCAGAGAGAGAGAGAGAGAGAGAAACACAGAGAGAGAGAGAGAGAGAGAGCGAGAGAGAGAGGGGATCTGAAGCGAGAGCAACAAGACAAGAGGAGTTTTCCACCGAGCTGAATATTAACTAAACACGAGGAAGAGTGGACCACTAACCAAATCAACAACAACAACAACAAGTGAAGTAGCTGAGAGGAACCTGAAGAAGTCGAGGAGCTTGGATTCTCTGCGCTTCTGAGAAGGACGCGACAGAAAAGACGAGTGTGTCCACCGGAGGTAAGAGAACCAACTTCTTAAACTTCAGTTTATTCTGAATTCGTGATTTGCAATAGTTTTTTTTAAATGTGTGTGTGTGTGTGTGTGTTTTTATATATCCTTCACTGTTCATGTAGCCTAGAATCTGTTCAGTGAATCTGGATTATTATTAAGTGCAGGTAAAAGATGTGCACGCGTTATAAGTTGTATTATGAGCTGTAACTAAATTGAATTAGTTTAAAACACGTTATTTGCTGAAGTAAAAAAGCAATAACCGGATATGTGATTTTTATTAAATGTTGGCATTTTTTTGTAAATTTCTTTTCTGCACCAATAAGTGAAATGAATTATGGCTACATTATAAATAAGGGGCAAATTTGAACAGAAGGTTTAATAGATAACCACATGCACTTTATGCAGGAGGCCAACAATCACACATAATAAAATAATTGAGCTCCCGGTGTTCACTCCCGTCATGATCGAGATCTCTGCTCAAATTTAACACTCTGGAGTTTAGATTTAAAAAATCTCAGAATCCCTGTGAAGTGACACTGAACCACATTTACAGAGGAAAACACAAGATAATTTCATTTTTATTAAAATACAATATGTTGTAAACATGATAAAGTCATTAACTATCCTCGCAGGGACTGTGTCATCCTCAAATATATTTGATGAAAGCTTCAAGTAACATATCAGGCGCTTCAATCCCTTTAAACCTCCGCCTGGCTCCTGCGTATTAAATATCCTTGAAAATAATATAAATCAAACATGCTCCTGGAACTCTGCCAGTTGACACTGGTGACACAGCAAAGGGCAGATTGACAGGTCGGTCTCTGCCCCCCGAGGGGCTGTTAGCAAATAACATTTCTCCTCATTTAGTCGGATCACAGAGTTGCACTGTACATGCCAATTTACATAATGACGGTTTGATAATCGAAGCATTGAGCAGGAGCTGCCAGGAGGGCCCTGCGGTGCCCGGAGCACATGGAGGCTTATGAATGACAATAACACAGAGCACCGACGGGCCCGGGAGCCATTGTGCTGGATTGGATATGGAGAGGATGAGGATGTGTGCAGGACATGAGCAGAGATGGTGAAGATCCTGAGAGCGCAGGGTTGGAGGACAAAGTTCTTTGTACATAAAATACAAGAGGGCAAAAACATGCATTTCTTTGCTGTGTTTTGCACGATAGAAAATGTGAGGTTAAAATAATCGGCAGTTGCTTTAGTCCCTCACACTTTCATCAGTGATCCTGACTCAATTCTGCAGCTTTAGAGAAACGATACCAACACGTGCTGTTCATATTTATTCCCCTTATCAATGTTGTTTAACGGGTTAATCCGATTTAATGTGCAGAAACAATAAAAAACAACGCATTAAAATAAACAGTTCCACTACTAGGACACGCGCGCGCGCACACGTGCCCACCCTCCAGCGCACGCACACGTGCACAGAAGGTAACTCCGCACCGGGCCCGTGCGCTGTACGTCCGTCCGTGTCAGCGGTGATGATGAATGGAGGGCCTCGCAGTCGAAACCTATTTGCACTTCCATTAGACGGGGAGCCAAATGGGGATCAACATGCATATTTTTACCCGCGGAGGAGCCATACATCTCCGCCAAAACGTTGCCCCGGGGCGATGGGATAAGAGGCCGCCAGAGAGAGGGGGCAGCGGGGGACGGGGCGGCCGGGTGGGTGGGTGGGGGCTCCATTCAACTCAAATACTTGGGGGAGTAAAGTAAATGTTTAGCGAAGCACCTTCTGTCCCGGCGAATTAAACTATTCCCCACTGCCCTCTGATCACATTCATCAGCCGCCGCAGCCACTTAATAGGCTGGGAATGGGCACTGCGGGCACACACACGCGCGCACAGACACACACGCACACACAGGCACACACACACACAGAGGCGCACGGTTCATGCACTGCACTAAAACTGCCTTTTGCAAGAAAGACCACCCAGTCTTCTTCTCTGTTTTAGCCGGTTTAAATTGGTTTAAATGGCCTATAATAATAATAATAATAATAATAATAATAATAATAATAATAATAATAATATCATGCAGGAACAAATGCTTTCAATTGACCTCTCGCTTTTATTATCAAGTCATGATGATCAAAATATGCCAACCTGTGATAGGCTGTATATTATATTGTTATATTAATAAAATTGTCCTTGGTAAAATTAACATTAAACTAATTTCAAATTAGCCTATGACCAATATCTAATATTTATACCATTTATACCAATTCAACCATTTCAAATATATAATTGTGTGACCTTTTCAACCAATGTTGATTTGTTGTTGATAGTTGTTTTTAATCTTTCACAGTTTGACTCTAGACTCAATGACTTTTATAAAAACGGACCAAATTAGAAAATAAATAAATGATGGTTAAAAAAAAAGGTAAAATTACAACCTTAAACTTGTGATGCAAATATTTTTTTACAAGTTTGTCTGTTTATGTCCATAACTTGCAGATCCCTGGCTGAGGAGCAGCCTGTCACACACAGCAGAGAGATTTATATCTCCTCCTCCCTGTGGTCTCTCTGTAATAGTTATAATAAGTGTTTGGGCCGCAGAGATCTCCTGTCCCCCTCCTGTCCCCCTCCTGTCCCCCTCCTCTCTGCTAATACATATCTAATCGTGTCCTCCAGCGGTTCATCTATGAAAGTCTCGGCCGTGAAGGAGAACTAGGCTACAACATGAGAGTTTTGGAAATTGCTGCCTTTAAAAAAAGACTCGGACATGGATATGTTCCCTCAAAGAAATTAATCTGTGTCGGTGGAAGAATATTAAATGTTCAGGCCTCGGTTCGGTTTATACAAAGGCCAAAATAAACGACAGGCTCAAGCAATGCGCTCAATTTTGCTTAGAAATTAAAATCAAAAGATCAAAATAGAGTCATTATAATTGAACAGCAGCACATTAAAACATAATCCCGGTATCTGGTTACAGGTTTTGCCACCGAGACCCGGAACAAATCTCCTTGTATCATTTTCCAACACATTTCATCAAAGCGTTGATCTGTCAAAGCATCGTTTTCTGCGGGGATTTGGCTTCATGCGGGATCACGGCGACACGTGAACAAATTCATGAATAACGCATCCGTCTCGGTTCATTATGGGAGCCACTGATAATTACCCCAATTTAAAGTCTTTTGTATAATTAATGGCATGAACACAGTGATAATTGGATGTTAATGGATAACACTTTTGTCTGAGTGTGCACATTAAATCTGTTGGCCCTTGAGCGCATGGACCTGCTGTCAAAAAACAAAAAGAAAAAGAGCTGGTGTGTGATTCATATCACTGCATCACATAGACTTTACATAAGTGTTTTGTTTTCTTTTTGTGTTTCTTATGTCTTAACACAAGTGGAGGGAAAGGGAGTGGGTTGGGGATCACACTGGTCACAGCGTCTCCCTCAGCATCCATGCGTCCATCCCTTAAAAGTCAAAATGTCTCTTAAAAAATATGAATCACTGATTGTCCAGCTCTAAAAATCACCTCCTCTTCTCCTCTTCTCCTCCGCAGGTAGCGACCTCTCACCATGCAGCACTACGGGGTGAACGGCTACTCTCTGCACGCCATGAACTCCCTCAGCGCCATGTACAACCTGCACCAGCAGGCCGCGCAACAGGCGCAGCACGCGCCCGACTACCGGCCGTCCGTGCACGCGCTTACACTGGCCGAGAGACTCGCTGGTAATTGAGTGCACACACACGCACACGCACACTAGCCACCAACGCAATGGCGATGATGCATCTGTGTTATAACCAAACTAAATCATGTGCTTGTTTAATATTTTGAAACAGTGCAGCAAACATTTATGATGGAAATAAAGTATCAAAGTTTTTACCTCCCCATGTGCCCAGTAAAATAAAACCTGCCGTGTGTTTTCTCTTCCAACGGCTGCGCATTTCAAGACATCATCCTGGAGGCTCGCTATGGCTCTCAGCACCGCAAACAGCGCCGCAGCCGCACGGCCTTCACCGCTCAGCAGCTCGAGGCGCTGGAGAAGACTTTCCAGAAGACCCACTACCCGGATGTGGTGATGCGGGAGCGGCTGGCCATGTGCACCAACCTGCCCGAGGCCCGAGTGCAGGTAGGCCTGTTCGGAAGGAAAATCACTGTCCGGGAGACACAACTATCACTGAGTTCAGAGGAGCTTGGCTGTGCGTAAATTTGGCTTTACGCACAGATTTTACACGTGTATTCATATCAGTGTATTACTTCTTTACTTCGTGGACTACGAATTATTTTTGTGGATTTAAATAAGTAACAGAATTAATCAAAATAGTAGATAAAGAAAAGAGTAAACTTTCTTTTGCATCAATATAAACCACAGTTATACACAATTTAAATTAAAACTAACCTAAAAAAATCTAAATATTGTATGTTTTTTATGTACTTATTCCTTGCTTACATTCATTAAACTTTTACAATTGTGCCTGCACAAAAGAAAAGGCAGGTTATTCATCTGAATATACAGTTAATTCTAAAATATAGTGTCAATTTAATTTCTGTTCTAATTCTCAAATCTCGATTATGATCATTTGCTTCTAAAGTTCTGTGATAATCAAAACTCCATGTTATCCTGGCATTTACTGACTTTGTGTGCTTTTCACATGTCACTTAACCATTTGAGACCCACTGAACTCAGATATTTATTATCTGTTGAAGTCTCCTCTACAGTTTTTTTTTTTAATTCACTGTTGCTGTTTCTTCTTGTTCTGCCTCAAACTCACCCCCTTCTTTTCTCTTTCATCAGGTTTGGTTCAAGAACCGCAGAGCCAAGTTCCGCAAGAAGCAGCGCAGCCTCCAGAAGGAGCAGCTCCAAAAGCAGAAGGAGGCGTCAGGGGAAGGAGGGAGTGAAAAGGAGGACGCACCTCCCTCCACCACCATCCTTCCCGACACCCAGCTGCCTCCTCCATCCTCCTCCTCCTCTTCGTCTTCTCTGGAGACAGACGGTCCCGTGGTCCGCCCTGTGCCGCTGGACATGGAGCTGAACGTCACGTCTGCGGAACACTCAGGCAGCGAGTCGGCGACAGAGGATAATGCCACAGATAAAGAGGACGAGAGTAAATCTCAAAGGGAGGAGATAAAATGTGAGAGAGCAGTGACACCTGGAGACGTGTCCCCCTGCAAAAGGCTCAGCCCTAAACAAGGTAAACACTTATACTTTATTTTGACAAGGAGAGATAATTCCTTTCTTTATCCTTCACAAACTTGTGAATCAGATGACATCCCACATCTGCAACACTCCATACATCCACTGACTAACTTTTTCCCCTCTTCTAACTCTCTGTCCAGATTCCCCCCTGGTCTCTCCATCCGTGACCCCCTCCTCTTCCAGCAGCGGCCTGGCCAGCAGCGGTCCTCTCTCTCAGAGCCACGCTTACTCTTCCTCCCCTCTCAGCCTGTTTCGTCTACAGGAGCAGTTCCGCCAGCACATGGCCGCCACCAACAACATGGTGCACTACCCCGCTTTCGACCTCGCCGCCCCATCCTCGCTGCCCTACCTGGGAATGAATGTTAACATGCCCCCTGCACCGATGGGCTCCCTGCCCTGTCAGTCCTACTACCAGTCCCTATCCCATCATGCCCAGCAGGTGTGGAACAGCCCGCTGCTTCAGGCGTCTGCAGCCAGCGGACTCACCAGCCACAACAGCAAGACCACAAGCATTGAAAACCTGCGTCTGAGGGCCAAACAGCACGCCGCCTCGCTGGGACTGGACACAATGACTAACTGAGAATCAGACTGTACGGAGGACAATGTAAACTCGACCTCAGCATCGGCCTACACATCATCACATCCCACTGCGTGTCTCTGTGACTGTGATCGGCCTTTAGGAGCCGAACTGACCCCTACTAGAGCAGATGGACACAGGACATGCAGAGATGTTCCACAATTAAACCAACATGCACTGGACCTACAGAACTGAAACAGCTTTCAAAGACAAACCACACTTCCATGACCTTATTGACACCTCTCAGCTTCTACTGCAGCTCAAGATCCAAAAGTATCCCACATCCTTTGGAAAAGAAAAACCCAGAAGATACTGAACATTGCATGAATAAGATGCAGCGGATCAAGTGAATGTCCCAAATTCACAGGACAAGCCGTGTTCTTGACTCATGATGACGCTTCCAACAGACATGCTAAGTTGGACCCTCACAACGCCTGAAATAATATAAAAAAAGATAATGTGAACAGCTGACGACGGATGCACTCAACTTAAAAGACAATGCAAACAATGTTTACAAGAATAATGTGAATGAATGAGGCACTTTTGGAGGAATAATGTTTGTTGGCCAGGAGGAAAAGAAAAAAAGGTATCACTCACGCAGCAAAGAGACCATTTCTGTCAAAAGACCATTGACTTTTCAATTAAGAAACGTGGTTATGTACATAGCATGTACTACATAACAGCACATACATAAAAATAAACCCGAGCCATGTTGTCCTCAACAGCATAATTAAACGTGACTAATTTACCAGTTTAATGGCCAGTAATATGCCACTTTGCACAGAGGCTGGCTTGATGATGAGAAAATGATTTCAGTGAATAAATTCTCAAAGCTTTTAATTACATATTGCCCTGGGCTGAGGGAGCTGGGGCGAATGCAATTATGAACATGCATAGCATTTAAAGCGGCCTTTATAAATTCAAAAGGTCTCCACGTTAAACAGTTACAGTAGCAACGTGATTGACATCAATTGGAAATCAATTTCCATTGAATTCACAAGGATATGCTCAACATATTTGGACGATTAGATAAATGCTGACCGGACTCGTATTTTCTCAGCAGCTATTCTTGCCTTAATATTCTCTTGAGGAAACATGCAGCTTGACTGTTAGCACTTGATGAGGAGAACCCCACGCGTCTCTGATGTTTTCTGTTCATGTGTTCTGGCAAGTTTAAGTCTTCATATGAAAAAAAAAGCACATTATTTTAATATGTAAAGTACAAAAAAGTTTATCTATTAATGTTTACTGGTAGGGTATAATTGTAAAGTTCCTATTATGTTGTATAGTTGATAATGGACTCAGATAAAACTCATTTAGCTGTCAGATTGTACGATTGTATTTGCTGAGCTCACCGGCAGCAGCGGCCCCTGTTCATTCCTCCTCTCTTGGTTGTCTGTGTACAGATCCTGGGTTGAATTAATATTTTATAGGTGTTCAGTTGTTTTTTTTTTCCTCTGGAATTGACTTAAAAGAAGCAGTGGAACAAATCTGGGTCGTTGGAAAACCGCCACCCTCTGCAGTTTGCAATCAATCCAGAGAGAAAAAAAGCCTGAAGTCAAAGAAGGTGAAGAGATTTCAGTGAATAATTGACCCGAGTCCTCTGTGTCCTGCTGTCTTGACTCTATTTGAGTTCCCTTGTTGCCCTTATTCTAATGCTGTCCCCCCCCTCGACTGTCTTCTGTCAAACTACTCGGTCCAGTGGTAGATAGATTTATGATGGAGGAGAAAGTGATGGGACCATCAGCAGTGTTGTTTCCTTTTTCTCCTCCCTAACAATGTAGACTTGACCTAGTGTTGTTGTAAAATTATCATTAAATAAAAACATTGCTTGGAGATGTTTATATGGAAGAGTTCTCTGTCTGTGCTGGATATTTGGTGGATCGGGACCAAACTGACATGGGTGACGATATGTGGCTAAAATTATATCACGATAAAAACTCAGTCGATATTGATTATTATTATGACAATAATTATTATTTCTTTTAGGTTTTAAGACAGATTTTTGTTCCTAAGTGAAGGTTGTGATTTAAACTCTTCTTTATGGGCAGATAGTGACAAACAATAACTAAACAGCAAAACATTTTACAAATCTAAGCGTATAAGCATTATATCAATACAGATTGTTCTTTTGTTATATTGCTAATTATTATAATTATTAATTATTGTTTTATTGCCCACTCCTATATGCATTGTTAAAATCGAGTATTAAGCAAAGAAAAGCTATTGATTGAGTGTACATGAATAACTTAGTTTAAACTCATTTTTTACATAAAACAAAGTAGACGTAAAAGAAAGTGAAATATAATACAAAGCTATATATTTACAGTGATATCAGTCCAGCTTTTCTTCTGCCTCAAAAAGGAAATAACAGAAGAAAGGGTGACAGTGTGAGGAAACGGAAACAGTGAGATGAAGAAGAGTATCAAGAACAACTAAAATGTGGGAAGAAGGTAAAATTAAAAGAACAATTACAGGAAAAAATTAAACGTGAGTTATTAGGAGCATAAGAGGGACAGAAAAAGACCAACGTAATCTGAAAAATAAAAAGCTGCGCGGAGACATAAGCCATCCCCAATGAATAAGCAGGCCATTATCCTGAAGAATGACGGCCCGGGGCGGTGATTATGCTGCTATTATATCTTTAACAGCATGGTTTGTCAAAACGCACAGACCCCCACCCAACTGTGCTCCTACACACACACACACACATGCACACACATGCACACACAGACACAGACACAGACACGCACACTCACACACACAAACACTTGGACATCTCTTCCATATCCTCCAAAACATGCCCTTGCTCTTCCCGCAGTAAAACTTTACATTCTGTCTGTGTGACTTTGCTCTGCTGCTAATTGAAATGGCCTCTTACATACATTTGCCCCTCGGTGTGTGTAAATAACAAATGCAGCCGGTGCCGGCCGCTGCACTGAGGCACAATCCGACCGTTATGAATGAGCGCTTTCCAAAAATCGGATAGAAGGGGATAATGATCTCACCAGATTAGCGGCGTTAATGTGGGTGTAACACCTCACCCTAACCTTGTTGTGTTTTATTACACCACATACATGTGTGTGTGTGTGTGTCCTCGGCCAAGGGCATCCCGATCGTGTGACTGATAAGATTGTGGTGTTGATATGCAGCCGGAGTGAATGTCCTTGTTATCCAGGGGAGGAATCTGTCCAGCTACACAGCAGGATTTCCTCCCATGGGGCCGAGGAGCAGAGAACATAACACAATATTCTTGTTCCAAGTGTTCTCTCTTTTCTCACCACCCATCCCCCAAACACACACACACACACACACACCCCGGGGGTTGAACACGGATTGGTATATTGTACTGCTGCAGGGTCAAGTGTGTTGAGCCCTCGGTGCTGGATCAGGTGCTTCCATCTCTAACACTCAGGGCTGTATATTCACCACTGATGCCATAACCACCTATTTATAGGCCGACACTCATCTCCATCTACTTTCCTTTAAGCAAGTGATGACATGTGTGCGTACGTGTGTGTGTACTTATATCTTTGTGAGGACCATTTTAAACATAGACCCTACAGAGTGAGGACATTTTGACCGACCCTCACTTTTTTAAAAGGGCTGTATGAGGGTTAAGACTTGTTTTTAGGGTTAGAATTAGGTTTAGGGTCAGGGTTAGGCATTTAGTTTGGATGGTTAAGGTTAGGGTAAGGGGCTAGGGAAAGTATTATGTCAACAAGTTTCCTCACTAAGATAGAAGTACAAACATGAGTGTGTGTGTGAGAGAGAGAGAGAGAGAGAGAGAGAGAGAGAGAGAGAGAGAGAGAGCATGTGAATTCTGTGAAAACCGCTGCCTAAGAAAGAGTAGCCAACAACTCCCAGCTATGGAGCCGAAACTTTAAAACTCTGGTTGTCTTAACTTCTCAAAAAACACATTTTATAAAAGTAACTTGTAAACATGTAAATATTGCAATTTTATGTTGTAAATAAGACTGTTATAGAAATGACACGTTTTACACGTTCTCAGACAACACACACACACGCACAGACACACACACATACACACACACACACACTGAGCCCCCAGGAGCAAGCCCCACCACACAAAAATCACAGTGTACCATTCAATCAGAGCTTTTTCCTCCCTCCTCTCCATGGTTCTCTTAAAGGTTTTAACCATGGCGAGAATGAAAAGTGCCAGCGTTAGAAACCTTGGCCCATTGAGGAGGTGACAGGGTCTGCCAGAATATGATCCTAATCCTGTTTCCAGCATTCTTTTAGCCTACTGGCATTGCCATTTCACTGCATATTCTCGGAGCTGTCAGGCCCAGGGAAATCCCTCTAATAGTGCATTGCCCAGATACACATCAAAGCCCTCCTGGAAACCACCAGCAGGAACTTAAGGCAGAGGGAAGCAAGTATAATCAGGCTCACAGCTGCACATGCACACGCAACAAAGCTGAAACTTAGCTGGACACCATCATTCACGCTGAAATTTAACTCGTACATTATGCTTGAAGATGTCCAAACTTCTCTAAAAAATTGGCATGGCAACAATCCTTGTTCTTTTCCTGGAGGCGTTTTTTTAAACTGACTTTTATTTTTGATATGTTAACTACTTCACAGCGGAAGATAGAGAGATGAGATAACTGCAGGAAAAACAAAGAGAGTGATATCAAGAGGCAAACAACAGGTGTCTAAACTGCATATCCTGGGCCAGCCTCCTTTAGTTCCACTTCATCTTCCATTTTCTTCTTGTCCTTTTTTTCTTAAACACTCTGACTGCCATCTCGCCCCTCCCCGGGTAATCTTCTTAGAGAGAAGAAAACCCCCATTCTCTGTCTTCTTAATCTGTCTGCAGCCTAAACCTACGGTTGCATTTCCAATGCGGGCCCCACTAAACTGAACGGCACTGCTCTCAGCCAGTTCATGGAGTAACATGTCTGCTGTAGCAAGCTTTTTGGAAGAAATTTAAAAGGGAAGTCTTCAGTTACAAGGGGAAATGCCTCAAGCAATTTGTAGCTACAAAAAACCCAGGGCAGCCGCAGCCACATGAAAAACACAAAATAGGACTCTGTGCTTGGAACTGCAATTAAAACTGTAGGGAAATATTAAGCAGAAGGGTTCATCAATCAAACATCAGACGAATTAAAAAGCTTCATTATGTAAATGCCAGTAGTGGAAAGTAACTAACTACAGTTATTCAGGTACATAAGAACAATTCTGAGATACTCCCCCCCACACACACACACACTTTTATGCCACTTAATGCTTCGCCACTCAGTTCACACGTACAGTTTATACTCCTCTTGTCTTCATTCATCTGAAAGTTGTTACCCTTCCCTTTGTGATTAAGATTTTGCATTAAAACCATTGTTGAGTTTATAAAATACAATATATTGTTAATGATTGAAACCAATCGGTTTATTAAACACGTTTCAAAAATCTGTGAGATGACAGCATTGATTTCCCCTTTGAAATAACCACAAATATGTAATAATCTCATCACCCTTCAGATTTATCTTGTAACCATTTTAAGGGGACCGGCCCCTAAGTCGGGAACCATGTGACTACATTTGTATATGAAGAAATCACAACATTACAATACTTCTTGCACACAAACATGTTATTATATGTCAGAAGCCACCTTTCTGCACAATGAGTGCTTTTACTTTTGATACTTTAAACATAACTTGCTTATTACAGTTAAGATTGCAAGACATTTATTTGTAATTTGTAATTGCTTATTTTTACTTAGATTTAACATAAGATATCTTCATACATCTTTACTGGTTTATACAAAAATCATACAAATCCAGTACTCCCAAAGAGAGAACTTGCTGGTTGAGTTGAAACTTTGCACCAAAATGATTTAAAGAGATAAGAGATATTTACTTATATATAGATACATAGTCTGCCCAAACACAGCATGAACAAAGTATCATGAAAAACACAAATGCAATCATGACAGATTGTAAATTGGGTTTTAGAGAAGAGTACGAGATCGAGAGCATGAAACTCTACATGTGAGATTTACTGTTGAAGTGGTAAATCTGTGTTAAACAGAAAAAAAAAGTCATCACATAGTATGGGAAAAAAAATAAAGGGAAAGAGAGGACGTTAACTTACTCATGTCTCCTGCTCTTGATTACTCTAAACCTCCTCAGTCTGCAATACATCTTTCCCTGTAAACTAAAATATAAATTAGTTTTTGAAAATAGGAACCTCTGTAATCTGGAAAATTTTCTGTCTGACCTGTGGCTGAGACAAGCGAATAACCAGAGAGCACATCCTGCTGTGCTCAGTCTACACAGAGCTTTTTCTGACAAAGACCCCCACTAGTGAAATCCTCTCTCCCACCACAGACTGGGACATGATCCTGGGTTTGATGAAAACAGCAGCATCTGGTTTTAATACACAGACTATAACTAAGACACCATTGCCCTCCAGGTGTGTACCAATAAAACATAAATACACATGAACCACTGAAGACACAAAACTGAAATGTCAACAGTCGCAGGTAAAAACCCATTGAAACATGTAATGTAACCCAGTGAAGACATATTTCTTTTAAGATGTTCCATTTGCTTTCTGCTGTCATTTAATAACCTGCTGTCCCTGTTTCAATATACAGAGCTCATTACTAAAGAGTACAAGATCATTCATTCAGCATCGGAGCGAGTGTTGTATGAGGTGAAAATATTAGACTGTGACCGTGTGTTGCATCTTTATTGACCAAAAAAAAGGCAACATTTGTATTTGAAAACACAACAGAGGCATGGTTGTGCAGTTAAATCCATAATATTCATCTTTCTAATACACAGCATACATCTTCCTAACATAGGCTTACACACGGGGACGCAAATGCACAGCGCTTCATTGGCTAATTCAATAATAAAGCAGGCAGCCAGTCGAGTCTATAGACAGGCAGAAAAGAGAGTAAGTCATCTCAATAGTCTGCCGTCTCCTGAGTGTTAAAACATGTAAATTTATGTAAGAGCCCATAGGAAACACATATTTACAATACGTTTAGGTAATCACAAGATGTGCGAAGAGGCATTCAAGACCCTGGAGACGAAAGCAGTCAATACAAAAATAGTTTTTATGTGTCATTAATTCCCTCTGCATTCCCCGATACATCCCCCTGTTACCGCAGTAATACAGTAATCACTCACAATCGCACAGAAAATTATCTGCACTCATCTGTGGAATAAAAAAGCGGAGGGGCAAAACAGGGCGAGACGTCCTATTTTAGCTCTTTGCTGCCTCTTTAATGTTCATCTGGGAGCCGCATGGCTGCCGTCCATCCCTGCACGGGGATGGGAGTCGGCTCCTGCACTTGGAGCAGCTTAATGACGGTGGGATGTGGTTGGTGGACTCATTAGACACACGCACACACACACACACCTTTTTCACGCAACATTGCCTGGGCAGGACAACATAAAGGGTCATCGGCGGTGTGATGGAGAAAGAGGCACCTCCACGCTCACATTAGGTTGATAAGAGGAAACGTTTCACCTCTGGGTGATGCCGATGCAAAACGGAGTCAATCCAGCAGTAATAATGAAACTTGCACAGATTCAGATGTGAGAAGCCAAATGGTCAAATAGGTCATTACCTGTTCATTACGCCCTCCTTCCACACAGCCCAATATTACATTATCAGGCAAAGCCATCAAACCTGATGAATTACCATGATAGTCATTTTCACTGGAGACTTAAAGAGAGAAGGTAATTCTGACAGGAATGTGAGTTTCACTAATGTGATTCCACAAACTGATACATACACACATACTGTGAGAAGTGGAGTTCCTGGGACCTCTATAGATACGTGAGCTTAGTGCCCTCTAGTGGGCAAACAGTATAGAGGATGCCTTTACTCTTTAGTTACTGTTGCCACCTATGGGGTAAAAATAAAACTGCAAGTAAAATACACACCACAGAGCTGGTTCCATACCTCATCTTTTTTTCCTATTGTGTTGAAAATCTTTTTGTATTCAAGGACTCCAGAAGTGAAAGTTGGCATTCCTCTTGGTGTATGAGTCTCCAAAGGTGTCCAAAACAAATAGTTCAGATCTGTCCAGTGTGTCCACAGTCATGTCCATCAACTGGAGACTTCATTCACTCAGATGTTGGAGTCAGCAGCCAAATGTGCTTCAACAGGTACAGTTTGTAAATGTTGAAAAGAATAATCATGCCGCTGTGTTGCTCAGTACTGGAGAGTCGAGAAGTCCACAGGCTCAGTTTACGTCAGCCTCCTTAGCTTGCACATGTAGATAGGCCCAAAGTTAGCCGCTAAATGTGGGATGACCATCTCACCCAAGTGGAGGTCAGGGGCGAAGTGAAAGGTTTTCCTAAACATGCGCGTGAGGGGTCGCAGATCGACGACCTGGAAGTGAACATGATTGGGAAATGGGGGGGGGAAGAGAAAACAAAAAGGTCAAAACAGTCTGTGGGATTTGGGGTTCTGTTTTCATTATCAGGGAATTCCTACAGTCACAGCAAGAACAAAGCACATACAAGAGGAATCGAGCCTCAGTACATATACAATGGGCAGCCCAGATATAAATGTATAATATAAATAACCTTTCATGAGACAGTTGCAACAATAAGGCTGCTGCTGCGGACTGTTTCTAATATGTACAGAGAATATCGAAAAACTACAGATACTGTATATACGTGTGAGTGTTTATGAGGAGTCACTTTCCTATTAACAATCTATGACTACTCAATGTGGGAGATGCATCTCTAGTTTACAGTTTTTGATACTGACAGTTTGTCTGACTGACCTCAACGCTGATGCCGTGATTCTCTCGAGCCAAGTGAACGGCTTGTTCCACCACACTCAGGTTCTGGATTTGAGAGAGCGTACAGGTGGAGTACATGATCTCCCCACCTGGACATGCTGCTTGGATTCCCGCCCTTCGGGAGAGATAGCAGGGTTATTAATTTTTTTATAAAATAATCATGTTCACTTTTAGCTTTAAGGTAGAATCGTTAACTGTATATTGAGACAAAATGTAATCTTATGAACTGCAGTCACACAGATACTTACAGCAGCAGCTCCAGCTGTAGCTGTGGCAGCCTCCGTCTCTCTCCAGTCCTGATCTTATTGAATATATTATTGTCGTCTTCCATTAGTGAATGTCTGTCTGTGGTGCAGGGAACGTCCACAAGGACCTGGACACATAGAGGAAAGGAGGATGTGGACAAAGTTGAAGTATTTGGAAATACATGTGATTATTCGGGTACTGCCTATCTGTACTTTTTCTGAAAAAGGATAAACATGATTATGTGTCTTACTCGGTCAAAAGTGTTCCTCTCGATTTCCCCCCACTTGGTTCCATCAAAGGAGGTGATGCGTAGGTTCTTTTCTGTAAAGAAGTGCTTAGGAATGTAGCTGTGTAGGATCTTTCTCAGTCGTAATGTCCGAGGCGCAGAGGAGTCATTTACACACAAAAACCCTTTACAATAAACACAAACAGGGAAAGGTTAGCAGCAATTCACTGACAGAGCAACAGAACTACGACTGACAGAAAGAGAACAGGCGGGGGAGATCACTCCACTTACTGATAGCCTGTGTCTGAAGTAAAGCGAGGGTCTTGCCTCCTGGAGCAGCACAGAGGTCAAGGACATTGTGACCTTCTTGAACATCCAGTGCAAGACAAGGCAGCACTGACGCTGCGTCCATCAGGTAGTAACCCAGCAACCTCTCTATGTCTGGCCTTAAGAGAACAAGAAAGAACTGAGCGTCAATCGTGGAAGATTACACGGTTCTCAAATGTTCAATTAGTGGGTCCTTTTAAATGTATATATATATGAAAAAAAAAAACACTTTACAAACTAGTTACAAACTACCCGATTAAAACCCAATTAAAACCGCAGGGCCAATGTCAACAATGTTTTCTGATTACTGACAGCAACAGTCTCCTAAAACAATTTAAATAGCCAGGCCAATTCCTTTGTTTTTGTTACACAAACCAGGGTTTTTAAAGTCTTATGTTTTTCCTGTCAATCTTTTCTAAATTCCCTCTAATGACAAAGCAAAAACAGAATTTTAGAAAAGTTTGAAAATGTATTAAACAGGAAAAAGGAACCCTTTTCCATTTCAGTAGTCATATCAAAACTTCAATCAAAATGTTTGGCCAATAAGTTGAATAAGCTCACCTGGCAGGTTTGAATCTGGTGAGATCTCCTCGTGGAAACACTACACACTTGATGTTAGGACTAAGCTTCAGGGGAGACAGCTGCTGATCGTCAACATCAGATTTCTCCACAGGAACATTATTTGATTCCTCCTCCACACAAGTCTCAGATTTCTCCTCCGAGTATGGCTGAGCTGCAAATGATTAAGAATATAGAAGTTACATTTATATAATATAATAATATGACTTTAGTTTCATAGACGATTCACATTGAGATAATAAGGTTTGGATCATAAATCTGGAGGAAACTATAGTGTAAAATAACATATCATCCGAGTCTCGGACAAAAGAGATTCAACAATTTTAGACTCCAGGATTTATCCCAGAGCAAGAGATAAAAAGACACATGCATTAGATCAGGATTAAAAATCTTCGCTTAAAGAGAATGAGTATTTAATGTGTAATTATGTATGATTAAAAAACACAACAGTAAAATTCATGTAGTGAATTATGACGTAAAATTACTTTTGACGAATTCAACTTAAATGATTGCTGATCTCGATCTGAAAGATTTCTAAGCTCTCAGTAACAAAATCTGAAATCACAACACTTCTTAAAACTCTCTTAAACTAATGTCAGGTTTACTGTGAACTCTGGCAACACACGCCTACCCTCTGTATCTGTGTCGTTGATGAAGTCTCTACATCCCTTTGCTTGAAGGTCTGCCAGGACGTCCTCATGGGAGAAATTGTTGAGCAGGGCTCCGTATTTCCTCTCGGACAGTAAGGCCACTCGGACCGACGGCCACAGCTCTCCCAGATGGGCACTGTAGCTGGCATCAAAGTGCTGCAGGGCCAGGGAGGAAGCTGGGCACTTGGCACGTGTAGCAGCCTGTTAAAACATTAAGGAGGCAAAAACATTGATTTTAAATGGTTTTGCTTTAGAGCTGGATGAGATGGCCAAAATTTAAAAATGCTCTTATCAATCAATATCGATAATTATCACGATAAATGCCACATTTTTATTCATTTTAAGTTTAAAGACTGATTTTGCTCCTAAGGTTGTACTTTTAAAAGTCTTCTTTAAGAGCAGAGAATTACAAACACTATGATTATATTGCCCAGTCGTGTTTTGATATTCTCTTTTGTAAAAGTTTACACAATGAAGAGCACGGTTCGATTTATATTCTTCAATAGGAATAAAACAGTATATACATTATATCTTGATGTATCAGAGTAACAGTAGAAACACAACAAAGTTACTTTATGTTTTGTGCTTGACTTTTTCATGAATATATTGTGTCATATCCTATATTTAGCTGCAGGAGTCACTATCATTTGTTTTAACAGAGATAACTATATTTCAGGGGCAGACATTTTAGTCGAGCTCTCGCTGGCCATGGTGCACACATCACTGTCAAAAGGACCTTTGGTAGAGATTTACTTCATGTAGCTATGTGGCTAATAAATTTAACAGATAAAAAATATGGTGTTATGGCTGTTTCATCCACTGTGTTACCAACGTACCCATTTCTCTTTCACTCGGTGTCTTCTGGGCGTTAAACTCCTCAAATCTTTCACTTTCCTCAGCAGCAGTCTGGTGTCCATGAGCAGCGCCATTACGCTGTGTGACAGTTAATTGGGTCCGACTCCGCTCCGACAGCCCAAAACTAAAGTTCCCCCACGCATGAACTATCCCGAGGGGGTGGGCCTTAGACAAAAAGCAAGTTGATGATTGGACTAGAGTCACGTCAGTAACCTTTGTCCACCAATGTGAGGATACTTCCGGTGTTCCCTCTCGCCGTTTCCGCTGTGTGACCGACGCTCCGACCTCACGTCCTCACCGAGCAGCAGCAGCAGCGAACCCTCCCGGCTCCAGCTCCCGTCCTCTGCGGGGATTCCACAGCAGCAATCATGGTGTTCGAGAGGAAGATGATCACGTACGACGACCCCGACGAAGAGGTAATGAAAACACCGCTTCATGTCCCTTAAATCACCATTTTACTCAGTGTATTAAGCCAAGTTACACAACCGCAGTAGCGTCAGCCCGACTCAGCGTCAGTTCTGTCAGTTCAGTGTCAGCTCTATGGAAGAAGCTCAGTTAAATGTGAAGAGTCACATGTTGACGATCGGGGGAAAAAAGTCAAATCAACTTCTACTAGTTTCAGTCACCAGATGTAGTGGGCTCGTTTTAATGATGACTGCTCTAGAGCGCCCCCCTCCGTTACATATATATCACGTCAGCGAATAGTTCCTGTTACTATGTTGGTTTTAAATATCTAGTCAACAACAACAGTTCAACACACGTGTTGTATTATGACTGCAATTTTAGCTGCATCATTGCATTTACATTTTCACATCAAACTAACGAGACATCTTTTTATCTGTTGCCACTGAACAGGAGGAAGATGCACCTGAAGAGGAAGAGGAGGAGGAGGAGGAAGAGGAAGACCTGGTGGTAAGTTTGTTTTCCGTGTATTTCATTAACCTTAGTTGGGTATGAAAATTAACTCGTCTATCATCATACACACAAAGCTCCCTAAGGAGAAACTATGAAAGTATGAACTTCAGTAGACACATACACAGATGTAAATTGTATTTTTAACACATTGCGGTTTGGCACTAGTTCACTCGAGTTATATTTATATCTGCATACTACCATGGGACTAAATAGAATTTGTACTTGGTCCAATATACTTGTTAGATTTCTGAATCACCTTCGCAATCAGCAGCTCAGACTAAGAGCTGTGTTGAAGTCGTGGCCTAATTTCCCCCGATATATAATATCCAGCACATTTCTCTCTTGTCCGTCTCAGGACCCTCTAGAAACGATACGAGCCAAGTGCGAGCAGACTGAACACTGTGTGCACCTCAAGGAGCGTTTGGAGGTCTGCGAAGCGCGGGTCGGCTCCAAGTCCAGCACAACGGAGGAATGCACAGAAGAGCTCTTTGACTTCCTGCATGCACGGGACCATTGTGTAAGTGAGGGTGGACACGAAGAGCCACTCTTTATTTAGATTATAAAAAGACCAGAGTACAGATAACTTGTTTTGTGAAGAGCTCAATCTGTGCCGCACTGATGTGAACTGTTCTGCTTTCTCACTACAGGTAGCACACAAGCTGTTCCACATTGTGAAATGACCGGCCTGCCCACTTCCAGAAACTATTTATGCGATCAAATTGTAAAATAATCCAGACAGCTCTGAAGACTATTGTTCTGTTTATTAATGTAAACGAGTTTTCTTGGGTCCCTGGAATAAACACATGTCACATTTTCTTTAGATCTTGCAGATTTCCAGACAGTGTCAGAAACTGTTACTAATTAATGAATCGCTGCTTGTATGGATGATGGACGCATACGTTTTAAATGGTGTTGAATCATCACCCATAATGTAGTAGCTTCATATGCAAAAGTAAATTTGCTGCTCCAGTAATGGAGTTTACCTCAGGTTTGGTCATAATTCATCATTCTGACTAGAAAATAAAAAGGTGTTTGTTGGTTTCCAGTTTGTCAGAGTTGCTCTTCATCATTTTCCACACACCTGTGGTGAAGAGGTGATTGACTGTAATTTCAGTTTACAGAGCTACTAAAGAAATTAAGGCTTCATTTTACAAAATCGCTAGGGTGATAAATACAATTATCAGAATAATCAGTGATACATGTTATGGTTTTAAAACAATACTCCAATCGCATGAATTTCCCTGTCATGAATTTACTGTCAGGTTTATTGAACAAATAAATAACTATAGTACTTTTAAATGAGAATTACCTTGAAATAATGTGAGGAGGGGAAAAACTATTCACATTTTTCCCCAACACTGTTAAGAGATCTGTATCAAATGTATGGCCCACTTCAGAGAAAGCCTTTCATTTGACCCATCTAACATCTACATGAGATATAAAGGCCACCAAACAGTGTATATGCATCGTAATCACATCAGGTGCGGCACCAAAAAGGCCCTCACACACTGATCGGATGTTCCCTTTACTTAATGACCATTTATGGAAGGAATACATTTTACTTTCCAACACCTGCAAAGCCAAGAATAATATTCATATTTTGTTCTTATCAAATATCTAAACCCAGAGGCAATGATACAAAAAAAAAAATACAGTTATGTTGATAACATTTTTATTCGTTTCCAAAAATCATATATTAAAAATCAAGGCATTATAAAAATAAGTTCTTTAAAAACAAAAGTGTCAGTACTGAACACATGGTGGCAGTGTGACTTCAAGTTAAAACAAACAGTGAGGTACATGATGAATGAAGGACCATGATATCATCAGAAGGACAAAGCTCATGCACACAGTGCACAATATTAGAGACGATGAGGAGTTCTCCTTTTCACCAAGAGTTTTCTTTGTTGTTGCCAACAAAATCATCCATGGAGGCCTGTAGACAGAGAAGACAGTCATTTTATAAGATATAGAACAATAAGTTATAGTCCTCCCATGTAATGTTCTGCTACAATTTCAAAATAAGGTTGTCCCAAATGCTTTGTTTTAAATTTGACACTTTAAAGTTATTGCCTTTTAAAAATATAAATCATCTATCCATGTAGAGTTTAGGTAGAAATTTGAGCAACTGTACCAACCTGCATGAGCAGCCTCTCCTTCCTCAGTTTCTTGTAGAAGACGAGAACATCTGGATCTGCACGCACCACACGGGGGTCAAAGTCCATGACCCTCAGGCCCTCCAGGCTCCGAGCGCGGGACAATGCCACGTACGCCTGGCCGCTCTCAAACACGCGTGCCAGAGAGATTTCCACACAGTCCAGTGTCATTCCCTGAAAAGACAGGAGACTTGTTCACAAACCAAAACAATAAACAAACACGGAAAATTATTTCAAAACAAAGAATTCATTGGCATTTTGTCGTCCATGTTGCAGCCTGGATGGATAATTCAGCGTTTAACCAGGAACCCCCGACTCCAGGATTTTTTCATATCTCAGTCGTATATATAAATACATAGCACATGTATGAGTTTTTTGTTAAAACCTCACCTTCATCTACAGCAACCAAAGACAGAGCTTTTTGCAGATCTATTTATTTTTACCAAGAGATAAGAAGCAAATCATTGCTCAGGGTCTGAGATTTGAAAAAATTTACCAACAGCCCAGTTTCAAGATTTTAAGCCACGTGGACAATATCTCTACCCCTGGTATTTTCCTGTATTCTTCATGTGCACTCATTTACTCTGAAAGGACACAAGTGGGGGATTTCTGTGTAGTGTCCCTGTGCATCGGCTCCTCTGCTGCAGATCAAACCCTTGAGACACATTGGCTGTGATCAATGAACTCAGGTACCCACAGGGCCCCCTATACTCTCCCCTATAACCAATTTCAGAGTGTGATGCCAGGATCTCGGAGTCTGCTGTGATATCAGAGTGGGAGTTACTGGTGTGACTGGTGATGACGCAGTTGCAGCTCAGGTAGGGGGGAACAGTAGTACTGGGTTAGTGATCAGGGCCTCTGTCCCTCAACACATAGCATTGTTACTCCTAAACTGCTTTCAGAAATGCACTGAAGTCAGGACATTTTCGGGAGGTGTTGTATGTGAGAACGAAAACGCCCAAGTCAGTTGCTTTGGACATCTTCCAGAGCTTTTCTTGCCAGCCCCTGGTGATATGTACACGATGGGTAAGACACAGACGGAGAAGTTGACTTAAAGACTGATTCAGAGCTTTCGGTGATTAAGGGCTCTTGATGTGCATGCTCTACCCAGACGGCACCGCGTGTCTGAATGTTTTGGACATTTTCCTGTTGTGAACACTTCGGACCCAGAGTTCATGTCCAAAAACAGCTCTAGACTCATCTTGCCGGAGTTTGTGTAATCATGTTACAGACTAATGAAAGATATTACAACTCACCTTGTGGGCAACATGAACGTCTGCTCCAAAGTGTCTAAAGACGCAGTGAGCTAATGCTTGTAGGTTTCCTGTTCCTAATACTGTGCTGCCATTAGAAATGAGTTATTGAAAACAGACTATAACAACATTTGTCAGGAGAAGATCCGATTATCTTTATCTGATCACAGTCTACATTTCTGACCTCTCATTTCCCCTTCACTGTTGATATCAACCCTGCACGACAATCAAAATCTGAACAAGACTGATCGTGCTCAGACACAGCAATCAAACCGTCTGCCATGTTTAGCTGCCTGGTCGTGATTACAAACACTGTACAAAAGAATCATAAATTTGTTTCAGGCCAATTCATTTAAAAAAGAAATGAATCAAGTGAGTCATTCTTTCAATAGAAAGACACCACACAACCCGGGTGCTCCACAGCAAGGTACTCCTCAAAAGCACAGTAAGGTCGTCATAGTGATGAGCAGTTTCTTCTCTGTATGACTGGTACTGAACCTGTACTCACCTGGCTCTTGTGGATGGAGATGGCCCAGGCCAGTTTGAGTGGCAGCTGCTGTCGACTCAAGTGGATCCCACCGCCGGACTTAAACACCCAGCGCTCTTGTTTAAGCACCTCTGTAACACCGCACAGGAAACGCACACGTGGGAGTCCTGGTAAAAAAAGGAGTGAGTCAGTCGACACTAACAGCAGTAAAAAAAATTTTTTCTATTCTGTTCATCCTGAACTGACAATCCACATAAAAGACATTGAACTATGACGCAATTAATAATCTTCCAGTGACGTTTTTCGTGTGAATGGAAGGAGACTGACGAGGCAGCTCTAAAATGTTGGTGTTAAAATTAGCATTAAGACAGATGGTTACATTTTCTGGTGGGGGCTTAGGCACGGCCGTGGAGTGGACACGATCATGAATAACAGATAAGACTGTTCACACAACAACTCTGGTGTGAGGGAAAAAAAATGGTGGCACAGAAAAACTAAAATCAGCAGAGACAAACAAACAATATGGAGCTGGCCTTGTGACACTGGTAGAAAAAGTATAATTGCATGGCCAACAGTTAATAATGTAACCATATATATATATATATATATATATATATATATATATATATATATAAAAAACTTGTGGCTAAGAGATATGCAATTATATTATTTCCACTAATGTCACCAGGCAGCTCCATGGTTTAGAAAAATACACTTTGACATTTTGGGGGAAATATTCTTGCAGAGGGTTCAGTTTGAGGACCGAGTCCACTCCTGTGTTTGTACATTACATATGAAGCTTGAGCCAGGAGACAGTTAGCTTAGCTTAGCATGAAGACTGAAAACACAGGGAAACAGCTAGCCTGGTCCTAGCACATGTTTTTCAACGCCAGTAACCCTGTCAGTATTATTTATTGTGATTGAGCATATGGATTAAACAAATGATATAATGTTTAAGTTCAGAATCTAGAAGGTACCAATATGAATATGAACCACAGAATGTCAAATCAATCCTATAAGTAATCCTCTTGCCAATCTAGACATGATTTCTCGCAGAGTTAAATACGTTTATCAGATAATTACTGACCATGTTTTCCGGACTCAAAAGCCACAACCACCCCTCTTGCTCCGTTCACCAGACCTCGAGTGACATCCAGGTTCTTTGCCAGCATGACCTAAAAAGCAAAACATTTTTAAAGCATCACATCACTCAAACAGAACAAAATGTTTGATACATCTAACAAGTGCAGTGTTGTATATGGCAACTAGTGGGTACAGAGATTATTTTATGGATTATGGTCAAACCTGAGCTCCCACTTTGAGTTGGATGAGTCTGTTGACTGGGCTGTGAACGTCTATAGTCTTCACCAGGCCTGGATCACTGTCGAGGGCCTCAAACACACGCACTGAACCTGAGGGATGGATAGAAATTCATTAAACCGGCGGGTGGTGACAATATAGTAAATGTAGACCGTTCTGCTTAATCTTTAAAACACACACAGAAAAAAAAACCTCCACTGCGGAGGTAACCAGAACAGGAAATAACTGGAGTCAGAAAATAAATAGCATTCAGCAGAGACTGAAGAACAGGAAACAGTTGCCACACATGGTTCAAACCCTGGATACAAGTTTATCCCATTTTCACCTGGTACCAAGCCACATGAAGTAACAGCAATTTCAAGATGAAATAAATAAATAAATAAATAAATATGATTGGATGGAACAATTCAGACCTGGAAGCTGCTGGAGTTTGTTCTCATTCGTGAGCTCCACGTCATCCTTGTGTGTGCACAGCCTGGTGGCTAGAATACCGTCCCTCTCGATGTTATGATAGGCGCTTTTTAACAGCTTTGCAGTGACTTCCTCCGTCACCCTGTATGGTGTTAGATTAAGACACAACACAAAAGTGTCGGGATAACAGCTCTAAATGCATCGACCATTTCTATATAAAATGTACAACACATCATTCTGCACATTTGTCATTAATCTATTAAAAATAATTGGTGCCTGGTGGTCACATTAGCTGGGAAATGGACAGTGATTATTGTATTATTATTATTATTATTATTATTATTATGTTACCTGCCCACTCTCACTGCCTGCAGCAGGGAGATGAAGGTCTGGTCCGTTTGCCTCCGCACTTCCGTTAGCTCCATGTTGACCTGGATGACCTTACGCCAGCTCCTGGCCTGAGGGTTCACAGGTGAGACTTTCACTCACTTTCACTACTGTGTTTCTTCTAAATTGTAGGTTTCTTTACCCTAGAACGGACCAGTTACATTTAAATACCTTATATGTACATCTGGGGCGAGTCCTTTTACGTTTCTATGACAACCCAAGGCTACCAAAAGTTATCTTTCATGTGAGGTGAGAGGCATTCAGCCGCAATATGCAACTTCATCACTAGATTTCACTAAACTCTACTCACAACCTTTAAGAAAAAAAAACTAGATCATTTCAGGGCACTCGTACAAATAGAGTAGTTATAATTTTCTAATATTTGACTGCAAATGGCTGAATCGCCTTCATCACCGTATATTTATTCGTTATGCAGCATGTTCGTAACAATATGACAAAAACATAGAAAGCGTCAAGTTCCATGACGATCTGACCTGGAAGCAGAAGGTGGCGTTCTCCTTTCCTTTAGATACAGGAGGAAGCTGAAGGAAGTCACCACATATGATCAGCTGGATTCCTCCGAACGGCTCAGTCGACCTCTTCACTGACCTAAAGGAGAACAGTGAAAAGTTGTAAATCACGAAAGATGAATATAAGGATTTATATCCCGAAAGTGTTAAATGTACTATCACACAAGACAGAAACGTTGAGTATCGTGTCAAGAGTTATTAGTTATCAAGTTCTGTGGCGAGGGTCAATTGAGAGCATTGACACAGTTTCCTGTACATGATGAAATAATCTCAGGAAAGCTTTACATAAAAAAATGGAATTTTATCGTCATTATGAATTGATCAAGATCTTTTTTGATTTTGTAAGACTTAGGGCTATTAGTTCTCTTCTTGTGCAAGTATCATAATTTAATTAAACAGCTGCAGCCACTTCAGTAACAAAAATCTTCCGGCCTGTAGCCACAATACAAGAAAAGACACAGAGGAAAAGCTCAAACACACAAGCAGGAGTTATATTGTATTAAAGTTTATGCAAGCGTATAATATAGTAACATTGACACGTGTTCATTTACACTGCAGCCAGATGTAGTATCAACGTTCAGCTTTGAATCTCCTCTCACCTGGCGACTGACTCGAGCTTGTCAAAGAACTGAGCCTCCACCATGGAGACCTCGTCGATGATGAGGTGTCGACAGGTGGTCCAGTGCTGCAGCACCCCGGGCCGCTGGGCCAGCTCGATACACTGCTCCAGAGGGGCCGAGCCCGAGCCCATACCTGGACAGATGGTCAGAGTGGGTTAGTAACCCCTAACCCTTCAAATACATAATTCAGACCCTCTACTGTATATTCAGATTTAATCCAAAACATCTGTTAACGTGGAGAGACAGTCAACAGCACCCCACCAATAATATTAAAGATTCTTAATCTAAAATACACCAACACACATTGTTACATGAGGCTCATGAGTCAAATACAAGAAATGAAAAAAAGACTTTAAAAAACAAATATTGAATGGGTGTGGGATGGATTAGTTAAACGTAGGTATATATTTATTCTGATTGGATCAACGTGTGATTCTTGTATGATGCGACAGAGGTAGGTCTCTCACATTAACCACAAAGCTTATTGTTTAAGGGAAGTATGGATTTCCTTATTAGAATTTCTTTCACTGGGATTTGATATGATCTGTTTGGAGTTTTGTTTTCTTTATTTTGTTTTAACACGGAAATCGAAATAAAAAACTATGACAATGAAAAACAGTCTGTCGATCGGCCTAAATGAAAGAACAAAAGAAGAAATGGCTTATATTGAAGGTAAATATGTGTGAAGGTCTTAGCTCATCAACATAAAGTTACTTACTGTTTTCTCTGTTTTGTATCATTGAAAAGTAAATGTATTTGGGTTTTGGACAAATAAAACAAAACAAAAGCCGAAGGTTAAAAGATTGACTCTGAAAATAAGATTGAATTATAAGTAAAGGAATCGTAAGCTGCAGCTCTATTGATGAAGATGCTGACTCATACTTTTCTTTTTTAGGACAGCAAAAAAAAAAATGAAAACAGATGATTGCTCATCCTAATTGAGTTTTTGTGACATGCCCTTGTGGAAACCAGCTAATTGAACAATCATGACGACAAGCGTTATTACATCTGGGGGGCAAAAATAAATTCTCTACACAAATAAAAATAAAAAACATAAGCAGACACACTTGTATTTAATTTCTATTTAGTCTACAATAACAGACCTGCAAAGCTGTGCAGCGTTGTTCCTCCAATGTGACATGCAGCCACTCCTGTACTGGCTGTGGCGAAGGTGCTCTTTGGAGGAAGAGATCCCATGATCCTCTTTAACAAGAACGACTTTCCTGTGCCTGAAAAACACAAAAAGTCAAACTAGCTCAGAACTGACAATTACTCAAAAGGACATATGCACTTTCTCCTGGTGGTAAAACACCATAAATGTGCCATGGAAGCAGATTTACACCAGGTTTGCTCACAGAGATGTTAACATGAATGAAAGAAAACATTGTTACCACATGACACCAGGGAACGATTTGGTTGACGTACAGTTCATGCGATGAAAATGTCACATTACCAGCACTTCCAGTAAAGAAGACGTTCTTTCCGCTCAGCACTGCACTGAGAACAGCTGCCTGCTCTTTATTCAGCTTACGTGAGGGCAGAGACAGGATGGGCTTCTTACTCGGATTTGTCTTCGACTGAAAGAGTCAACTTTAAGTTAGTGGCGCATCATCTTCAAGGACAAGTCATGAAAAGTGCTGCATTAAAAGTTGACATTCAAGGCTTGTGCATAAAAAAACAACATTGAATTCACTTAAAATGTTTATGTCAAGCACTTGCACAAAAAAAATGTAATTCAAAACATCAGAAACCTCAGAGAGAGCCTGATGTGAAGGATTGCTCTGCCAATATGTTGCATGTAACAGATCATGTCAACAAAATAAAAGCATTTACAACACTGATGAGTGTCTAACATAAATGGAGAGGTGTATTAATAAAAAAAGAGTCAGACAGAATTGAAGGAAGCAGTGTTATTGCTAATAATGACAGTTATTGCCAAACATATTAAAGCTATATGTATAGGGTTCAATAACACATCAAAACCAGTTAAATTATCCAGATTTGAAAGGGATCAGATTCAGTGAGCGTGTGCAGAACTCACAGGACTGAAGTTGCTGTCAGCCCTCGACCTCTTGACCTGGCGTCCAGCTGCAGGCCCCTTGTTGGTGCGCTCGGTGAGGCCTGTGGGCGCCTCTTTGCTCCTCAGCTCATTGACCTTCTGGATGTCTTTCTGCTGCAGGGGGCTGATGGCCTCGAAGCTGCGGGGCCGAGCCGCCTGCAGCTTCTCCCTGTGGCTCAGGGGCCTGCTGCTCTGCCAGGCCTGGTGCTTGATGCTCAGGGTCTTGAGGAAGAGGCAGAGCCGGTCGGGGGGGCAGTTGGAGATGAGCAGCTGGATGTTCTCCTGCAGCAGCTTCACGGTGCACTTGCCCTCTCTGGCGAACTTGGTGAAGAGCCTGAAGTCCTTCAGGTGGAAGCTCTGTGGGACTTTGCCGTCGTGCAGCCGCAGGATGATCTCCTGGAACTCGTTGCGGCCCAGGGTGACGGAGGCTCTGCGGAGGAGCTGCCTGCGGGAGGCCTGCCCGGAGGAGTTGAGCTGCTCCACGGTCACACAGCACTGCAGCTGGGCTCCGTCCTCTCCGGCCAACATGGCTGCGGCTCTCTGACGATCCGACAGGGAATAATCACAAACGCACGTTATTCTGATGGTGTGGTCTACATGTTTGTCCGAAACAAGAATCGGTGTTTTGTTTCCTCAGACTGAACTGAATCCATGTAACGCTACAACAGCTGCGCCCCGTTACAACAACACAAACATCACACATGTAGTCAGAAACAACATTTTAACTTTACTCCGGGTTCTGAACCCTTCTCCAGATCAACTCCCACCTCTTACCTTTGTGTTTTGTTTGTGTAAACTCAGCCCGGACCTCCGTCTCGCTCCTTCCTCTTGTCTCCGTGCAGCTGCTCTGCAGGAGCAGCCACCGATTTTCAAATTGTCGGTGCGTGAGATCAGCCAATGGCAGCGCGACGCTCCCGGCCAATCAGAGGGAGGAGATTTAACAAAGCGCCCAATGAGCGATAAGTAGGGACGCCCCCTCATCCTCCTGACCAATAGAATAGGTTTTGACTGATGACATATCTGGGAGGGGAAACACATGGCTATCCGGAAATGGAAACGGCAACAGTGCTACTCCAACCTTAGATAGAGGCTGAATTTATTATAATGTGAATTATCATTATTTATTTATGAATGTATATAACTTAAATTTTGCAGATGCCAATGGTGGAGATTATTTCATGATTATATTTTGCGTCATTTATCTGAATCTGTAGAGTCACTTGTGACTAGAGATGTAATACTACTACTATATGGAAAGCTATTATTATATATTTATTCATAGAGCACTTTTCAACTCAAAGTACAAAGTGTTACACAAAGGAAACAAGAAGAAGGACGTGCATATTTAATAATGATAATAATTGCAATAATTATAGAGATAAAAGACCATTAATAGCCTGGCACCCCTAGTTAATCCAGGGATATGCTTTGGCAAGGCAATTAATTCCAGTGCTTAGGTCCCTGATGGCAAATGTTCTGTAGCCCCTTGTTTTCAGCCCATATTCAGAAATAGACAGCAGAACCTTGCCTGAAGATCGCAAGCTGCACAGAGGTCAACAGGGAATCAAAAGATCAGAGATATAGCCTGGTGCCAGGCCATGAAGAGCCTTACAAGTAATCAACAGCATTTTAAAATCAGTCCTAAACCAGACTGGGAGCCAATGGTAAAACATGAGAAGAGGTGTGATGTGATCAAATCCCTTAGTTCTAGTTAATAACCTTGCAAATAGATGTGATTGATTAAAAAGTACAATATGTGACAGGCAGGGTGAGGGTTTTTGATCAGTGTCTGTAGAAATCAGTCTCACTTACACTTTGATCATCAGCCTGGATCGAGTAAAAGTCTCAAGTAAAATGTCAGTGAGAAGAAAATAAGAAAATAAAGCAAATATCATGATCAACCCCAAATATTTAAAATATTATCATTACCTTATTATTCTTGAGTTTAAGTGGAACATCTTGTAAAGAAAATTGTGTCTTATACTGTAGTACTAATCACAAGTCAAGATGCCCTTAACAGTTTGGGTCTTGTAGAGTAATTTCCTCATTAGTCTCCACATCCTGGGTCTGTCACACGGGTTGACTAGTTGAAAAATGTTTTCATCTTTACTGCTGCTCTTTCTGAAATATCATTCCCACCTTCACACGTTTTACTACTTTGCCCTATAAAAAATCAAGTGCAAAATAGAAATAGGATCCACATTTAAATAAAGCAATACTTTATATTTCAAATAGTAAATTTGAAATAAATTTTTATATGAAACATATGTATTGTGAATGTAACCACACACACACACACACACACACACACACACACACACACACACACACACACACACACACACACACACACACACACACTGTATGTATATATGTATTTATATATTTATTTCCGAAGGTCTTTAATTATAAAGATTCTTAAACAGTAAATGGTCCTTTCAATCTTTGCATGACACACTTGTATAAGCGCCAGCACTTCACTGCTCGTCCAAAAACAGGACAAGATGGTGACCTGCAGTGCTCGCCATCACCATGATACTGTTAAATCACAATGTGACCCCTGATCAAGACCCCTGATGACCCCAGGACAATGGGGATGACGCACCCCAGTGCATCCTATAGAGGCCCAGGTTCTGCTGGTCTGTTTGGATGCTGCAGTCAGGTCCTCCAACCAGCCGCCGCATCCAGCTTCACCTCAGAGACAGCAGCCGACAATTAGGACAAGGACCATCACAATGGGATACTCAATATTCTATAGCTTCTGTTCTTTTGCCTATGTTTCTTTATAGAATAATAATGAATAGCATTGGCCGAGCCTTCTTATCAGATACGTGTAGAGTCTGAGTACTTCCATTTTCACATAAAAATGTAAAATAATCGTCCCTAACTTTAATACGTTTTTATGAGTTTGAATACTGGGGATAGTCCGGAGAGGGGATAGATAATTTCCATTGAAATGACCTCACTGCAGGCAAAACGTTAATCAGTGCTCTTTGAAGGCCGACCTTCAACCTCCATAATAAAAATTCCAGTGGATTAAAATGCGTCCAGCAGAATGAGGGGACATTTTTTTTTAAACACAAAAAAGTTTTCCATTTTGGGGATTAATCATGAGGAATGAATCGTTCCTGTTATGAAAAACAACAGTCTCTGCGTCAGGTGGATTCAGTCGGTTGGTTACCGTAACAGTGGCTTGTTGTGGATTCAAGCCTGCAGGGTTTAAGGTGACTGTGCTCGTATGAGCTGCAGCCGTGGTACATTTATAGTAAACACTGGCCTCTGATGTGACTGCACATATTCCGGCCCTTGCGTTATAAGGATGAGCACAGCAACATCACTCTGCCCAAACCAGTCCAAACCACAACAACTTTTAATTCGCTGTGTTCCAGCTAAACAGAAGAGCAACAGTGATTTCCCGACATTATGTGAAAATGGAAAGATACATCTAATGGGGAAATATTTAAAAGCCTTAAGTAATGTGTGCACAGCATTCTTTTAGAGGCATTTTGAGCACACAGAGCAAATTATCATCAGCAGTAAGATGCATTAGAGCACATTTTCATTAGCATGTGATGGCTCTTATCTTATAGCCTATATTGAAATGGCAGAGAAGGACGCTCTTTGCAACTTACAGACGGACCACAGTCTCATCACTAAATAGACAAATGGTGAATACTGGAGCCTCTCAACTCCCACAGTCCTCCAGTGACATTATGGGACATTATCAAATTATAAAGGGGATAACTTAATAAATGTGAGTTTTTCTTACACTGCGGCAGTAAAAGAGCTGGTTCTGTCATTGTGCTGGTCCATCTGTAATAAGCTAATTAAGGTCTGGACACAATAACACAGAGCAAAGGTGCTGGTTTGTTTTTATTTGAGGTTTCGGGGTTAGGCAATTATCCCTAAATATCCTTGGGGATATTTGCATAATGTCGTTCTCGGTTTTCTCTGCTCTGCTCCCAGCCTTTACCATGATGTCTGTCTGTACAGTAACAGATCTGCAGACGGAGGCAGATACCTCATTGTATCCTGCCAAAGTAAAGTGCACATCCATTACCATCCCCATATCCATCCACACATACACACACACACACACACACACACGTCTGCTAACTAATATTGTTACTCCAGAGCAACATGAAGGTGCAGATCCTCTTGCCAGCTCAACAGCCAATTATGTTTAGCTTTTGAATATGAAGTCAAAGGTGGTAAAGAGCAGCTACAGCTTTGCACGGCTTCTATTTTCACACCTTTGCCTTATGTAGTTTGCATGTGGTTGATTCCTTCAAACCCTTCATGCTGTAATAGGGGTTTAAGAGAAGAAGGGATTTGTTGAGTAAACTGAACCTCACAAAACTTATATTTGATGGGAAATATCTTATGAATAGGTAACCCTAACCCTATTTCACCAGGGATTGTATGATTTTATTTTATTTTTTATTTTTTGCTTTGCTCTGTTTTGTGTGCGCAAGGAAAGGAAGGAAAGAATAATACAAATATTTAAATATAAAGACATCCTTTATGAAATAGTTAGCTTTACACATCATAACATTTACCTTTTAATCTCCTAGTAATGATTTCAATAAATTATGAATACTTTCACTTCTGTAATAGGTGACATTATGGAATAACTTGACATATTTTGATAGTAATAGTTTTTCACAGGAGTACTTTTACATGTTGGTATATTTACTTAAACTTAAGTTTCCATTAATGGATTTCCACCTGAACTTGAGCCATGAACTATACCTGAGCATGATATGTATCCACAAGATATTTGTGTTATGGAAGTGGAGGTTTAGTGAGAAAACTAAGTTCCTTGTACAAAAGTAAAATCAAATAATACATGTGTTTTTCATCTTGACTTTGCAGGTCAATGTTGTGATTAAAACGTAAACCCCACAGGTTTATAATTTGCATTGCACTATACAAACAGACAAACATACAAACTGTGCTACATAAACCTAGCATGTGTGAAATGGACTAGAAGTGAGTGCATTTGCATTTTTAAATTAGCAGACAAAGTGATCCAAACCAAACTGAAAATCTGAATCAGGTTTCACACATTAAATATACCTCGCCCTGAATGTCCGCATTGCATTTGCGTGTAAGATGTTGATATTTCTACACATAGAGCAGAATCTTTTTCTGCACCCGTTCAAATCCGGCCCGCTGCTTCGAGACAAGTAGCACCCTAAAGACTCATTATTTCTGGAGTGGAGTAATATGGCCTATGACTCAACCTGGTGTTTCTAAGAACGCAAACGTAGTCTGTGACAGTGAGTCCAGTACAGCAATAATCCAATCCTTTACTAAGATATCGGGCTGGCTCTGGAAATTGGTCCCTTTGATGAAAAGGAAAATGCCTTGAAAGAGACGGAGGACATACAATAGGATGCATGAGAGGATCCTTCATCATTAAGTACAAAAAATACAGGACGAGCAGCAGACTCCAAGTGAGATATATTTATCTGACATTTGCTACATCAACCAAAATGCAGTCCAAACCAGACTGAAACCAACATCAAGCAAGTGAGTTTGTAATAAAGAGAAAATTTCTTCTTTATGTTTTTATTTTTCGATCGTAACGTTTCATCAACCCATTTTTTCTTTTGAAGAAAAAGCTGTAATGGTGATTAAATTCAAGCTTATCTGAACATGTAGAGACTCTCATCACAGACAACACATATGAAGATGTGATCAATAAGATTAAATACATTAAAATGCACAGCGTTAAAGACATACAATACGTATACATTGGAATTCAATCCCTTTTGAAAGAGACTGTGACTGTGGTAAGTATCAGAATAGATAAAAGTGACTCAGTAGAAAATAGTAATAATTATCAGTGAAGAATTTAATTTTGAATATATATTCCTTTATGGTTTATTAAAATTCATTGACCCCTGATTTCATCAAGATTGTGTTTGACTCTTCTGTTTTCTTCATTTAATTGCAACCTTGTGTAATCCTATACAATTATCAAGATGTTCTGTTTCTCAAAACCGATTTCGAGCAAGCCATGGTGCCATCGCCATGGAAACACATCCAGGGCGATAATAGCTTCCTCCTTTCATTTGGCATTTGTAGAGCTTAAAAAAATCTGCAGTGACATAAGATAATATATACATATACAATATAATAGTGCTGGTGACTGACTAAAATGTAAATGAGTTCATTATAATCTGCTTATTAAACTATGGCTCAAGCAGATCATTAAAGCCTGTGAACTGATCATTTTGAAACCGTGTCTTTATCACATCAGTTTATCTAATATATTATTTCCTTTCCTCCTCATGCCGTCCTGATGACAGGTGAGGCAGTGACTTCTCATGTTCAGCAGACAGTAATAAGTCAGAGGTGCTGGCAAAGAACTGTCACTCTGTCTACAGTAATGAGGCTGCTGAGTTGTCTCGTTTGTGCAGGCAGAAAGCGGCTGGAGAACAACTGTGACACCTTTAAAACAATTATAGGCAAAATGGCCCCCTGCAGATGGCAGAACTCCGCCAAGGCCCAACAGAGCCCTTAGGTTCAGCATCAAAGTCAGCATGTTTGTTTGATATAGTCCTGAAACTACAATTGTTTTAGAATCTAGGACAAGATGTTGAATGTCCCATGTATGTTTGAAGGACTTCTGCACAATTAACCAACTACCAGTAGATGTTAGCAGGTGTTAGCGGCCACCAGCAGATGTTAGGGACATAACCTCAGTTGTGAGCCTTAGCGCCATTGTGTAGCGCCACAAGTGTTTTGGCCTTGTAATCATGGATACAGGCTGAACGTGAGGGTACTCTGAGGCTAAAGCTAAATCTGATTGGCTACTGGCATGTATGGCAGTTCTATGAAAGCCATGTGGCCCCACTCAGTAGATCAGACATCCACTGACTAATATTGTTGGTTGATCAGACCTGGGTGTATGTCCCTAGCCTCTTGGAGCCCAGTTGGGATCTTAACTCCATTTGCTGCAGCGTTCTGCAGTGTGATATGTTTCTTTAATGGTCTGGTGCAAGGCTTGTCCGTGGATCCACAGATCTTTGATCAACTTGATGGTGGATGTTGCAATGAAACCCCTGCAGCCATGCACCACAGGGTAAACTGTTGCTTTCCAGCCACGTCGCCTTAAATGCCATGTCTGAATACTCTCATTTTCCTCTCATTCGCTTTGTCAAAAGCATCCTGGGTAATGTCAATTCTACATTAAAATTGTTTTCCATTCTAAGTAGACGACATGCAGGGTGCTGGACCAGAGTACCAGGTCTTAGGCTGGTAGTGACTATATGTGATGGGACTGCAAGCCGCTGGCCCACGTCCACCAACATCTCCCAGTCTTGAGCTTGCTCCATCTGACCCCTCCTGGTCAGTGGAGGAGGCCCTCTCTGTCCCTGTTCCCTCTTGCGGACAAATGTTTAAATGAAACATACATATAAACTGTTGATTGCCTGAGGTTATGTTTTGTTTGTCGTATTGTATTTGAATGCAGCTTGATTGACTGTAATGGGGCTGTTTGGCCTTGGTGGAGGTGGTGCTCTACTGAGTGATATCCTATTTCCCTATATCAACAGTAACTCAGCTATATGTTACCGTACAGCACCTGAAATGACTCTACCTCCACATGAAACCAGCTTTTAATCCATTGGATGTAGTTTTGTATTTGGATCTGCACCAAACTGCACACACTCATTAATAGCATTCCCCTGAATGTGCCTGGTTGTTTTTCATCAAGTTCCATAAATGATTCCCTCAGGAAATCTGTGAAAAAAATCTGCCCTATCTCACAATGTCAAAGGGGGAAAAAAAATCCTGGATCTGCCCATTAGTCCGGATCCACCCCCAAGTTTAACGGGTTCTTTATTGGCACATGTCAAAATGGAAATCCGTTTTGTAGTTTTCGTGTAATCCTGTTAAAAATCCATCCAATTAACAAACAGACCAACAAACCGATCGACAGAGTTCAAAATATAACTTCCGTGGAGGTAATTAATATTCTGTTTGAGGAAAACAAACAGTAAACACCCTCCCATAGAAGAGAGAAGACACCTTCAGCGTCACCTCTCAGTGGTTTGTGTCTCGGATGTCAACGTGTTTCATTTAGTTGAGGTTAGTGGCTCCTCTGGTGGCAGAGATGATGACAACTGATAAATGACTCATTTTCCTATCAATTAATTACTTTGCCTGTGACTCCATGCTCTGTTTAACAGATGTATCAAACTGCTTTTAAATGCCCGTGAAAATGATTTGCCTCATATTCATTCTTTTTAATTAGGTAGTCCATTTATTACCTTTGCAATGTGCATGCTGTTTTTTTGGTGCAGGAAGGAGACGAGTCCTCCTTTGATCTTTTCAGCAGAGGTATAGATATTGTAGTTTGGCCAAATATGTCGGTCTCTAAATGTTGTCTTCTGTTTTTTCGGTGTAAAAGATGTTTAGAGAGGATGCAAACATCACAATAAAAAATAATAAAATATAGAAGACAGGAAATGATGGGAGACGGGTAAAGCAAATATAGTTAACAGATGTTGAGGTGGAGGCTGTTCAGATAAAGAAATGTGTTGTTAAACGACCCGTTTTAAGACCAAAAATCACAGACTCGCGAGCTGAAACAGTTTAATAAATTATTTATTGACAGTGTCCTTTGGTTTGAGGGATGGATTCATTTCACCAGTGTGTTGTCGAAGCATTGTGGAGAGTCAGAGGAGGCAGTGAGGTGACGGCTGAGCAAGTGCAGGTGATGAGACGAGGAAGAGAAAATCCAAACAGGAAACGCATATGGAGATAGATGTGACAGAATACAGAGGAAAACTGGCCTGGACACCTGAAACTCAGGGTTAGGAATACACTAAATGACTGAAGGAATTACAGATTAGAGTTTGGCTGTGACTCGACCAATATGAACAATCTGGTGGAGTCTGGAGAGATTTCTCTCTCTCTGTCTCACAAACACACACACACGATCCTTAGCCAGCCAATCATTTCATTCAGTCCGAATGAATAACTGAGTGCCACAGACACCAGCTTTTTTTCTTTCTTTTTCAATGACTTAGTTCAATGAGATTAGTATTGAGCTTTGGTCCCCATGAGGTCTACTGACAAGGTCAGTGTTTATACTGGAAAAGGTCACACACACACACAAACACACACACACACACACACACACACACACACACACACACACACACACACACACACACACACACACACACACACACACACACACACACACATTTTGGCTGGTCTGTACTTTCTGACTATTTCGCTTAAGGGTAACAGTTGTGGTTAGTTATTTAGTTATGATGGTTAGGAGACAAATTATGTCAGTGAGAGTAAAAGAGAAAACGTGTAAATTTCATTGTTTCATTGTAGTGATAATACAAAAAACATATTATTGTTTTCATTTCACACAATGAAAGACGATGATAAATTTGCTTTATTACAGAGATATGAAACCTGACACCCATCCGTCTTGGGGCAGGCTTCATTAAGCCTCCTGGTTTCTCTGCACTCTCTAGAAATTCTGTGGATAATGTGATTTCATCCTCTCACGGTCTCTTCTTCAGTATTCAGACATGT
Organism: Hippoglossus stenolepis; assembly: GCF_022539355.2. NCBI lineage: Eukaryota > Metazoa > Chordata > Actinopteri > Pleuronectiformes > Pleuronectidae > Hippoglossus > Hippoglossus stenolepis. The sequence goes on from NC_061493.1 coordinate 9,699,875, forward strand.
GGGATTGTGTGAAACGGATACTCAAGGGTGCTGTGATGGGATTAACATCTAGTGTCTCGTCACTGGAGATTATACTGTGGAGGTAGTGTTTGGAGGAGAGATGAGGGGAGAAGACTGCTAATAACACAAGTGACTGTCACATTAATAATAGAAGAGTGGGCAGTGGGTGGTCTGCATTGTGTGTGGAGGTGATGCTACAGGTACGAGCCCATTAATACACTGACACCACTGTCAGATTTTAAAGCTTTTAATTGCATATTCTCAGACATGTATTGTCAGGCTTTTTTTCAAGGTAAAACTAAAAACCTGAAAAATTATAAAAAAGTAGAATAGTTCATGCCAGATGTGCAAAACATTTTAATAGATCAGTTATAAATAAATGTATTGTCTTTGAAATGACATACACTCATGGGAATATAAACAGCTATTTCGTTGCCTGAATATTGTCACATCATTTTCACGATCACAGTCCAGCTCAGGTCCTGCCCCTTTGTTGATTCCTCCTGAGACTAAGTCATGTTTGCTTTGGTTTGTGTTGTGAGAACAGTTCAGACAGACAGGGTGAGCAACCTGATATAGTTCATGGGTAAATCTCTTATCCACAACACAAAAATCTTTTAAAAAATGCGTTTCATCTTTTCATCTTTTCAGCGTGAGTCAGGAGTCGTGCAAACGCTGCAGCTGATGACCTCACTCCCTTCTCTGTGATACCAGGTATCTGTAAGTCAGGTGCCTGCAGGTCTTTGTCTGAAATGAAAACTTACAACCCACCACTGATACACATGATTACTCATCCTTGTTAGAGAGGCATGAATCAGTCAAAATGTCTTTACATTAATACACAAAGTGAAATAGATTCCAAACGTTACAGAGACGTGGGGATTGTTAAACACCGATTTGCACTTTTTCTCTCCACACACATGCACATTCAATTTTGTTACATTCCCAAACCAGAAATTAAAGCTCTAATTAGAGTAATTAGTATGCACCATCATATTGAACATTGCATCTGTTTTTCAGAAAGTTGGTACAGATCTGTGTGTGTGTGTGTTTGTGTGTGTGTGTGTGTGTGTGTGTGTGTGTGTGTGTGTGTGTGTGTGTGTGTGTGTGAGTGTGTGTGTGTGTGTGTGTGTGTGTGTGTGTGTGTGTGTGTGTGTGTGTGTGTGTGTGTGTGTGTGTGTGTGTAGTATTAGTAGTAGCTCATGATGAAAATGTTCAATATCCTAGAGCCATCTGACCCATGAAGTGAAAGCCCAGTATGGAGGACCATTAGCACTGATGGCGGCTCTCTGGCTGAGCATGGTGAGCCAGTTATCATCTCCATTCATTCATTTTATTATGAATGAATGAGAGATACTGTCTAACTGTGACCACAGCATCTATTAACACATCTGTGAAGATCACCAAAGCTTTAACAGTGAGTTCAACTGACCAGGTCAAATTGTCTATTAATACCCCTATATCCTCCAAGGAATGTTTACCTTGTGACCCTGAGGTTTACCTGTATGATTGTTTACTCCCTCAACCGGAGGCTTGGTCCATCATATCTTATGACCTTGGTTGCTATGGCAACTGCAGATGGGCAGTGAACCAGTTGGATGGTTTCAGTTTCTTCACAGTTATCCTTGAAACAGACAATGAACTATTGCACAGCTTTAAGGACACCCTCTCCAACATCCTGATACAAAAAAGCACATAAAAATGTTGAACATAATTTAATTATATAATAATATTTTACCCGTACAATGCTCCTGGTAGACCGTAAACTGTTGTGTGGGGCGCCGGGCAAATGAAAGTGTATAGATGTCCGTAAATCTTTGCCAACCACAGGACCTGAGGCTAATCTTTAATTGATTGTTGCAGATTTTCCACGGGACACAGCTCTTTGCGCCACGGACACTCCCACTTTTATTTACAGCCAATAGGCATTGATTTACCTTTTTTTTTTTTTATCTAATGTGATTGGTCGACCCTCGACGCCGTCACTGAGTTACTTCCGCTGCGAGATGACCGGCAAAGATATGACGACGTTGGCTTCTCCCGCTCCTGTTATGAGTAACAGAGGTGGCTGACTGGATGTGGTGTAAGTAATGCCTTTCATTGCTTCCCCTGTTTGCTGTTTCAAAGTGTGACGATGGGGGTGCAAGACCTAAAACTTCTCTCTGAAAAATGCAAACGGCATGAAAGCTGCCACAGTCACTTCGACACAATGAGGCTGCACTTTTGCAGAAGGCTTAGCATTGCTCAGCAGCTCGATGAAGGCTACAGGTGTGGTGTGTTGTTTTTGTTGAGTCTGGCTTCAGTTTGTTTGCACCCCCCTCACCAAAAAATAAATAAATAAATAAACTGCAACCCCCCAAAACATTTTATCACCAGCCGCCACTGCTCACTAGTATCCCTAAAATCCCCAATACACCTCCACAGACAGTTTTTGAGTTGACGTCTGATGTATTTTCATTCATTCTATGTGCAGCTTAATGTCAGAACTGTCTATCAGCGATATTGTTGCCAATTCATTCAGTTCGACACAACTCAAATACCTTTTGAACACATTTTGCAAAGTGGCGGTCAATTTACCACTTACACTGCACTGAGCTCCAGGCTGAGGAGCAGAGACGAGGTGAATGATGGAGATGTGTGGGATGCACACACATGCACTGCATATATACAAACACACGGCTGACCTACACTGACATGTAGCAGGACATGTGTGGGATGTTAGCATTCAGAAGTACATGAGAAAACAACTGTCAAGTGATTGTGTCTTTGTGTATGTGTGTGTGTGCGTTTGTGTATGTGGGAGGAACAGATATCTATTGCTCCTGGGGTATATCACACCAGTAGTGTTTAATAGACCCCAGAGCAGGCCTCCGAAAACAGATGTTATTCATTTGTAATGTACCAGCTGGAAAAAATAAATAACAGCCTTATAAACAAGCTGATACCACTAAACATAATTTTAAAAAAGAAAAGAGAGAAAATTAAGTCATACATTAAATGGAAGGACAAGAGACAAAAGAGAGAAGTCCAAGGAGGAAAAAGGAAAGATTGAAGGCGAGGGTAGAGGGTCTAAATGAGCTTTAGCCTCCCCAGTGTAATGAGCTTGGCAGCCTGCAGCAGGAGCCGCGGTGTGATTGGAAGAAACAGTGGTGGAAGTAGAAAGATCAGTTAGAGCTGGATGACGACATCGGAGAGACGTCGTCTTCCATCACCCCCCGTCATCCGTCATTCCCCCCCCCCACACACACACACACTGAGCAGCGTGACGACATAAAGACAGTAGCATCACCATCGAATTACAGCGGCGACGCAGACGTCATTGCCGCACCTCATTCAGTCACTCTACCCAGGAAGGAAACTCACCGTCAATATGTTACCCCCTCAGGAGTGTGTGTGTGACTGAATGATGGGAGTGTGACTACTATAAATACTGTGCCGAGGTTGAATGCTCCCACCCATTCATCTGCAATGTACATCCATGTCTGTCCAGACACAATGAAATGAAGACTTTGAAAGATGTTTTCAATGGGAGAAGAAATGTAGGAATGTAGCCGTGATTTGAACTGAGGGATGGACAACTTCAAAACATAATGCTTCTGGCCACATAAAAACACCAAAAACTAAATAAAGACTCTCCTGGTGCACCTTCCTCTCTTTTGGTCTGCTGCTCTGTTCTTGGGATTCTATACATGGGCTTCCTAACAAGCTCTTAATCCTTCAGGCGCTCACATACTTCAGAGGAGAATCAGGAGTTTATCTGCAGGCCGAGAGAAGTCCAAGCTTTTTTAAAACTCGAGATGTTCTACTGGGAGTTCTCCGCTGTGACTAACTGCAGGTCTGTTAAAACAGCGGCGATGCAAAGTGTGGGCGTCCAAGAGGTGGGTTTCAGTCTTCAGGCAGTCACCACATCCAACCATGGACTGTGTACGACATGACTGCTTCCCTTATGTAAAGCCAAAGAATCTCGATCGTCTCTTAGCAGCAGTACACATCAAACATCCCACTTCCTCCATGTTAATGGATGGTACAAACTAAAAATTCACATTTTTCTCAAAGATGGTTTCTGTCATTTGAGGTAGTTCCTAACCACGCTGATGTTTGTTCAAAGGCTCATATTTTCTGGTAAGTTTGGTCATAATTCTAATCAAACTCTTGGCAAAAAAGCCAATTAGTGTATTTCCCAAAACGTTAAAACCATAACCATAACACCTGTACTAGACAGAAAACATGGTGCTGTATGGGTTTGGGATAAGCCTTGCAAACACGTTTCTTTCATTTTAACTGTGAAGGTCATCACTGGGATCATTTTCATTCAGATCACTTGATATCTAATTAACATGAAAGAAAAGAATTGTTTTAATTGCATGCCAGCAGTCGGGCCGGTATAATAACGCGTGTGACCTGATTACCTGCTGATCAATACCTAACTTATATTCATTTCCCTCAAGACAGAAAATCAATAATTGGTGTTTTGTACATAATAAGCAGTGAGAATCTTGCAAAGCTCCTGTTACAACCACAGCTAAGGAGGAACTTAAATAGCAGGAGGAGACTTATGGCTCAGACCATTAAATTTGACTCTGGATCCAGTTAAAAGGTCACATCCTCGGATTTCTCACCACTTTCTTTGACATTGCATTACCAAGCCATTTGACCTTTTTCTTCATTTCTCAGGGAAAATGTGTGGATTTTAATGTAAAAATATATCTAAGGTGTTAAGAAATGTGACTCTGTACAATTGCTGCAGATTTTGACAGATGCGTGTAGGATTGTTTGGAGCCCACTAAACGTGTGTGTATCAGCATTTCTCCTGACAGCACATTCCTACAAGGACACTTGATTAAAGGCTCCAAGAAAAGTCCTGTTATATGAAAAGAGAATCCCTAAAGATCATATTGCTCTATAGAGGTGAGAAGAACAGTTACAGTCACACACACACATATGAGAAATCCATATTAAACCCCTTCTGTATTACTATGTGGGTGGCCTTCCAAGAGAGAGAGAGAGAGAGAGAGAGAGAGAGAGGATGATGGGTGTAGTGCAGCTAATAATAATGCTGTGGGGACCTTAATCTGTTTACATCATGGGGCCTTGTCCTCTTTAAGAAAAATACAAGTCCTCATCTTAAAACAACGTTTTAGATTTAGGTTTAGTTTTGAATTTAGGTTTAGGTTCAGGATTAGGTTCAGGATTAGGTTCAGCTTAAGGACTAGGTCAGGATGAGTAAAGTGGTAGTTATATAAAGGTTAGAGTAAGTCTCCAGGAGATGAATGTAAGTCAATGTAATGTCCTCTTAAGTCATAAAGACACTACTATGTGTGTATGTGTGTGTGTGTATGGAGAGAGAGAGAGAGAGAGAGAGAGAGAGAGAGAGAGAGAGAGAGAGAGAGAGAGAGAGAGAGAGTATGTATTTCTATGTGTGGGCATCAGAGCCACTGACGTCTGAATGCTTATTGTGTTACAGTGATGGGGGCCGACTGAGCTGCAAACACACACGTACCCAGGAGGCATCAGTCCACGAGAGGAGGAGAAGAATCTACTTACACAGACAGAGACGGAGAACCCCAGCCTCCCACACACAGTATACAATTAGACAGAGCTTTCCCCCAAAGGTTATGATGAATTCTTTAATTTCCACTGAGTAGACTCTGCTGCTGTGTGTGTGTAGTATAGTAGTGTACTGTACAGTTAAGATATATAGTGGCACACCTGTGGCCTATATGAAGACGCTACACTATATTGTATTGTACTACTGATTATAGAATATTAAATAAATTGCGTATCTGCGCCATATGACTTCATGCTATGCATTAATCCATGTGTATAAAATGCTAGTGTATATTCAAATTCATATCACAACAACACTACAACAGACCACATGGAACATCAACTGTGGGAAGCGCAGCTCACAACTACACAGGTAATCAAGCTACATAAGATATAATAAAAACATTTATCTCTGAGATATCCATTTTATGCTACTTCATACCTTTCATGAGATGTATCGTGTTTTTAACTCTACTTAATTTATAGTTAACAGGCTATTTAGTTTGTTTCAGATTTATACGACTTACACAACAATAGGCCTACGTGAAAAAGTTTAACATTATTTGAGTATTTATTCATATTTAATCAACAATAATATTTATTATTACAGTAAAATGTTGATTAAACATGAATGCATTTGTAATAATGATCTAATTAAATATGTGAATTGTCACAGGGGACAATTTTTATTTTTTACAGTGTATTGTTACTTTTAATTGAGTAGCTAAAAGGATCTTCTTCCACCGTCCACCATTAACAGCTGTAACACATGATGTAGGTTATACTCTAAATGAATCCCCCAGGAGAACTTCCACTGGACACTTTATTGTTCATTCCGTGACTCATCTTCACAACACACAGAACAAATCGATGCTGTGAGGACACCTGAGGCGCAGGCAGCAGATACAGGTATGATGTTATTTTTTAAATTTCATCTGCGCTCTCAGTTTGTGCGTAATCAGCACCACCTTAACTCAGGAGGCACAGAATCTGTCAGAGATTAAAGTGGAGTATAAAGAATCTTCAAAACAAAATCCTGCCTCCGTTCAATTTCTGCAAACAATTCCTGAATTATTGATAAGAATACTCATTAAATTATAATCAGCTTTATGGACCGGAAGACATATGAATGTGACTTATTGAAGGAACTCTAGTGGAAATGAAAAAAAGAAATGGAATGGCATCATGAGACCTACAGAGGTGTAGAGCTTATGAAAAATATATATATATGAGGTGAGAGAAAAGATGAATGAAGCAGTAGAGGTGCAGATGGTTATGATGAGGCTCATTTCACACTTCATTGAACTTAGACTTCAAATCGCACAAAAATAACACTCCCAGTTTGTTTAAATATCTTTCTATTAATTTATTTTCATTCGACTTCTTGGACATTAACTGATCAATTCCTGTTTTGCCCCGATGCTCCACTACCACAGTCAGTTATGGATGATGGTTAAATGCAGGGTTTATAGCAGCGGTGTCCACTGCCTCTGTTCGTGGTGCTGATTGTGCTGAAGTTGTGACACGATTTGTGACACCAATCCCATGGTTTTGCTTTTAATGTTGTGCCACATAAGGTTCCAGAAACTGATTTTATTTCTATCTGATCAACATTTCCATGTTATGATCCACTTAGGATAAGTTACCTTATCTTAATCACCTCTGCCAGTGAAGTTGTGTTTTCATCTGCACTTCAAAAACTTCAGTACAAATCGCCATGAAACTTGGAGGAAGGGCGCGTTATGCGACAGAGAAGAAGCCATTGAATTTTTGTGTGGATTTTTTTTTAAACTTCCTTTTACATTATGAGGATGTTTTCCAGATTTTCTCTGGTGTTAACATTTGTACAGATATGGATAATGATCCAGCTTTTGTGAATCAAACAAGTATATTGGGGGGCTCATCTTTATTCAGTAACTGTATGGTAACAAATATGTATTTAATTTCTATCAGAGAAGGATTATTTCACTGATTTTAATCTAAGAAGTTAACAGATCATTACAGTGTAAATGGTGTATGTATCTGATCTGATACTTAGGGCTATATTGTGATAAAGTGGCCAAATGGCCAATATGCACTCTCAAAATAACTCTATCAATCCAGAATACACTTTGTGGTTATTCATTATGAAAATGTAATGCTGGGCAAATCCAAAGCAACTCTGGGCTCATTAGCTTTTGGGAGTTTTGTGCTGAATGATCCCAGATGTTGGAGTTTGGCTCTTTGGGTTTATTGAGCTGTTGGTATTTGACCCCTGAGGCTGAGACGTGGCGCGCAGTGAGAAGTGTTGAACATTGACACGTACAGGCTACACAAACGTGATCCTGGGAAACCTCGGTGACCGCGCTCACAGCCCGCACGTCACTGCCCTGACACCAGCACATCGCTTAAAAACCCCGCAGCACAGAGCGGTGTAAACACAGGCTGCAGACACACCTTCATGCGGGCGCACCGAGGCACAGAGACGCTTCTGGAAACAGGACAAGGACAAGATTCACTCCAGTGTGGTGCACTTTAGGATTGTTTTCATGGTGGTTGAGTTTGTGTCACTGGGCATTTCTACAACGCGTTCGCTTTCCTTGTAAAGTTCTTGCACTTTCACCCACTGCGCGTTGTTGATTGTAATAATGATCAACGACTCTCTAGCGTTTGGAGAACTGAACGCGAATGTTTCTGAGCCGCTGCAGCCTTCACTCTCTCTCAGCCACAACCACAGTGCGCTCCGGCTCGAGTCCAAGTCTCTGGTCACTTCAGCCACGATGTTCTCAGTGGGGGTGCTGGGGAACCTCATCGCCATAGCCGTGCTGTGCATCTCCAAAAAGGAACAGAAGGAAACCACTTTCTACACCCTGGTCTGCGGGATGGCCATCACGGACCTGTTGGGCACATGCTTCACCAGCCCGGTGGTGATCGCCACATACATCGCCAACCGCTGGCCTGGAGGTGCGCTGCTCTGCCACTTCTTCTCCTTCTCCATGCTCTTCTTCGGCTCAGCCGGTATGTCCATCCTGTGCGCCATGGCCGTGGAGCGGTACCTGGCCATAAACCATGCGTATTTCTACTCCCAGCACATAGACCGGACGATGGCGCGTTTTGCGCTCCTGGTCACCTACCTCGCTAACATCGTCTTGTGCACTATGCCCAGTTTTGGCTTCGGGCAGCACGTCAGACACTTTCCCGGGACTTGGTGCTTTCTGAACTGGAGGGCGATCGATCCACTGGGAGCCTGCTACTCCTTCCTGTACGGCGGCGTGATGCTGGTGCTGATCGCAGTGACAGTGTTTTGCAACTTGGCGGTGTGCAGGTCGCTGGTGGGGATGAACCAGAGGACGGGGATAGTCCGGACGGAGTCGTGTGATCAGGGAGGTTCACGTCGCCTCTTCCCCCGGCTGCCGTCGGTCACCTCTGCGGCGGAGATCCAAATGTTCTGGCTGCTGATCTTCATGACCATCGTCTTCTTGGTCTGCTCCATCCCTTTAGTGGTGAGAACTATAAGCCAACTGTCTTTACACACGACGTATGTGCCAAACACGTTTAGTTATTCTTTCATTTGATATTATAACATAATCTTTGACTTTCTCTTTCCTCGTGTTTTACCTGACAGGTGCGAATCTTCGTCAACCAGCTGTATGACCCTGCCTATATGTCTGCTGGGGGGAAGCCTGACTACCGAAGCGACTTGTTGGCCATCCGCTTCGCTTCATTCAACCCCATATTAGACCCCTGGGTTTACATTCTGTGCCGGAAAAACCTGCTGCTGAAGGGCTGCGAGGGGCTGAAGAGGACGGTGGCGCACGTCAGGGATGGTCGCAGAGGCAACAGGGGCTGGGTAGACGGTCAACACTCCCCTGCGACTTTAAACAGCAACGACACCAGTTACGCGTCATTACGCACAGCCAGCTACAGGAACGACTTGGAGCACCAGGCGTCCATCAGGAATCAAACGTTCACAGACTTCGCCATGAGACAAGCGTGGGAGTACGACACCGCCCGGGTCAACTTTCACCCGTTCAGCGTGGAGTCGACCACCATCCTCGGGTGTGATGAGGAAGTATCGGCGGATCCTCAACAGGAGGTGGCGGCCAAGTCTTCTCCAGGACGCAGCTCGACACAGCCGCTCTCTGCGCAGAGAGTGGACATTGTCACGTGCACGTTCAGCACACCGAGCTCCTGTCAGTCACAGAAATGTCTCTGATGGACATTTGTCAGCACATGTTTAGAAATATTTAAAGGTCTGGCAGCTACTCTGTCTCCACAGCAAAGTGGTTCTTATTCATTTAACTGAGAAATATCAATGCTGTCCGTGATAAACTGTAAACTACACATCTATTGTATGATTTAATGCTGCAGAAAGGTCTGTGCATTTAGTTTGAATGTTTTAAAGGAACATTTAACACTGCTGATTGTGCAGGATGACACATCTAGTTTTATATTTCCAACATCTATTTCACATCAACCAGAAACGTGTGTTCGTTCACATGAGGCCCAGGAAACCGCAGGATTCCGCCTCAACTTAACTTGTATCATTATGTTCACACTTAACTTAGTAGATATCAAAAGTTGCACAGTATCACTGGTAGTTGTAGAAAGATTTGATTTCTAACTTCAACTGAAAGTCCACAGTCAGCATTAGATGAAGCCTGTGGTGACCATTTCCAACCATTGGAAATGTATGCTAAGTATTATCATCATACCCTGTGGGTACAAATGTGTGACTCTACTAAGAGTTTGATACACGTGTTTTTTCCTGATGTGTGGTCGTTACACTGAATCTCATACTTTTTTATTTGAATGCTCCTAATTTGCTCGATGCCATTCCACAGTGTTGCATGATGCAGGGACAACTGAATGTAGACCTCCTGAAACCATGTAAAATTTTGATTTGTATTGCACATTTCCATATGATGTTTTGATATGTGCACTTGTAAACAGCCAAAGTAAACCTATCAGTTTTTAAAGAATAACAAAAATATGTATATACACATATATATATATTTATTGTTGGTTTAAGCGGTGGTGTTTAGGTGTTTGCTGGATTTGTTGGTGGGTCTGTGCAGAGAATAAAGTCACACTGAAGACATTACCTGCTCTGTTGGTTGGAGATGAATGATCTGTTTTTAACCTGTTTGACAGACAGGTGGCAGGAGAGCCACACTCCCTTCACTTCAAACTAGTGACCACAGGAGCAAATCTTACTTATTATTTTACGCCAAAAGGTGGCGCTATAACACAAAATGTCTCATGTGAGTTGAACGGGGGAAAAGAAGAGTAGAGTTGTTGATACCACAAAAGTCATTGTAGTGGTCAGTTTGAGACTGGAGAAAACACATTGAATCTGCAATGGGTAAAGTAGCAGTGATAACAAGATGTATATATAAAAAACTTTATTCCCTTGGAGGATAATGCCATACAAAAATAAAGGAAACTTCATATAATAATAATAATAATAATAATAATAATAATAATGTGACAACTGTAAAATGAGAAACGTTGAGGTACTGTAGTATACATGTTTTACTTGTTTGCTGTACATACATTCTAGATGTAAAGCTGATTTTCTTTTCTATTTCTCTGTGGAAAAAAACTATGTTATTATCCAGAAGTAACCACAAAACCTGAGATCTGCTCTCAAGTATGTGAGATGGTCATTTCTTGAGTTTACCACATCGTTTCAATGCAGGTCAATTTGTTTCTGATGTCACATATTAGACAACATCTGCACTTTTGGATACTTTTTCCCGAAACGAAAAGTGTATCCAATCATCAGAATCTAGAATCAGCCATTCAGCTCGGGCTCGAGCGGTGTTTAACAAATGTGAAAATCAGCATCTTTAACAGATATGCACGTACTGTCTGTGAGCAGAAGTAACTGTCGACATGAAAATCTGAGGCAATAAATAGATATTTATCTACAATATAGAGTTCATAAAAACAGCTCACATATGAAGCTATAATAAATAAATAATTTATCAGAAATAAATATATTTTACTTTTATACAGTAATACATGAAGATGCATGGCATCCATTTGGCTGAGTTCACCTGAACATAGAAACGGCCCAATGTAATGTCCCCGTCTTTGTGTGGGAAGAAAAAAAGATATTGAACTTCTGGCGTCACTGTGAGTAATTGTGAACATCACATCAGTCTTTTCAGTTCATAAACACAGTGTCAGTCCATTAACTGCGTCTTTTCTCTGTGTCCCTTGAGCTTTGTCTCGCCCATGTTACATCAAAACATGTTCACATAAAGCGTCTCCTCTATGAGTAATGACTGGTCTGCTGCATCCTGCCGTAACCAGTAACAAGTTATTCTTTGATGAGACGACTGTAAATCCAGCCTGTGATTCTCTGCTGACCTCCCCCTCAATCTCTGATTCTGACCTTCGCCCTCTATCATGCAGCTGCACCCACTCCTCCTTATCCTCATCTGGAAATGCACCACAGGAAGCCATAGAGCAGCCATCAGTATTTCCTCTGCTCTGTGAATATGACAGTGCGCCCCTCTTGCTGCTTCCTACACCCAGGTCTTGCTTCTCGACACCTCTCCCATCAGGATGGATGACACCGGCTCTCATCAGCCTCTCCCTCGTTCGTATCTTCAGCCCACACACATGCAGCTGGCAGCAGATAAAGACTGGATGGTCCTCCAAGTGGTCTGGGCGTCCATGAAGGAAACCGACTCGTACCGGTCGGGCCGGCAGCAGGGGTGGCTGCTGACTTTGCGCCGGGGCACCGACCCGTTTTCCAGCAGTGCCTTCAGTGCCAGGTCGTAATTTGTTCTTGAGGACTGACAGGAGCCCACACAGAACTTAAAGAGGACAATCTCATCCGAGTCAAACCCGAGGCCCAGGTCCCGAACCTTCATCTCTCTCTTCTCCACCCGGCAGTCCCTGCTGCTCTGCTTTGGCCGCCTGTTTTTACCTCTGCCCTTTTTATCTCTTTTCCCCGTCTCTTCCACTTCCTCCTTGTCTTTCCTCTTCCTCTTCTTCTTTTTCTTCTGTGATCCTGTGGGTTGAGGCTCTGTGGGGTCAGAGGAGCGTGGAGAACGCCCCGCCCAACGACTACTGGGATGGTCATCCACCTCATCCATTACAAATGGGTCTGGAACAGAGAGGAAATAGAAGGGGTAAACAGAGAGCTGGCATGAAAGCATTTATTCAAAGTCATTACAAGCAATGAGACTCAAATTCTCCTGCACTTTACCTTAAAGGGATAGTTCGCTGAAAAATGAAAATTCACTCGTAATATATAAAGACATGGTGTAAAAGACACAGTTTTGGGTCGAATTTGATTGTCGGGGCTTCCGGACACTTGGATGAGACAACAGGAGCAGGATGGAGGCATTTATATGTTATTTTTTTCTGTTTGAAGAATCGGTCACCATTCACTTCAATTGTATTAGATTTGGCTGCAACGCTGTTTAGCCCTGCAACTCCAAAAGTGTTTTGTGGACTCAAACACTTCACCCACCCTCCATCGGCATAGTGGTGAGGAGATAATGAGTGAATTTTCATTGTTCATTTTAATCCCTTTAAAGCTAAAATAGCTGGTCACCTTTTAACTCACATACATATTTAAATGACTGAGATATAGAGCAGATCTCCAGCCACATGCTAATCCTGCACGGTGAAGCAGACGTGCTGTAAATGTCTCCTTCATAAGAGCTTCAGTACCATATAGAGCGTGCCAAGTAGAGTAAGGGTCACTGTCGTCTTCCTGCTCCTCGTCCTCCACCACCTCTGGTAACGTCACAGGAAGCTCTCGCTCCTCCTGCCCTCCCAGCAGGCCCACAGCGTGGCCCGAGTCCGATGCCACACTGGCAGCACCAGCTTTCATATGAGCTCCTTCCACTAGAGGCAGCAGAGAGAGGAGCACCCAGAGCAGCACCTACAGGACACAGATGAGAGCGTTTATTTATCTGACTTTCTTCTATGTCAATGTTGGCGTAATAAATGAATAAAAGAGCGAATAAGCCAGGGATTCTTAAAAAAAGAAAGAAAAATGTCATGCCACTAGGGCATAGAAAGCAGAGCAGCACCGATTGATTTCTAGATTTTTGGCCAAATGTTTGTGGGCGGAGCAACATTGTCAGCTATCGTTTTATAAAGTTGTTAAGATGAACCTGTTTCCCATTTACATGTCGAGCAGAAAAAGATCACGCTGCAGAGTTTGGTGCAACTTCATAAAGCAAAATTATTTAAGACTATTCGTTCACTGTGCATCTTTTAGCAGAACCAGGCTAACTTTTTCCCCCCTGTTTTCAGTGTTTATGCTAAGCTAATATCAGCTTCATATTTAGCAGACAGACACGACGATGGTATCAAGCTTCTCAACTAACACTCAGCAAGAATACAAATACACACAATTCCAAAAATAATATTCCTAGATTTTTGTTGATAATCTGTATTCAATTACTCGATTACTTGCAAAGAGGTGCAAAGCATTTAAAATAGTAGCAATCGTGGCAATAAAATCCAAAATTTGACAAAGAGCTTTATAGTTAAAGACAATGAGATAACACTTATTAAAAGCACATAAAAACACATATCTCTGTCTCAGAAAAATGAGCAGGCTGGCGGTTATTTGCAGAGATGGAGTGATAAAAAGATAGATAGAGAGTAGAAGAGGCAACAGAAGATAAGAGGAAGAAAAATGCGGAGGAAGAGGAGAGTTTCACGGATCTCTTTTGGCATCAACGTGTGTTCCTGACAAACCTTGGCCTTAGCTGACATTACAGAGGTAACCTCCTGTCTATCTTTCCTCCGAGCCCTGCATCTGGTCCCACCTGGAGAGAGAGAGAGAGAGAGAGAGAACAAGCGAGAGAGGAATGTAAGAACAAGAACAAGCCTTCACTGTGTCAACCTTCTTCCTCCCAGAACTTTGAAAGGACTAACATAAACTAAAAGGCACAACATGCGGGCGATATGAAGTCTATACATTCACAATTGTCCAGATACTGTAAAACAAAAAACAAAAAAACAGCGCCGCGGGCCCCTGAGCACACTGACGTGTCACATAAATCACGTCTTCTATGCCCGAGGACGGTGTTTGTTGCTGCTCCAGTCAAAGACCAGTGTTTTCTGCCAGCCAGTGTGGCCAGTGGTGGCTTGTCGACTCATACGACCATGCAAACAGCCGCAGACCAGCAACAAAAGCCAGCGCCTGCGATAGACTCGTCAAAAGCATTCTTCAAGGTTATTCCAGTGGCACACGTACAAGCAGGGGGAACCAGGCATAGCGGGAGCACTTCGCGGAGGTCCCAGACAAAAACCACAGAGATGCAGGACAGGTGATAAGAAGTGTCATGGATGCAGATGTTTATATATAGTACGTGCAGGGTGGAGGATTGTTCCGGCTGCCGAGAGCCCATAACGTGAGGTAATCTGGTTCTTTTGTGGCTTCGTAAATGTGAGAATGAGCAATGGGTAGAGCATCAAAAACATAGGAACCTCAAGTCCTGTTCCTCAAATGACCTGCATCAAGTCATTAGTCATCAAGTCATCCTCCGGGTACTAAGAACAATTAAATGAAATAAATCCAGTGGTTGAGATATTTCAGTGTAGACTGAAGTAGTGGAACAACCAACCAATAGAACGACAAGGACATGCACAAAGATACCGAAAACAATGTCTTACGTTGTAGAAACATCTGGAAAGATTCTCTTCACAGCCATTATGAACAGGGGGAATGATTACAGTGACCTTACACTCTTCTAATGTACAACGTACTTATAGGCATATAATTTGGACTATCTCGGAAAAAAATATATCCTATTTATAACCTGTCTTTCATTGATCTTAACCCCTATTTATCCTATAATCTAAACTGTACTCACTTAATTCTCTCCATGACTTCCTCCGAGGTGGTTAGGTTTCACCCCTGTCCATTTATTGGTTGATTGGTTTTGATTACATAAAAACTACTGGATGTATTATGACAACCCTCGGTGGAAGGATGTGGTATGGGTCAGGAAAGAACCCATCAAATTTGGTGTGGAACCCGAATCAGAGGGTGGATCCACAATTTGTTTTCTGCATTTTCTTTGATTTCACAGAGAATTATTCATGAATCTTGATGAAAATATTCAGAGATGTTTAGAGGACTGATATTAATTAGTGTGTCTATTTTGGTGCAGATCCAAATAAAACTTTGGCCGTAAAGAATTAATAATGTTTCCTTTGTTTATCTTTAGAAGTCTGTCGTGGTAAAACAAAGAGATTCACCTGAAAAAAGAAAAGAATTTCTTGAAAAATTTGCATATATTTGTGTAACAGATCTTTTTTCTCTGGACCAGCTCTTGCAGTCATCGAGAAATGACCAATACAATTTCTCAGGGCCCAGTAGCTCATCTTCAAAAACTGCTCATGAAAGTGACAATGACAGCTAATTGTTTATCTTGGAAACAGCAGTTGAAGAAACAGCAGCTGAAGAAACAGCAGTTGAAGAAACAGCAGTTGAAGAAACAGCGCCGCGGCTCATTAGCATCTGTTCTGGAGATGTTGATCATATCACAGAATCCTCTGCAGCGGAGACAGTTGCCACATCGACATGGATTTAAAGGTGCTCAAAAAGGTTCTCTGAGCCATGTAAGGACGTCTTGTCTATAGAGTATGTTACATTCATATATTTACATTGTACATCATTCTAAATTTAATATAAATTGTGTGCTACATTTCAAAAGACTGAAAATAGAGTAGGAGGGGAGCAAAACCCCAGACTTGAAAGCTTTCTGATGGTTCAATAGTTAAAGTAAAAAACTGTTGTTACTTTGGAGCAGCCTCCTGCAAAGTCTCACATCAGCCAAATTAGTCAGAAAATACCACTTTCCTCTTGTGTTTCTTTTGGAACTTTAACTTTGTGGGTTGTGTTCTGGCTTTTTCTGACCTTTTCAATTCCCCTCTTTACTTTTCTCTCTCTTGTAAAATACTTTTCACCCAGCTTAGTCAAAGGTTAGTCGGGGGGAACAACCGTCTGATACCTCCAGCATCTTTGAAACCACATCTGCCATCTCTAAGAAGCTTTGTATAACCTCGGCAGTGAACTACAGCGATGCTGAGCGCACATAGCAGCGTCTTTGAGCATGTGCCGTTCGTAGATCTCACTGATATGTAGCGTAGCATGTTTATTTAACAGTCAAAGCAGCTCTGTCTGCGCTGCGAGATGGAAGACCGACAAAAAGTTCAGGATCAGAGGTCGTGATAAGACCTGTTGATTCATTTATGCAATACTGCATGTTCCAGCTGTGGTGATCCAGAGGGGGGGTTCAGACACAGAGGGGTGGGAGAGGGAACAAGAGGACAGGGAGAGACAGACTGAGCATAATTCAGACAGACAGACGGAGTGCAAGCCACCCCTGCAACCTAAAACCAAACTGTGTCGACTTCTCGCTCCCTCTGACTCTGAGCTGATTTAAGACCTGGTGTGAGGTGGGACGCAGGGTTACAGATCCTCGCCGGCTCTCGGGAGAGGTGCCATTCTGAGTCACTAATACCACAGCTGGGAGTGTTTAGCCCCACTTAGATTAGCGAGCCGGGAGTCTACATATAGGCCCGTCTGCTGGTTCATTTCACCTCGGTACTCTGGAGCCGTTTACAGCCCGATGCCTGCAGCCTTTTCAGGGGATGAGGTGCTTTGGGGAGCTGAGGTGTGGAGAGAAGATTACAAGAGGGAGGGGGACACTGGTCCTGAGGAGCACCAGACCGACTCAAGCTCACCGATGGTGTGTGTGCGTACAGTTTCAGATCCAATGCTGCATATGTGCGCATTTCCAATGCGTGTTTAGAAAGGCGAGGCATGAGATCCTTCCTTGTTTGGCTGATTAAAGCCTTTGATTTGTCCATCAGTCTGCACGTCTGCAGCAGAGAGAAGCAGAGGTCTTGTCACCTTCCATTTGCATTGTTGGTCCTCTGCGCTCCAGTGGTTCACATTTAGCTAAGTGAGTAAACCCTCCTGAAGCAGGTTCAGCCCATAGAGCCCAGAGTCAGCTACTATTTCCTGCAGCTTATTCTGCTGCTATAAGCTGTTGCTAATATGTCTTTTATGAGGTAAAGAAACAGACGCTGCCACTACAGAAGCCAGGTCACTGAATATAACGTGCATTGAACATGCTTGTGCCCTAAAGCAGGGACAATATGAGAGTTTTTATTCATTATTGTCTGTACTTTACAATGAAAATATGACATATCACTTCATTATTAGACTGCCATGAAGCCAGAACAGAGTAAATACATATTTGTTCAAATTTCCTGTTCTCAAAAATACATTCTGAAGAGACAACATCTCAGTCACTGAGTTTTTGAATCCACATGAATCTAATCATAAACTAAAAAGTCCTGTTGACTCTAGTGGAATTTACATGACTTCATGTGGTTAAGCTACATTTGCTTTTCATTAAAAGATTATTTGTTAAACGGGCTCAGTTAGTTTGAATGGACGAGAGCAAGAACATTGTAGATAACTGTACATCCATCCATCCATCCATCCACCCATCCATACATACATCCATATGAGCCTTCAATTTTTACTCTCGAACTCTTAACGTCAGCATCATTACACCACCTTGGCTTTGTAAGGCCACATAAATAATACAATAATTCTCTGTGTACTACTTTAAAAGACGTTATTGTTATTTTCTTAAAGCATACACAGAAAGGAACCAGGGCAACATGAATGTGTTTCTGATTAGTGATCTATGTGCCTACTGTATACTATTACAGCCTCAGACCTGAGCTGTGCCCGCAGAGCCTCCATAAACCTCTCAACATGTTAAAAAAAAAAAAAAGTCCCCTGTTGTTTCACCTCCCTCTAAAAGCCAAACCTCTCTGATAATGACCACCTATTAGAGACACACTCTGCTCTCTGCTGTAAGCGCGTGCGTGAAATGTTCTGACCTGGAGCTTTAACCTGTCACTAAGGCGGTGCCTGATTGCAGCGGCGAGGAGGAAACCTGGAGTACAGTAAATCACGGCTGGCTCAATAAAAGACACCTGTGGTGTAAGGGGAGATGCAGGGGAGAGAGGCAGAACACCAGGAGAGCCGTCTGATCACTACCAGACACTCAGAGATCGGTGGAGGTCCCACAAAAAACCGAGGCATGATGATGATATCTGCTGTACATGCATGTGCCCCAGAGCTCTGCATATATTCATCCAGAGCGGTGTGAAAACGGGTTTTGTAACTTTGCTTTGATCTTGCTTGTGGCGTTGACAGAGTTTAATATTTTTTCAGGATGTCAATGAAGGGGCTTCAGGGTGTAACACCGAGTGCTCACATTCTGACTGGATGACTGTTTTCAATCTAAATCAAGAGTCTAAGAAAAGGGATAAATATGTGATCTAGAGCTATAAACAGAGAAAGGAAAATAGTTGGAGCAACTTCCAAAAATTAATTCAATTGGCTACACACAGATAAAATATATTTTCTTTCAAATTAAAGTAACATTTGTGAATTTCATGTCATGTCAATTTCATGTTTAATAAACATTAAAGTCTTTTTCTCTAAACCAGCTATTCTCCCCTTTTCCTCTGAACCAATTTCACTCTTCAGCAGTTAACGTCTTAACTAGGCGGGGCAGCCGCAAAGTCAAAGGAAGGAAAAGCCGGAGGAGGAGCGGTGGAGGGAATGAGATGTGAAAGAATCACATGATAAGAGTTACGGAGAATTAAAAAACCTGAGAATGGGTTATTGTCCGGGGACAAATGAGAAAAAGATAATTGAGCGACTGAATGGGGGGGGGAAAGGTCTGACAGGAGAGCACAGGGAAGAGAGGGAGAGTGCAGAGAGAGAGAGAGAGAGAGAGAGAGAGAGAGAGAGAGAGAGCAGACTGAAGCCCGGTCAGCCTGTAATCCCATAATCCCTGGCAGGCAGGCAGGATGTAATTGCTCGTTAGTGCCAGTTTCCACTCTGAGGCCTGTCACTGCTTGAAAACCACAGAGCGCCGCCGAAAATGAGAAACAGATAGCAGGTCCCATGCCTCAGTTCAGATAGGTAGGTAGCCCCCCCCCAACCCCTCAATTTAAACCCCCAGAAAGTACACACATATGTGCACACACACTGGAGCACACAACCGTTCTCTCTGCTGCTCTGAACTCTCATATACCTTTTTTCTGCCACAAAGACACAGAGGTATCAAGCCTTTGTCAAATTCACACATATGTTTGCATACGCACACACACATGTGCACACACTGGGGTAGTCAGAAGTGAAGACTCCACAGAGCCTGGAGGAGGATGGTCAGGAGATGAGTGAATCTGTATGACCTCAGCCACCAGGAGGTTTTATCAAGCGACTGACAACAACACGTGAGCCTGTAGGTGTCTGAGATTCTTTCAGGCCAGTATCAGACTGCAAAGCATGAGAGAGAGAATAAAACGTGGTGGTCTGAGAGGACGGGTCAGTCAGGAGCAGAGTGACTGACTGTGAATAACATGAGCTGCAGGGCCGGGCCCCACCAGGACGGCGGAGACAGGTGATACTCACTGACTGTTTATTGCTGAGACAAATAGTTGATTGATCGACCACCGAAAACCAGTCAACAAATTAGATAATCAGATATGTAAGATCAATATATTGCTTCTAAGAAAGAGAGAATATACACGTTATAGTAGATCATAAATATCCATAGAAAAATCATGTACAAAATACAAAATCCTGCATAGTAATAATGTCACATCAATAGTAAGATAGCTATAACCATCATAAATACTCTGGCTAGTTATACGTTAAAATTGGTAGAGTTCTTCATCAAGTGTTTGTCATTCAAAGACAAGTTTAAAACCACAACCTTCACTCAGGAGCAGACATTTGTCCTTAAACTATAAATAAATAATAATCCTGTTAATTATCGAAATTGACTGGTATGGTATTTTAATCTCTATATCATTTTAGCCATATTAAGTTCTGTATTGCTGGTATGTTTAAACTAACTGGCCCTGGAGTTTAGGAATGAGAGGTAGTTTTTCACTTGTTTCTAACATTTGTTAGTTTGAGGAATTAATCAATAATTGAACAATATAACTTTTTCATAATGAAGCCAGGAGTTTTGAATAATTTGTAATACTAGATTCAACTAATACCAATATTTAAAGCTGCTTTTTTCTATAAACAACTGCTTAAATTATATTTCCAGGCTTAAGAATTATCAACTGTTTCTGCAGTTCCTCTCAGGTCCTCAGAGCATTGGAGCATTTTTTATTATTAAACACACTGCACACAACTTGCTCAGTAAAGTTAAGGGTCTATTGAATATATTGGATTACTTAGCAGCTAAGGAGCCAAATACTTCCCTCCAAAAAAGGTGCAGACCAAAAACAGAGCTGAAAGGAGAGGAAATATTAAACTTGTGTTCATCAGGAGCACAGAAACACAACTCTAGGTTTGTTGTGTAAGCAGCCAACTGTCTGCTAACATGTTATCATAAAATCAACTTAATAACATGATGATGTGTCAATGATTCTGCAAAAAGAAGTGATAGATGCAACTTTGAGATTCATGTTGAATATAATGCTGAATATGTTGCAGATCATCAGCATGTGCAGGGTTAACTCCTACAGACAACAGTACCTCTTCAAAGCCTTGCCTGTAGGGTCAGACATTACAACCTGTTCCATATTAAAAGAACCTATTAGAGGAAAAACTTATTGGTTTGTTGATGACAAACCTGAGTGATTAGTGATTTACCTCACTGGCCCTGCAGCCTTCTCTCCACACCAAAGAGAAGAACTGCACAGGAACGTGTCTAATGGTGCTTTAGTGGGATAAAGGAAGCACATTCAGCAGGGAGCTTTGTGTTTGAAGAGTAACAGTTCAGCGTCACACGTGCGGGTTCAAATTGCCAGAGGTGCTGCAAAGAGAGTTAGTGCGGGTCATCAAAGTGCTGGGATCAGCGGGTCACAACAAGCACGGCAAAACGCACATTTCCACGGGATGTAAAAGTGTCATCCATGACCAGCACATTAACCCCGAGCTGCAGCCCTGATGGCATTATTACGACAGAGAAGAAGAAGGAGCTGCTGTGATCATCTTAAACACCGGAGCCACCTGACTCCACAAAAGGAAACATACTCCCACTGTGAAGCGGAGTTTCTAACCTCATCATGTATCATGTGTACAGGAATAACTGGAGCCATCGCTGTCCTGAAACTGTTGATTTAGCTGCTCAGATGTTCAGACTCTCCCTTGAGGCATCCAGGCTGCAGGTTTCACATATGCCAATCAAATGTTTCCTTTCGTGTTTGTTTGTTCTACTTGCCAGACTGCGTGTTTGGTCAAATTGATATTTAATAGCTGTCAATGTTCTGCCAGGATGTCTGGCTTCCTTCTAATCACGTCACTGTTTTCATCTGTCTGTCAATAACATTAACAACCTGAAATAATTCCTCAGTATGTGATAATTAGATTTGCAAGTTTTTCTGACGCCAGTTGGGAGATAAATACAATAATGGAATAAAATAATCCACTAACAGTAAGTGGATCATTTGCTCACAACTCTATAGATTTAAAAAGTGAACTAATAAATGGATAATTGAATGTATTACAGTATAAACAACAATTACTCCGCTCTCAGAGGTAAATGCAGATATCTGAAAACACAGGGACATTACTGAAAAATAAACGATCACATAGGTTTTACCAACTCAACAATTCACCCAGATTATTTAATCCATCTCCATAGGTGAAGGCAAAAACTGGGCATACTTGAAATGTTGATAGTAATTTATTCATAAACTGTAAAACTTCTAAACTTCTGATTGATGAATAGTCTGGGTAATACTTTTCTGGTTTATTGCCTTAATTGTCTCTTTTAAAAATGTTAAATTTAGCTTTAAGATTTGGGAATTGGTTCAAAGTTGTACTAATTAATAATTTTATGTTAACCACGATTTAAACGACTCTCTGAAATTTAAAAGTGTTTTTTTCAAGTGACAAAATCTCAGAAAATTATCACTGGACTCTGATGTTCCTCATTTGCTGGAACATTTTAGCATATTTGATTGAACTGTTTTGTTTTTGAGAATCAAAATTTTACTGTTTTATTTAAATCACAACATACATCAGGATTTATGACCTATACTGCAGCCAGCCACCAGGTGGTGACTGAGACACTTTGGCTTCACTTTTGGGGAGCTGTCATGTCATCCATCTTTGTATACAGTCTATGTTAAAAAAACACAATTGAATGAAGGCAAATGTGTAGGCCAGAGTTTTTTAAAACATGTTTGTAATGGTCATTGTTTACAGTTTGTTCTGCTGCCCCCAGGTGACCCAAACAAATCAAGAAGTGCAGCTTTAATGACTGTTGGGTGACTGCTTGTGTTTGCTGAACTTGTTCCCAGGTCAGAGCAATTAAACTGATGAATACAGGGTTATTATTAGAAACTGGAATGGTGGCCAATAAGACAAAGTTGTAATCAGGCATAATTACCCGTTAACACACCATCATCATCATCAGCTTCAGTTACTGCAATGTAGGGAGAGAGAAGAGTTTTTACTAAAGTAAAGAAATACAAAACCTGCTGCAAGATTTTCCACATCAGCTGTAACTTCCATGTTATACAAAAGCCTCTACAAGATTAAGTGTGCAGGGTCACTGGAAAGTTTAGTTGTTAGCACTAATTTCCCACAATGCAACAGACTTATATGCATCTTAGTACCCCATCGGTAAATTAGTTGGGACACCATCATCTCCGGGCCTATTTTTCCCATGAGCCCTGAGATAAAGACAGCCTCCCTGATGTGACACATCTGTGTCCTCACCTTCTCGCTCTCCTTCACTTTGTTTCTCAGTCAGGCAGCTTCCCAGTGTCCCTGACCCTAGTAACCCAAATTCCTGCCTGATTAAGTTGGTTTTAAAAGGAAGCCACACAGAGAGCGGTTGGGTGAGCCTCACCTTAAATGGGAACACATTTTAGCAGCAGTGTCGGAACGATGATCAGGGGGCTAGCTTTCACTTTCCGGTGTTTGTGAGGATGACGGTAAAAAAGGGGCCGTGAGAAGTTACAAAGGAGAAAAGAATGGAGAAGGATGAAGAGGAACTGAGGAACTGAAAACACACACACACATTCAGTTATATGAACACAGGGACAGGTCACCTTTCATAGAAAGCCACACACACACACACTTGTAAAATCCCCTTTATCGCTCCCTTAGCCCCCACCTCCACCCTCACGACCTTTTCCTGCTCCCATCTCATGTTGTTATTTCTCCAAATTAAGCCCACGCTGAGCCTGAGAGTAACATTGTGAAAAGTGGCCATCAGTTACACACACACACACACACACACACACACACACACACACACACACACACACACACACACACACACACACACACACACACACACACACACACACACACCTTGTGCTTGTATCTTAGTGAGGACACTGATTGGCATAATGCATTCTCTTGCCCGTTACCCTAACCTTAACCATCGCAACTAATTGCCTAACCCTAACCCTAACATCAATTCTACATCCTCAAACAAGCTTTTGAAAGTGGGTCAAAAAGTGAGGACGGGCCAAAAAGTCCTCACTCTGTATGGTCAAGTCTCAAAATGGTCCTCACAAAGATATCTGTACAAGTACTCACATACACACATACACAAAGTCACACTGACTTACATTGATTTACTGGAGCATTACTCTAACCTTAACCATGGTTACTACTTGCCTTAACCTAACCTAAACCTAAGCCAGTCTTAACCTAAACCGAACCTTAACCTAAACCGAACCTCGACCTAACTTTACGAATTTTGTTACGGGGACTTGCTTTTTGTCCCAGTAACGAAGACAAGTTCCCATAATGCGACTTTGTAAACAGATTTAGGTTCCCACAACATAATAGTAATACCTGGACCGCCTCAACACACACACTGGTCATTAATAGTGTGTCCCGTGTCTGGGTGAACCAGCGCTCTCTAAAGTGTTTCCGTGTCGCCCACTCTCGCGCCCCAGACAGGCTGGGTTTAATGACCTGGCCTGATAGTTCAAAGCGGCACTCAGACGCTATGATTAATGAATGTGACCTGCTAATTTCAGAAGAATACAGCTTATTGTATCAAAAAACTCTCCCACAAACACTAGTTAACATTCTTCTGTATTTTTGAAAAGAGAAAGTTGTTTTAAGGAGGGAGATTTGGCGATAAGGACAGGAGTTAGCTTTACGTTTCATCAGTGGCTCCGAACGTATTAACTGCTGCTTTGTTCTGAATAATCTAAGCTGTTTGAACTTGAAGAAGCCAAAGTGCTCGACAACAACAACAAAACAATTCAACATCAGACAGAAATCATTCCCCCAGCGCGCTCACATTTACACGAGAGAACGTGTGATGAAAGAACCCATCCAACAAATTGAAACTTCTTTCTGTCAGATCATGCCTCCTTCAATTTGCCCCGGAGGAATCACTGTGGGTCGCTGCGTACTTTAAGCACTTCCAGATTGAAGTTGCCCTGTGGCACTCCAGGTTGCATAATCAATCTCTCTCTCTCTCTCTCCCTCTCTTGCTGCACTCTCTCCATTAGCGGCGGGACAAAACAAGCAGAGTAACGTTACACACTGAGGCGGAGACACGTCTGAAGACAGCGCTCACTGCACACAGCACCCATCCATCTTTCTATGACAGATTTCCACTAATCTGAAAAGACTGTGCTCTGCTTTAATTTCCCTGCCTCAATGCAAAGAGAAAAAACGTTGAAGCTGCCACTGCTTGATGA
Source organism: Hippoglossus stenolepis (assembly GCF_022539355.2). Lineage (NCBI taxonomy): Eukaryota > Metazoa > Chordata > Actinopteri > Pleuronectiformes > Pleuronectidae > Hippoglossus > Hippoglossus stenolepis. The sequence goes on from NC_061493.1 coordinate 9,725,132, forward strand.
TGGTTTTTATAGTTTTAGGCATTCAGAGCAGTTTGCAAATTCCACTTTTTGAGTTCTAAAGAAAAAGGCTATATTAATTAGTCCTAAACGCTGTTTTTCAAAGCTTTCATAATATTTATTGAGCTCCAGAAGTGAATGAAACTGTTCTTTGAACCCAGAGGTTGCCAGGTGAGTCAGTCCTTATATATTTCTCGATAAATCTGATGATAAAAAAAGACTTCATAGAATTACATTCCTCAAATTTTTCTCAGATTGTTAAATTAAATACATAAAACATCAGGCTCTGGATTTGAAGGACAAACTGTGTCAGAGTGTGTTTGCAGCCCCAGTGACTCATATACTCATGAGGATGCTTCCATAAATCAGTGGTGATGATAATTATTATAAGAGTATATATTATAACTTATTTTGTTGTTGTAATGCTGTGTGTTTAAGTGGAGTCTCAGTGAGCTTGAGGAGGAGCAAGAAAGAGTTAAACCCATAACACCAACAAACTGCATGCTAGCTCTCGTAAAGCCGCATGCTAGTTAAAACAAACCAGACCACACAACAGGAGGCTCCTGGTAAAGGGAACGTGCCGGCCCACAGTACCTGACCCTATGTGGAGCCGCTGACCTCGTGACCTTTGACTGGAGGAAGTGAAAGGCATGGCAGCATGACGGGGGAGTGTGAGATGCCTGAAGCGGAGAGCGACGCTCTCATGTTCGGCCTGAGAACAAACTGAGATTTTAAAAGACACGAGCGAAGAAAAACAAGGTTGTTTCACGACATGTTTTCGCACATTTTACAGGCATGTCGTGGGGGATGTGCGACATGTGTCGGGTGATCCCAACGTTTGAGCACAACAGCTTAGAAAAGCAATGAGGAGACAGGAAACACCAAAGTAAGATCCAACTCCGAGCAGCCGAGGCCTGCTGTCCTCCAACTGAGCCCCATCTATGTGCATGGGTGACATTGTATGGACTTGACTGTGTGAGTCAGTGGGTCACTGAGTCAGTGAGTAAGTATTAAAGTTCACCTCTTGATGCATGAGTCAGTGATGCATCACGTTGTTTCTTCTGCATCTCTGAATGGACAAATCTAGATCATTTGCACAATGAGGGACAAAATCAACCACAAGCTGAAACTGTGAGCGTGTGATGAAGAAAAGAAACAGCATCTGGGCCACCAGCGTCACAGAGGTGAGCGACACAGTTTGATCTGAAGCTGAACAGGAACATGTTTGACTTCCAGCACGTCAAAACACTGAAGCTTAAAAGACTTCATCTGCCCCTGATCCGCTCAGAGGCACTGGAGGAGGGAAATGGATACAGCTCTGTGTGTGTGTGTGCGTGTGTGTGTTTGTGTGTGTGAGACCAGTACTTTGATATTTAGATTTGCAGCCCATCACAGTGAGGGTCTCACTGGAAGACTTCCTGGCTGCCACTGTTTCCTCCTCAGCCACACACGCAGTCATTTGATTTACATTTTTCCACCGCTCAGCGTCACCTCCTCACACCTTGTAAACACTCGAGAACATAAATCATAAAACTTCTACTTCATAAAACGCAGTGAACCAACGGCTCCACCATTCTCCTCCAGGCTTACATTTCACAGACACTCCCAATAAACACTACATTAAAGCACCATACTGGATCCAGGTCCCAGTGACCCTGGGAGTCAGAGGGACCTGCAGCAGTTGGCAGGTGCGTGCAGGGAGGTTTGGAGCAAAAAAAAAGAAATCGAACATCAAACAGTGTTGGCAAACATGGAGACAAGAGCGCGGGTCCACAGTAAATCTTCTACATGAGCGAGACATTGTTTTAAAAACCACTACAGAGGGAATCCGAAACTGCGCCTTACCAGCTGTCCTGTGCGCAGCGCCCCGCTCCAAGTGCGCACCGGGGAGGGGAGGAGAGACGCTTCTTCCGAGCTGCGGGCAACCCATGTTTGTGGAAATCCATACGCCGCTGCGGTGCGTCATGTTTCACACCTCACTGTCACAGTAGGTCGCGGGTGTTCCGGGCAGGCCGACTCCTCTGAGGCAGAAGCGAACACGAAGGATCCATCTATACGCGCGGGTCCGCTTCAGCACGAGAGGCGCCTCCTTCTCCCTTTTTTCTCTTTTACGCGGCCAAAAATCCCTTTCTCTCTGGCCGGTGTCCTGTCCGGGCTCAGCACCTCTGAACAAGAGGAGGATAGTGAGGAGAGACAGTTAACGTGGGAGCCAGAGTCACAACATCTGAAAATCTCCAGATGGTTTAACGATGGAAAGTTAGATTTGACCTTTGGGTGAGATACCCCCACTTTCATTTCTCAATCTTTCTGAAGCAAATGTTCTAGAAAAGCTGCTGCACTCTCATGGCTCATTTTCTTTTTACGCACCAGTCACCTCCTGCTTATGTCTTGTTTCTAGTAAATGAAAATCGTCTCTGGGGGATAGGTGAAATTATCCCAAACGTATTTTTAGTTGTTTATATTGCCGGCGGCACAGCTAGCCAGTTCAAGGAAAAATAAACTTTACAGCTGACTGGTTCCGCGCAGTGCAAAGCCTATATAAAATATAATTATGTAGGAGTTTGTTTGGGGCGACACAAACACTCATGGTATAAGCAAGAGAGAGACAGAGAGAGAGAGAGTGAGAGAGGCACAGAGGGAGAGAGACATAGGAGGACAGTCAAACAGGCAGAAGTGTAAAAACTGAATGTCCTCAATTTGCTATACTCGTGCTGTCTCCCTGCTGACTCACGTCCAACCATGAACCTTAATGAAATGAAGCCAGTTTTTCAGGCATGGCTCTCCTCTCCTTACCTCCAGCAACCTGTTCAGTCTTGCCTCCAAACAGCTCATATAGTTAATGAGTAAATAACACCGGGGGAAATCTCTCACAAAATGTTCTGCGCCTCTTTCAAAAGTCAAGGTCGACACAGGATCGAGAGGACGTCCGTGGAGAGTCTCTGCCCGGGCATCTTCTTCTTTTACGCGTCAATTGATCTAAAGTTGGTTTGAATGCGAAGTTCAAGTGAAAAAAAAACTCCGCTGTCTCGGTTGTAATATCTTTCTTAAATATTACAAGTCCATGCGTCACGCCATTTACACAGCGACAGCCCGCGCGTCCCTCAAGCGAGCGCTTCTCCTGTTTTCTTTTTTAAACCTCGCTCTTAGTTTGGACTCAGGTATCCAGGCTATCACAGGCTGTGCCGCTCCGGTGTCTTCTCAGGAGTCTACTACACAGCGACCAGACAATGTGTACAATGCCCCGCAGGACTGGAGGCTGTGCGTAAAAACAGCGCGCCCCGCTCCTCCGCCTGTCACAGACTCTGTGAAACCGGAGCGCGGTGGCCTGCTGTACAAGTGATTTTTCTTCCCCATCCACATAGCTCAGATGTCTTTTTGTTCCTGCGCTGGGAGGAGAGAGGGAGGGAGAGCAGCAGGGAGGGAGGGAGGGAGGGAGGAAAGGGGGGAGTGATTGTCACAGAGGACGGTCATGGAGCGTTTCTGGAAAAGGGCTCCAGTGGAAGAAGGAGATGTGACATGTGTCCCTCAGTGTTTACACAGAGTGTGTCACTATGTTCCACTTGTACTCGCGCACACACAGACAGAGAAAGCATGGAGAGACTCAAATGCATGGATTGTGAGGCAATGCGCCCCTGGGCACAGACGTGTAAGAGCACCCTCCCTATGAGAGCAAGATACCCAGACTGGAAGGGTTTTTTTGCATCTCACTTTGGATGTCATGCATCTTTTCGTAGTTGTGTTGTGAGCCGTCGTAGTTGTTTTGACTCTCTTTGTGGTCTTTTTCCATCTCTTTGTTTTCGATTGGTTGGCTTTCCAACTAGAAATACAGTCCTGTCAGACTTGGCCTCCTGACCCCTGATCCTCTGGGTCTGCGCCCAGTGGGCCAGTTAAGAAATTCTTCCATCCACACATGCATGGCTGACTGTGAACACCTGTAGGCCTTCACTCTGTACACACACACATACACACACTTGGGGCATGTTTGCCTCTCTACTTCACGTGTTTGCTCAGTCAGTCGTTCCCTGGCCTCTTCAGTGTCACCTGCTGTCACCATCCTGAACGATGGCCACGCCAATGCTCCAGCTCGCTGCACCCCAAACACACTCTCAACTTATGGAGCCCCCAGATATTCTCCACCCTCCAACTCGCAGGATTGTCCCGTTCTGTCCTGCCACCCCACTCCACTCACCCACCCACCCTCCGACACACAGAAGGGCCCTCCAGCTGGGGCACTCCCTGCAGGGCAAACACTGAGGCCTGACGAGCACAAAGGCTGGGTAAACAGCTCCTTAGCTTCCCTCTCCGGGCCCACTCTCTGTGCCGAGGCAGAGACAAATGCAGGGAGGATCCTGGTCTCTGCCACGCCACTATTTATAGTCGCAACCAACAAGGCAACAATGCAAACAGCCGAGGTGCATGACATGCAGGAATGTACCATCAGATAATAAGGATGAGCTCAATAACAACCGGAGGGAAGGGAAGATAATAAAAATTTAATATTTGTGATCAGGATTATAAAAACTGCAGTTTCCTACTCCTCGAGACACGCTTGAAAGATTACCACACACATCCCGCTGCCTCTGCTGCCAAGGCATGACACTGTTCTTCATAAAAAGATGAGATAAAAACCTCCAGAGGGAAATAAGATCCTCCATAAAAACGAACCACTGTGTAAACTTAGAGTCAACAACCGTTTCAGCAGAGGGCTCCACAAATTCAAGAAGTGTGTGTCTGTTTCAGAAGTGTGTGTTCGTCATCCATCACAGTGTGCGCTGGTGATTAACCTGTTCAGCTTTGTGAGAGGGATTTGCACCATGACACTGTTTGTGAACCCACAGTTAAACCCCATACAAGCACAACAAACATATCACCAGCACACACACACACACACACACGCACAGGTCTTTAGCGAGCCACAGGAACATGATGCTGGAATTTTTAACTTCCTTGCAAGAATATAAAACTGATTTTTTTTTTAAAACATGAAAATATAAACTATTCTCCAAAACATACTGGTGTACCTTTGGGATGAGTTGTGGTTGCCATGGATATAAGCCGTTGGTCTGGGCCCTTATTGTCCTGAGTCTGTCCAAGTCCAGAGGGACGGGGAAGAGGGTGGGTGGTTTGGATTTTGGGTGGTGATGCTGAAGGGGAAACCGAGAGGAATAAAGGAGAGCGACTGTTCCAGATGTTAAAGACAGTTAAACTTTTTTTTACATTTTTTATTCCCAGTTTCTCTGGTTTCTTCTCGGGGCAGAGGTCAGCGCTATCCCCACTTGACCTTTCTCTCCGTCTCTTTGTGCTCTCGCTCTACCCCAAAGGTGACTTTCTTTTCTTGGGCCTCCTCCAGGTTTTGAAGTTTGTTTTTACGTTTTCAAGTGGGAACTCCCCTCATCCAGCACACTGTCCAAAGCCCCCCCACCCACCACACCACACCACCCCCACCCAAATGTGTGGGACAGAGTCGTACTGTAGCAGGAGGAGCAAAACACTGAACTGCATAACTGTGTGTTTCCACATTAGCTCAACAAGTGAATGTAGCCCAAATAAATCTGCAGTAATTTATAATTCATCAGAGCATTTCAAAGCTGCGTTTCAAAACTGCATTCCTGCAGGCGTCCTCCAGGTTTGTTCTATCACTGAGCATACAAACAAATCCAACAGCATGGTGTCGGCACATGGTTTTATGATTAGAAGCCTGATTCTGTGGATAGATGAAGAGAATGCACACACCCTGGGAGCTGCAGAGGGCGGCAGGGCTGGGCTTCACAGGGGCCCTCTGGTCTGAAATGATCAAAAATCAAACGGCGACAATTCTGATAGTCAATTGATCCTTTTTTTTTTTAAAGCAACAAGAGTAAGAGATTTCAACCAAGGTAACAGCTCTGTGAGGCTGTAGCCAAGCCATTGCTTTAAGCTAAATGCTACTGGTAGCATGGCACCAAACAGCAGCAGGTATAATGTAAACTATGTTCACTATTTTAGTTTAAAACGTTAGCATGCCTATGTTTTCCAACTAGCGCTTAAAGTACAGCTCAGGCTAATGGGAATGTCATTGGACTTCCATTGGAGTCGGTAGTGAGGTCCTGTTGATACATGCGCTTGAACACTGGTGAGTCACTCTCAGCTGTCAATCATGATATTTCAGATTATAACTGAAAATGAGCACTTGACCAGATTTCAGTGTGATAACGACAGACACATAAAAAAATCTTATTACACGTGTATTTTGACGTTTTATTTTAGTCAACGTCCTATCCACTGACATGGAGGAGGCAGGGTTTATGATCTCTATTGCAGCAGGCCACCAGCGGGTGAGTGAGACGCTTTGGGGAGCGGTCATGTTGTCCATCTTTATTTGCAGCCTATGGTTAGACCAGATAAAGGTGTGAACTGATGATGGCGCAAGAAAAGTGAAGGCATTTCCAAACTTAGTACCTCAGGGTGTGGTATGGGCCAAGGAAAAACCACTAAACTTTTGGAGTGGTTTCGATAAAGGACTTTTCTCCCACTTTATGGCGTTTGCCTTGGCGGAGATACGAACTCATACTCGGCACTTCCAGTTGAAATTCATCCGGACTCAAAACTGTCAGTGGATCAACAAATTCATTATTCACAATTCTTAAAACAAGACTGTACAAAATAAAATGTCAAATCCAAGTCAGACGGACCAACGTAACTCTTAAGAATACCAGTCTTTTTTTTTGTTGAGTCACTTGATCACAGAACAAAATTGTTTCCATCATCACCGAAGTGTCCGTTTAGGAGCTGCCTGGAGCTTTTTATCATCCTGCATGATCTTCATCAGCAGATGGAGATGCCTAGAACTTCCCATTTTTCATCCACGTTGGCTTTAAATAGATTTTTAAACTCGACTCTTGAGCTTGGAAAGCAGTAGCTGCAAACAATCTCACCGCAGGGTCAGTTTAGTAGCAAACTTCATCCGCGGTTGAAGATCATGTGACATGATTGAAAGCTCCAGAGACGGCCACCTCCCAGATGAAGAAGTGATTTGAATCCCAACCTTCAACATCACGACAAGTCGTCGTTAAAGTGAACAGCTACGGTTTCATAATAATGAAACTCCATCTGCTCATAAAGACGATTTGATACGACTGAAAACTCCTGAACAGCTGCACAGTGGAGCTTATGGCGATATTATTTTGTCAACCAAATTTTCCGGGGGTTTTAGACTTTGTCCTCTGAGAGATTTCAATGGACACTTCCTTATTATTTTTTGACATTTTGTAGACTAAACCATTCATCAAATTTATTGGCTAATCAACAAAATAAAGGACAGATGAATGAAAAATATGAAACAGCTGTTGGAGACGCTAGAATCCTTCTGTTATGTGGCGGAAAATTCAGGGAGTATTGACATTAATGAGCAAAATATTGTCATATCCAGACAGGACTCCAACTATGAGCAAGGTGTTGCAACATGCACCATATATCAAAGTTGTTTGAAATGCATTTGCACCGTCTCCTGGTACTTCATTCTCAAGACCCCAAAGTTGACTGAGTGGTGCATTTTTTTTTTTTGACGTACAGATGTTTGAACTCACAGATGTTTTCGATTTTCTTCTTGTGTCCGGGCGCTTTTTTGTAACAGCCAGAAACTTCCGAACACAGGGACTTGCTGTCCTTTAAAATTACAATGAAAATGTTTGAAATGTTTCTGAAACCATCTTTGTGGATAATCACTAATGAGCCAGAAATGATCATTGCTACACTACAAGTTCAGAGTGTGACAGGACAAGCAGAAACACTCAGTTCCCTGCAGTGATACAGGTACATGACAGCCTGTAGGTGTGTCCCATCCACACACACACGCAAAGGCAGATTGACAGAATGTGGGACACGGTGCGGAGAAGGGAATGTTGTTTTCCCTGATCTCAGCTGACCCGGCATTAAGTAAACACAGAAAAAAATGGCTGTCTGAATGGGTGTTTTCTCTCCCCGTTCTAACTCTTTTTACGAGGAGTTTAGATTTCAGGCCCGGAGGTCGTGGCCTCTCCGTTCCAACCCTACTGAGAGGAGGTGGGGCGGGGAACCTGTCGCCAAGAATAAAAGGCCCATCGGCTGAAGAGGTGCAGGCATGCTCATACCCCTGTCCGCCGGACAAACAGGAACGACCGCCTCCAGCCGGCCAGCTGCCTCGGGGGGAGATCCCCAGTGGCAAATATTCTCCTGCTGAGGGGAGTGAGCATTCAATCCCACCCTGCGGAGGTCAGGAAATCTGTCGAGTCAGACTAGCCAGAGCTTGGTGGTTTTGGCCACCAGTGAGGCGTGACTAGTGGGGCCCCGAAAAGGTTTCTGGCAGCCCATCAACAGCAGGAGGGGACCGTCCAGCGGTGCTTGAAGGGCCCTCAGGATTTTGTCCTCTCTCACCTCACACCAGCAGTGACCTACAGCAGCTGGACGGCCAGCCCTCCATGGCTCTCAGCAGAACTCCTCTGGTTTATGGTGATGTTGCGGTCTGTCAAAGTGAGTGAGAGTTTCACGGCTGCAGCTGAGTAGTCTGTGTTTTGTGTGTCTGTGTGTGTGCGCACGTGCACAACAGGTTCTGAATGGGTCCCTATGGGCTTCAACAATGAAACAAGATCCAGCTCAGAGTTGAGCAGGTGAAGAGAAAGAAATGTGTGGTACAGAGATGGGAACAGACGGCAAAATAGAGAGAAACGAGGGAAGGAAAGAAGAGTGGGCGAGGGGAGAAAAGCAAGAGTCAGAGAGGGACACCGAGTGAGACAGACATAAACACACATGAGAGAAGGAGATTACATTAGAGAGGAAGTCCAGTGGATGGAGGATTGAAAAATGATTTCATCTGGCTCTGCAGGTAGGAGATACAGAGTACAGAGCACCAGAGGAAATCCCCTTCGCCACACTCCTCCGCTCCATCCCTCGTTCATCTTTACTGTGCGCTTCCTGCAGTTTTTCACCTCTGAATGTGACTGGAGAACATCTGATGCACACTGGATTAACGCGAGGGCCCGTGACCCCATGAGATAAAAACAGAAAGTCGTCTCAATACATCAAAAAATATTTACTATATAAACTGAAAATTCACAGTGTACAGAAAAATGTTTATACAACAAGACAGAAATCTCAGTTGAGCTGTCCATATATATCCAAATATATCCAAGTTGCTCGACAGAATCGAAAGATGCAAACATGCACAGGCAAATATCCATTACAAACGTATTTATTGAGTTGGAGATGCAGAAAGCCATATATATATATATTCATATTTATATATATAAAAACAAACAGTAATACTTTTGATCACTGACTTTCCCCACTGATGATGGTGAAATGTAAAATGAAATTAAGAACAATCAAAAGTATATAAATACGATGAGCTAATACATTCTGCTTTATTACGAACAGATTATTAGAAGAGGCGATTCGGGTCCAATCTATTTGAACTCCTCCAGCATTCATTAAAAATTAAAAAACCTACTGCAAGAATAATCCCCCCAAAAAAAAAGGGTTCACTTCAACCAAGGATCTGCTTAGTCTGAAAGCTTCAAAGACCATACAGGTGGCTTGGTGTGTTTTAACCACCTCAGCGTACATTTCACATATTCTATATTATTAATAACCAATAACCAGGAGATAGTATGTAGATGTTAGATTGATTATCTGCCTTCTAAGTTGTTGCCTTCCTGGTTTCATCATTTGCTTAAACTAAGAATACTTCGATTATGGGCTAAAACACACAGAACCACCAGTATGGGGCTTTCAGTCTTCCTACCCTAATATAGTACAGATATGAACTGGACTGGTCCCACATGAGAGATATGAGAAGTGACCCGTCCTGACCTGGAGCTCATCCTACATACCCAATCAGCTGCGGTTACTTTTCTTGCGTCAAGACTCGCTACAATTTCCAGGTGATGAGGTGTAAGGCACTGAGAGCGCCTCGTGATAGTGCAATGGTCAGCTGTTCTGTTACGCTACTGCTCCAAAACACACACACAAAAAGAAAAAAACCCAAACAGGGTCTAGTTTTCCAAAAATAATGATCCATTCCTTCAAACCCCGTGGAACTGTTCTGCAGGGACTGGGTCGGACAGGCGGCTCCACGGTCCCAGCAGTGTTTGTGGAAACGTAATCAAGTAAAGGAAGACGTGATGGAGCAATGTAAGAGATGTACCAACAGCAGCTTTCTGATTGACAGTATTGGAAGCGAACCTGTGTGAGTACGATGTACAGTAAATATGCACTTCCAAAGACAAAGTAGAAACAGAACAAAAACCAGAGCAAAACCCTCTTTGACCAGAATGAAAAAATGCAACCTCACTGTGTAAAGCTGATTTTCTCATTCATATGATAAAGTGTGATTCTCACACTTTTTGAAGGAAGTTAATAAATACTGAAAAGACTGATCAGCAAACGATGTAGTTTGCGCTCAAGCCCGCCTATTAAAACCTCATTCATGAAAATGTAATGAATTATATGAACGTGAGCTGAACGTCAGACAGACAGAAAGAGCTGTCGACATTTAACACTGAACCAATTAAAAACTGATTAAAATCGGTGGATTTAATCACAACACTGCTTTTGCCATAAAACCTTTAAGATGCAGTCTCTGAGGAAGCACATGGTGGTGAAATCAAAACACAAATTCAAACCTTTTGCGTCATTTCTGAACAAAATCAATGGAAAGCAGGCCTGCCTGTGACCAACACACATTGGGACTTTGTAACAAAATAAATTATTAAAATTAACCCTAAAAACAAAAAATATATATATTTTTTTATATTCTACAATCCAAGATTTCACCATTTACTGAAGAACCAAAAAAGTCTGCAGCAACAGGAGGTTTGGGAGAGGGATCGTCCTCGACCGGGACAAAACGTACGTTACAATGCTGCACGTCTCCGCTGAGGCCCGAGGGCTCGCAGCTGATGAAGTGATGGAGACAGTACCGTGGCGTTAATGAACAGACAAAGAGGAGAAGAGAGAGATGTAGTGTCCAAATTGACTTCATGGCTCACCTGCCAGAGCTGGCTGACTTTAAATAATTCTGAATAAAATAATTAACATGCATTAGTCCTAATGTGCTTCCTATCCACTGTAGTGAAAAACACTAAAAAAAAAGCTAAAATCTAAATAAAGATAAAGCAAATTTTGTTTTAATTGAAAACTTTCAAGTGATTTATTCTTACTTTTGGCCTCACATCTAAACCAAGCAGCCACATGAGACCTCAGGGAACAGAGCTGCTCTGTGCGGAGAGTCAACTGAACAAGCACCTGGTTATTGAGTCACTAACACAATCTCTCTACAGAAAACACTTCAGGAACTCAAGTCTGTACTTTAATTTAACACTATGTCAATGAGTCAAAGTGACACCAGTCTGTGTGGCAGGTGCCTCTCACTGATTTATCTGCTGTTGGCAAGAAGGTGGATGAATGAATGGTTGAATGGACAAATGGCAGATGTGGGGCGGGGGGCTGCTGCAGCTCATTAAAAAGCACAGTAAAAATCTTTGATATTTACACTGAGGAAAGTGAATACATTCAGGCGGCAAAAAGGAGAGTAGGGCGACCTCTCCCCTGTACGAGGTACATTTGGCACTGCTAATACTCAACCCATCTCCGTGACAGTCCTCTTTTTCATTCCTTTCTCCTCTGTCCCTTCGTCAAGTTAGCCAGTAAGTCAAGCTGAACTTCTGACATCTGCTTTGTCAACATGTCACCTCCGCTCTTACTAGTGAATTAAGTGATGTGAAGTGGTAAACGTTGGAGCACGGGGGCCGGCGGAGCTTTTCTGCGGCTGTCTTATGGTGAGACAGGAACAAGGCAGATCCAGTCCTCCCCGGGACCCCTCGCCACCCCCACTTCAATCAGCAGGAGTCTTTGGTTCAGAAGGCACATGTGTGCAACTCTCCACAGAAACCCTCCTGTATCTTTTGATTTTCTAATATTCTCCTTTGATATAAAATCCCCGGCAGTGTGCAGGCCACCCAAATACGGGTCGTTTTTTCTCTCCCTGGGTTGATCCTTTTCCCAGCTTCCTGATCTGAAAGTCCTTTGGGAAAGGCCGAGGGAGACTGTAGGTGGGTTGTAAACTCAGATACCATTGGTCAGGTCTGTGATGACGTTGGCCTTAACCAGTTTGCGAAGGAAGTCCTTCTCCTTGGATATGTTGTGTGTCCATGACTGTGGGAGAACCAGAGGAGAAAAGAAAAAAAAAATGAGTCGTACAACATCACAGCAGAAGTAGGAAGACAACTATACAGACCACACTAAGCAGCACTCATAACAAATGCATTGTTATATGCACTGAGCCACAAGCGTGTGTTAGTTTGGGGGTTTCATATTCCCAGTATCTATATGTGTAGGTGTACATTTGAAAGTGTAAAGCTGTTTTTCCTCCCTGCTGTGCTAGGAGGACTCTGTCCAGTGGGTCAACATGTAACCTAAGCTCCTGGTTCCTGTGTGGTGCTTTGGGATTGAGGTTTGAAGAACAACAGAGAGCAAATGAAGGAGGTAAATGGTAAAGGAAGAAATATACAGGAGGGAATAGGAGTAGGAAAAAAAATGGGGAAAAAAAATAAGAAACTGCAGAAAGCTAGGCTGGGCCCTGCAAGAGTCAGACCCAGTTTAAGACTCTTCTACAGGCTCAGAGTCAAACCTCCAACCACATCTCTGCGTGATGGGTCACACAAGGAACAATGAGCCAGTGTGAGCATCAGAAACATGATTTCATAAAATCAACCTTTTTTCAGTCACATTGAATTACAAATTTATACCTTCTTAATTTTTTGAGGTCAGGAAAAATGTCTTTGGAAATCTATCTGCAAAACGCTTCTTTAGCTTCTCTACGCAAGCAGGCCAAGTCAAGGACAGAGGTGAAATGTTAAGTGTTGATGAAAACTGAGAGCTGGTACTATTTAGCATTTACATTAGGGCTTGAAGTTGTAGAATGTAAAACCAACTAAATAAGTTTCAAGATGCCAAGAACTACGGGAATTACCAAGATTTAGAGTAAGGTGATTGTCACTTTTTGTTAAGTCATTTGATCCATTATTATAAACGATAATAATAACTGCTTTATCAAATCAATTTAAAACTTGTTTAGCTGTGAGATAACAGAACTCAAGATATACCACAGCAGGTGTTACAGGATTTCTGTGGCTCTTTGGCTTTTCTCCATCCAGATAGGAAACAAGCTCTTTCTCAAAGTAGTGGAATAAAAGTGGAGGATTTCACTGCTCAGCGGCCGCATGGTCCCAGAAAATTAAACAACCCCAGGCACTGGCGGCGGTTAAAGTGTTCCCCTTAATTAGCCATGTGTGGCTGATGATGACAATGTTGATGATGAAGATGATAATAAATACCAAAGGTTCAGGGGGAGTTTAGACAAAGGTTATCATCATACTGAGCTCATGGTTTACACACGTCAGCACACGGGTGACATCTTTGATTCCACTGGGTTTTAGTGTAAACACAGAGAGGAACTTGACTGATGGAGCAGAGAGGGGTCCATAATGAGAGCGTTTAGAAAATGCTTATTCAAACCGTGCGCTAACAGTGAAGCGTCTTAATAAAGTGACTAATAAAAGAGTAGTAATGCTTCAATCCAGGGATATTACAGTTTAAATTTTTCTAAATGTGTTTTCCTCTTATAATCCCATTTAGTTTATGGTGTTAAAGGTTCAGTGTGTAGAATTTAGTGACATCTAGTGGTGATGTTGCATGTTGCAGCTGAATACTAACTAATAATGTAAATGGCCCATTTTAAACACACTAGTGAAAACATCACTAGGATTATTTTGTATCAATTTCTGCCAATAGATCCCTTTCACCTAAATCTTACACACTGGACCTTTAACAGTTTTAGTTTTTATTACATGGGATATTTTTGAGTACAGTCCCCACCATGTTTTAAGTGCCTTTAAAGCAAAAGAATAAAGCAAACTTTAAAAATGTTTAATTTATCATTATGTGCTTCACTCAAACATAAGAAATGTGACTAAGCAGGCTGCACAGAGGCTATGTTGCAAACACTGAAATATCTTTGCAAAAGCAGAGATGAATTGAAATCATGCACCACCATTCTTGGACCAATATCACTCTCAGCCCAAATAGAAAGTGAGTGAACTTTGGCTGTAAGCCTTTTCAATTCCCCCTCAACCTCCACAGGACTGGTGGTCCATCTTCAACCAAGATTAGTTGTTTGTTTCTTTACATATTCTTCATTAAGCACACACGCTGTTCTCATTAGAATGTCGCACCACATTTTATTGAAAAATCGGACAATTTAAGAACACTCTGAATATCTGAAATAAGTTCTGTTCTCAGATGTTCAGACACTCACCTCTTTAATGGCAGACATCTTGACAGTCTCATAGTAGTGGAGAGGTGCATGGGGCGTGTTCATGTCATAGCCGAAACCTGCCACGGCCACCTCATCACAGTTATGCAGTGCCATCGTTATAGCCACTGTTCCTAGAGTTGGAATGTTCTATAGTAAAAGCAGAGACACAGTCTGTCAGATCATTAAAATACAGATGCACACGGAGCATTAGAACTAAGTTTTATTTTATCTAACACAGGCATCAATATGGACTAAACATATATGTAGTATTAACATATCCAGCTAATTCTGAGACAGATGTCCACACCCGCTAGTGTATCTGCTTCCCTTCCTCATTTATGCCTCTGTCTTTGTTCTGCTGCATCGCTGCTAACTGACTTTGAGCACTTGGTGATTAACTATTACCTTTAAGACACGACCCCTGCAGACCCCTGCTACGACAGTGATCTACAGGGTTGAACTGTGCTTCCTAACTGCCCTGGGCTGCCAGAGATCTGGGGGGTATAGTGGATGTGTGTGTGTGTGTAATTATGTGTGTGGATGTTGGAGAACGAGAGAGAGAAAAAATGAGTGTGTGTTGGAAGAAAAAAAAAAAAAGCGGGTCCAGAAGAAAGAGTGGAGGGAGGCCCCATTTAAAACCATTACCCTGATTTGCAGCCCTCAGGGTAGGTGGAGCTGAACTAGCAGCTGGCCAACCCCCTACTGCGTGTTCTAATACAGATTAATTTAAAAACACACACACACACACACACACACACACACACACACACACACACACACACACACACACACACACACACACACACACACACACACACACACACACACACACACACACACACACACACACACACACACACGTATATGATAAATAGACCTCCTCATTCATTTTCATGTACATAAACATACCCTCTGATGGTCGTAAGAAAGACAGGAGGGTGTTGTATTGAAAGAACGAACCAAATCATACAACTCTGCAGCTTGTATTGTATGAGACAGCGCTGCACGCAGTCACAAACACACACATGACCACACACACATACATACATACACACATACATACACACACACGCCAGATGCCCACATGCTGAACACATGTTGCAGGGGGGAGTTCATGCAGGGGTGTTCTGGTGGCCCCAGAGGGCAGAGCTGCAGTGATACACTCATTTCTCTAATAATATTCCCTCCCTACCTACCAACAGATCACAGCACTCTGTGGTGTTGAGTTTGTATTTTTCTGCTGTCTGCCCTGGTTGGTGGCCACAGACTGATACTTCTATATCCAAATGTTCTTGTGTGTCTCAGGTCCATACAAACACGACTCGTGAGCAAAATGCTAACACTGAATTAAAATAACAGTAAAGTTGGGTTTAGACTGAACCAGTGTAACCAACATCTTAGAAAATGGTAGAGGTTCTTTCTGATGTAAAGAAAGTCTTCAAAACTAAGATGAAAAAGGAAATGTATTAGAGTAAAATACAACTGAAGAGTTAATCATATACACATACAGAAAACCTATTTTTACAAAAAGCACGCTGGAGGCCACATCTTTGCTACATATGGTTAAATATGGTATGATACATAATCCAAGCTCCTGTAGATGCACTGCCTGACAACTGCTAGAACCTGACTTTGCTTCACTCGCTAACTTCTGGCATTTGTCTCTACTTCAGCAGTGTTTGTCTCCCTGGTCATGCGCAGTGACAGCATGAGCAGGGTGCACGCAGCCATGCAGGTCAAACAGTGACAGATACCCCAGCAAATCATTTGATTTGGTGTGGATGAAATGCTTGGTGGTGCTCATCATCGTCCTGCCAGGGCCACAGACACCGACTGTATTTATTGATGGCTATTGAGATGTGAAGAGGATTTCAACAAATAAGATATGAAGTGTTTCAGAAACAACTTATCAACCCTAGCTTTAAATGACTCCAGAAAAACCTTTGTATTTTTCCTGCCATTAATTATTGAAAAGAGGCTACTGTTCAAATCACGGTGCTGTTGCCATCTAACATTGCGGTACTGATATGTGTGTAGAATATTTTGGCTGGTGTCTTACCCCTTTGCCCATGATGCCATTGTTGAAGGGCAGGCCAATGAACTGGAAGGCAGCTTCCTGGATGAAGTAGGGGTTCAGGATTCTAATCTCGGTCGGCTCCCGAGGTACATAGTGAGCCACCGACTTCCAGAAACCCTCTGTGCCCCTCTGAGGAAACACAAAGAGAAGGAAGGAAAAACAGAAAAATGTACATTAGTCGAAAGCACTGGACTGTTTTTTCCCTCTATAAGATCAAAGTCATGTACATAAAACACATTCACACGTTCACATGATGACACCTCCACAATTTACCAAGCCAACATCAAAGTGAGATTATCCTCTGTAACACTGACATAAAACACAGGAGCCAACCAGAAGCCAGACCCCTTCTAGCACTGATTAGGGAAATGGCTTTTGGGTCTCTTAATGGATGAAGTCAGGGTGAGGGGCTCGCAGGACATCGATAATTACGACCCCTCGGAGGGGGGAGTCTAGCAGTGGGTGAGGGGTGCAGCCGGCCTGGAGTGCTCACAAGATTCTGCTTTGCAGTCCCTCTTTTCCCCAAATTACATGTGTGCAGAGAAAGAGGTTTCTGAGGTAAAAAAGCATCTTGTGTATTACTTTTTTAACTCACTTGCATTCTGTTTAACTTATATTTCAACATAATAAAAATGTTTATGTTATAACTATATAAGTTCTTGTCCTACTGATTTAGTAAGTCAGGCAGAAAACTAAGTAATATCAATACCAATGATGATGATTTCATTAGGACACACCCGAGCAGGATTTTTTGCATTTCTTAAATTTCCTAAATATCCTGATATTCTCTGTCAGAACTTGCTGCGTTTTGAGTTTTACAGAGTGCAAAAGTTGCACATGGCATTAATGATTAGGCTTGATGGAGGATATATCAGTGGATTGCATGATTTTAAAGTAAACCCTGATTTGTTGTTAGACATGCAGTTGGTAAATCAAAAACCCCCAAAACGGTTTTGCCAGCCAACATCCAAGGTTAAATGTGGCATTTGACAGGAAATGGTCCAAATCGCACCTTGACCCGAGGGTGTTCTGCGAGACCTCAGGTCTTTTTACGAAAAGGCAATCATCATCAGTCGCTAGGGCAACCTGTCAGACAGACCCACGTCTCCACCTGAATAAAATTATGTAACTCTAATGAAACACACTTACTCAACTCAGTCACACCAGAACAGGACCCGAGTCATATTCTGTCATATATGATATATATTTATAAAAATTTTAAAAAAGACAATTTTGAACAAAATCTAGTCCTAATGATGCGTCTATCAAGGCAAGCAGATTTGCAGCATTACTTCAAATGATAAACAACATTATAGTGTAACAAACTAGCAGTGCGTGATTGACTTGACTGACAGCGTGAGTTCCTAAAAGGCATGAATCCACAGGGTCAGCAGATGTGAAGAGGAATCACCTGTTCAAATAGTGAAGCACCCGCCCGGTCGCCTTTAATACAGCAATGCATGACCGTGTGTGTGTGTGTGAGTGGGTGCATGTGTGTGTGCGTGCATGCGTGTTGGCAGAGGCAGTAGCAACAAGTCTGCTGGCTTTGTGGCTTCAACAGTGGCGGCTCTTTTTGAACGCGGGCCCAGCTCTGTGCCTTCGGCAAGCTGCAACAGGAACAGCAGCTCATCTCTCCTGTCAACACAGCTTGTGTTTGCCAGGAATCTATTTAGCAGCGCTGTTTGGATGTGTGCGCGTCTGTGTACGCTGAATAAAGAAAGTAATGCATTTTTTTCTTTATTTCTAGGAAGGGGAGAAGCTAATGACACACAACACACACCCCTCGCTTTACACAGCTTATGACCCGACATGTACATAGACACGCATGTGACGGGGCGGGGTGGGGATCTCTTTCAAGATATTCAGACAAGTACAGGTGGCTTTGACAAATGTTAAGAGCAATTAGTATGTAAGGATTCAGGTCTGCAGAGAGGGAGGGGGTGGAGGCTGCTGTTGTGAGTTTAGGAATGTAAAACGTTGCTTACATTCAAACATCTCTAACTCAGACCACTTGTTGTTGCAATGGTCAGGGAGAGTTAATGATAAAACTCAACCCTCCTTAGACGGCACATTTAGATCTCAGCAATGAAGACTGTTTGTGGCTACTGGGTATGAATATTTAAATATGCAACATGGCAAGTTTTAATAAGAAGTCAAACCTCATCTGGGTAAACTAGAATTACTGCTTTGTGGTTTAAACCTTTGCCAACCATTTGAAGTGCGGTTTACAACCATGTCTGTCCAGACTCCGACAATAAATGTAGTGGAGACTTTGAAGTCATCACACAGAGAAAAGCATAAAACAGTCAAATTCCCTGTATATGTTCACATTTGACAAATAAAGCTGATCTGATAGTTGTACAGTTGCAGCCGTGACAGCAAACAATGCTTCAAATATGCATGTTGCTGCAGGGAAGCAACTAATTATCAGTCTTCAACCAGGCAGTATAGAAGTTCTACACAACCAGTTTTTAAAAAGGTGGGCACAAAGGTTGGTGTCACCAATTCAGAATCCGACCTAATCTCCCCTTCATGTTCCCGAGTTAGGGTGTTGAATAATCGCTTGAAAAGTGTTTGGCAGAACATCATGATGTCACAGTGGAGTCGACCTTTGACCTTCTCGATATATTTCATAAGCTCATCCTATGAGACATTGTGAGACAGAATTGTGTCATAATTAGGGTACAAATTCTTGAGATATGGCCAAAAACATGTTTTGTGTAAAGTTGTTCCCAACAGATTATGCCTGGAAGCATAATCTATTTACGTATCTCGAGAATTGTTCATCGTATCAGCTTCACACTTGGCTTGATAATTGTTGCACAGCTAATGAAATGCACTATTGAATTTGGTGCAATTTGGAAACAGGATACATTCAATATTAATAGACTCTGATTAAAACAGACGACAGGCGCTCTGTAGCAGCAGTGGCTGGGACTCATCAACGAATGTGACATTGTTGATCACGACAACAGCAAAGACACTGATTTTCCAGTTCTGGTTCAGTAAAAGTTCAAAGCAAGTAAATCACTGTACTATCAGTGGTGGATCATGCGGCAAGACTACTCAAAGCTTTGGCAAATAACCTCCAGGGAACAGGATGTTGCTTCCACTGTGGACTAGTTTGTTTGCCCTAGTTTAGAGAAACAGCGCTGCGTTGGAAGCATTTGAACATGGACTGAACAGGAAGCTCGCAGAGTGGTATACCTCTTACTCACCAGGCCCTGACACACACATGCTCAAAGGTGAACAGAAGTGTGCAGCTTGACAGTGGTCAGAGAGGAAATGGCTGTTTCCCTTCTCCTGCACCAGCTTTATGGTTAAATTGGTCTGGATTATTAGATTTAAGTGTGTGCACAAGGCTGTGTGCTCCAATAAGGCACCTGTGAAAACAACCTTGAACTTGGAGACTTAATTGTTTGCAAAGCAATGAGATGGACGGTAGAGGGGTCGGCCTTACATTGCCAGAAGGTAAAGTAGGGCAAACCAATTCTCCTTGTATCGACATAAGTAACGGTTACATCCAAATTTAGAGCAGATTTTTAACAGTAATAATAATAAAAAATTATAAATAAGAAAATGGTAACTAATGCAAGTTTTAATCCAAATACAGAAAAACAGATGGTGGCACAAATTTGATAATTAATTGCATAGGAAGAGGACGCAATAAGATGATGCATTGAGAACGCCAGCAAAACTTCAAATGAAGAAAAACAATGTGAAAAACTTGTTAAAACGAGTGGATAACGTTTTCTTTGTAGTAGGCATCCTGATTCACGAGTATTCAGGATCCATGAATAAACAGTTATATGTGTATGAGGCACAAAATATTTCTAGAGTAAAAACATTATGCATTATCATGACAATCTATTGTAGCCTACTTTAAACAGTCTATTGGAATCATTGTGAATCTCTGAGCCTTAATTTGTTCCCATCTGAGAATTCATACTTTAACACCTCCCAGACGATTAATCTTCACACTGCACAATACTGTACCAAGTGGGGTTTAAGAGTTGGTCTGGAGATGAGTCTGTTGCCATAATCGCAGAGGCACCCTTAGTAAAAGCCTGGTGTTGTCAGGATACTGACAGATCTTGGCAGTGCTTCTGAGATTATGAGCCAATGAGGAGGAAAAATAGTTCTGATGAATGACACGGCACCAGAAAAGAACTGTCACAACCCCCTTGCTCCACATGATGTTTCACAGAACCAGGTAGGCCACAGTGGCAACTTGTGAAAACGTGTATTTGGATGTGACTGTTGTCCAAGAAAAGGTCCCACACCTCTGAATCATCGAAGCGTACAAATCTGACAGCTTTAGAACAAATCCAGACTCAGAGATCCTGGTTGAGTGGAATCAAAGTGGACAGTGGAAAATGGACGGGAAGACAAATTTGTACAATTAATCCCAACTTCACTTAATGCCTGAGCTACAGCAGTAACTGAAACATTTGATCCCCACACATAACTAATAGTCAGGATGCTGGGTTGTATATTTGTGCTTGTGCATGAATGTAATGTATGAACAGCTCTTCAGCACAGATTCTTCAATAGATAGGAGGTTAAGACGGCACTTAAAATGTATCAGACAATTACTATAAAAGCACTGCCTCTTAACGTCACGTGTGTAAACTATGCCTACGGCTTTACAGTGTATTTGTCTTGTAATTTTGCACCTGTAGGAGAATTCCAGCTACACACAGACCAACACCAAAGTAGATAAACACGGGATTAGAAAGACAATGTCAGCAGGTGAGGACAGGAGCTACTGTAGGCCAAGAGAAGTGACGGATCAAACGGACGGGAAAAAAAGGGAGAGATTAAGATTCTTCAGAACAATGACCAGTGCTAAAATGGAAAAAGCACGACATTTTTTAAATATGTGAAAATTACTACCCAACGCTGTTCCTACGCAACTGTTTTCAAAACACGCAGGCACAACAAAAGATGAAAATATACCCAAGTTGCATTTCATTCCACGAAAGTCAAAAAAGCCCAATTAAGAAACAGCGTGGTTTAAAGCCTTCCGTTTATAGTTTTCTGTCAGTTTATGGCTCCTGAGGGACTGAGTGAAATGTGGAGCACTGTGTAGGAGTGCACTGAGAGGGGGAAAGAGGAGAAGAACTCCAAACCATCTCGTTGCAAGATACAGAACATATCTGAAATCTAAATGACCTGCTCTCGAGTGTTGCCCACAACAATCTCACGGCTGGAATGATGCATCCCTGCTTCTCTGATAAGCAGCGACCATATAAATTTGACTATATCTGGGCTCTTCAGTCCCGTAAGTAGCTGTGTGAGGATGTGGTTTGTGCGTTTGATGTTTATAGAGAGGACGACTCGAGGTGGACTGGATTCCGGAAGGTAGACTTTAAGCAATTTAAAAACAAAAACGGCAGCCCCCAAACTGCTAACAATCACAATTAAGTTTGTCTGGAGGTCGTTAGCACTGTGTACATGTCGGACCTTTGAGTTTACAAGTTGCAGTGTCTCACCACATAAGTGCTCCACTGAGGAGGAACCGTTTCGGGAAAAAAATGTTTGAAGGGAAGAGAGGTTTTTCCAGAGTAGTGGTAAATGGCTCGGAGCACAGTAGAGGGGATTACGACTATTTTTATATCCACAGAGCTAATATTCTTCACAGCTTTGGTTAATTTTTTCACTTTCAAATAGGAATCTGAACCGTTCACCAGTTTGCTTGTGCTTTGGGTTTTCCTGACTCATACCATGACCTCTGCCCTCAGTCAGCGCTTTCTGTTTTACCCTGAGGTTATCCGCTGTGTGAAACTCTCGTCTCCACAGTCCCATGACGACAAAAGTAAAAACGGTGCCAACCCTTGACGACACTGTGACCCTGAGGACTTAAATGTGCAGCCTTGTCTCTACCTACCAACAGGTGACATGTTGGAAGATCACACAGCCATTGCTGCTGGCAGGACCTGCTGGTATCTGACTTTAAAAGAAACAAATTTGTCTTTCTTTTGACTTATTTTGACAAGTCAGAGTCCTCCTTGAACTTGAATAAATACGGAGTTACCGAACATCCATCACATGACAACACGCTACCAGAGGATCCCCGTGCAGGTCTGAGTGTTAATCATTGCAGGCTAGGTAGGTGACTCATTTTCGAAACACAACACTCATGGTAATCAGTGACATCCAGACACTATGTTAGTCACTTGGTTCATGTTCAGAATCTATGTTTACAGGTATGTAAATGTTTATGAATGCATGTATGCATGCTACTTTGGGCTTCTGCACAGATGTTGGGACTTTAAAAAGGACCCATATAGCGTTTACTTCTGTCCCATAGAACATCTGTGATGATTACACTAAAGCTTTCTGGCTAAAATGACATTTCTATAAAAAGCGATTAAACTGGGTGTACAGAGTTAAACAAAAGAAGTGTTTCCTAACAATATTCCAGCCAGAAGCTGATTTGAAAATCTGTCAGTGATATAAATCAACAGGCTATATTAGGAGTTCCTCGCAGACTTGATTTTCTGGCAAGATGTTTTCAAAAAGATTGGCTTTATAACAATATTTTGAAACCTCTACATAAGAACCCCTGGGTGTATTTCTATTAAAGAAGGAAAAACTCTTTTCTCAAGTTCTCTCCATCCATCATTTATCTCTCTGGCCTGTAGAGAGGTAGGGAAAGCTCCTGTAAACAAACAAAGGAGATAGAACACCGACACTCCACCTTCGAACTCTGTGTTTACCACCGGCTGTATATCCTTCACTGGCTCTGTTTGAAAATATCCCTGCATATACAAACAACTGCGGCTGTGTGTGCATGAACCGCGAATGTGCGCTGTGCATCGCGGCAAAAATCGAAACTGGTGTCATAGGAAAAAAGGAAATATCGACAATCGTGGAAATCATGTTTGAGCACAGTTGTAAACAGCATGTAACTGGGCAATCAACCAGGCTGCCGCATACGTGGGGTCAGACTTTAAAGAGTGTCTAAGCCAAGTTGTAATCACGTATACCTGCGGTAATGAGGGATTAGGGAAGTTGGAAGTCTTGCGATGCTGCAGCACTCTAATTGCAGATGTAGCAGCGGGCTACACTGATCTAAAATGCGAAACACATTCAGAGAAAGACGTGTCTGCAAGCTGAGGACGTGATCAAGGTCAAAGTTTAAAATCTGGACTCTGCATGTGTGAGTGAGTGGGAGGTTGTGTGTGTTTGTGAGAGTGTACAAAACACTAAATAACAGATTGGGAAATTGCCTCGCTAATTTGTGTTCGGTTAAGCCATCCAAGACTGTGCTGGAGGCATCTGAAAAGCCAAAATAGCGCAGGACTTTGAAGCAGACCACTGAGTCACCAGCGGCTGGACTACAACTGCGTACCACCCACTACCCTTTTCAAGAAGAATGCAAAGAAAGACACCCGCTTTCATAACCGCAGAAGGATAGTGAAAGGGGTTTTGCATCCCTTGCAGCTGTGAGTGTGCAGGTTGCACAAAGAAATCCGCTGCTCGACCAACAGATACAAAAGCTCCCACAGGACAGTCGTCCATAGTTACATTATGTCTCACTCGGGGACTGACTGAATGGATGGAGCAAAGAGAGGGAAGCTTGCTGCTACTTCCTATCCCGACAGTATGCAGCTTCACTCTGTGAACCAGTCAACAGCATTTTATTGATACAGAAAATAGTTTTCGGTTACTAAAAGGAGAAATTTGTAAAAAACAAAACAAAAAAACATTTATGAGTCAATGTTTTGCGGAACTGTGTCCCCGAGTTCACAGAAGGCACATGTACATACACACATAAACACCTATTCATGTTTATGTTTCCACTGCAATAGTCCAATGTGGGTGGATGTCAGATACAATGAAGCTACGATAACAGTCTTTTGACAGGACTTCAGTTCCTTTCATGTTGTTGCCAAGACTAAGGATCCTCGAGTAAACACATATCGTTTCTCTGGTAACACGAGGCGGCTCACGGTATGTTCAAATCGACATGCCACTTATTTCACTGAGAAAAATTTATCTGGGAAGTTTGTGAGTTCTCCTGAAGTGATCGTTTTCAGTAAGTGGGATGGCAAAATAAAGAGCCTCACATGCAAAATCACAACCAGATAAATGCTTCTGTATCTATCAAGGGGACTTCAAACTGCCAAATAACACTGAGGAGATGTAGAGTGGGTCAAAATCCTCTAAAATGTTTACAGAATTCAACTCTGGCAAATGTCTGGAACATTGGGAAGGACATTTTACGATGTTTGCCATATTTCAGGTGCAGGGGATTGTCCGGGTTGTATTCGTTCACAACAACAACAGGACTGCCGCCTGTTCAGAGTACGCAGAAGGCTAGACATGACATATGAATTCTATGTGTTTTCGTTTATCAACACTGCCGTTGGCATCATCAGCCAAAGCGCTCAGATTTCTTTTTCAGCGAGTGTTTGGCCCCTCTTTATCATCCTGAGATATTCTTCCAGTTTTGTGTCCGCTGCATGTTAGAAACGTCCTCAACACGCCTACTCGCTTGCTGTGAATTTTCCTTCTGTATTCTCACATGAGCTCACTCGGACATAATCCGAACATTTTACAAGGGCGGCTAGCACGAAACGTTCCAGGAAATGTACTGAGCAACTGACTGAAGACATTTGCGTTCTCACATACAGGCCTTAAGCAGCTCTAGATAAAACACACAATTTACTGTCATAACGGCTAACACCACCAAAAGTCAGCACAACCGTGGATGCCAACAAGCCCGGACAAGTAAGGCTGAAATAGATTTTGGGTCTTTTGGAAACAAAGTCCATGCTACTTGAGACCGAGTCAACTTCAGTGCCATAAACTATTAAACTGGAATAAATTGGCAAGGACACATTTATATAGGGTGAAATACAGTATTTATATGGTAGTAAATCAACCTCTGAAAATGTATAAAACCAGAGTAAAAACCAAGGACTTTCCAGAGGTCAAACATGGGTCTCTGCACATCTGTCAGTTCTCTTCTTCCATATTATCATCAAGGCTTGAACCAAAAGACAATGATTTTTTTTTTCTTTTTTGTTCCCTGATTTTTAACCCATGGGAAACATTCTTCCTTCCTCAGCAGATCAAAGAGGGCTGAGTCAGATGCCAGGGGCCAGATCAATTATCCCAGGCAGCCATTTCCACTGTCCTCTCCCTCTGACACACCAGAACAACCTGGGCCCTATCAAAGGCTGAAGGGGCCGTCAGCCAGCCAAGCAAACTATTTTCCTCATTTGACTTTACCTTCCACTGCTCATTTTCTTTTCCTCCGCTATTATCCCTTTACCCTATTTAACTTTATCCTTTCCCATCTATCTTCCCTCTAATCTATCATCCTATAATCCAACTTCACACCACTACTTCATTCAGCTTGCCCTTTCCATCCCCTACCATAAATGTATCATCCTCTCCGCTTTAGTTTTTTTATCCGTGTTTTCTCACTCCTTTTTATTTTTATTTTTTTTAGGATAAACCTCCACTGCTCTCTGAAAGTCAGACATCTGTGGAAGAAAAGAAGCTTTTAGCTCCGAGTTACCTGATAAGAGGGAGGCATCCTGCACAAGGGAATTTAGCTTATCAGCCTGTGCAGCAGCTGTGTATGCAAGGTTTAGTCCATTTCTACAATCAATGTACAGTATCTCTAATATAACCAACAACATTTTTAAGTATACAATGTTATTTTACAAAGGACTGGAGTACTGTTTAAAAACACAAAAGCTGAATTCCTGAGTGCGTGTGAAACACATTTTAAATTCAGATTCAAAGGCTTTCATTGGCATGACCATATTCTGATATAGCATCTCCAAAGTGATGTATAAAATTAAATGAAGTAAAATATCCTACTGTATTTATTTCCGCTTTATATTTCCTTGTTTATATCTGGCATGTTTACGTAATACTTTTACTGATGTCTCTATTTTGACTGTCCTCTTTGCTGCTGTAACAGTGAATTTCCCCGTTCTGGGACTATTACAGGATTATCTTATCTCATCCATTTTATCTTTAATCTGCAGTTATTTGCAAAATGCTAAGCAAAGATATAAAAGAATAAGAATTTGTATCAAATGGGCTTATACATGTTCTAACAATGGTATGGTCCTTTGAAAAAACCTCACACTGATACAAGAGACTGAAGTGAATGAAAGTGCTTATGAGAGCAATTTCTATGACAAAGGTTTTAATATGGAGGCACAGGGGGCATTCACAATGAATACCTTCTGAAATATCTAAAACAGATAAGGGAGAACCTGTTCCGTCATTCAGTTTGACCCCTGTGATTAAGAGGCCAGGTCACATCCTGTCACTTAACTGTTCCAATCATAACATTTCAAAGGACACCCAAAAGATTTGCTATGTGGGAAATTAATTCATAATTATAAGTGCGGCTAAATCCAAATGTGAATGAACAGGTTAACAGGAGAGCATCTTACCTCCAGGGGAAATGGCAACGTAGCATTAAAGAGAAATCTCTCTTTCCGAAACAGAGGAAATAACTTGTCTAATGGTGTTTGGTTTTTCTCAACTGTCCTTTCCACATGAAGCTTCTTTTTTTTTTGAGATTCATGTTGTCCTCCTAATCCATTTTACTAGAATGGCTTACATTTCCACAGAAAAGGAATGTAGAGAATGTGATCAGAGGTTAAACTGAAACTAAAAATAACCCATAACTCAGATATTCAGCCACATTCCAACACTCTGAAGTGAAAATTCTACTTGTAAGTCTATTTTTGTTGTGCACCAGACTTGTCTCTCATTCTAAACAATTTTTGTCTTTGAGCACCCACTCAGTGTTTCCTTTCTTTCTGCTGTGAGTTGCCATCCGGTTATCTGTCAGTGTATCAGTGTGTATGTGTGTTAAATATGTTAAAGGAAATGATTTTAATATGTCCTTACCAGTTTCTCCTTGAAGACCATCTGTCTGAGCCACTTGAAGTCCAGCGGTTTGAAAGCAGAAAAAACGAAAAGTGAGTCTTTTTCATAGTTTTCAGGTTTCTGGATCGCTCCCTCTGGATAGGTAATCCTGACGGTGGTTTTGGTTCCGACGTCTTTGCCGTGACCACTTACTGGTGCCTCATTCAACCTGCCGACACAAGAAATGACTTAGTGAATGGAATTCATGCCTCGAAGATTCTTTCAGGTTCATGGAGCAGAGATTATAGAATTCAAGATGATGCAATTTACACTTAAACATCTATGAATTTAAAAGTTCATCAAGTCATAATCATGGTGTCTTTTGTCTTAAAGGAGTCATCTCACCTCACTACGACATCATAGTCATCGATACGGGAGCCCAAAGACTTGTTGGACAGGATGCCCCCATTACCCACAATGATGCATCTTTTACAGCTGAGACTAGAAAGCAGGAGGGTCATGGGTTAGTAATATTAAGAAATATAATATATTAAATAATTAATTTCAAGAACAGATGTTACAAAACAGGACTTCATGTTGATGTAGGTGAGTAGCAGTAATTACCTGTCCAGCTCCTCTCCAAGTCCAAAGTTTTTCGTGGTAGTTAAAATGCTGTCTATGATTCTCTCTGCATTGGAAAAAACCAAGAACCATCATGAGGAGGACATTTAAAAACGTACAATAAGTTGTCACTTACACTGCAATTAAAAACTAGAATGGCACTCAG
This sequence comes from Hippoglossus stenolepis, assembly GCF_022539355.2. Lineage (NCBI taxonomy): Eukaryota > Metazoa > Chordata > Actinopteri > Pleuronectiformes > Pleuronectidae > Hippoglossus > Hippoglossus stenolepis. The sequence goes on from NC_061493.1 coordinate 9,753,173, forward strand.
GAGTGCATACCTCCCTCAAGGCCCCTTATAAAAGCACATTGGAATTCACTAGATTTTTTTCTGGATCTGCACCATGTTCTCACAATGTTAAAGTGGAAAAAAGAAATCTTGGATCATCCCCTTTGTCCAGATCTGCATAAAAATGTATCGCGTTCTTCCCTGACCCAAAACCCAACTAACAGACAAACGCCAACATCCGATGCTGGCCACTAACACCTGCTAACATCTACTGGTAGTTGGCAACTTAAATTGTGCAGAAGAACTTCAAATGTACCATCTTGTCCTATATTCTAAAACATATGTGAGCTTTTTGTGAAGGTTTTTTTTTTTTCATTTACCTGAGCAGTTTGTGTAATACTTTGGTGGATAATTGTTTTCCTGACACTTAAAGTAGACAAGTGTCAAATTCTCTCCATTTAAAATACCGTATGAGATAATGCGATAATCTGGCAGGAGGTCATATGTCCGGAAAGCGCTCACTCTTTATGGAACAGAAGTTTAACATCACAGATTAGATGTTCTTTTATAGGGAAAAGGATTTGAGAACTGAGGGAACCGCTCCTTAAGAAGATATATAAACTGCTGAAAGCTCCAACATACCATGAGAGATACAGCAATCTAGGTGGTCTCATGGACAGTTGGAGGGGAGAACACCTCTCTCCGTTTATTCAGTCATAGATAAGGAGTGACCAATCAGCCCTCAGGAGCAGCGGTGATGGGATGAAACGGAGGAGTGAATCTCGGAGAAACAGACATACAGGGTTCCGGATGGTATGTGTGTGTATGTAGAAACTCTCCCATAAAAGCACTCAGAGAGGAATGCTGTTTTCAAACAAGCACATTCTCCTGGTTAAGTGGGCGATGTTGAGCTCGTCTCCCTGCGTGGCCAGCACCCCTCTGATCGCAGGGCGAGAAATGTGGATGTTTAGCCATAGCGCACATTCCTGCCATGTTCTACGGGGCATTCTGGTAGAGTCATGCTTCCATTGTTAGATATTACATATGTCGCCTCACTCCTCTTGACCATTTTTAGGCCTCTCATACTTGTAATTCACCCGTCATAACATCCCAAATGAACAAGATTCCATTTCAGTTGCTACTATGTATGATCAGAGTAACAATTGTATTAATGAAGGCGCACCATAGAGGGACAACATGGATTACAGTACTATGATACCAAGTCTAACTTTCTGGTAATTGTATCCCACATGAAAAAATATATTAAACTGTCGCCCTGCAACACGAGTGGCGTTTTCATTGCCTTCACTTCTTAACTTGATATAATCACCATATAGCACATAGTCAACAGAGGAGGGCCAAGAGCAACACCAAACTAAAAGCGAGAGTAAGGGGAAGAGTGAGAAGAGGAGAGTTTAGACTGGGGCCTCAAAGCTGTTTGTAAGACATATTACAGCCTCATTCAGCAGACTAACGACCCTAATGATTAACCTGCTGAGGAGAGGCGAGCAGAGGAACAGCCCATTGTTTGGATGTGGTGTCGATGTCTGGCGTCAAGCATCACCCCGAGCAGCATAAACACAAGAGAGCGGACCACACCTGGATCCAAGCGGGTGAAAAGTGAAAAATCACAATGGGCAGGACTCTCTTCCAGAGGATGACATGGAAGCTAATTGTCGTAAGTACCCGGGGTAAACATTTCAGCAAACTATGTCTCGTGGCAGAGCCGGAGACAAATGGCTGTAGGCTGAGACGTTTGTCCGACTTGGAACCCTTGAAATGACAAAAATCTTACTGGCAACAAAGATGAACGACGGAAGCGTCGCATAATATGTAAACACAGACACATTGTTGGGAAAAGTGTAGCCTAAACAACATAAAAGATCATGTTATAACAGAGGTATTTGTTGGGCCGGCAATAAACAGGCTTTTATTTAAAATTGTCTGCCAGGGTGAAAAACTAATAACTTGAGTGTAATATGAAAACGTATTCGAGGTTATTGGTCTGATCTGTGTTCAAATGTTCAAGTTCAATAAGTCTCTCTGGATGAATCCTGTTTCTTCCAGCCTGTGTGAAGTTGCATAACGGTCTGTGTGCCCTCATTAACTGAGCATGCTGAGAATGAAGCAAGTGGTGATTTAATTTCTTATCTTATTAAACTTATACCTACAGAAGTTTCATTCCACCAAATATTTGTCCTTACCTGGGTCAATAAAGGCAAAAGGGGAGAATGGATTTATAATATAAACGTGCATCTGGACTTGTGTCTACTTGAAAAGAAGATGAAGCAGGAAATGACCTCTCTAATTTATATGCACATTATAAGTGTGATCACATGATCTCTAGATATGGGAATGAGTGTATATTACTATGCAAAGTAAATAAAACACCAGCATAGTCTGCAATCAGCTAAATTAAAAGCTGAATCAATCACATAATACAATATATTATATTCTCTTGATTTTATTAGAAATTGGTTTTATTTGATTTATTTGATTATATCTATATTTAAATTATTTTCAACTTTTGTTTATATGTAAATCATGTTACATGCCATCAGAAGACTTAAAGACAGACAGTGGCAAACATGGAGACGTATTAAAAAAGGCAGACAAAACTCATGTCTTTTAGCATCATCAAGTCTATTCTTAGTGTCTTTATCTAAAGATAAAATCTCAAAATGTGCCAGAGGACTGAGTGAGTTTTAGGGACAAAAGGAAAACCACAACACGCGGACGACGTCAGTAAGTTCACTTTGGACTGCAGAGAAGAGAGAATTTCATTTACAGTGCAGCATTTAACAATTAATGCAAAATATAACTAGAAACACATGTTGACCGTTAAGTAGCTGACTGGCGTCCTGACAAGAGGCTTTTCTCTGAGACCGAATCAACACAGCTTTACTGTTCTCAGGCCACGGTTCATGTGTTCCAGTAGATACCTCCTGGAAGAATAAAAAAGTAAAAATAAAACTCCCGCCCACCACCACCACCACTCTGTGTTCCCAATTTGGAATCCTTTGTGGCGTTCTATTCAAGATACACACGTATCATCTCTCCACATGGGTACCACTAAAAGGGAAACCCTACAGCCGTCGCAGTCCGTGGAGAAAACAGAAACCAGGTGTAACACTCACACAGGGAGTGTTCTTTTGATAGCAGCTGACTCACGCTGTGTATGTATGTGTGTTAGTATGACAGCGGAGAACTTGCCAGGACACAAAGGTAAAACTCAGTGGACCGTCAGCTTGCAAGTACTGGAAAATATGTGACAGCATGTCACCGAAGGCAGGTTAATGTTATCTCTTCACTTCCCATGCTATTATGTGCTGGTTTGATATCTGAAGTGTGTTAAGGTCAGAGAACAAGCAGAGTGTGTGAAGCCTTACAGTTGGAATGTGTGCAGACATGAGTTTCCTGGTCCCAAGACAGAACTCATACAGCATGTTATGACAAACTCAGAAGCCAATATATGGATTGTAAATAAATAAATAGTAATATAAAATATTCTGACTTATAGGCATTTAATGAACGAGTTTCAGGAGCTAATGATGACGACAGATGTCAAATGTCTTGTTGGTTCCTTGGCTGGGAAAAACTTTGGATTTAAAGAAACAAGTTCTGCCATAAACTATATAGCAGGTTATTTTCACTGCATTTTGCCACAATGTAAACTTTGAGGATTGCCAATTTTTGGAGAGCAGGAATTATTTGCGATTACACATGCACCTCCAAATCTTCCTTTCTGAACTATCCTCAGGGATTGATAATGTGTTATTGATGTTCAGGAATCTGTGGTCAAAGAGCATTATGAGCTATGAATAAAACTAAATGACCAAGTGTGGACAGTGTAAAATGAGATTTATTAATTGCTTGCATTAAAATAGCTGATGCTTGGGAACTTTGCCAGATGTATTGCTACACAGTCCATGAATAAACTACTAGCTATAGTTTTCAAAAACAGCTAATGTCAAAAACTAAAGGTGAACAAATGGGCACTGTGATGTATTAGCTCTCAGACACAAACACGGTCACAACCATTTGGCAAAATATATTCTGCAAATGATGAAAGTGCAAAAAGCAGAACTTTAACATTTTCCACATCTCAACCATCAGAGTGAAACCTTCATGATGAAAAGAGCTCAAAAAAGGGTATTTGGATAAAATAGCTTGGTTTCATACTCTGGGATAATACAACAGATTCTTGATATTGTTTCTGCAAATGAAAATATAAAAAACGAAATAAGACTGTTCAGTCTGACTATCAGGCTGCAAAGCCAAAATCCGAAGAGATAGCGACAGCTTGGATAAGTAGATACATATGAAGAGCCAGATGATACCTGGTGGGTAGAGAGTTGGCAGCCCTTCCTTGTAATTTCATCACCTGTATTTAGTGTAATGTTAGCAACGCGGAACAAAACCATAAAAAAAAACTGGGTTTGATACCAGCGCAATCAGATGGTTTAGTACTTTGAGTTACCAGGCGGTGCCGTCAAAAAAAGTGCTCAACCATGTAGCCACTGTCATGCCTCGACACAGCATCTAAACCCCATAACAATCATTGCACTGAGAACACAGGATCGTTACTGGCGTTAAAAAAGGGACACTCCACAGATATTACACATAGAGCTAAGCTTAGTAATCACAACAAACACTACACCACATGAGAAAACAGGAGAACGTCTTCTGTGTCTCTGGATGAAGCTTTTTAATAGGTTATTGCCTCCACCACACCAAGGAGGTTGTATTTTCATCCGTCTTTGTTTATTCGAAAATTAACTAACAATAAATCAAACTTGTTGGAATAATGTGGCATAGTTCAGGGAAGAACCCATTTAATTTTGGTGCAGATCCAGATCAGGGGAAGATCCTGGATTTTTTTCCCCCTTTTTCTTTAACATTGTGATATAGGGTGCTTTGAAATTTTCACAGAATTTCCAGAGAACAATCCATGTAAAATTCCAGGGGGCGGCATGGTGGTGCAGTGGTTCACTATTGTCTCACATAGTTATGGCATTAAATCTTTCTGTGTGGAATTTGCATGTGCCCCCTGTGGATCTCACCTAGAATTTGCTCTAGCCCCCCCCCCCATTAACCTTAAAGGATAAGCCGTATAGATAATGGGTGAATGGAGTTTATTACCAACACAGTTGTCATTTTCCAGCTGTCATCTACTCTGCTTGTTACTACACACAGCTGATCTGCTCGTGCATAACATGAAACGGTTTCGGAGAAGTGTTCTGTCTTGCCACCTGGCAAATCCACCATTATAATAGAAATCTGCCAAGATGCAAGCACACCTGGCTTTTAAAAAGAATGGAAGATGCCACTCTAATTGTTATATTACACATAGCACCCAAGGCACACCCATGATTAAGAGAGTAAGTACAACCTTTTAAAACATGTGCCCGGTGTAGCAACCTTTTTTCCCCTCCCACTAAACTAGCTAAATTAGATTTGGACACACCACACAAGGACTTGTGCCAGGCACTTTAGACCATGCACTTAGATCGTTTAAATAGAGCCCAAGGTGTGGAGTTCGAGTAAAATAGGTATTTTGGAGGCAGGAGGTCTAAGGAAAGATACAAGGAAATTGTATTAAGGGAAATATAGTAATCAGTGGCCTTGGAGCTTCAACTATATTTAGCACTAAAAGTCAGGGTATCTCTGTTCCGGCTGATGAATTAAACCTTTTTTGTGGCTTGTTGTGAATCCTCCATATTAACTGTTGGGACACTCCTTTAATGCAAGCATGTATACTAAATCAAGTGGTAATCGAAGCTGTTGTGTTTTTAAAGACAAAGGGTAAGTGACATGAGTATTTCTTACCTTGCGTTTTAAAGCCAAATGGGGGTAAGTAACTGCCGACTTTTGCGAGACGTTTGAAGTTCCGATCAAGAAACATGGGCGCTGGTTTCATGAACCTGCAAGGGAGGGAACAGAAGGAAAGAAGGTGAGAGAGAGAAAAGGTTCATCAGCAGGGAAAGAACATCATATTGTAATATTAACTTTCCATCATAGATTGGTCATCGAGAACTATTCATTTTTTTGTGATTTGCCCCACCACACCTTTTCTCCTCTACAAAAACTCTTTGGATTCCCGTAAAAATCTTCTCCACTTGTGACTACAGTGTTAATGTCCTGGGCAAGGTTTAAGCCACAAAGAGATAAAAACTAAATTCACTTGTTCCGCTGTCATTATTCTAATAGCTTTCCAAGCTCCTGTGCCCTGGGAGAGTTTCCCAAAACAAGCACATTGGCATGGTAGATAAAAACTAAGAAGGCAATACAAGCTGAGAGGCAGGGAGAGACACACAACAGGCAGCTGCAGTGTATAACCCCATCGACACAACCTCTCCACCCAAGTCTAAATCACAGCTGACGCACAGTTTTGATAAATCTGCAGAGACAACATACTCCTGCCAGAATGCTACTCCTCAAACGATCTTGGGCAAGACTGTTCCTACAAACTAAATGAGGAGGAAGTTGTTCTCCAACGAGAACCGTCTCAGAGGCTTGAGCCTGAAATAGAAAAGGTCTGCGTTTGCCCAAGATGGAGAACAGCTTCAAATTAAATCAAGCGAGAAGCCAGTCATCCTGCAATATTAAAACAAATTTAGCCCAATATTCAAAAATACACCTGTGATCAATGTTTGAAATGCCCCATGAACTGCTGCTTCCAGCATCACCTCTTCCTCATCCTGTGTGTCTGTACGAGTGTGTGCGCGCGGGTCCGTCTTTGATTAATTGCTGTACTGAAATCAAAAGAAGCCATTTCCTCTTAGTCACGCCTGCGACCCGAGTGCTGGGCTACGTGTCACCTTTGGAGTGTGGCTGCAGGATGGATGTGTGTTTTCATGACCTGCTGTCAGGCCTGGGAGGGGGCACAAGTGGAGAGCATTGTCTCTTTTCTGACTTAGACATTCATGGATCATCTTTGATATACTTGTACAACTTTAATGAAAGAACTAAATGAACTTTCAGGACAGCGAAAACAATGATGGGCAGAGATCGATAGAAATGGTGTGTCTTATTGTGTTGATGATAAAAGACAGTTACAGGGATTGTTGTACAGCTGCATTAACTGGAACGAAACCAAATGAGAACAAGACTAGTGCATCTTGCTGAAGGGCTGATGGTTGGCTGCACAAAACACACGAATGGTTTTTCATTCTCATCAACCTTGAATTGTGTCTGCGACAGCATGTACTCGTGAGAAAGAGACATTTTAAATTCTGGACTCAACGTAACGCTGCCGTTGGTTCACAAGGACGATGTGGAGATTTGAGGCACAGTGACCAAACATGGATGACATTATTGGGAGGCCTTCCGGACAACCTCTTCCAAGCACCCTAATAAGTCTTTGATCCCCTCATTATCCCCCCAGCTTTACAGCAGCAGAGCAGAGACTCAAGCGGAGAAGTATGTATGGCTCTCTGGTCTCCTCATATCACCTGACACACACCCATGCACACGCACACCCATGCACACGCACACACACACACACACACACACATCAATCCTGCCAAAACAAATGGAGATTCATTAAAGCCAAGACTGAGGCCGTGAGGGGCTATAAATAACACAGGATCACTGAACCCTGACCGACAGTCAGTCACTGACATCCTGATAAAGTAGAGACAGGGGGCTGCTTGTTGTTAAATAAAAAGTGAGGGCTCCCAAAACAGCCAACAGGCAGGGATGCATTGTGCTCGCTTCCTTTGCCGGGTCCATCTCTCACTGGCAATATTTTTATAACCGTGCTGCTTCAAGTTCACTGTCAAGACTTGATTTAGGGCTCCAATGCAAACAGTTTTGGGTAAAGCAGAGGGGAGGGGAGGGGAGGTGTGGAAAATAAATTGGACTCTACGGGGGCAGGGGCCTTCGGAGAAGGCGAACACGGAGGAAGCAGGAGATGATTAGAGGGGGGGAGCTTCAGGACCTCACTGCGAGAGGTTAAGTAGGTTTTCTCTAACAGCTAAACTGTAGACCACTCCTATTTAGATAAAATGCTAACAGGAACATTTCCACAGATTTGTTTTTGTCTAGCAAAAGTAAAAAGTGGGTTGAGATGATAAAAAACAAGTTGTTAATTGTTTGGCTCCTCGCAAATAGGACACAATAAATCACAATTACACATTCTGCATGGCTGTGTACATTTTACCACACACTTGTGCATACAAATACATACATATGCACAACGTGGAGCAGTGTGCGGCATTAATTGTCCTCATTGACCTGTGTGTGACTGAGTTGAAGGTGGTAGTAATCACAAGGATCCCAGTGGGGGTTCTGTGTTGTACAGAACTTTGATCCGACACGTGCGGCTGATTAGAGGAAGTTGTTATGAGGGAGGACATTGTTAACATGTAGCCTCTCAGATACAGGGAGAGGGCAGTTCTACGAAAAACTGCTTTGTCCGTCTCGTTATGCAGCGCTGCAATTTACAGCCAAAAGTGCTGCTTATGTTTGTGTGTAGGAAAACATGCGCAATCAATTCCTTCCATACTGTGCATCACATATGGGTGTTGAGGTGTATATTATAAATTTATTGTGAAACTTTTTTCTCATCAAATGCTTCGGACTGCATCTTAAGTCGAGAGATAAATCAGGTTCAACATTTGAAATTCAAATTTCCCAAGTAACTAGGTCAGGAACTGCATTGAAGTGCAAGTGGCTATTGTTCAGTAGTGTGGAAAATTGCCCCTCTATTAGCTTAGCTCCAAGAATGCTAATGGGACAATGTCCTATAGATGGAGCCGAGATGGGCAGCAAATAGAGGCATGGAGGAAAATCAAAAGAGTCGATGACATCAGAGAGGGCCATGGAGGATTGTGTTAATTGTGTGGGCTGGGTACGAGGAAACTCATGATGAGTCAGGACAGGAAGTTGGTCGTTGCTGTTCATAGAGGACGCCTCTTGCGCTCTAGGATATGACAGAGGAAAGATGGGAGACCTTGTACTCAAGCGACAAAGGTTCTTTTGTGAGACGGGGGGAGATCACAAGGACACAGTTGAGTTTTTGTGGTGGAGGAGAAGATGATAGAAACATGACTGAAACTGGGGGAGATTGTGGAGGAATGTGGGGGCTTCTCGGTTTCTGACTCAAACCCCCTAAAGGCCCAGTTGGCTTGAGAAATGACATCATGCATCTTGGTATGCTTGAGTAAAAGTTTGAGCTTTTCTCGTCCTGACATGCAAATAAAATGATTTGTTTGTGCAGCTCCTGGTTGTGCATGTGAACTTCTTATATTTCAAAAAGGAGTCTCGGTTTAGAGAATGTACACTCGAGGACAATCAATGCATTTCCACCCCGTTTATCTGAAATGAAGTGTGAAAGAGCAGGCAATCCTCCTCACTTAGGATAGATGGTGGTCATCTTGGCTGCTGCGTATCCTGGCTTGCACACTCCTTCGCTGAGGTTACCATACTTGTACGCCAACTCCAGTGGCCTGCACATTCACAGAACAGAGAGAGAGAGAGAAATTAATCAGATGCATCATGATTAACTGATTATCAATCAAACTGACACATTTCAAAGCCTCAAACGCTGAGCTTGTCAAACAATCCGCTTATGGAGATAGGGAAACGGGTTGCTGAGGAAGTTGGAGAACTCAGCAACAGCTCAGAATATCACCTGTGTGTGGCGAGACAAAGCAGAGAGGCCTTGTTCAAATAATCACACTGGCAGTGCTTAAACTCGAACCTCCCGATTACTAGTGTGATCATTAATAACCTGATGAATGCCATGGATCCAGTTCAAATAAACAGGGAGAAGGGAGAGAGGCCCTGTCTTTGCACTATGTGAGGCCCAAAACCAAAGATGGCACATGAACAAGCTTGACTGGGGCCTACTCATGCACAGTTTGAAGTGGTACGTGGACTGCATGGATATTGCTCTTGTCGACCAATAAAAGCTCTTTAAACTACAGGTCACAGTCATGCAGCACTTCACTAAAGCAGTTTTCAGACATGAACCCTGGAAAATGTGCCCAGATTTTTCTCTACAGTTTGCCTTCCACATATGAAGGACATCAGATGCGTTTACAAAAACAGAAAATTCTCGTGAGTGTACAGGCGAGGGGTGGCGCAGAATGCAGGAGGCAGGATGCAATATATAAATTCTGCTGCAGGGATCCCATGCTTTTGTTTCCAGCACATCAAAACCGTCTTTGGCCCGTATCACCAAAAGCTGTTAAATCTCGTCTTACCCAGTTGACAATTTCTTCTGCATCTTCTATTTCTATGACATTTCTGTTTTATCCCGAGATGCTTGTATTCTTTGTGTCTTTTTTTCATCCGTTGCGTGTTAGAAACATAAATCAACACGCCCCCTCGCTCCCAAAAAATCCTCCAAAGAATTTCCTGGTGTGTTCTCACACGCGCTCAATTAGAAATTAATTGGACATTTACCAAGTTTTTTCATGGGGGGAGGCTGACAGGAGAATGTCATAGCAACTGACTGAGAGCAGCTTAACGCACACACACACACACACACACTTGTACTTCTATCTTAGTGAGGACACTCATTAGCACATTGCTATCCCTAGCCCCTTACCCCAACCTTAACCCTCACAACTAAATCCCTCACCCTCACCGTTACTTAAACCTAATTCTAACCCGAATACTTAAAGCAAGTTGAAAGTGGGTCAGAAAGTGAGAACCGCCCAAAAAGTCCTCACTCTGTAGGTTCTAGGCTCAAAATGGTCCTCACAAAAGATATCTATACAAGTACACACACACGGGCCAGTTTGTTGTTCCCATGCTAATTGGAGGAGCTGGGAATGGAACCATGACCTCTCGATGAGTGAACCACCCTCTCTACCTCCTCTCCCACAGCCACATTTCAATCCTGCCAATGTTTTTCACTTGCAGCTTTACTGGTTTCAAGGTGGTAAACAGTTTGGTGAGAAAGAAATATATGGGGCACTTTTATATCAGTCAGTCACAAAACTAATTACTGGATTTAAGATGAATTGTATGCATGTGCAGTAATGGTGTAATTAATGACACTGCAGACCTGTAGGGAGCTGTATTAGATAAACTCAACCCATGTGAAAACCACCATAAGTGTGTAGTGACATAGTGCTTACAGTGTGTGTGCAGAGTGTGGACAGACATGCCCTCTGAGAGCCGGGGGGGTGATGGCAGCGTATGATTATTAAGAGTGTCAAACCAATTCAGGGAATTATACACATATCAAGAGACACGCTGACACAATGACAGCTACATAATGACTCAAGGTAGCATGTTCTTACTCTGACGAACCACAGCCGCTCTGGAGAGAAACTACACTAATTTCGAAATGTATTACTCAGACCACCAATCGCATTTGAGCATTTGTCGCCAGGCTATAGTTAGGACTCCAATGAGATGCTGCATGTTTATTAAAAAACTCTAGTGAGATGAAATGGCTGAAGGTTTACATTTTTTCATATTTCATGTTTTCCCATTGATCAACCTGAAATTGTATAAAATAAGTGTTTAGCTGTAAAACATATGTTAACTAATGGGAGTTCAAGTCTAACTGGGGATTCAGCTGGTCAATATATAACAAGTATCCCACACAGTACAGGATGGAGAATCGCAAAATGTTTTAAATTAAATGGAAGATGTGTTTACTAGAAAAAAATATATATACTCACAATTTTGTGTCCAGCTGCAGCAGAAAGCCCTGCTTATCATACACTGGAGAAGAAAGCAGAAACAGAAACACAGTTACCACACACGTCTAAAAGGGAAGTACGTCGAAAAACAAATGGCACCTTTGGGGTGGAACACTTGATGTAGTTGGTTCATGAGCACGGGTCATCCAGGCTACGCAATTTCAACTATCAGCTCATTTAGCTGTAGTTAACAAATCTGTGCATCTTTCACAGAGAAAAAAAACAAATGGCAAATGTCAAAAGTAAAAGCATTAGAAGTTGTGACAAACAAGACAAGCAGAGGTTAGGGAGAAGCCAGCCAAAACAATCTGTTGAGTTTAAAATAAAGTTAGAAAAGAAGTTAAAGAGATCACCTATGGTCAACCAAAGGGGCAGCCAATAGGTGCCTGGTGAAGCACTGAGGTAGAAGACAGAGAAGCACAGAAAACTAGGAGATAAATATTTAAATGTTCAATTACATAATTTAAGCATCTGCAGCAGTCTTTACAATGATGCATACATTGTCTAAAAAAACGCTTAACAAGTACTATTATATTAATTTCCGTCTATAAACTGCTGTAATAGCATTAGTATGACTAGGTTTAACATGAGTATTAGTTGAAAGTAGGAATAGACCCGGTATTACTCCTGTGGTTGCGGATCTTGTCTTCACAGAGAAGCTGGAGGAGAAAGATAAAGAAAAAAGGACAATGGGAATGCATGAAGGCTGGTTAGGGAGGGATCCAAGCACTGCCCTGGATGACGGGGACTTTGCCATAGCAGCCAAGATGAGTGTGTGACTGTGTGTGTGTGTGCATGCGAGTGTGTGTGTGCGTTATGTGTCTGTTGAGAAGCATAAGGCAGCCAGAGGGGGGCTGAATCAAGGAAAACAGCTTAGGAAAAAATTAAAGGGGCTGCGGTCCTTACAGTAAGAAAGATTTCGGTCTTTGGAACCTTACAGAATTATTGCATCAAAACTCCTGCAAACTGCTTCACTTGCCAAAGATTTGTTACTGAGCTGAGACAACAGAGGGCAGTGGTGTATCACACACTGGATCAAAAGGAGGACGATGACTGAGCAGAAGATCGACCCCTCACTTGTTGTCATATTCAGTATTTGATGAATTTACTCAGCTTTCCATGTTAGGAAAACATGATAATGCCGCCCCATTCCAAATGTGGCAGCTGGGTAGTATTGCAGGGTTTTAAAACACTGTAATTTTCTTTCGAACCCCAGAGGGACAACAAAGATGAGAAAGAGTTAGGTTGGTGGGGCTGCCGATGTACCTGAGCCTACTATTCGTCCCACGCTGATGTCTGGTTCCACCGCTGCAACACAAAAGCTCCAGTTAGCACCGTTTGAGGTCTGTCTGTTATGGCAGTGGACTTGAGATTTAAGCCAACCGCGAATGTGAGACATTACGGAGTAAGAAGAGGACGAGGAGGAGCAGAGGTTAGTAGCTTTAATCCGAGTGGGTTGAATTATAATGCTGCCACCCAATCTTTATTCAAAGATGAAAAGCCCAATGAAGTGGAAAATTAACTGCAGAAAGCCCCCGTTGTGATTTTGCGATTATTATGGTGGTACACCGAGTTACCCATAAGGATTAAATGAGTGACTGAGCACAAACATTTTGTAAAATTAAACAAAGATACAGATGGTGATAGGGAGGTGAAAGTGGAAAAATGGGAAAGCGTTCATTGTTGAGTTAGCAGGGATTGTAATTCCATAGGACAAAATATCTCAGCAGCCCAGATTAAATCACCCACTTCATAGAAGTCAACCAGTACATAAAGGCAGTCTCATTGCCTCTACCTGTAATTCTTTTCACTTCAGCCCCTTTAGTCAGGACTACAGTTGTCTCTTCTGCATCACTGTCTGTAAACAAAAGGGGGTTAAGACACTGAAGTAAGTTTGTCATCAATGTAGAAGATTGGAAGCCACTATTAATGATAACCATACAACTATTAAACAACACCAAGTACTCAGAATGTAAAAAATTAAATAAACGTTTTCAACATCAGCTTCAGCAAAACACAGACAGTGGCTGTGCACAAAAACAGATGCATACAAACAGCAGGCGCACACACAAACAAAAAAAGCCAAAAGTAACGATATATCATATCAGAATATGATTAGAGTTGTGTTTGTTATGCTCAGACATTAGAAACTGCTGTACATTCCCTTTTCAATTATAATTTATTTTCTTAAAAAGATATGACAAAGGACCTTTGATTAAGGTGTTTTGCTTCAAACAATAACCCACACAGATTTTAATAGAAAAATAAATATGCTTCTATTGCTCCCATCACAATAAATCAGAGGACAGCTGCACTGTCACTTCCCAAATACCAACAAATATGTACGACAAAACCACTGAGCCCTCTTCAAAAACAGATCAAGGATGAAAAGTTCTCTTAAAAAAAAAAAAAGATTCCACAAATGCTAACACGGTCTCTCCATGCGAGGGCTTCTGGCAGATCATAATTCCCCAGTCACAGTAAACCTGCCTCAGGTAATTCTGTGAAGACGCATAGCTACAGTTCAGAGACAAGAGAAGGCAATGGCCAATGCTTAAACCAAGCAGAAGATATTCTCAGTAGCACACACACTCCTTGAGCCCTTGCTGACATTACTGCGAAAGAGGAACTGAAAATGACAAGAGGAAGGATTATACATCCTTATAGATTTTTTGATCAGAAGTATAAAACAATTCCCATGAAGCTATTTTGGAAAAATTACATACTCAGAATTGGTGACTACGTTTACATGGACACCAATATTCATTGACCTTGTTCTGAATGAAACATTATGAGTTTCAAATAAAATATTTCATTCCTATTCCAGTTTACATGTTAAAGTCTGATTATGACTCACATCAGCATTGTGTACTTCTTCTTGTTTACAATTGAACCCAGCGCATGCAGCATCAAGCAGTCGGCAACTGATGTGCGTCGATGTCATAAAATGTTGAGAAAACTCGTATAGATGTCTACGTAATGCGACTAAGGTCAGAACCGCCACATGTCTCAAATTGATTATGACTTATTCTGAGTGTGATCTTATTCAGACTGTTGTTCGATCAATCAGGCTAACATCAGAATATTGGTGTCCGTGTAGATACATCTCTTCTTAGTAAACAACTGGATTTATCATTTACTCATAATAAAAAAAAATTATGAACCACTTCAATTATTTTAGAAAAGTAGTTGTCAGGGGGAATACAATGGGTTAGAAGTGAAGTTATATATTGTTGGCTACTGCAATGAGAAAAAAAAAAGCTATAAGCAGCTTGGGTTGTGACACACATTTTTTTAATCAACCTGTGGGTGTTCATTTCAAGTGTGATGTAACACGCTGAGGACGGTGGTGTTCCTGTTACGAGCACCAGTTAATTATAAAAGGGCTATGCTAATGTATGACCACCTGTTATCAAGTGACAGTAAGTTACAATATCCCAAACTACAAGTAAAATCCATTTGCTGATGAAGGCCATGAGATGTGGTTATAGGTTCCAGAAAATGTCTAGTAAGTGAACCTTTTTAAAAATTGCAACTTTGAAGCCATTCCTGTTGTCTTAACTCTGAATCACTTACAAACGTCAGACATGTTATTTCTACTAATGTGTACTTCTGATTTCTGTTCAGACAATTAAACAGTTATTGATTTGATTGCATCCCATAAATGCTTCAATTATTCCTGCCCTGCTGCACTGGGAATAGTCAATGAAATCAGATCAAAAGTTTTTACACAAACAAAACATGACTACAGCTCAATAGCTGTATTGGAATTGAATAGATTGAAACTAAAACCAGTATTAACAGGGATGATATAAAGTTCGCTTCATCAACAACCTGATGATGTTTGTCATTTTAAACACAGTGACACAGCAGATTGTGTGAATTTATTTCATCAGAGCTGACCAGGCTTTAGTTGTGGTTTTAGAATTGAACGAGACTGAAAGAAAAACAATAATACAACCAGAGAGAAGTGGCAGGTAATCACCTTGACTGAGAACTCTGCTGGAGCCGCGACTTTATGAGTACAACTTAAAAAACATAAAGGTGGAAAAAAGAAGACTGTTGAAAGGACACCGGTAAGGTGAGCCCCTCATCACTCGAGCCTTACAAGGTTCAAATATCCACTCCAGCTGACAAAGGAATGACAACTGTCACATGAAACTGCTGTGAAATTGACACTCAGGGTGACAAGGCAGTGTCAAAATAAATTTAAATTAAAAGACACGCTGGGGAAGCGAATTCAGCACTGATCTGATCAAGACTTCAGGCATTACACCATTGGGGTCTTCTCTGTCACAGAAAGAGGCTTCTTCCATCTACACCGACTACAGTGACTTGCCATCAGAAAGTGACGAGACTGACTGCATCTATTGCTTTTCCAAGTTAAACCGCAACTGAGTTTTTTTCCCACTGAGGTGGGTAAAGGCTTCTTGCCTAAATTTTAACCAATCAGAGGCAGGGTAGGCCCAGGCCTTCACACACCTCAGTTGAGAAAACAAAATATAACTCCACAAAACCACTGAAGCCCTAACCCTGACCAATGCAGAAGGGGGGCAGGGTTTGATCTAAACTGGTAAGAGGGGGAAAAAATTATCGAGGCTGTCCCACCGGGGCTAGTTAGCATGCTAACTTGCGAAGAAGAAAAGAAAATGTGAAACGGAAACAAGACAACAGATAACATTGATGTTCATCTTGTGGAGTAAAAAAATGAAATGCCAACATTGGCGTAGGTAATCGCAAAAACGTAAATACAGCCACTTTAAACCAGTCTGGATTAATCATAAGACTGGGGTTAAAGAAGAAGAACAGGACAGGGAACAACCCCTATCTTGTGGTGACCATCTGGTGGATACAGCAGCTGGTTAAACCCAGCTCCTGTCACATCCCATGTTTACAAGCACAACACACACATTTTCCCACAGGTCAGCTTATCATGACAAGGGCTTGTTGACAGTACCATTAACACATGATTAAAGACTGTCCTAATATGGCTCATCATTCAACAAGTACAAAGATAATTCCACCAACATAACTACAGGGGCACTCATGATGATGATGTATATGGTAAGCAGGGTATAAGCCTCTATATGATCCATTGAGCAGTGACTTATTCCCGAGCACTATAAATCAAGAATGAGGAAAAGAGATTATCCAGATTTGATCCCCTCACAGAAAGAGCGTAGTTTAGCTGACCAGGCGAGGAGGGCAGGAGAGACTGTCCACATGCTCATCTTTCCACTTTGACCCTCTTAAAGCCAAACATCTGGCACCACTGTACTGCAGAAAGCCAATATTTCTCACTGCAATCAAAGCTGCTCTCCTTTCTGTGCCGCTGAACCGTGGGCTGGGGAGAAAATGCAGCACATTCTTTTGGCTCTCTTCACATCAAAGGGTATCATGCGGTTATTAAAATAAACTGATAGCAAAGCATTTCAATCCGATGACAGTACAAGGTTGAAAGCATGTCACTGCCCTTCTTTAGAATTATGAGCACAACTGCTGACTTTAAAAAAAAAAAAGAGGAAAGTATTGCAACAGAAACACTTTTGTCACAAACTGCCAAGGTCTTTTTGTTGATCAGGGGTTTTGTCAGTGACAAAAACCCAAAAAGGGCAAGTTTTTTTTTTATTTTTTTAAATGAAATTTTAAAGAAAACCATTTCCCAGTAATGGAGGGGACACCAGAAAATTAAGTCAGTCACATACAGTATACAAACTGTGTACTCTGTTTCTTTTTTGGGGCAGTTTGTTACAGCCACTAAAATTGGACAGTATTATGAATAGTATGTCACACACTGTGCATGGCCGATCAAAGTCAAGTACAACACAGACAGTTTGTAACACTTAAGTTGACAGAGATTTATGTACACTGACTTAGAGCCTACATGTCAAGAGACCACAAACAGGCATGGGTGGGTTAAAATGATGGAGATGATGTGTAGGAATTAGGTTGTAGTGCATGGAGAAGCTGGAAATAAATAAGTATTAGTTGACACTGGACATGGTTTATCACATACATGTAAAGGTTTTTCTTTTCTGGATGATCATCCCTGTCCTAATGTCACAGAATTTTACACAGGTTGGTCATGAAATGTGTTATTTTGCTGTACACTGTTTTTCGCCATGACTTACACAGGAGTGATGTAGACGTCTGAATGGAGTTTACCACAAATATTCCTGATACAACAGTCGAAGCAGAGTCAGTTGTTGATGTGAGGTGCTTAGTGTGAAGTGCTGGAATTACACCCGAGCGTCCTGACATCAACAAGCCATATAAAATCAATACATTGCCAAAACAGAAAAATAATCCCGCCAAAGCATTTGTAATAAACATGACTGTTTTGGAGTAGGGTGAACTTGACAGAAATAGGTTCATTACTCATTCAGAGCAAGACTATTCCAAACAGGACAGGTGGGCTATGATTAAAAAGGTTTCCTTGGCTATTTTCTTTACATCAACGCCAGTGTGAGGATATCAAGGACACAACACAAAGATGTTGTGATGGGGAGAATGCCCCTTGACGTTGGTTGCCACCCGCCAATAAACCCAACAAAGAAGAAGAAGGTAAACATTTCCCCCAAGCTTCACACTTAAGACACAGCGTTGTTCCTCTCAGTCTTGTTCTAAACAGTAACATTTGAGTTTTCTGTGCCAAATACTGCCCCCTGAGATTTTTCATAGAAAATAAAGAAGGCAGACACAAAAAAAAAGTTTCACAAATCTTCCAGCCCCCTCTGCTGGACTTTAACAGCTATTTTTTTTCAGGGTGCCCACAAAGTATGACATAACCCCCCAGCACACACACATCATCAGTTTGTAGAAAATGACTCTGATCATCCGTTTCATATAATAATTCCAACTGAGCCAAATAGCAAAAATATATAAAACACCCAGGTCCCATATAACTACCTTTCTAAATATGGAATAAAAAGCTCAGGATATTCAGCATTACTTGGAACATTTAGTCATGTCCTACACCCAAACATACAATCCATGTTTTAAGTTAGAAAGTGCAGGACGTGCATGCTCGTGTTATAAAGGTCATCGTGACACTGCATTTGCAGTTTAGTGCATTGGGTTTCATTTTGTGGGTGTCGAAATTTCAAAACACCATTTCCTCCCATCTACAAAAGCAGATGAGAGAATGTAAGTAAGAGGTTAAAGATTGAGTAAGAAAAAGCTTTAACCTACTTGGTTATCACCATTCTATGGTTAACACATTGGTTTGGTTACGGTAAGTTGAGACTGTCAGATTTCTCTGTCCTATCTGTCGGACAACATACACGAGTGTATCCCCTCATTTAAAGTGGCAGAGATGGAGTAACTAATGTTGGGTGCACAAGGGAATCAGATTAGGCTCTCCACACAACATCCGGTGGTCTGGTGAAGTGGAAGAAAAACTCATTAAATATCAGACGCAAGCAGGTTTTGCGGCATCAACACAGACTGATATCCTAACAGTTTAGCAGAGAGACTACAAAATACTATGAATAAAAACACTGAAATAGATGAACGGGTGACTGGCAGTCAGCACAGAGAGGCAGACGGCAAAACGGAGACAAACAGACATGCTCAATACAAACAGATAAAACTGTCTACATTTCTGAGGGGCTATGACAGCTGGATGATCAGGTGATGAATGAATCAGACTGGTGATGTCACTTACGAGGCTTCTGGCCCCACACGTGTAGATGTAGCTTCCCAGAAGAGTAGTAAATAAAGCCCAGGACCAGCATGGGGCACAGGACGAACAGCAGCTTGTGTGTGGGCTTCATGGTCTTCAGTCATTCACATCGCACCATCCAGGTCATCACCTGAAACGAGGAGAGCAGGATGTCGTATTAGCACATCCCCAAAGATAAATCCATCTGTCAACAGCACAAATCTAACCAAATCATTGGTGCAATGATAGAGAGAAAAACATTAGGAAACAGGTAAGAGGGAAAAAGGTGGAGCCAGAATTGAAAACAGCTTGAGGATAAAGGGATTACTAATGTAGTAAGAGGAAAATATGATGTGTGTAAACCACGAGGACTGGAAGGCAGTGTTAGAAATTGTGGTCGGACTCCATCAGGGTTGAATTTGACATGTCTTCCTTTAGCTAGATCGTCTCGCCTTGAGGAATAAGTTGTGTTTGGAGAATAGAATCCAAAGACGGTTACAAAGTACAACAAGAAAACAAATATGAGCAGTATTTTCCCCCATTTTTGTGCGACATCTTGATAAACTTCTAAAGCAGGAGAAGCAGAAATAAAGACTCCATGTCTGTGGTTGTTTTGGTCCAACAGTGGACGGTACACTGAGTGGAGATAAGTGCTGCACATGTATCAATAGTGAAAGTCGCGTCTGTTGCACACGTCTCAAAAACTGTAACGTTCTTACTAGTTTACAGGAAACCACACCCTCACTGCTTCAGAAAACATGACATGACAACATGATAGCATGTGCAACCCCCGGCCTTTTTTTCCATCCAAACATGATCTGCAGCTTCAACAGGGCCAGTTAAAACACAGCATGCTTTGCAGAATTTCCTCAGATGAAAAAAATATGAACCATATTCCATCTGGGCCATCTTTCTTTTATCCCGAGGACTGCTAAGTGCAAATGAAGGACTGTAAAAGCTTTGGCAAAGGGAGGTGTCTGAGCAGAGTTGAGCTCAGACAAGACCGCTGCAAACCCATGCATATTTAAAAAGCTACAGAGGATTGGTCCTCTCAGATGAACAGCAAATTGTTGATGATACTCTACTCTACATGAAATCAAACATCAACCAATAATTCAATAGGTTAACGAATAAGATGGTAAATTGTTAATACTCTATAAGTTACCTGCTAAACAGTAAGGCATTTATACTGATCAATCTGGACTTGACTAATGAAATATTCTCCCCCTCTTGCACGTCTCTCTTCCTCTCCCTTCTCCAGTGACCCATTACAGTTGAGGCAGATGACCAACGAGTCTGGTTCTGCTGGAGGCTTTTTCTCTCCAGTCGCCAAGTGTTTGGTCACTTGGGGGAAACTGTTGGGTTTCTCTATAATATTGTAAGGCCTCCACCATATGATGTGCCTCGAGTAAATGTGTGTTGCCATATGGCATGATACAAATTCAATATACATTTAGTTAGGGCTGAGGGATATGGCCAAAAATGATCAGGATAAAATTGTTTGTGGTTTTGTTTATATATGTTGATATCCATAATATCACAATAAATGTCACGTTATTATAAATTTTAAGGTTAAACGCGGATTTTTGTGAGGATGGTTGTGGTTTTAAACTCTTCATTATGGACAGTAAATGACGAGCACTTTTTAAACAGCAAAACGCTTTACAAAACTGATGTAGACTTGTTATGCGTTATACCTCTTCACTGTGCTTACACAATGCATAAGAGATATATATCAGCATGCATTTCTATGCATTATTCATCCCTTATTTATTTATTTTTTTTAAAATCTTCTTTATCTCTTGACTGTTTTTTCACTGTTGATCCACTGGTATTTATACCGCAGTATTTTAAAGTTAGTTCTTTGACAGACAGGGAGCCAAAGTCACGATCTGAGGCCTGGACTGATGTGAACCACTCTCTTGGTGGTAGTGAGGACTCCAGCAGCAGTGATCACAAAAAGCTGCAGCTTACAGATCGATTTTTGGAGAGTCCTGTAAACACAGCAGTCAACTCTACAGAAGACATTGAATACATGGGCAAGTTTTTCCAAATCCTCCTGAACTACAAGTCCTGTAATCCTCGATACGTCCTTTGTAATTGTGTTAATATGACTGTTAAAGGGAAGGACTAAATCCATGACTACACCATATTTGTATTTGTATGCATCGTTCCTTGCATTATGTATCCCTTATTTTGTTAATCTTCTTTATCTATTTAGAAACATTAAAATCATTGGATCCTTGATATATTTGGGACTCGTAGTAATAACTGTTGCTGCTGTTTATCGTTTAAATGTACAGTATTCAAACTTGAAGCTACAGTCAACACACAAACAGTTAATGCGAACGGGACATTATTAGGTTACTTGTGACATTTTACATTAGATTACATTTCAGAATTGAGTTAAAATGACAGACAGTAATAAAAAATGGATAAGTCGTTAAACTCACTACATCGTTGTGGTTGGAGCAGTCACCTCAAAACACACCGTTACTCGTGTTGTACTCACGGTGGTTGTGTAGAAAGTGTCGTGTTTGTGTTACATCTGAGTTTTCTAACGTGTGGGTCGTTGACTGGAAATAATAAAAAAAGTTGACTGTCTTCTTAACAAAACAAACATAACGGAACTTTGCGGTCTCACAACTCAACGCTGGATCCCAGTGTACACACAGACACACAATGGCTACTCACCGTTAACACCCTGGTTCGTAACTTTAACCTTAGAAAAACGCTGCGTTTGAGGTTTTTACAGCCACATACCGAGCAGAGCTAACGGCTAACCCCGGGCCATTCACTAACACTGGAAGTTAGCATCGCAGCATTGACGGCAGATAAAGATCAAACCGCTAACCGTTAGCTTTGTGTTAGCAGGAGCTAGGCTAAAGAGCGCTACGTTGGCATAGCGGATAGTTCGCCTTGATCACCATCGGCAGGCCCCCAGCTCCGGAGCCACACGGGGGCTTGTGGAGAAACGTTACCCCTCATCCATGAGCTCATGTGCCGCAGTCAGAGCTGTAAAATGTCTGAACCTGTCCACACATGTACGGTTAATGATGATGTGCAACAACGGCGAGGGGGGCGAAGTCTGACGAGGTGTTGATTCAGAGGTAACCCCGCGGCTTGGTGGACCACCGGCTCGCCACTAAATACAATAAAAGAACGAGATCAAACCACCAGCCGATGTGCGTGATTCTACACGTTACCTCGTCTTCTCCTCTGAGTCCTCGGGTCAGAGACAGCAGCAGCAGCCTCAGTTCAAACCACGGACTCGTCGATAACACGACCGTGTGCTCCCCACTCTCCAAGCCATCTTGATTCAGAAAAAAAAAAAAAGAAAGATCCGTGGAAGTAGCACAGACCCGACTGCCTGCGAGTCTCTCCCCCTGCCTCAGCAGCTACACACACGGCTGGCAGAAAGAGACGGCAGGCCCTCCATCAACACCTCCATCATCACCAGCAGTCACATGAGATATGTCGGTGAGTTACGATGCCCCCCCCCCATCACCCCCTCCTGCTCCAGCTAAAATGAATGCATCTTTTTCTTTTTTTTTTTCTCTGCTCACCCTCACGTGGTGTCCCTCCTCTCTGCTCGTCAGCTGTTAACATCCCTTCGTATCCGGGTTTGCATTTATACCCAGCAGACACGTCAGCCCTCTCCCCCAACACCAAACTTCTGATTGGACAATGTACAGTGGAGTTTAAAAAAAAAAATCCTTTTAATGACAAATCAGTAGGTGGCACTATCACTGTCACTACATACAGACTAATAGATCTGTTCAGGTCGGGGCCCTGATCATAGGGGAGAATTTTGGGGCCAGTTGGACAATGCAAAGTGGAGTTCAAAACAACTTAATTTTGTCTCTGATCAGTTGGTGGCGCTATCACTGTCACTACATACAGTGTATTGGGCTGTTCAGGTTGGGACTGTGATCATAGGTTTAAATTTTGGTGTCGATTGGACAATGTACAGGGGCGTTAAAAAAAATGTCCTGTTTCACAGGGAATCAGTAGGTGGCCCTATGACCCTGACTTAATATTGACACATAGAGCTGTTCATGCCGGGACACTGATCATGTGACATCATTTTGGGGGCGATTTGACAAAGCCCAGTGGAGTTATGACAACTTCATCTCCTTTGGTGAAGGATCAACCTTCGCTGCACCTCAACGTTTACACGGTTTGAGAAAATAGGTCACAATTCTGACTATGGTCCTATGACTTGTCTGAGCTCATTTGAGCTGTATGTTGTAAAGCAGCCAGCAGCAGTGCATCAAAGTATAAAACATGTCACTTCTTGCCAGCAGGTGGCGCTGTAATGATGAGTCAATATTGACATATGGATCTGTTCGGGGGTGGGACTGTTATCGTGTTAAAGAGTTTTGAGGCTGATTGGAAAATGCACAAAAGTGAACGCTGCTTCTCCATGTTTAGGGTCGACTTCGGGGTCACAGAGCAGACCTGTGTCTGACGGCCTGAGGGGTCTGGATGGTTCATAATGTAGCAGTAGATCACACGTGTATTCTGGCCTTAAACCCTTCAGTGCTTTATGAACCAACAGCACTATTTAAAAGTTAGTTCTTTGACAGACAGGGAGCCAAAGTCTCGATCTGAGGCCTGGACTGACATGATCCACTCTCTTGGCGTTGGTGAGGACTCCAGCAGCAGCGATCACAATAAGCTGCAGCTTACTGATCGATTGTTGTAGAGAGTCCTGTAAACACAGCAGTCAAGTTTGTCCAAATCCTCCTGAAATATAAGTCCTTTAATCCTTTAGTGTGGCTGTTAAAGTCTGAGTCTGAGTCCATGACTACACCAATATTTCTGGCTTGGATTTAGTGGTTAGTATTTTACTCTCATTAAGTTTAATTGAAACAGTATATTCCAGATCAAAGCACTTTTAGTTTAGAAAAATATGGCAGCAAGTCTTTAATCCATTGAGCTCTTCCCGTCCTGTGTATAGACTCTAGTATCAAACGGTCAATATTTGTCCAAATCAATACAGACCTTGAACAGTGCTGACAGTGTTTGGCTGTGTGTAGTCTTTGGAGAGCTTACTGACATGTTTCTAGTGATCCCCAAGTAAATTATTATTACCCCGTTAATCTGCGTTTCTTTAGGATACATCGCAGGACGATGATGTTTCTCTCTGCAAACCTTTAAACTTTTGGTTAAAGTGATAAACTGGAATCATGGCTGTACACTCACTGCAATGTCCAAAAAAAGAATATGACTAACTGGTACTTTGAATTACGATAATGGAAAACCACAGGGTGACACCCGTCGAATGAGTCAAATGTTCAAAGTGGGATAGGTTCGAATATTCCTCACATTCAGTACAAACAGCACGGAACATTTTGCCCTTAAATTTTGCCCTGAAAACAGTGATGTATGAAGTCATTTATCCAAGATAAATACTTGGAAAGCACCTTACACTTACAGGGGGGCACATCATTCACCCATTTATCTACACACAGACACACACACACAAACACACACACACACACACACACACACACACACACACACACACACACACACACACACACACACACACACATACACACGGACACACACACAGAGTAGTGTCTCCATGACTTACATTGATTTCCTGCAGATTTACTCAAATCTTAACCATAATTACTACCATAACCCCTACCCTATGCTAACCTTAGCCTAAACTTAACCCAAACCTTAACCTAACCCAAGTCAAAACTTCCAAGACAAAGCCTAAACTTAAACCTAACCTTATCCTTAGCCTAAACTTAACCCAGGCCTTAACCTAGCCCAAACATTAACCTAACCTTATCCTAACCTTAACCCAAACCTAAACATAACCCTTAAAATGTCATGATTTTTATTATGGGAACTTGCTTTTTGTCCCCGTGATTGTGTAAATAGATTTAAGTCCCCACAACATGAGTAATACCTAGACCACACAGACACACTTACACACACCACATGCAACGTACCACATGATCTCTGCTCCCATTTTCAGACACTTTGATTTGACCCTCCCCCCTGTCTATAAGTTTCTCTTATAAATAACACTTTTTCTTTAAAGGGAACTGCAGTATGACATCACTTATATTATTTTAAGGGCAACACTCTGTCAGTCCTCATTAAATACCAGCTGCCAGCTCATGCTCCTGAGCACACATGTACTGTACAGTCAAGCTCGGGTCTGGTTGTGTCCGCCTTTTTAAAGCTGCTCCCTTTTAATCCTATGTTTCATTCTCATTGTGAAACTCAAAGCACTAAAACAAAGAGCAGCATAAAGCGTGTGAGACAGTCACACACCGACACCTTGTTTATCAAGCGTCTAAGAGCAGA
Organism: Hippoglossus stenolepis; assembly: GCF_022539355.2. Taxonomy (NCBI): domain Eukaryota; kingdom Metazoa; phylum Chordata; class Actinopteri; order Pleuronectiformes; family Pleuronectidae; genus Hippoglossus; species Hippoglossus stenolepis. The sequence goes on from NC_061493.1 coordinate 9,778,793, forward strand.
CTTACGGATTTAAATTGTGATTCTTTACTAAGATGCCTAGTAAACATGTTCCCTGCAGACCTTGTATGTCATCCACGATAACAATTGGGTTTTTAGCCTATCATGTGTCAGCTCACAGGAGATTGTTATATGGCAGCAGATCCATAGTGCTGTCCTTCACACCTGCTCGTGTTACGTGATGATTCAGTTTTCCCCTCGTAATATGCATCTTATTTGTGCCCTGACATTCACAAAGTCTCACATCCGCTCTAAGCAGTTGTAGGGCTGAGAGCCAAGGTAACAGAGGGTGGCTGTGTGTGTGTGTGTGTGTGTGTGTGTGTGTGTGTGTGTGTGCAAAGAGTGTCAGAGTAGCATAGCGATCTATTAATATTGAATCAAGCAGGAAATCCCCCCCCCGAGACTGTTGGTGAGTTGGCAGCACTTTGGTCTTTGGTGCACAGATCACAGGTTTACAACGCTCTTACAGGAGGGAGTGATCAATGGCCAGAGAAAACAATGCAAAGAGCTGGAATGTACCATTCTCTAAACATGTCTGGGAAACACCATTATTTATTTGTCTGCCAGTGAGCAGCCATGTTCCTGAAGGGGAAAAGCCCTGTTTGTTTTAAACGTCCACATATTGTTGTGCGGTTGCTTCACTTTACATCCTAAGTCCAACTGCCAACATGAAGCCACATCCATCTTCAGGAGAAGTGACAGTGTGGTTTTCCTGCTTCTGCTTCGTCGTGCCCCAATGCGCTAATTATTTTGGAACTGGCATGGAGTAAGTAACAGATGAGAGCAGTCTTGAGTGACACATCTGTCATGATAATAAAATAGACACTCCATTCAAAACAAACTCCTTCAGCCTGTGCGTACTGCTGATCAGTGCCGCTAGCAGTGATACCATCGCTTCAACCGCTGGAATTAATATTCTATCTTCTTCGAGTCTAGTCAGAAAGTTTCCACTGTGCACAAGCGACCTACTCCAGGAACCTAAAGGTACAACAGGTCAGTGGGTGACGGAAACAGTCTTGTGCTTGTATCAATTGAGGCTTTTAAAAAAAAATCCAGTTTCCTGTAATATACATTAATAATAACGCTTCCTCTCGGAAGAAGCTCAGCAGAGATTGTCAACCTCATGATAAAATCTGGGCTTACTTTAACCTTTAACCCTTATTTTCCTTATGCTGACCTTAATTTAGGTTTTTATTTATTCAAATCTGCAATAAATCCCATAAAAGACCAATAAATGGAGTGAGCCATGCCATTAACGGTGTATCTTTTTGTCAATACTTAACAAACATACTAATAACATCTCTAAACAGACTTGTCCAAGTTCGATCCCTTCATCTTTCTGAGTGAAATTCCAAGATGAGTCGAGCCAATTCCATGGCATGATGAATAATTGATTATTGTATTCTGTGATTCATAGATGAAGTATCTGCTCAGTGGCATAGCTTTCGCTCTAGTGGGCCGGCAACAGGAAATAAACAAGTGATAATGGGAATTTAATAGCTCAGAAGCAGACGAGTGTCTCCATCTGAATTAAAAGCGCTTCCACTTCCACATTTACTTTATTTAAAATACTGTCTTATTTAGCAGTTCCCCAAGCAGAAGAAACCCCCACCTGGCTGCAGGGTTGCATACACAATGCAGTAACACACAATATCACATGTTAACAGGTGTCATGATCCACGATTGACATGATTAACACATAGAACACGTCCAAAACAACATGTAAATCTCAGGAGATGAGCTTGTGTTGAGGTGACGCCCAAAGCAAAGGTCACCTTCAACACAGAGACAGAACCCGTAGGTCATCTCGTTCGCATCTAATCTGTTTATCCGTTTCACAGTTGTCTGTTCTCTCCCATTCCAACACTTCCACGTCATCTCTACTCCCACATGGTTTCATCAAACATAGGTTACATGTTCATTCAAGTCTTCAGCTACAGTAAACACAAGAACGCAAGGCTTCGGGTTAGTCGGTCAATTAATTAAACCTTCATTAGAAAGTTCAACCATTTTTGAAAGGAATGGTTAATCATTCTGGGAAATGTCATGTCTGGGATCTCATGATGCTACCTCCAGGAAATGGTTTACTTTTAGCCTTGCATAAGAACTGCAAACTGTCAAATTTTAACAATACCTGCCAAGGTTATCAGCTTCAGTTTTCCATGTGACGAACAAATCCTCACATTCATCTCCTAGACACGTGCAAAATGGTCTGTATGTTGAGTATTATTAAGTTAAAGTTTGTGGATGTGATCAGACTATAAAATAAAAAAAATTGCAATAGGTATAATATGCACTTTGTAATAATCTAAACCACTGAATTTAAGGTTAAATAGTCTGTGCTAATGTGGGTTACATATGGACATATTATTAAAGGCATCACCTTCCTGGACTTCACCGGGCAGCATATTTTAAGCCCCACTTAAGGTCATAGATTCATCCTTGGCCCACAAATAATTCCTGTTTTGGTTTTCAGCCCGTGTGTATGTGGCTGCAGATACTGTATCTCTACAGAATTTTTAAAAAACAGTTTACATCCCTTTTCTATCAATGTACTGTGCTCTGTGGCTTTCGGGTTGATGCCTTTAGAGAAAATATATTAAGAGGAAGTTCTGTAACATTTTGTTTAAGTAATTTCTTGAAGATATAAAATACAAAAATAATGCTGACAAATTGAACATTTTGCCTTAAAGACCTTTGGGTAGAAACAGACACTACCTTGTTTTCAGAACGGCTGAAGGACTAAACGCTCAAACACTCATGCACAGTATTTCATGGGCAAAACCAAAGGCACAGTAGAGTTTTAACAGTGTTGTCTGCAAACATTTGCTAACCAGTTACAAGATGGGTTGCTAATCTACAGGATGTGTTACACTTGAAAAACACCACAAGCTATTCTAACTTATTAAGTTATGGTATAATGGCTACCTGGCTGTCCAGTTATTTCATAAAGGGGTCTGTGAATCAGATTCACTGTGGTGGAAAACAAAGAGATAAAAGGACATACAAAGACTTAAGATATTTTGAGGAATTTGGATCCTTTGTGCAGTTACTAGCATATGTATCTAAACAGCAGGATTTTGTGAAAAACACAATATTATACATGATATTGAGGGAATCAACCCTCAAAACTGTAAAATGCCCAATACAAGTCCTGTGTATATACAGTATTTACATATTTAATGGTATTTGCACACAATATTTAGGTTTTACAGTCATGCAAATGTTATTAAAACCGGCCTTCAATCTGAGCGACTGAATGTGAAAATCTTTTGAAAACATATATTTTTTTAAAGTCAAGCTCTTCAAAAGTGAATCAATACACTGACATTTTCACTAGTCATACCACACATTCCTTTACAAGGCGTTTAACTCTTGCAGCAAAAGCATGTGCTGATTTTTATGACATTTGCATAATGTCTATGTCTCCAGCTATGACCCCATCACCCACAAAGCACAGCAGCAAACATAAGGTTATGCAGACCACACATTCAACCACAGGAGTTTCCTACGTCAATTTAGAATCAGTGAATGAAAATCCCTCGAAACATCAACCGAGTTCTTCAGAAATTCAAATTTTGTCCTTTCACTGGGGCGAGAATGGGCACAAGATTGCATGCTGGCAGACACAAGATTGCTTTGACGATTATGGGCTTGATCCGTCATGTGAGAACTCTGGGCCAAAGTAGAGCCTCTGGGAAACCTATAGGCTTAGATCGCTGCAGGCTGCTGCTTAATGAAGTGGCAACAAGGGGAGGTCCCATTAGAGCCGCACAGAGATAGAGCTGTGTGTGACCTCAATAGCAGAGAGAGACACATATAATGTATGGTACAGCAAAGGTTTTTGTAGGCAAAGACAAAAAATATGTGATACAATAAAGCAAAAAGACTAAGATGAACAAGCAACACAGCAGAACATACTTGGAATATATTGTACTTTTTGAAATATGTTCTAGAAAACAAATGGCAGCATGAACAGCAAAGTCGACAGGAGCTTGTGAGTCAATGTGAGAAACAGTTCTTTTGGCAGGGTCACACAGAAGACTACTCATCTCTCAATGTGTTAATCTATAACCAACTTCTGCTTTCGCGCCTTCATATCTAGACTTTCTGTCTCTGTCAGTCTCATAAACAGTTCTTCACACCTGTGTGTGCTCATGCACGTACTTGGCGTCTAATGTCTCTATGGGTGCTGCAGGAGATCAGCAGAGCAGCTGAAGAAGTGCTGCAAAGCTTTTGTATGTGTGTGAGAGGGTTTGCAAACAGGAGGAAGTGGAGCCGCCGCAGAGACACTTTCAAATAGTGTTTAAATATAAAGGCCATTTTCATGGCTCTGTCACCACCAGACATTCAGCTTCACACATGAACTCAATACTGCCATAACTTCTAATTTCAGCATGTGGGTTAGGGTTGTCATAGTGATACGACACAGTCTTGATGGTACTGCAGATGTATTTGAAGATCTTGTGAGCGATATTGGGCCAAGCAAATAGATTATTTTGGTCGTCTGCTTCACCTAAAGCAGATTTAGAGATTGCGTTAGCGAGGCGGCATTAGCTCAGCTTTCTAGAAACTCTTCAATTATGCAAGACTGGAATACATTAGAGATAAAATTAGATTTTCCACCCCTGTCTACTTTGAACGGCATTTGCCGTGTGGATTTTCTGTTAGAATCACCCGTTAATGCAGGATTTATCGAATTTGTGACAGACAAAATGCAGACACACAAAACATAAGAGTTGCGTTTACTCACTGAGGTTGACGGAAATCTCTGACTGTGATCTCGTAGCTCTGAATCAAGCACAGCAGTCTGCAGCCTGAAATGTTGAAGCATACAAACAACTGTATTCCAATGTTAATGGACAAGTGGCTTTTGTACGACCTTCATAAGGAGCTTTGGGTAGAAAAGTCCACCGCAAGCAGTTTTGACAAGCACAGGCACCAGATCCAAACCCTGAAGGATAAAGTAATATCAGTGGTCATATGGACTTCAGATTCAGATTCAGCAGATAAAGCAGACAGAAACTGTTGCAGGAAACTACCTTATGTCACACAGTAGTTTGTGAGTGATACCAACCAAAACCACCAGCCTCTGTGGTGTGCCTGCTGTGCCACAGTGATGACGTGTTTCATTAAAAGTGAAATGGTTTTGCCAGCAAAACATCCCCTGACAGTGCTGTAGTATCGGCTCAAAACCTTTGTAGTCTGAAGCAGTCTTTATGTGGTAAAAGGTTTGAACTGATTTCGAAGAAACAATGTGAGCTAATGTGTTTGCTTCCCATTTATCGGAAATGATTGGATGTTTACGGTCAACCTTTGAAAATCTGCAAAATAAATCTGCAGGAGACTTAAGTTTGTGAATGGGCAGAAAATATTTGACTGTAAGCATAAAAACTGTGAACAAATTTTGAGTGATGAGGTGACCTAACAACTCTGTTAAGTACTAACTAACTGGAGGTGGTTCGCTGGAAAGGCTGGTTTTCACTGACAGTATTATTTATGGGTTTAATAAAAGCTTAGACCAAAAGGCTCTCCGTGATAAAGGCTGGTAATTATTATTTATAAATTTATATATTAGCTAATTCGTTGCTATTGATGGTCGCACATGTAGTTTATTTTTTGTTCTAACATTTAGCAGATGTAGTAAATAGTAATATATATGTATCGTAATATATAAAGTGATATAAGTCATGTAGTGAAGGAGAATCGTGATAAACACTTTAAACACTATAAGCTTGTTAAAAGCAGAAGTTTCACATCATAGAGACACGCTGGTGACTCCACCAGCTGTAATTGCACTATAACATATAATAAGTAAGTAAATAATAAGTAAGTAAATAATAATACGTTGACTTTACTTAAAAACACATGCAAACTCATAGCCTAAAAATAGGTAAAGTAAACTTAAGATGGTGAGATAGAAATCATTTATTGTGTTTTAACGATGTAAGCACTTAATGTATTTTACTGTGGTCAACTTCAATTTAAAAAAACAATATTGACCAAACACATAGACTTAATATACTATACTAATAAAGTTCAGTTACATAGCTAGATGAGGGTCTACTGAGGTAAGCAGAGGAACTGTATGACTTCACTGGTTCATCATCACTGGCTCTATTCATTCTATTCAAGCATGTTGAAAGGACAGGACCGAACATGCACATAACTTAATAGTGCAAAACGCTCTTAAAGGCAACTTTAAACTATTTGGTAGACGATAAGAATTATGGCCGTGCACCAAGTAATAAATGTGATGAAAAACGTTGCCTCAGAACATTCAAGGAAGCTCAGCTCGGAAATTCCGATAAATCACTTACTTATTAATGAAACCAGGGTGTTGCCTTAACCATACGTGTATACATGGAAACAAGCTCAGTAAATGATTGGTTAGCGCTAATCTCTGACATCAACAGCACAAAGTAACCTGAGCTGTGTCACTTGACTATCATGTGACTGGCCTCTGAGGCGATGGCGGACAACAATACTCGACTAACAGAGAGACCTGAGGGAGCCACAGCTGCCGGGTCACAGGCGACGAGTGAGAACTAGTGGGAGAGTTTAGTTATGGAGGCAAGCTGAGAGAAACTGAGATAACATTATTAACTGAGCCATTTACACCATTCTTATCATCGTAGTAAAATTAGTAATCAAATGAATGCGCATTTCTCCAACCTCAAATATAGCGCAGAAAAGATTTATTGATATATCAATATGGCTTGTTTTATCACGTTAAATTATGAGCATGATAACATCTAAAGTGAGCTTCTGTACAGGCCAAACTGAACAGGCTGTATGGAGGAAAGGACCCAATTCTCCGTTGGATTCACAGGATCCTGGTGTGTTTGGTCATGATTCATCCCCCTTTTAAAAATCCCTTGGTTCTTTGTGATGATCCACTTCAGCGCATCACATTAGTTGAGTAGTGCTTAACCACACAGTGGCTCTTTTATTTCATTTTAACTCTCACAGACTCGCTCAACACACCCACTGCTGCAGAAAACATTAGAACAGCAAACCGAGATACAGCAGCTGATCAAATATTCCAACATTCAGCCTTGAGTCTTGGGTTTCTGCACTGTACCACCAATAGTAAACCCATGACAAAGAAATGCTTTTATCTAAATGAAGAAAACAGTACGTCTGTGCTGAGCACCTCTTTTCTATCTAGTAAAGCAAATCCTCATTTAGCATGTAACATCCTGACTATAATGACCACCCCCAATGTGAGGAAAATGGAGAGGCTGCATATTCTTTTTATAGCTTTTACAACTTTGTACACGTAACCACTGACTTCTAAGCACTTGGCAGGGGCTCAGGGGGGTAACAAAGCAGCTCCAGCTGCCACATCTTTCAGCAGATGCAGCCAGAGGCAGGATTGGCTACAGGCAGATGTCGTAATCCTGTGTGGATGTGAAACAGGGGAGGGAGAGGACACACATCCAGCAGGCGTCTGCTGCAGGTGGCTTACTGACACTCTTTGTTATTTCATGTGTTAAAGCGGGAGCTTCGCACCCGGCTCTCTCTCTCACCACAGAGGTTTCTGCTTTCCTGCCGCCTGTCTGTCAAGTGACGGGTCTTTTTCACTGACTGAATAGTTTCTCTACCGGGAAATAATTTTTCAAATGATGAAAAGATGACATTTTCTCGTCATAAGGAGGAAGTGAGATTGAGGGCAACAATATAGCACAAACGTAAAGCTGGCAGGATGTTGAAGTCATTTCTTACAACCAGTCCACATGTTAAGGACCACACTCAAATTTTTATTGAAATCAAGCCAAATTTCAAGGTTAAGTTATTTAAGGGGAACTGAAATGGCACTAGGGGCATTTCCTTATTCTAACAGTGCCCTTGAGTCATTCCAGTGAAGTGGAACAGTCACAACTTGATTCCTTTCAATAAAATTTCTGAGAAATGTTTACGTCCTCAGGGTAAACGAAAGCAAACACACAACCCTTATACACACTATTCCTGTGTGATGCCTCCATGCTTACCTGTAAAAGGGACAGAATTAGAGAAAATGTTTTCAACCTTAATGTTTGCAATCAAATCTGAAAGTTTATAAACCAAAAATTGGTTGTTACTCTGCGAATACGAAGATGGGAATTTGGCATATTAAGTCAATTTAACTAATTTAACTTATTTAGAATTTGTATTATTTAGCTTTAAGACATTTCTTTGGTTATTTATTATCATCATCATTACTATATGTCAGCAATTTATGACTCCTCCTGTGAAATTGCTGTTATAGAAACGGAATGATTAACAATATAACACAGGTGTAACCATATATTCCTATTTAGGGAAAAATATGATCTTTATAAATTGTCGTTTTATTTGAATAAGTTCTCTCAACAAATCTGTAAATAGTGTTTGCTGTTTTCAACGTGGAAATCCTACCGAGCTCAACGTGTCCTCATTAGGTTTTGAACACTTTTATAAACTTTTATTTTAGCACTCAGGTAAATTTTAAAACATTTGTATAAAACTGTTGCTAAACGTTGTATAACCTGATGTAAGAAATAGTTTGTGTGTATCATTACATATTATTACAGCTATGTTATTTCATCTTATCAAATAATTATTTACCAGTTATGGCTGATAACTGGCTGATATGGTTTCATTGGAAAAGTGGACAAAAACATGAAAACAACGTCTGTATCTGTTTACAAATGTGTTATAATGTGTTGTATGTTCCACACAGTATATGCAGTTATATCACATATCTTTCGGCAGTTAAATTTATCTAGTGTCATCCACAGCAGAGATTACATACCAGTGGTTTTATCCTGTGACTTCAGTGCTTCCCGTCCATGTGATCTGATGTAAACTCAGGAAATAGGACTGAAGCTATGTTTTTGTATGTGGGAGTTATAATTATTACATGAGCTCAGTTATCTCATGTGACTGGTAAGTCTGAAATTTCACTTCTTTTAATTTTCCCCACAACTAAATTCCCCTCCTTGTGATGACTTTGCACAAATGTGACACTTAGTTTTTTGTGTTTACTAAACTACTTTATATACGGTTTAGATGAATGGCCTCCTAAGTGATGCTTAGCTGTCAACCAGTGTTTAATATTGTATGCCTTTTATACATTTTTATACAACATTTGAAACTCTTGGGAATTTTACAAAGATTTGTATGAAATGCTTTATATTCAAATGCAAGAAATGATTTGTGTATCACTACATATTATTAGATGTTTTCTCTTATTATAACTAACTAAACACCAGTTATGGGTGCTTTATAGGAAAAGTTCATCTCCAGAATAAGAGTTCTCCTGATGACTTCGCACAAACGTGATATTTAATCAACTCAAGCTTAAGTGTATTTGTAAGGCTGGTAGTTTTGATAAATCATGAAGTGGTTATTATGACACAGTGCAGTTCACAGAGGTTGTAAACTGTGCAGAGATGGGAAGAACCATCCTTCTTATCAAATTCCAGCAGTGGCCCCCGCAAGACTAATCCTGCCCTGGCACAGCTGCAGGCCCTCTGGCGCACACATCCAACATCAACACCAGTTACAAAGTGCTGTTCTCTGATGCTGATAGAATGGCTCCAATAGAAATGCTGCCTGAATGTTGATGCTTTCGTCTACTTGTTTTTAAGTGTTTGGTAGTTGCAGAGAAAATAAATTATACAAGGGGCTTTTCTGAGCTCAAACTTTACTCAAAGAGTTGCTGTTTACAAAGAGTACACAGATTTAACGCCACCTTGGACATAAGCCCAAATGAAACCAAATACACAACAGTCACCATGACATGGACATAAGCAGCCAGGTGTCCGCCTGCAGCCAGCATCTTTTCATAATACACTAAAGACTATTTCAAAGAAGATACAAGGGACTGGACATGAAAGAAAACTTCCTGTTACAATGGGGTTGTTTATTTGGGATCAAACTATAACCTGGTAACATTTGTCTCTAGAGCTAGAATTGATCAGAAACACAGTCTAAACTCAGGAGTCCAAATGTCAAAAAATAGAACGCGTCCCACAGCAGCAGGTTACAAGAAGTGCTTTTGCTTAAAGAGGGACTTGAGTCAGATTATTCACACCTTCAATTCCAGTTAAGGAAAGGCGAGCCTACAAATTTAAACAGAAACCCATCAATATAATAAATATAAATACATCTCAGGTTTTCTACAGATCGTGAAAAGGACATGACAAAAATAGTTTTGTTCTCAAATGTAATGCACTCGCATAAATAAAGTATAATAACAATAATTACAATAGTCTTAATAAACCTTGAGCTTTAGAAAAACCAAAGTACGCTTGACCCTTTCAAATGTAAGGCTCGGGCCACTAACACACATCTAGTTCTCTTCACAGTAGATGCACGCTGATGTTCCTATGAGAAGAAAGGCTTGTGAACCATGTCAATGTGATGCATGAAGAGACTGGTACAATCTACACATGCTTCAGCACGTGACCTGAATGCATCATTTAGTTTCTTTGGGGTCAAAACAGAATCAAATTGATCAGTTATATTGTTTTATTGTAGTTGGTAGTCAACAGCTGATTGGCTAAAATTGTACAGTTATGACTTTTGTCCTTGATGAAAAATAATTAAAAACTGACCCATTATCACACTTCCTTTAAAGCCACATTACCAAGCACTGGAAATGACAATAATTATGAAAATAAAATGAGTCTGTAAGTCAAGAGCAGAAGAAATATCCGTACTAGGAAAAACAGTCCATTGTCCACCATGTGTTTACTTCTTAATGTGGTGGTAGAGAAAAAGTAAACATCCTGCCTCAGGTAGGTAGCACAACAGTTTCCATATTTAAATCAGCACTGCATGGCTTCTTCCTGAGAAAAACAATAAATCTAAATGAGAGGGAAGAAGAAGATAATCTACGGAGTTCGATGGAAAACAGGGGTCTTACAGGTATGTATACAATGCAAACAAAAGTCATCTAAAGTCCCAGCCGTAGTTCATAACTATGTAGCCAGACAGGCTGTGGAAGAGGAGGGTGAGGATGGGGTGGTCGTTCCTATCAGCAATATCCAGAAGCAGAGAGGACTTCTAGCTCTCTGTGGTGAGTTGATGAGGTGGAAGAGAAGAAGTGGTGCTGATGGAAAGCAGGAGGTGAGAGAAATGCCATTACTCCATGACGGTTCTGTAAATGACAGGCTCGATGTAGTCCCCGCTATATCGAGAGTTGATGACCCGTTGCCTTTTGGAGTTCTGCTTGACGCCGCTCTGTGAGAAGAGCTCAAAACGCATGTCTGACGCCACGGACTGAGGAACAAAAACAACAGGTAGAGAAAATCAGCGCTTATTGTTGTTACAGATCTCAATCATATAATGACCTAATTTAACCCAATAAGACCTGAGGCATGAACTAAAAATGTACCACTTGAGAGATAACAGAAAAACTTGAATTTCTCTGTCTCCTAAGCAGATAGACATGAAATTAAAAACATTTGGCTTTCATTGTAAATCATTGTCGTTTCCCTTAGGTTCATGAACATTTTTTTTTTCCTAAATGAATTAAGCCGGCAAAATCGCTGAGCTCGCGTTCTCTCCTTCCTCCTCAAACATGTCTCCTACAAACATCTGAATCTTCTTCATTGTTATCGTTCTTTTCGTCAATGAAGAACAGCTACTATCTGTTTCAATATCGCTCCTGTCGCATAGATATTCAGCCAATGTCTGAAATGCAACTTTTTTGGCAGGCTAAGAGCTCTCACAAACTTTATTTCCTATAATGCCTTTCATCTTTCCCAAGAGCATTTCAGTGAGTCTCAATGCACTTCATTAGTCACAAGTCTTGAAAACTATGACATCATATAGAAAACAGACGTTTAATCCGGCTCTAGAGGGAGAAGCATGCAACCATCGCACCCAGTCATAAAAGTTACACTATATACATGCACAAGTTGCATCAGGTGTATAAATGTTAAGATTCCAACCTCATTGAAATTTTTCTTTGCAAAAAATGATTTTAAATTTACCATTCGTGACTTGACTCGTTTAGGCAGATCCTCATCCAAAGAGTAGATGTCCTCTCGCTTGACAGAGATTTGTGACCCATCCTCAAACTCTACCTGAATGTACACAAATGTACAAACATGTGCAAGTTAATCCATTGACATTCAAATTATGTGCATTAAAATTCAACCACATGTATTTGCATCAATGCGGCTTTAAAAGAGTCATTCTATCTGACATGAACTTCAGCCCTTTATACACATGCTGCAGTTCATCACTTTACATGGGTAAATAAACTGGGTGGTAAAAGTAAACTAACACACATACAAGTACTTTTCTTTAAGACATCACATATTCATATATTTCCAATTGTGTCCCAACAGTTCATTTTTAAACACAGGCCACCCCCAGTTTGAGATTGAGGAACATAACCCAGCTTCTTGTGATGTGGTTTGGACAAACTGAGTAACCCTGTTAGATACAGTATATGCATGTCAGAGACTCGGAGGGAGGGGAGAGTTTACCAGGTACATAGGGATGGAGTGTGATGCTACAAATTTGGCTCCGTATATCAGCCCATCTGTCCATCGCACTTGAACAGCATCACCTTCGGTGGGTGGACCGAGACGGACGCAGTCCCGGTTCTGCAAACACATCACAGCAAGCGGTGAACTCAGGCTGCACATTAGATATGGAAAATGATCTGAGGAAACTATAGCTGTTGTGGCTTATATCTGTCACTTTAATTTATCTGTGATCCACTACCCTCAGCTACAAAAAAAATGTATATTTGTATTAACCTCGATGTCCTCAGGGAAAAGGTTATCGCTGTAAGACCCGTCATCGAACACAACCTCATAGAAGGAGGCTGTGGTCAGTTCCACCACGTCACTGTGGTAGTAACGGCCGTTTCTGTATTTACAGATCACCTTCTGTCCAACTGCCAACTCCCTCATTGATGCCTTGTTGCGCTAAAGGACAGAAACAGAGTGTTATGTATGTATGAAATGTTTATGATCACAAACTGCTTTATGTCACAGGAAAGACAAGGCCGAGTTTATAAAGTAATAAACAGCACAGGTCTACAAAGATTAGATTACTATAGTGGCTAAAACAACATTTAGTCAATCATTTGTAAATGAAAATGTGCGGCTCTCTCTGCTTCATCGAACAAAACACACAGTGCATCTGATAAGAGCAACCGGATCTCTGTCTCCCTCCATGAATGAGTCAAAGCGACATTTACACATACAAAGTAACTATTTGTTCAAAAGTACCCAGAACCTTTAGTCACAGGAACCTTTTTTCAAGGTATCTTGGAAGGGGACATGAGGCAACCTGATGATGCATCAACAAGCGACAGCTACAACAAGCTCCCGTCCACCAGCTGGCAGTAATGCAGAAGACTATACAACAAGAATGACGCTTTATCAAGCAAATCTACAAAAACAGTAAAATAGTCAAGTCGAGTGGGTGTTTGTCATGATTCACTGCTTTGAAAATTTAATGATTACGATGATACGAGCACTAATAACAAAACATTCAAAATGCCCAAAACGCTCTTAAAGACACAGGTTTTTATAAGCTATTGCTGTGATGGATCGGCTTAAATAAAAGACTAAAAGGAGTACTCGACCAATCAGTCATCTTCAGCAGTGTGAGCTCTAAAGGTTCCTTCCAAACTACTACCCTCAAGCAGGGACTTTTGGTGGGTAAAAAGATTTCCCCAGAACTTAATTTAGACGCCGGTCCTTGTTCCTGCAGAGGTTCCTAGTTCCCTGGGAAATTTCCTAAAGTGGAAATGCTGCCATTTGTACTCTCAGAAGTAAACACAGAATAAGCATGGATAAACTTGGCCATTTCCTACAACATGCATGTCAGTTCTAGAAACAGAGAAAGGGCATATGATTAAAGAGTCATTACATTACTGACTTGCCAGCTTCCCTTTCAGCTAAACATCTTATTCTGAGCTGTGCACTGAGTTCAGACACAGAGCAACAGTGTGTAAGCAAATGGCACAACTACATGAAGTAATGCAAATGTTAAGTGAGTTTTTGCATCTAATAAATAAGTATTGGCTTGAAATATTTTTTTTTTACTATATTACCTCAGGTATGACAGGCGTTCTGTGTCTGTGGCAGGTGATGAAGACTACGAAGGGCCAGTCATCTGGGTGCATGAGGACCCCGGCTGCCTGAGCGCAGGTGGGGTGAAACGCCGTGGAGCAGCGCCCGTGGGAGCACTGGACACAGCAGCCCATCACTTCCCTCTTTATCCGTTTCCTGCAGTACACACACTTCTACCAGGGTGACAAAGACACAGGCGAGAAGGGAGAATGGAGGTCAAGAGGAGGTGGTAACAGGTTGAAGTACACAGGAAGGAAAGGAGGAGAAAGGAAGCAAGCCCAGTGGGGAGGAGGATGAGACCAAAAAAAATAAATCAAGGGAAATAACAGAGGCAGACAGACATGAACTGGAGGACAGACATGCTGGAGGGAAATTACACAACTTCCTTTTGATTGGCTCCTCACATCCTATGTACTTATTTAGAAGTGGACCCACTGAGATCGAGACCTACAACAATGGAAACAGGGCCAACTATTGTGAGATCCACTTCTCGCCAAGACGAGAAGTGGAACTGTAAGTTTCACTTTGGAGAAGTGCTTGTCTTCAGTGAGAATCACAACCAGATGCCCAGAGTACACCCTTGTTTACTAAGAATCTCTTTTTTTCCTGTGTTTGGCAGTAGTAAAAAAGAACTGACTAATCATGCCAAAAGAAAAGGTAAAATTATATGAATGATAAGAGTGGAATGCAACAAAAACAAGTAAATAGGCTTGGTTGCAACCACATTAAATCAATGTGGTATTTACTGACAGTCAATATATGTATCAAAGAACTTTTAAAATTAGAGAGAAACAGAGCTAAAAAGCAAGGTCGCAGTTTAATCCCATGCAGGAACCTATTAACGTCATATCAAACATACAACTCCAACTGTGAGGAGTCTTACCAGTCTGAACCGTGGCAGTGGTATTGCAGAGAGGTCGATGGGGCTCCGCTCAGTGATGTTGACAAAGCATGCTTCCAGCACAGTGATGGCACACAGCACATGAACCCACCTGTGTAAGACAAACATGAAGTCAATTCAGGACAAATAGTTCAACGTCCAGGGCCAAGTGTTTCTGCAAATGTTAAAGCAGAAGTGTTTTTCGTACAGCCTCCTGTACTGCTGGGACACAGAGTCAAGGTTCAGAACTATTATCATCTCTTCTTCATCACTCCTCACATTTACAGAAAACATCCCATCGATCTGAGTTCAACTCAGAGACACATGTGACCTGAGCTGTTTTTGTACACACACAGCTGCACCACGAACATTTAGTAGCCAAGTGTCCAATGAGTTTTGAACCCATATGGTTCTGTTAAAGGAGCAAGATCTCCCACACTTTTTTCTACATTGATGTAAACCAACATTAAAGCTGAGACATCAATGTAGTATCCACTAATTTACTTATTTCCAACTGAATGTACAACATAAAGCCTGAGATGAAAACATCTTTGTAACTGTCTGAATACTTTTGGCCTTGTTTGTATAAACCCTAAGAATCTATTACTACCATTACTACAAGGACCACGTTGGAACTATATAGAGTATTAGACTTTGTACAAAGTGACAAATATATATTTACAAATAATATAATCAATGCCAATTTTATTCTAAATTAAAAATCAGCAAAGGTGTTAGGGTTATGTCATGAAGAAGCTTCAAACACAAATTCCCTCAAATCATGACTGTGACACCCGAGTGTGAAAGAACCTTCTTGACCTTTGGAACAGTAAAATAAAAATTCAACTCCCACACTTTCAGCCCTGTCTACCTCAGCAGTTTTCTCAGAGACAGTTTTCTGCATGATAGATACTGTAGACGTGGGTTAGATAGCCGTTGTATCTCTATATTAAGAGAAAATTCCACTCACTGTGAAAGACTGAGGTGTTCTTGAAAGCTTGAGTAAAAGCCTGTAAGTGAACCTTTAGTCATTTGTGGAGATTTAAAACTATGTGATGTAAAAAATATATTGGAAACATTACTTTACATTACCAATATAAAGTGCAAGAAATGAAAAAAAAAAGAAGGTAGAAATACATTTTTATTATAATCCAAACTGTAGTAAACCAGTCTTCTCTAAACTCATAAAACAAAATGTTTCACACAAGAAAAGTTCAAACGAGCAGATCATAAAAACTATTCAGCAAACACAATAGACCAATGAGTGTCACAAGCAAAAAGGGAGTCAATTTTAAAAAAAATCTAATAAACATAAGTTGTACGAAGAGATTCAAAATAAGGTTGTGCTGACCTAATTTCCTCAGGCAGCTCGTTCCATAGCTTCAGGGCTCTGACTGAGAACACATTCACCTCTAGTTTTCAGCTGCGCCTCAGGAATCGATCATAGACTTTTACGCAGAGATCTCAAGCTTAGATGTATTTTTGTACAACAGGAGATAGTAAAAAATACACATCTGTCTATAGGTCTGGAGTTGGTTCCAAGTAATTTGCATATGTGTGTTGTTTGTGTGTGCGCATTTAGCTTGGGGTGCTTGATCCAGCAGATGGACCTCGGCAGTAACAGACTGAAGAAACAGGCAGAGTTACTGCGGTCAAACTAAAATGAACAGAGGCCACTGGTAGAAATCTGCAGTGTACCAGACTCACACAGACACACACACTGAAAGCAAAAGCGAATGCAAATGTATTTTGAGTTCCCACAAGCTTTTTCTATATTCTACTTCTTCCAAATTAACCATTATCAACAAGATATGATAGCAGCTTAGCACCACAGAAATCTTTAGAGTGCTCTCATGTTGCAATCCTGAAAGTAATAACTGAGCTAATTCTTCTCTATGGTGGTAGCACTATTACCTGCTGTATTACTTACTTGTCATTGTTGGCTCTCTGCAGAGCTCCACCTCTGAGGGAACACAGACAGCAGTCCTACAGGAAGAAACACACAACAATGACCTCTTCATCACATCTAAATAATGTATGTTTAATAGCTCAAACGGTGATAATTCAGTACATTCTGGTGGATCAGATAAGTGAACCACAGAGTGACACTTGTAAATAGATGGCAGGTTCAGTAAGAACAACATGAGCGAGTGAAGTAAACAGAAAAAAGTCTGAATAAAAAATATTCACTTTGCCTATATATCAGTAACAGTTCACTTGACTTGTAAAGTGCTGCTGTTGAGTGACAACAGTATTTGAACTTGTCACAGTACATGTCTGTCATGGCTTTCTCCACACACTGACTTACTTTACATATTTTCCTGTGGTGTTTTGTCAATCCGGAAAACCCTCAAAAGAAAGTCAGCCGACTCAGTAATGAGTGGCCCGTTTCAGAGAGGGGGTTTGATAGAGACATGCTGAACACTGACGTAGCTCTTAACCACAGTTATAACATAAATGTTGCTGAAGCTCCTCTGAGAAAAAATGTGATATTAGATGCTCCAATAATCTATAAAATAAACAACAACCATCCTAAAACACATATTTATCACCTTTCAGCTCATAGACAAAAAAACTGAAAAGCCAGACAAATGAAAACCAAAACAGCAGGAGTCCTTTGAGGCATGACTATGAAGTGTAGAGTGGAACACTGCCCACTGGTGGGCAAGTGTTTGTATCACTACTTGGCCACATTCCCAGAATGTGTTCCAATTGTTCAGAGCAGACAGGAATGCTAAAGGCAAAGGAAATTTAAAAAGACACATTTTACAAACAAGGTTGGGAAAAACAAATCCCCCCAAAACAATGACACACAAAAGGAATGGAACAACAGCCTCAGAATAAAGGAGGTGGAGAGCCAGGTTTCCAACATGAGACCCATAAATCTGAGGTGTTCCTTCAACATGAATACCTTAATGTCACATCATGTACCAACATGTGATCTTCATTTTAAAAAGAGAGAGTTGACCCAGGAATGAAAATTCACACATTCTCTACTCACCACTATGCCGATGGAGGGGTGGGTGAAGTGTTGAATCCACAAAAGACTTTTGGAGTTACAGGGGTAAACAGCATTGCAGCAAAATACAATACAATTGAATGAATGCTGACCAATTCTTCGAACGTAAAATATAGACAGTCATTTAAATTGGATGCAAAACGGTGTCATTTACAACATGTTTTTAGCCTAAATGTCCGCTGTTATCCTCCTCCAGAACCGCGTTTGTTTGTGGATCACAGAGGACATTTAGACTAAACACATGATGTAAATGTACTTGGTGGCCTCTGGACACTTGTATGACACCACAGGAGCAGTATGGAGGCATTTTCCATTTTTTTTCTGTTGTTTTTTTATCTTTGAAGAAGTGGTCGCCATTTTCTTTAATTATATTGGATTTTGCTGCAATGCCGTTTAATCCTAAAAAGTGTTTTGTGGACTCGAACACTTCACCCACCCCTCCATCGGCATAGTGGTGAGTACATGAGTGAAGTTTCATTTTTGGGTGAATTATCCTTTAAGCTTTTTTAGACCAACTTTGTTTAACTGTGTAATCAGGAAAACAGACCTGCAGACTTGAGTCACAGGATGCAATTTTCTGTTAGAGCCTGAGAGAAAACTAACTGAGCCTGTCTCAAACCCGATGTTTTCCCTCATTACAGTGTAAGAGAATCACTTACACTACTGTAGATATTGCACATCTAAGGCCAGTATATTATATTCAACATCAGGAAAAGGTTTATTTTTGACTGAAACTTAAGTAAAACACAGATGTACCAATAACATCTCTTGGCTTTTCAAAGTAATTTTCCTCTGTTTACGCCTGATCATGATCTGTGATGCTGGATTTCCTGACAGTGGAATGGGAAAAAACAACTCTACTGTTGTATATATGAATGTGTCTCTTCTCAATATGACAAACAGTGAAAAAAAAAGTGCATTGTCTTCTGTAGCCATTTGGGACCAATGAACTGACCTCAGTTATGGCATTAGCCTCACAGCGAGCACACAGCCAATCGTCCAGCTCTGCTTCATCACCAGACACACCATAGCAACCTGAACAGGAAGAGAAAAGCACAAGTCACACACTAAGTCCTCTGGTGCTTCATTTCACAGCTTGTTATCCTGTTGGGCTGATTATTTTAAAGAGCAAGATTTATTTGTTTGTCTGCTTTTGAGGAGTAATTTCAGATTTAAAAGAATGAAACGCAACTGATTAGACTAAAAAGACAGAAACGACTACATCAAAATTAAATATTTTTCAAGAGGCACGATTAAAGTAAGAAAGAATTGCAAATAAAAGCTCAACTTTAACTTAACTACCAACACCACTTTATTCAGCAAAACAACAAATTTGTGCTGTGTGTGCAAGAGCTGTTTGCACTGATTGCTGAATAATTTAATGTTCCTCAGTTGTGTTTGTGTATTCATCCATAATGCATGTATGGCCTTTAGTGCTGTTTTTGATACAACTGTAACAGTACTTTTTAGAGTAACTGAATGTTTTGTATGCACAATATATTTCATAAAACGTCAACGCAAGAAATTCAACAATGCACGGGAGAAGTGTAAGGCAGCTACAATCCGCTAGGGATTTCTCCACCCATCTCGCTTCAGGATGACGGTGGATGGCACCTCGTGTACATTCACGGACCCTGCTGATGCAGAGCGGCTCCTCGCCTCCCAGCGCAACTCCACACACCAATAATGGAATGTGCCTACATGCTTTAAGCCAGTTAGAATGGTTTATGCTCTGCTCTACTCGCATGTGTGGGAAGTCAATTTAACTTTATTGATAAGCTCAAAGTTGTGAAAGTTTTAAATTACAAAAATGGTCCCTGGAACTTAACTTATCTGTGATGTCACTGAGGGTTTTACTGCTAGCGGAGTTATTTTAGTTTGGAGCAGGTCTCTTTAAATTAATAGTGTACTCGCCGTTACATTTTGCTTGTGTGGTAAGGGTTAGGGTTAGGGTAGTTGCCTAGGTATGTTGGAGGTAATGTTTTTTGTTTCTTTCCCTCTTTCTTTTACATTTAGAAAATTTAAACTATTAATTTACATTCTTGTATACCATTTGTTCTACTTTAATTTTAAGTTCCTTAAACCACCCCCCCAAAAAGATAGATAAAACGGAGCTTACTGGTGTGCACACGGACGTAGCACTTAGCACAACTGACTAGCAGGCTGGTCCCGTCCTCTCCCATGTGAGGGTTCGACAGCTGTCCCTCCTCACTCTCATTGGTCTTGCTGGTTTGGGTGTTGAAACACATTTCAGGGATGAGCGGTTTGGACCTCTGGCGGCCACCTGGGCGGTTCACTAACTTGATGCTAGAACTCCCACTACTGGACTCAGACTTGAGGGGAAAAAAAGAAAAACATCGAAGATGTTTATTCATGATTTCAAACAGCCATTGCATTGTTTTCTATTGGTGTTTTAACATATAAATGCCAGTATTTATAAACTATGAATAAATACAGATTGAAAAGGGTGTGAATAACAATTACGATTAAACAACAGAAGTAGTTTTATGACCACATGAAATGTTTTAGTTCTCACTTGATGGTGAGTGTGGAAGATTAGGCAAATGGAGCAGTAGGGGGCCTGCTGCCCCATGCTCTTGTTGTACTCCTTCTCTGCCTCATGGTTATAAGGCCGACACTGCCACAGCTGGGTTAGTGGCTTCGCCCAGTCCTCTTTCTCCTCTTGTTCGAACTCCACATCTACAAACATTTCTACATATGAGAGAAGAGGAAAAAACGACATCAACATTAGAAATCGTACAGAATGGGGTTAGGACATGATATTAGAGTCCTGTACCAGGTCAGTCACAGACAGGTAACCCTCAAAAAAAGTTGTGACTGGTAAAAAATATTTAAATAAATTCCCAAATTTTTTTAAGGCAAGCAGTGGTGGAGAACTTTAACCTCTATTTTCTGGAGGAATAGCAAATTTTAAACATTGTGCAGTATTTAACATCTAAATTAGCTAATGTGGAACCTAGTCATCCACAAGGGTTTATTTTATTGTGAAAGCTGATTACAGCACCTTTGACCACTTAACTTCAGCTCAAATAACTGTCACTACTAACACCAAACTAGCTAGTGCATTATAATGGATCGCCTTAAGACAGAAACAGCCAGTAGTGAATATGTTCTCAATGGCTTTGTTGCTTGTAAAAAGCACCACAAGGTATTAGCTTTGGATAGCCACAAGCTAGACACATTGTCGCAGAGGAAACAGATGGCTGCAGGATAAGAGGTGCTGCAACAATAGACAGATACTTTCACAAGAACACAACTCAGCCACTGCAGTTGATGCGAGTGTCTGTAACATGTGTGTTTTAATCATGGGTGACGGATGGGTTGCAAGTCATATGTTAACTGGTCGGGGACTGTCCATATTTGACTTGGAGATAACGGGTCAGGTCCAGTTCGGAGCTTTGTGGGTGTATGTTTAAAAAAATGTATCCAAGCCGGACTCAGGCTGATATCATGAGATAATTTTTTCAGTAAATTCAGAGTACTATTAATGAACTATAGACGATAAACTAACTAGGATCAATGTTGTGCTCACCATCATCACTGTGCACCTCTCTGATTAGAGGGTGGTGGCGAGGCAGCTTACGGAGCTGTTCCTGCTGCTGCTGCTGCTTCTTCGCCACTGACTTGCAGTACGACTGCTCCTCTGACACTTGCTGGAGCAACAACTGTAGAACAAAACCCAAATTAAAAACAAGAACTATACAGTATCAAAAACAATCTACTTAAACATCCGCTGCTATGAAGTTTCCCTATTTTGAGGCATGTTGAGAGCTCTGTACTGTATGCATACATTTCCTGGTAAATCATTAGGTCTAATCATCCCTTTTGAGAACTCGATCACAGCAGACAGCTACTTACTTGATGATTCTGAGCGACCACCTTCGTCTCTTTGTAATCTGGTTCCTGGAGAGGAATGGTGTCTCTCAGGATGGTAATGCCACAATCAGCCAGCGGGCATTGGTTACTCTGTAGTTTGAACAGCATTATTAACATCCAAACTTTGTGGTATATTGCAGAATAATGCCTGATAAACAGTTTTCTGCCACCACCAGAGAAATCATCAAAAATTATTTTGTTAGTGGTCACACTGAGCTGGAAGAGATTAGTATGCAAACACCATGCAAGGAAATTGCATCAGTACAGAGCCTCCAAAAAGTGTAGCTGTATTTCCCCTTAATGCAGACATATACATCTGTATTACAAAGCAAGAAGGGGGCGAACCGCAGACAGTGAATGCACTATACACCATGATCTGTGTTAAAACATGTATATGCCACTCATGCACATAGATTATGTCACACCTTCGATGTGTTTGTAAGAAATATATGAACACGGACCTTTCTCTTGTTTTTGGGAGATTCTTTCCCCATGTTGCTCAACTCTTGTGGTTGTGGTTGAATCTGAGGGGAAGCAGACTCAGGCTCAACTTCCGGCTCCTCCACTTTAGGCTGAGCCTCAACGGACGTTGATATTTCGGGTTTGTCCTCCTCCTGGTCCTGCTTCTCAGGACTCTGCGCCTCTGATTTAGTTGGTGCCATTTTGATAATAATGAATTTAGATTCCTGCTGTTGCTCTGCTGCTTCAGAGCTCGGGGACTGTAATGAAGACTGTACCTGTGTTTGAGTCTGTGTGTAGGATTTGTGCTGGAGATGACGGGGCTGATGCTCTCTGGCATAGCTGTGCACCTGGAGCTGTGTGTGAGTTTGCCGCTGCTTTTCTAGAGTGTAGCTGTGCACCTGGAGAGTGTCTTTTGGACTCAAAGTCCTGTGGAAGAGCAGGCTGGCGACCCCCATTTTGCGAGAAGGCTGTGCTGAAGCTTCTCTCCATGCAGGAGCTGCTGATAGATGTCCGTTTCTGGTGTGGGACTGAGAGGAGATGGCAGGTGCTCGAGTCTTGGTGTAATGAGGCGTACGGCCTGCATCACTGTTACTTTGGGTCAAGCATCTGTGAAACGGATCCATTAAAGTGAGCTTGGTCGGCGTGACAACCAATTTTGGTGGACCTGTAAATTAAAGACAGAAGTCTGTTCATGAAGTCAGGATAAAAGATGAACTCGCATTTCTTTCTCCCAAAAGCAAAGCGGTGTCTGAAACTTGTTATGAGACACACGAAAAATGTAGACACTCTTTAATCTAGAGATTTATGTTTATTAAATAGGAGGGAATATTGGACAAATCCTTAATATAATGTTAATACCCTATAGGAAACTAGTAAAATGAAGAACAGATAATAATACCTTTATTTCTCCTGCCATCTTGTGGCGTAGTACGTGGAGGTATGAGGCTTAGCCTTGGACGTTTCCCATACTGCTCCTCTTCTTCCTCATCTTCATCCTTGGGAGCAACCTCCTTAGGAACCTCCAGGCACACCCTGTGTCTCTTGGTCTCTATCCTCTGTGTCATGCTGAGGACAGACCAGATGCAGACATGGGGTAGAGAACAGAAAAGCTTTTCATTAGCAAAAACAGTACACGCTCACTTACAAATGAATCAGTAGGGGACATACAGGATGTAACCATTATGTTTTGTTCATTAGTAGAAAATACCTCTGGGTATATCAACAATGAAAGCACAATACATACAGTTGTCAAAGGACTGCTGACACTGAATGTGGTGAGATACCCTAAGCTCCAAACGTTCCAACCCCAAAACTTGTTTATAGAATTGTTATTGTTAAATGATCTTTTACTATCACCTGGTCTGTCGAGATGTTTGCCTTTATTTTTTAACAGCATATAAAATCAAATACTGGCATAGTACAGTGGAGATCTATGTTAAATACCAATTAAAACAAAAATGCAACACTAAAACACGAACATGTATTCCCTTTACAGAATAGAGGATAAGATGAACATGCACCTCACTGAAACAATAAAATTGAGAATGGAAATTCATAACATAAAGAAAGGATCTTGGTGTCATGTGAGGTTGTGAGGGCTTTAAGACTACTTGAAGAGTTGTTACTGCCATCTGCTGGAAACCAAGGAAAGTGAAACTGGACTTCAGCTATGTGTGCCTCAGATAAAGCTCTTGCACACGCACATAATATTTGAGGTTGCGTCCTAAAATATAAAAAAAATTGATAATGTCAAAAACTGAAGAATCTTTTTTCGAAATAATTGAATTATCAAAACTGCTTGGGTTGCTTAAGACTGACGCACCCACAAGTATACCCAACAGGAAGTGCAAAACAACTAGGAGTACTAGATCTCACTGTATAACCCATCAAAAAGAAAACATTTATACACAAGGATACACTTTTTTTAGCTGCAAGTGACTCACCTTTTCCGCTCTCCGTCCTCTCCACAGTTCTCCACTGAGCAACTGTTGCTGGGGATGTCACTTAAAGAGTCCCCCAGGAACTCCTTAGCCTCCGGGGTGGGTCGTGAGTGGTCGATGGGTACATTTCGTCCTGCCCGCCACTGTTCATAACGATCCGGCTGGAACTTCTTCACAAATACATCCATGGAAATCTTCACCATGTCCTTACGGCAGGAGCACTAAAGATTCAAATTATGTAAATTCAATCTTAAAAATACATATTCCATTTTTACTTGAAAGATAACGAGTGTAAGTCTCTTATGCTTCCATTTGGCAGTTCTCACCAAAACTGCTTGTTTGCCATATTCAATCCATCTCTCGGTGGCAAAGTTGGTGGACTCAGCACAGTTGAAGCCGTGGTTGAAACCAGCATGATAGGCATAGGGGAAAGTAACCATGAACTCGCCAGCCTCCTGAGTCATCTGAGGATTAAGTAACAAAACACTTACTATGGTTTAAACATTTGGCTTTTAGTCATAGGGTCAGATTCCGGTTGGAAATGCAAACAAACAGTTAATCTTCACCTACCTTTTCAAACGGAATGCCATATTTCTTCAGGATAGAGGGTGAGAGGAGAGTCATCTTGTGCCGCAGAAAGGCCTCACAATTTTGGGCACTACCAGGAAAGAAGCCTTAAAGAAAAATGAGCAGATGGATGTTAGTTCACTTTGAGGTTCAGGAGGTTCGTACAGTTAAAAGATTTATACTGTAAACACAAACAGAAAATATTCCATTGCTCTCCTACCTTGAGCCAGACGCTCCAATCTTTTCCCATGCTCTGGAGGCACACAGTACCTGAAGACAGTCAAATGGAGTTCTCATTCACAATAAACTGACAGATCATAGATAAAATACAACAAAGATATCATCCACTACAACACTGTTTACATGACAGCGGTAAGTTGGTGGTGCCCCTATAGTAGCTGATTGGCTAACTGCTTTGTCTACTTATTACATGTTATGTCAGGCCATTAAATTAAGTACATTTCCTTTAAGTGTGCAAGATTTGAGCTCTTTCAATGTAGCTGGGGCAGTTGCACGTTTGGTTTAGATAACTTCAAACTTAACATCAGCAAACAGTTCAACTCAATGTTTGGATTTGATTGGTTAGTGTGGTGTATTGATGTTCTAATAACCAGTAGAAAAGGAGTAGGAGCCAAATTTTAAATTTCTTTTTAAAACCAAAGCATTCTGGGATAGGACACCCTGCTGCTTTAATGATGTACTGCCATTGATATGAAACAGGAAGCCTGTCTTCTGGTTGTGAAAGGGTCTTTACTTATGTAAATAACACATTTCCATGTGGAAGAGAAGGTTTAGTTTAGAGCTAAAAGCAGACAACCTGCCACAGGTTTCCAGCAGCGGTAGGAAAACAACTTCATAACATTTTTGAGGAATGTGAGAATTCTATAAGCATGTGTAAAAATAAAAATCTTTCATTCTGCATCTTATCAAGTAAAAAACTGTTTGTATTTTTACCATGATTTGGGCTGTCCAAAGTGCAAGTAGTTAATACTGTAGAGGTCCATGTCCTCAGTGTGCCATGCAAAGGTGGTCTTCCACATGCCAAAATACAAGTAGGGTGTATTAACTCCCTCGATAGTGATGCCACTTTCATGTTCAACGGTATCCAAGATGGTGTCCAGATGGCAAATGTTCCAGTCTTTGACGTCCTACAGAAAGACAACAATAACACCTGATCAATACATGAGAAATAAAGGTGATAAAAACCAGTTTGATTGGTAACATAATCAGCGCCCTAGGTTTATCAGGTCAACACAGAGAACCCATCACTACTGATAAATATTCAATACATCAAGAACTCTCAAAGGATGGCAACTCACAGGGTCATACAGGCTTCCATTAACATCTGCTCCATAGATTGGAGGATTAAATGTCACATTCTTCCAGTACTTCCTTTCCAGCTCCTCAAAGTCATCATAATGTGGACTACAGAACCTAGACAAGGAATGAGCAACAGTTAATTAGTCACAACACCATAAATGCCCTTTCAGTATCAGAAGATGTTAAACAGTTGAGAGTATTCAACTACAGATTATCTAGTACAGTGGCATAAAAAAAACATTTGATGACTCCAGGCTAAAATTGATTTTACTGGGAACAGACAGCTAAGTGAGTAAATGATGACCTGATTTCCAAAATGCATAAATGTGAAAACTATATATTTCTTGAATATTTTTATCATTTTAATCTTCTACAGCAAACATTTCACGCTACTTTAACTGAAAATTACAAAATATATATTAATATTAAAAAACTATCATTAAAATTATAAAAAAATGTGCAATTCTTACTTGTCACTGTTGGCAATCTTGCGGAACTCTCTGACGGTCATTGACTTCTTCTGAATGTTGTACTGAGTGAAAAGGCCCGACTGGCCTGTCACCACCTGCTGGATGGGTGCAGGTATCACCAGATCATCTATGTTATCATAAGATTGTCGAGGTTTCCATTCCTTTGGTGGGACAATCTTTCGGGAGGAAAGTTAACAGTGAATCACTCTGTTTTCTTAACACTATTTGAAGATCATCTACCAGCATACGTTGGAGGAATACATTTCTACGACAGGTACTGGTATATGACAAGCAAGTGTTGACATGTTCATGAAATATAATGTAACAAAACGTCAAACAGATGATACTGATATTTGTCATATTCTAAGTTTTTAGTTTTAAATTTGCTCACCACTTATTGTACTAAACACATAATTAACCCCACGATGGTTGTGAATGTGACCATACACATGCACTTCAGTACTCACTTTAGCCAGGCCTGCTTTATGTGCTCCCTGGGACTCAATATAAGCAATGTAGCGGCTGAAGTTCTTGAATTGCTCAGCAGTCGGGTAGAAAGTCATGATCCCCTTGGAACCATGGTTTTGGGAAACCACGTCAGACGCCATCCCAAACTTCAGTGGCCAAGCCTGTACATTGTAAATGGAGAAACTGTGATTTCATGATATGCCATTCAGATTTATTTATGTTTTGAAGAAACCCGTCCATCATAACCTCAGCCAGGGAGGCTATGTTTTCGTCTGTTCTTTAGCAGGATTGACCAAAAACTACTGGACACTAGGGCTGTGCTCAAAAAATCGATATGGCAATATATCGTGACGTCCTCCTTGCTGATGCACGCATCGATGCAGATGCTACTGTATCGATACGGCATCAAATGCTGTGACGGCTGTTTTGAAAACGAAACATCACCTATGGTGCAGTGCACAATGAAGCCAATAGGTGGCAGCTTAGGCAAAAAGAGCACACGTCTCAACCCAGAACAAACATGGAAGGAAACAGTGAAAAACTGTTTCCACCGCCGGTAAAACTCAAGGCCAAGATATGGGAGCATTTCGGATTTTTGCAGACACCAGGAAGTCGGGAATTGGACATGAGTCATGCAATATGCAAGCTATGCAGAAACAAAGTAAAATACTGCAGCAACACGACCAACCTCCGTCTTCACATGACAAGACACCACGCTGATCAGCCGCTAGCAACAGGTACTACACAGCGTGTGTCGTCTCAACCAACCCTGAATGAGGCTTTCAACTCAAAATTTCCCTCAACATCCCAACGGGCTAAGAAGATCACAAATGCACTTTTATGCTTTATATGTAAAGACTTGCGCCCGTACAGTGTTGTTGATAAGAAGGCTTCAGGCAACTGCTTAATGAGTGTGAGCCACGCTACACAATCCCCACTCGTCGGTTCGTTACAGAGACTGCAGTTCCCCAGTTGTACACAGATGTGAAGCAACAAGTGACTGAAGCGATCTTTTCTGCAAACAGAGTTGCCATTACATGTGATGCCTGGACGTCGAGAGCAACCCAGTCATATGTAACTCTCACATGCCACCATATTTCTCCAGACTGGGAAATGGTCTCACACGTCCTGCAGACCAGAGCTATGTTTGAAAGCCACACCGGGTCAAATATTGCAGATTTGCTACGGGACGTGGTTAATGAATGGGGGCTTGTTGACAAGGATCCTGTGTTGGTGACAGATAATGCCTCTAATATGACAATCGCGGCACAATTGGCGAAGTTAGTGCACGTGAAATGCTTTGCGCACAGTCTGAATTTGGCCGCTCAACGGGCACTCAAGACGCCCACTGTTTCCCGTCTACTGGGAAGAATTCGCAGCATCGTGGCTTTTTTTAGGAAAAGCACAATTGCAAGCCATGTCCTGAATGAAAAGCAGAAGCTACTTAATCTCCCCGAACACAAGCTCATGACAGATGTAGCTACGAGATGGAACAGCGCCTGTGATATGTTGGAGCGCTTAGAGCAGCAGCCCGCAATTTGCGCAGCATTACTCTCCACTGAGGTGCGGAAGAATGCCAAGGAGTTGTGGACCTTAACTGAAGCGGACCTGGCCTGTGCTGAAGATGTGGCTAAAGCCCTGAAGCCGCTAAAAGTTGCAACACTCGTTATGTCAGAAGAAAAGACCCCTACGCTGTCTGTTATAGCACCGCTGCATGCCCAGCTGTGCAACGGCGCTCATGTCCAAGCAACAGACTCGGCCGTTACGAGGGACATTAAAAACACCGTATCCGGGGATCTTGGGAAGAGATACGTGAGCGACAGATCCTTTCTGTGCATCGCCTCAGCACTAGATCCACGCTTTAAAGCGTTGCCCTTCTTGGAAGAAGACCAAAGACTAAAAACTATGTACCAGAACAAGAAAAGGCAAAAACTTGTTCTTCCCCACCCTGCAAGAGAAGAAAGGACTCTACCTGTGCTCTAGCAGATTTATTTGGAGAGACATTTTCTCTTCCCAAAGACAAGACTCACCTATGTCACTACATGATCAGGCACTTGATGAAATCAAGAAATACAAAGAGGCAGAGCCATTGGCTCTTACTGGGGATCCACTCAGTTGGTGGAGGGAGCACCAGGTTGCTTTCCCCTTACTATCTAACTTAGCTAGGAATACCCTCTGCATCCCAGGTACAAGTGTTGCCGCAGAGAGGGTGTTCTCCACCGCTGGAGACATAGTTACAGCTCAGAGGAGTGCTCTGAAATCTGAGCATGTGGATCAACTGGTGTTTCTGCACAAAAATCTGAAAACATGTTAAGCCTTAGCTGCCAGTACAAGGCCAATTTTAAGTTTGTTAAAAAATATTTTATTTATTTTTTTATTATAATTTTGTCTTTATAAAAGAACTGATTTGCTGTGGACATTCTTATAGCAAATGGAAGTGCACTTAAAGTCAAGTGAAACCAGAGTATTATGGCTATTTTAAGTTTAAAAGTTAAGGAATATTTTATTTGCATTTATTAATAACTCTGAGTTGAAGGAGAATTATTTTATTTAACATTGGAGATCTTTGTTGGCCAGAATTTTAAGTGTTTTAAGTTGTGCAATCCTTAAGGCTTTGCCTTTGTTGTTATATGGAATAATAAAAAACAACTGTTGTAGTAAATTCTGTGCAGGACGGGGTCATTATTCAAAAGCTATGTGTATCGTGATACGTATCGTATCGTGGCCTCCGTATCGTGATACGTATCGTATCGTGAGGTTGTAGGCGATACCCAGCCCTACTGGACACATTAGCACCAAATTTAGTGGATAGATGGGGCATGGGTCAGGGAAGAACCCAATTGTATTGCAGATCCGGATTAGGGGGCGGATCCAGGTTTTTTTTTCTTTTCACTTTACTTTAACTGTTTAACATTGCAAGATATGGCATTTTCAACATTTTCCTTGATTTATCAGAGAATAATTGATTATCGATTAAAACAAATCAACCATGTTTGTAGAACTGATATTTTACGAGTGTGTGCAATTTGGTGCTGCTTCAAATAAAAACCCACATCTAGTGAATTGAAATGTAAACGTCAAAGCCAAACAACTTAAATAACTTTACCTCAGAGTTTGACCTGCATCTCTGTGGCTTGATTAAATAATACAAACTAATTCTGTGCGTCTGTAGTGAGTAACATGTTCGTGGGGGTCCCCTCGGTTTAGCGGGGGACGGGCTGGCCTGCACGGGGCAGGGAGCAGCTTTAACCGGCCCTGATTGGTTCAACCTGCGGCTCTTTAATTCGGCCTGAAGCGCAGAAGCTAACATTAGCTCCTCTGCTCACCTGCTACAGAAACATGAGCTACTTCGGGTAGCGAATATCAACTGACACATAGCCCATCGTTAGCTCTCCTGTTAGCATAGCAGCGGTGTTCAAATCCCATTTAGTTGTAGCCGCGTACATGACATCTCAAATAAACGTGTAAATTACCACCGTGTGTCTGTCAACGTGTATTCACGTCGCCTCAAAGAAGAACAGCAGCCACGGCTAGCGTTAGCTCGCTAGTTCAGGTTAGAATCAGGACGGGATGGGACTATTTCCTGCGTTACATATTCCACCGTAGCTTGATTACGTGCTATCCAACTCATTCGCTCAGTGAGCTGTTCGCAAACTTGGACAGAAACCGCCACCACGTCCTCGTCAAGACACTTTATCAGTTACACAATGTCAGCTGATGTATTAGTAAACGCTCAGTTCGACAGTTGTTGGGTTTGACAGAAGATACAAACAGTGAAACCACCATTCGCCAAGTCAAGCGAGACTGTCCCAGGAAATAGACTCCGCCCGACCCCTTGCACCGACATTAGCTGTAGAGCAGTTCCGGCTAGTTTAGCCACTGGGTTAGCATTGTGAGTTAAGAAGCTAACAGTGCGCGGCGGCCGTGACATAACTCGACAGGCGGATACTCACCACCTGCTCTCGGGTTGATTCCGAAGTTGTCCCCGGCGGCGCAGACGCCTCGCGGTCAGTGGAAAGAGCAGAAGTGAGCAGAGGGGACAGAAGACAGCTCGCTAACTCAGCCCCCTGAGAGGATCCTCCATTAGCACGTCTACGCAACCACACGCTCCTCGGATCTTGTTTACCACAACACGCATGGGACACGCTCAGCCAATCACAGCGCACCTCTCATGGCTCCACAGTTCAAATCAAAGTTATTTGTAATGAATGAAAATTGTCGAATTAACTAACCAAAATAATAAATAGTCAACTCTTTTCTATAAACATTTAGAATAGAAAACCTTAAAGAAAGATAAATACAATAAATACAGTAAAGTGAGCCTGAAGTTGTGACCATTTGAGGTAAAAATGCTCGAGTAGTAACATCACATACAAACAAGAGCAATATGAGGCTGACAGAAGATGGAGAAAAGATGCTTCTCTTTGCTATGGATTCTCTGTATGTGTCTGTCAGTAGAACATTTTTCAAATGAACTAAAAAGAGGGTGTGACACATCTTTATATATATATATATTCCGGAATAGATATTCTGTTGTTTCATACACTGTAGATCACTATGTAACTGTTCTCAATCAGCACTAGGTTATCTATTTTATTTTTGTTGAATAATAAATATTGGATTAAAGTACAAACAATGTTCCCATGGATTTATTTGAGATTTGGTTAAGTTACAGTAGATTCTATAATGATAGGCAAAGAAATGTGTTTACGCTTTAAAAGCCATTAGGAAAGATAATGTGAGACTAATGTTAATGTAACCTGGATCTGCCCCTGGATGTTGTGCTTTCCCCTGCGGTCCCTCTGTAATAATAACAACAAATAATCTTGTCTAACTACTTTTATCTCCAAAGGTGCCTGTATTGTGTGTGTGTGCTTGCTTTTGTTAATGTTTTAGGACTTATTCCAGTACACCGATGATCTTGTCAGGACCAGTGGACCTCATGGGGACTAAAGGTCAGCCCCAATGAGGCAAACCATAATTTCTGAGGTCCTGGTGAAGGACACAGGTCAGATATGAATTATGGTTGGGTAAAGGTTAGGCATGAATTGGTCATGACTAAGGTCAGCGATAAGGTTTTAGGCTCTCTTAGGCTCTCTACAATGAATAGAAGCCAATGCTGTATCCTAACAAGTATAGCAGTGCAAACGTGTTTTTGTGTGTTTAATGTAAATGCATAAGTGTATTATTTTTTAATTTGGAACAAATTTATTGTAATGCTTTTAGTCACTGAAGAAAAACAGACCATACTAGTGCAAACAAACATGCAAGCAAAACCACCTGTAGACTGTGAACATCTGTTTTATTTCGAATGGCACATTCATACACTGACTCCAACTGTTTTCACAGGATATATAATGTTATATGCATCTATACACAGGTAGTGCATATAATATGATCCCCATGAATAAATGCAACAACAACATTAGCACATTTTAACGACAAAAAGATATAGCACATATGAGCACTGACAATTTGTATATGCACACTTTTAGCAGAAGAGGAAGTAGATGTGCACCCTGTAGTCCATACAGTTTTACTGATCAATCACACCAAAGAAAACATACAGTACTTTGCATCAGCAGCATTTGTTGGTTTCTGTAGAGAATATATAATGTTTTAGAAGTGTCAGCGCCGGGTCAGTTTATTTCCATTCTATTTCCCCTTGTGCCATTTGCATAGGAGCAATCATGTTGCATCCGCATTCTGTCAAAATGCATATATTACAACCAGCATGGTCAGAGCAAATGTCCCTCTTCAGAAGGGGACTTTCTCCTTTGCATGATTCATATTCGATTTTTTAGCATCATATGACCCAGTTTCAAATCCACCACTTTGCACCATCTGCAATTCCAAACAGTGTAAACTATCCAGTCAGCAGATAAAGAGCAACAGGGGAGCGTAATACACTGTGCTTTTACTCGCACCTTACTGTCCCACTATGAGACAAAGCAGCACCCATGAATGAATGTCTTTCAGTGAGCATAATTCGTTCAGTCTGACACTATTAGATAAATAGGGTGGACTGCAGAGTAATAGGAGAACACACACATGGTTTGCATTTATCAGCTTCGAGACACAACAGCATAAAGCGGTCAATACAACCACAGTTTGTTATGGCAGTTGCTGTTATTTCAGAATAAAGGCAAAAATAATACTTACACACTTAGAATAACACTCATTTGATTAGAGAGGAGTGCACTGGGATTTCTTTTTTCAATATCAGAATATACTGCAGCTGTCCGTCCTCGTACCTTTTCATACTCTGAAATCATGCAGGGCCTCAGTACTTTGTATCCTTAGGATATTATATAGTTCTGTAGAAATGGCTGCTAGAATTAAGGAGGAGAACCATTATTAGGCATCCATGTTTGTTTACATCTGTCCACATCTCCTGTTGAATATTATTTAATTTCCATGCAACTATGAATGTATGAATTGATTACATTGTGCTTAGCCACACATATTCCTTTCTGGATTTAGTTTTGATATAAATTCAATATATGGAAAGTAAAGTGCTGTTGTTTGGATCAGATGAGTCAATTTCCCTTACACTTGCGGTAGTTGTGAGTCTTCATGTTGACGATGGTGCAGACAGTGAAAGGGGCTGGTTAAAAGGTTTGCAGGTGAACATTGAGTTTTTGTTTCTCCTCCAGGAATAATGTAATTTATGTATGAATGTGGTGCAATTGTTAATTGCATTTTGCACGTATATCAGCATATTAATGTTATCATCTATTTTCTTTTACCCTCCAGTTAGTATTTCATAATAAATTACTATTGTCAACAGTTTAATCTTATTGTGAGCCATCATCCTGGCATCTGTAATTCCTCAATTCAATACATTTGCCAGGTTCTCACTCAAATCAGATGTAAGATGGGCCCAATGATAAGATAAAATCCGTTCAACAAGGGCAGAACAGAAGCTCTACAGTACTTTACAGAGTATTTAAGATAAAGGTGAGGAACTTCAGACACCATTTCATGGATTGTATGCCTTATGCATCTTGCCATAGTCAGTTCTTCACAAGAAACATTTCAAACACACATCACAAGTGGACATAGTCCTTTTGTTTTCCAGATATTGTGTCATTTTGCAAACGTAACGTCATGGAGCACAGACTTGTATCAAAAAGCAAAGCAGACACCGACTTTGTATTTGCATCTGTTCCTCTCGTCTTAATGTTTGTCCCATCGTACTCTTGTTGGCACCACGCCCTAAGTCCTGCTTTATCTTGAAGCACCAGTGGCCGCCCACATCCTTAAGATGTGGCCCTGTATATAACAGCTCTCAGCCTGGCAGCAGCCTTAAGAACACTCGCCAACATGCCAAAAAAGGCCTTCTGCTTGATTAAACTAGACGTCCATGTTGGTTATTTATCCATCGACTTGTTGATTTTCAGCGTGTGGAGAGTGTCACTGGCAGCAACTGTCTTCTCCGTGTCTGTCTTGCTGCTGTCTTTCTTGGACATGTCGGGTTCCCACAGGAAGAACTCATGGAGGAGAGTGTTGACAGTGTCGGGACACTCCATCATGACCATGTGACTGCCTTCCTCAATGATTTTTAAGAAGGCAAATAGGAGGATCTAAGAAAATGAATGCAGATCATTACATTAGACAACACTGCAGCAGAAACAGGACATTTTGTATCAAAAATTATGATACATCAGCATAAGGAAGTTGTGCTATACCTCTGCCATGCGCTGATCCTCATCCATGGGCACAAACTTGTCACACATGCCATGAACCAGAAGGATGGGAACAGTGAGTTCAGCATGGTAGACCTCATCCCCCTCTGGCCAGTACTGGCCGCTCATCATGGCTCTCAGGACGAACGGTGACACGTTGAAGGCATTGCCCTGCTTCAGCAGCTGCTTTTCTTTAGTGCCCTGACGAGCAAATCCCGCTCTAAAAGGTGTAAGAGAGAGATACATTTTTTTGTGTCAAATGATATGACATTTAAATACACATAATGTTTAGCCTGCAATGAGAGAAGTTGGTGACAATTTTCTGCACCACACCAGTGCAGCTCTTACTTGAGGAAGCTCCAGGCCAGACAGGGTGACAGACAGTGAAGGACGCAGGATGGCAGCTGGAATATGGAGCAGAGGCTGGGCTCCAGAGCTGTGGGACCTCCTCCATTGATCATCACCACCTTATGGACTAAATCGGGATATTCATGGGCCAGGAAGGTGCAAAATGACACCCTGGAAAAGATGGAGACAGCATGTTACCAGCATGTTGTAAAAAAACGACTACAAAAGTTAAATAAAGCATCTTGCAAAGACTCACCCATATGAGTGGCCGATGAGAATGTTGCGTTTCCGAGCGTATCTCTTAAAGATGGCACGTAGATCCTCAGCCAGGGCATAAAAAGTATAAGCTGCTGCAATCTGTGGGGCAGTGCTGGCTCCGTGCCCCGCCAGATCGGGCGCAATGACCTCATAGCCCAGCCGAGAGAAGAAGTCCAGCTGGCTGCCCCAAATGTCCAGAGAGCCTCCCACGCCATGCACAAAGAACAACGCTACGTCTGAGTGCGTCCCTTTGCAGCTCGCGATCACCCTATTTGAGTCTATAACCACTGTGCGCTTTGGCTTGCGACGGCGGCGGCGAGGAGGTGGAGCAGGCTTCTGTTCCCCGGGAGGCGGAGGAACTTGAGGAGGAACAGGTTTGGGGTCTGGAGAGGAGGCTATTTCTTTGTAGTCTGCCAGCTCCACCTCCACAGTGCTGCATGGCTCCAGATCCCCATCCTGACACTGCAGGATCTCAGAGTGCAAAACGTCACCGAGATTCTCAATCACCAACTGGCCGTTGCGGTAGACAGTGATCTTCCTCTTGCAGTGGACACTGCTGCCAGTGTTGCTCTCATTACAGTGAGGAGAGCGAATATCATCGCGGTTACCGTCCGTTTTCTCTTTGTCTGCAACTTGGTCTTCCGTTACTATGGGCTGACGCTCAGGGACGATGTGCCGCACTCGCAGGACTCTTCCAGGTTTCACCTCCACAAACTCAAACCCATCGGAGGGTTCTGACGACTCCAGGGGCAAGACCAGACTGGCAGCCTTCCCAGTCAGGCAGCAGAGGATCCCCTCAGTGATGCTGGTCAGCATGGCGCTCCCCTGCAGAAACAACAACACAGATACAGCAAAGCAGATCATGAGTCAGATGCTTGATTTGAAACATAGCACGAAAGCAGAATATGGAATGTACAAGATGTATGAACATATGTGTGGCTCTGTGAAGCTTTTTTCTCTGCTCCTACCAGCATAATTTTTTTCACTAGGATTCAAGCATGAGCATTATACAGTATATAGAGTCCAGGTTTGCAGTGTTTGCAAAATGTCAACAGCTCACCAGGATGAAATTGGGTCCCAGCTGGATTCCTATAAGATTGGGCCCAAGCTGTTTCCTAGCAACAGTTACAATGAAACAGTCTCCTTTATCCTCTCATCAGACCACACACGGTGATGAGTGAAATGCAACACACCGAGATGCTTTCCGTTTAACCGGCTGGGAACCACTATGCAAATGCAAAATACCACAGTCAGTGCAAGTCCAGCTAAAGCTCCACTGACACACTCACCTGCGAGACGAAGCATTAAGCATTCAGGGATTCCACATCGACAAACAGAACAGCGTGAAAGCAACACTTGTTCCCTATGTCAAGCCGGCCTCCATGTTTTCTATTAATAGCCTGTCCTTTTTCACATGGTCAGAGTCAGGATATATATAAATAGAAAACAACCAGTCATGACCGTAAACATGCCTGCATACAACATGTCTCCTCGCAGTGTGATGGCAGTTTTCCAAGATATCACCATTTCCAGAGAGGAGACTAAAAAAACTCTCCGAAATGCTCCAGTCACAGCTACAGCATGTCATGTTGTGTAAGTGAAGCACCGTTAGTCCTCAGTTTTATTACATACACAGGCTGGTTATCTCCAGGAAACAGAGTGGTAAGAGTCACACAGTAACGCTTTACTGTTTCCTCTTGAGCTGAGCTCAGTGTGCACCTCACCGCCTGCAGGGCTGATAGTCACATCAATGCTCAAAATATTCCATGTTACATGTTGTGTAGATCATGCCTGTGTTCCAACTACATATGGACATGTTGAAAGACAAAATGTAATACGTTAACAGGTTGAACACACACATAACTGCAACTAGAGGAGATTCATTCACTTTATCACAAATACAAGGATTCCATGTTTGTGTTGTGACAAAAATCCAATTTATAACCACTAACCACACAGGGGATGGTTCATGTGTGCATGTGTCTGTGTTCTGTGCAGGATTGTCTGAAGGTCAGTGCATCAAGGGCTCTCCAGTTACATCCTGGTGGAGCTGGGTGAATGTCAGCCGACTGTCCCTTTTCCAAAAACATCAACATGGAGCGCTGGCACAAGAGACACACGAGCTGCAGCCAGCTTCAGCTGTCAGTCTGATTGAAACTGCTGCAAGCCTAAAGGTATCTGACTATTTGTGAAGGTTTTTAAATGTCAGCTCAGCTGCAAGCAGAGCCCGACCAATATCTGTTGTTACAGTGGCCTTTCCCTATCACACATAAATCAGTATCTGTATATATGCACTGATATGATTTTTTTATATGAGGGGGATAAACATGCTTTAGCGTATTTAGAAATGTCATCATTATCTGTCCACGAGAAGAATGATAGTATTTTGCAGGTGAACAGTTCAACTCAAATCCAAAAAATATGATCTCCACTACAAATGCACCATCAACCTATACCAATCTTTATAGCATAAGAATATCAGCGGATTCCTCCAGTATCCTTTGCTCTGTATAGCTACAAGTGGTACATGATGAGACATCGTCACTTAGATAGGATGTCCCTGACATAAAGCTGCAGGTCATTAATAGAAAACAAACTAGAGCTGTATCAAGCAGCTCTGTTTAGTTTATTAAATCATGGACTCTCCTCCTGACCTACTCTCCCACACTCTACCTCCAACAACGATTTAAATTCGGCATCAGAGATCAACAAACCCTGACATCAAACAGGCTGAAGGTTACTCAGCCATGTTCAAATGTTGGTCTGCACTGCAGAATATCTGGGTTGATGTGTCTGTCAAGTCTTTACACTAACATTTGGAACACCGTGTGCTGCTCCATTTCCAAAAGCGTGACTTTACGCACAGTACAGTAGAGCGAACTGTGACATAATATGTGCACATTCAAAATTTGCAAAAAAAAAGACCATTATAGCCCACTTTTTGCTAAAAGGCCTAATGCACAGATGTCCTATGATGTGCCTGGTTGTATGAGCCTGTGACCCCAAAACATGAAAGCCATACACTGCAATAATAGGCTGCAGGGGTCAAATATTTGACATAAATCCATAAGTATCATGTTTCATGCGTAGCAAAAAATTGTTTTGCAATTCTCATATAGGTTTATGCAGGATATACTTGAAAGATTAAAAGTATAGCAGTCTTTTGCAGCATGCCATACCTGCAAAATGTATATTATTGATAGATAGAAAGCTGACCGATGGATTGTCTGTGCTCTGTCACAGGACAAATGCATGAAGCGATGGTGCAGCGGTTGCATTGATGCTGGTTGCACAATAAACATCGGCTACTTAGACAACATAATGCAATTAAAATCCATCCCTTACCTGCAGAATTATTGGTGATTCAGGTGATTAGAAATATGCAGCAAACGAATCAAGTCCAGGGCCGACGACGTTGACATGAGAGAATCGTTGCAGTTGGTGCAACAATTTGTCTACGCTGGAGATGCTGCTGCAAAACAGTCAACGTTTCTTATTGGCCTCATCGCACTGCGATCACAGGGGTTTGCATTGCTGGCAATGGCGCATGCTCCCTTAAAAATGTGCCACATGCATTTCAATGAGACACCCATTACGTTTCAAGGGAAAAAAACAACAACACACACACTGTTATGTTGTCCTCCCCAAGCATCCACTGCGCATCCAGGCCGAGCCCTACCCTGCTGCCCTTGTATCCGCAGCACACACAGCGGTCTCTCTCGGAGTGGCAGCGCGGAGGGCGAATAGAGGAGCAGCGTGTGCAGAGAGGAGGCCAATGGCAGGGGCTCGTTTCCCTGTTGCTAAGGCTGACAGAATAGCAAACGGTGCGCGTGCGTGTGCGTGCAGTCAGGGAGAGAGTGATGGAGAAGATGAACTGATGCTCCAGCTATTTGTCTAAATGAGCTGACACATCAATGTGTGGTCCCATTTCAAATTCAGATTTTATTTTGTATATAATCAGAATCGGGCTCTATTGCCAAGCAGGTTTACACGTACAAGGAAATTGTTGTGGTGTATTTGTGCAAGTATAAATATAAGAAAGAAAATAGGAAACTAACATGTAATATACAATCTAGGGCTGCGAGCAGCACTGTGTGGGCGTGCACTTGCGAACTCGGGACCTGATCCCGGGAGAGAGCGCTCGGGGACCGGGTAAAACGGCTCCGCGTTGCGTGTGTTCTGCGCACCGCGGGAACGATAAACGCTTCACTTCCTGTGTCCGTCAGGCAACGCTGAACCACGTCCACTAATCTCGCATTACGGTCCACACAATCAAGTGCAGACCACACGGGGACATTTTAATGTCAATCTAATTTAAAGGGCCCATATTGTGTAAAATACATTTTCTGGGCTTTTACCATCCGTGATGACTTGAAGGGGGTCAGTAGAGACCCTCAAAGTATGACAACAGTCACTTCGCGGACTTGTTCACTCAGTCCATTCTAAGAAATATGTTATCGAAACGTCTCGTTTCGTACTTCCTGTCCGTATGATGTCATTCGGAATCGCACTCATCTCTCAGCCCCACCCAGCCGGTACCAGTACAGCCTCCGAACCCACCACCCCCGCTCCCTGTCACCTCCACCACCATCAACCCTCCACACCAAGCAGACATGTTGCTGAGCTAGCAGCTCGTTAGCTACCACAGGCTAACCCCAACAAACAACACTGAAGAAACACTGCAGCGTGGAGGGATGCAAGGAAGAGAATGTGTCCGTGCACATTTCTCCTAAGAACTTTACTGTTCGAGACCAGCGGCTACGCTTCATTTCTTCTGACGTGCCGTGTCGCTGTGCTCAGTGTGGAGTAACGTAGACGTGCCAGACTGAGGCCGGCGATAGGCCTGGTCGCGTGTTGAGCCATTTTGCCATGCTTATTATAAATTACTCCAGAATACGTATATTTTCACCACTTTTGAATTTTCTGCGAACTTTGGTGAGTTTTCGAGTATGTTAGAGCCCTCCAAAAGGCCAAAATAATAATAATCATTACAATTTCAATAGGGCCTCCGCACGGTCGGTGCTCGGGCCCTAAATATAAAAAATACCAAAAGCACCAGGAGAGGAATCGTGTAATATGTGCAACATGATCTGACACCTGGAAACATCCCTGTCAGCAGAAATGGCCTTTGTTGGATGAAGCTGTGCTGTTTTTTCTCTGTTACCCTTGAGCTCACATCAAGGCAGTGCCTGTCACCGCACAGCTAGGACAGTGATGGGGGCCTGTGAGCCAACAGTTGTGTACTTACTGTTATTGTCTTGCAGTCACTGTAAATAACAAGTGTCTTTATGCTACTGGTTATCGCACTGGCGTTTTAAGTAAATGACTCAAAAGCCAGTTAGGCCAATTACCATAACAGCATATAGCTTGGCTTATGTGGGAAATACCGCTCTCAAATTCTCCATGAAAACAAATTAGTTTGTACAAAACAGCAAATTCTTGATTATCAGAGAGCAAGAAACAACTTCCATACAAACACTCATACAGGATGTGAATCTTGTATTGCACTGTAACTAGATAGACCCTTTGATTTCACATCCTTATATGACAAAAACATCACATTTTCTCATACAAACCTACAACCTCTGTATTTTAATATACACTTCTTTAACATACAGTGTTTGAACATTTGCTGGAATCCTTAAAGCAACTAAAGCTTTATTTGATTCTGGTTTAAATCAATGTTGATGTGAAAATATGTTTCTTTAACTCTAAATACTTTATAATATACTTTTCCATATATGTAGAAACCCAAGAATGGTAGTGGTGGATACTCCTCAGCAGACTCACGCAATACTACAGAATATCAGTGTGACCAATACAGAGTCTAGTCGGACAAATTTGTCTTTAAAACATTATATGGGTCGTTCAAGACACGAAAGACCTCAGTGTGCATGGACACAATAACATTTTGGGGGTGCAAGAAGAGCAGGAGATGTGCATTCCGTTCACAAGTAAATCTTTATTTGAAAATTGGAGGACTGGAATGGAGGACCTAAGAAAGAAAAAAGATAAGACGATTATAAGTAAAAGTCAATAACTTTTATTTCCTGATAATTATAAAAGCTAAAATAACTGAATGCCTGAGACCACAGAGAAACAACACACTTTAACATAAATAGCGGACACAATTATGTAGCTAGCATATTTACCATGGGGAGATTGTATCGCAAACCCCAATAGACACAGCCCGGTGAGCACATGGTGATCACTACCACTGCAATTTTCACTGCAAGGACAAACAACAACACCCTGTTTAAGTGACCATCACCCTTCAGGCCTACCACACTGCATGCAAAGATGTGTCCCACGACTACTCCCCGCAGGTCGTCCGGCTGACTAAAAAATACAGGAAAAGAGAAAGACAGTCCAGTGAGACTCAGTTGTATATATTATTTGTTACATTGTTGTTATATATATATATATATATATATTCATATATACTGTATTTGTTACGATTTTATTCCTCGGGTAAAATCTGTCAGACAGAGCTTCCTCTCAGGCTTTATACTGGTGCAGCTCCAGACCTTATGTATCTTCTTTCCATCAAACACTAACCTCAAACCACGACTCTGAAATTAAACCAGTGATGCTTCTTTAAAAAAACGTGTTGTCAGTGAATGAAGGTGCTGGTGGTCGGTTCACTGCCTGAAAGACAACACTCAGGGAGAAACTACTGCAGTACGAAGCGTTTCAATTGGCTAAAACGTCTAAGCCAATCGCTGTGCTTCATATTCGCAGGGTGTCTGGCAGACCTGTGACATTCACTGATCTCATGTCAGTGGCAACTGTCTAAAAATCTCAAAATGAACACGTTACTTTCGTCTTTCTCCAGACTGAGTGGAATAACTCGTCTCGGCAGGTAACAGGAGTTCCACGTGTGTGTGTGTGGGAGAAACAAACGGCAAAGCTAACGCTGTTTGTTTACGATGCTAACACTGGCTAACTAGCCTTAGCAGTACGTTAGCAGCGTGGCTAGTCAAACCTTTCTGGCACCTCTACATGTGTTGTGTTTATATTGACCTTACGTGTTCGTGCTCTACTGTCTTTCTCACATGCATGATGGTCCAAACGACAACAATGTGTTTAATCTGATTTAACAGGTATTACGTGTTAGCATGTTGTATATCAAAGTAACAGTTAAATAAGCTCTGTTTGTACCTGAATGACTCTAATTATTATGTTGATGGTGAAAAGCATGACATTTGATGTGTAGCACCATTAATTCACTACAATGCGAGTGTAATCGCAGCAGAGGCATGATATTAAAGAGTAACATTGTAATCTGTGTTCTTTCAGCAGCATCCCTGCAGGGAGCCTTGCAACAACGGGCATCCCCCATCTCAGATTATTTAGCAGCTGGATTACGGCCCGAGCAACTACAGCACCTCTGATTTCCAGATGCGGACCACTTTCTTCACAAGCTGAGGGTTCGGGAGTGTTCCAGCAGCTTCCCTGCCAGTACCAGCAGATTCGGACAAAGAAAAGAGGCACCGAGTATCAACCCAAGAACATCAAGCGCAAGAGAACCCACGGATGGATCAAGAGGGTCAGCTCTCGAGGAGGCATAGAAGTGATTCTGCGGCGCATGCTGAAAGGACGGAAATCACTC
Organism: Hippoglossus stenolepis; assembly: GCF_022539355.2. Taxonomy (NCBI): domain Eukaryota; kingdom Metazoa; phylum Chordata; class Actinopteri; order Pleuronectiformes; family Pleuronectidae; genus Hippoglossus; species Hippoglossus stenolepis. The sequence goes on from NC_061493.1 coordinate 9,821,788, forward strand.
TCGCACTAAAGGTTCCTGTTGGAAAACCTGATGAGACTTTCAAGAAATAAAAGACATTTGTTCTGAAATGCTGGAGCTGCTCAGCAAATGGGGAAGAACGTCTGTAATGGGGGACCTGATGATACTAGGTGGGGTTTAGGTTTGGCCTTCCCACTACATTGATAATAGGTGGGAGGGTTGAAACTGGCCCTCGATAAACAAGAAAGAAGTCCGGTAGTTTTCCCCCAAATTGTGTTGATGGACCTGATTCCACCCATATCAAATATTACTCAACAGCTCTGTAAAGTTATGGTGATAATCTTTAATGTAAGCAGATTTATCAATTTGGCTTGTGATGTGATTTGGAAGACAAAAAAGCATCTTTAATAAAATGATCTTGTAAAATCACTGTCATTGTTAGTTTTACATGTAAACACCACATTCTGGTTAAAATAAAAATCAAGTCTGCAGAATTTATTGTACATGTATGTGCTCTTAAAGTGTGTTGCCGTCATACAAGTCTTGACCTTCAAATTTGACTGCCATCTATATTTGTGGCAAAGATAGTTTTATTCAGCTAAAGGAAGTATAGTAGTATAGTGTTATATAGTAGAGTTTTAACTAGGTATTTGAGGAGCAGGAGGAGAGGACTACTTTCAGTGAGCCAGGTCCTTGTGGTCCTGTGTTACATCAGGTATTCTAATTCAGAATGTCATCAGTAGAGGTTCAATTATAGACTCAGAAAGAGTAGGAAATGAGAAGTTGTGACAACTAAAAATTTGACGCAAAGAGAAAACTGGCATTTCCTTAAAACTATATACATGCCAGCAAATGGCCCATAGAAGTAACAGAAATATATTGCAGTATCTCTAAAGGGGCCTGGTAGTAAATGAATAATACACAATTAAACTACATTTAAGAGATACATTTAGCAGTAGCTAGTTTAGTTTGGAATGGACATGGTTTGCTCTAATTTGTCTATAAAAACTTTTATTTTTCAGTTTTTAAATTTAGCATTTGTACACATGGTTAATTCAGGTTGAAAAAAATAATAGGCAACTTTATTAGGAATCATGAGTTGGGACATATATAGTTTCAGAGTAGAGATTCAATTGCTCTTATTCAACTTTTTTCATAAATTCAGTATTTTCATCCTGTTCATCATAAATGTAAATACAGTACATGGAGGCGGACATAACAGAGCATTCAGGTGGTGTTGGAATAATCGGAAAAACGAGTTCTGGACTGGCAAAATTCAAGTTAAGTGGAAACAAATGTCAAATGTTACTTTTTGTTTTTTTGAACACTGGATGAGTGTTACCATCTCTCACAAGTAACTTACGTCAGACTGTTTGGCTGATAAAAACGCTTTTATAAATATTATTTTGACTTCTGTCACACCTGGGTCATTTTTGTTTGCTCTTTGCTATAATGTAAATAATTTTAAGAGTTGTCAAATGTTGTTTGAAAGATTTAAACAGATAAATATAACACATTTTGTTTATTAGGTTCCTTGTTCTTCCCTGATTCAGACCGACGTCAATACACCGAAGAAACAAAGGAGCACGTGAACGCAGCACCAAGGACTTGAGTTGTGTTCACTGAATCTGACGTCACAACCCCCCTGTGCCCGAGGATTGGTCTGTTACATAATCAAATTCCAGCCAATCAGCGGATCGCCCTCTCCTCTGTCGGCACACATCCGCCATAGCCCATCCAATCAGAAATGTCGAAGCCAGGAGTTTACCCGCCCCTGAAGATCCGAACAACAAAGATGGAGTCGTGAGTTACTTGCGTTAAACCCCCGAGGAACGTCCAGTTTCAGCCTTTGTATCATCAGCTTTACACGACGGGAACTTTCTGACTGACTGAAGCAACACGATGCAACCAGTTCACACGTAGCTTATATCCTGTCGCCGTCGGTAGAAGCTGTCGAGCGGGTTAAACAAACTGGCCGCGACAACAACATCACGCTCCAGCAGCTAGCAGCTAACGGCTAACAGACTAGCATCTGGTCGGTTTCACTGTGACTGAGCTGGTTAACAAACGAAATGGAGAAGGTGGGTGGATACATCGTATCAGCTTTAATAGTTGTGTAAAAGACGTGTTGCTTATGGGGCGACAGACAGGACGTACTGTAAGTCATTACCAATAAGCTATCTTGCTAACTGTGAGGAGTATGGCTTGTTTTATGGGAGCTCGTATTAAATGGCTGTGCTAGCTGCCAGCACCACGCTTCACACAGGGACTTCTCTCGAGTTGATGAAGTGTTTGTGTTGATATTTCTCTGCTGTGTTGTGTCCACAGGGAGATTTTCTGAAGGGACTGCCGGTCTACAACAAGAGCAACTTCAGCAGGTTCCATGCGGACTCGGTATGCAAAGCATCGGTAAGTGATCCCGTCTGTTGTCCACCATGATTACATCAAGATTAAAGTCAGGTCAGTTCAAGGTGGAACTTAGTCGAGGCAGATTAGTTTATATAGCCCATAACATATAGGATGTCTTGACCCAAAGTTATTTGCCATCATGGCAAAGGAAGGCAACACAAGCATCGATAAACAGATGAGATGTACAATCTAGGAAATAGTGGAAAAGACAAAGTCAAATAATGATAAACGTCCAGAGATTCATCAGCCAGACTTGAGCTGAATTTAAAGCAAGATAAAAAAGGTTAAAAACTTTAAAATTAGATTTAAAAGTAGAGTGCATACCTCTGCCAATTAAATTTAAACAAACTGCACCACATTGCACATACTCATAGATATAAGTTCCCTAAATATATTTTATGTTCTTCAAGATCTATGAATAACTCCCTGAGATAAAGAAATAAACTATCCAGCAATGTTAAGGAAAGTGATGAAGAAGTGATCTGCCCCCGAATCCAGATCAGCACCACATTTAATGGGCTCTTCCCTGACCCATACCACATCCTTCTACTAAGTTTTGTTGTAATCTGTCATGTAGTTTTTTGGCTTTCAAACCAATCATTACACAAACAGACAGGGGTGAAAACAGAACCCTTGGCAGAGGTAATAACTATTGATAGTGGGGCGGACCTGATATCAAATGGGAGAATGTTCCAGAGCTTGTGGGCAGCAACAGAGAAAGTTCTCCTTTAGTTTTGAGATGGGAAAGGGGGACAGAGAGGAGTTGGTGTGAGGATGACAAAGGTAACATGGGGGTAGAATATGGAACCCAGAGATTGGTGATCTCACTAGCAGTTAGACCATTCAGGGCTTTGTAAACAAAATAACATTCTATATTTAACTGGTAACCAGTGTAGTTCTGCCAGAGTAGGAGTGATATGTTGCCTGTTTAAAGTCAAGCAGCTGCGTTTTGAACCAATTGTATTTGGGAGAGGAAGGAGTTAGGCAGCCCAATATAAAGGGAGTTGCGGTAGTCTAGCTGAGAGGTGGCAAAATAATGCATTACCTATTCTAGGTCTTTAGAATAACAAAACTTTAATTTGGCCTTGGTCTCAAATTCAACAATGTCTGGTCCTGTGGTACTAAGCCTTTTGTATGTGTCGAGTCCATTTACACACTAATGTGGATCTTCATACTCTTTCAGAACCGTCGACCATCCGTGTATCTACCAACACGAGAATATCCATCGGAGCAGAGTAAGTACATTGAGTGAGAGGATGTTCCCTGAGCAGGAGGAACTATACATGTCTATCAAATGAAATGTCTATTATTGGTTATATGTGAAGTTATTTCTGAGTTAAGCAAGATTCTCCAAACACACAACAATGTGTTTGTTTATTTATGTCATCAATTGCAGTTTTCAATTCGAGGAAATCATCTTTACTTCTCAGTTGACGTTTAGTAATCACTCAGTCTGTTTAAGCTTTTTACTCTCTGTGAGAACAGCTGATTTCAACTCACTTGTGCACCTTGTAAATGTGTCTTTCATAATCTAATAAGTTTCTGTGTTGTTTGCCGTCAGTCATCGTCACAGAGAAGACAAACATCTTGTTGCGATATCTTCATCAACAGTGGGACAAAAAGGTAAAGATGCTAATTATCTGTGTCAGTAGATATCATGTTTATTCGTGCTACTCGTTTGTTAATTATCTTCTTTCTTCCCTTGCGTTATCAGATTGCAGCGAAAAAGCGAGAGCAGGAACCCGCAGAGGGAGACAACACGGCACCGCCGAGAAAAATCGCCAGAACTGACAGTCGAGAGCTGAGCGAGGATTCATAAAGCAACGTGCCGCCCGTGTACACCCAGCAGAGACTGACCCACTGAAATGCACAGATTCAGGATGTGTGTTTGTCAACCCAGGCCTGGACACTGATGCACAGAAGGATCAATACATTTCAGACAACAGTCACCCCAATGTTCAAATTAAAAATCAGACAGATTTCCTTGCTACTTCCTTTACTTCCAAGAAGCTATGCCTCAGACTTTACTCTTTGTAGTTTAGAAAATAACATACATCTACCTCCTTATACCTCAACTCTTCTTGTTTTCAGTCACTTGCGCTCACAGTTTTCTTCTAAATATGCAGGGAGGGAAGTCATCGCTCCTCTGCTGCCATGTAAGGCTTCGAAGTTGACGTCATTCGTACCATCTCTGAGATATGCATATCTTAAGTTAAGTCTGTATATGGGATTAGTGGCATGCCATCTTTTTTAGCTCTTACTCCAATAGTTTATTTTTCTCAGTTTTAAATTTAAAATCTTATTTTAGCTCATCCTTTATGTGATCACTGTCAGCACGGTGAAATTAAAACTGCACTGTGTTCCTTGCTTAGATTGATTATTCAGGGTTTTGTTATTGAAGAAGAAAAGTGTTTAAAGAGATACGTCTATTTTTTTCGGATAAATAATCGTTTGTTGCCTTAATTGGAAATAAGTGTGTTTTCACTGGTTTTTTGTAATTGTCCCTTTTTGTCAACGTTGTTTCAGGAAGAAATTAACCACTGCCGAACACAGTGGATATTATTAGTATCAGTGAGGACACATTAAAGCCAACACAGTCATACCAGATGACGTAAACAAATTTTCCTTTATATTCTGTAGCCACTTTCTAAGTTCGATGCTCAATATTTGTTTAATTGCACGATCGGCACAATATTTAATGAAATGGGTCATTTGTTGAGGGAATAGGTTGGATAGCAGGGCTACGTTAACAGTCGGCCAGCTGCTCGTAAAGATGTTGCATTACGCTCCACACGTTTTGTACATTTGCAATGTGTGAATATCGTGATTGTTCTGACCCTTTTATCAGGTAATAAGACAACTTAATTCCTTATCTTCCCCAGGTCAGCCATGTTGTATTTTCACTTTGTTTAGCCAAAGAACAAACGGAAGCATTTGACCTAATTAGCTTTGCACCTTTTTCGCAAATGTATACAAGCAATCTGTTGCTAGTTGTATTAACCACATTGTCAATGTCTGGCACATCTTACCATCTATTCATGTACATTTTTACATGTTACAGTTGTTCGGCTGTTCCAAGGTTTACATAGCATGTGTTTAACTTCGCTGCTTCTGAAAGTCAATCCAAGTAGAACGCACACTCTTTCATTTTCTCGAGTAAGACATAAAACTAGAGACATGCAGTGATTTATCCCCGTCTCTTCATAGAAAAGTGCGTTTATTTTACTTTTGTGATGAGATTTGTATCACATCACCTGATAAAGTTCTGAATGTGTTTATTGTTAAACGCTTTGCTTTCAGTTTATTGTATAAATGTGTTGTCGATTTCAGATCTTGTTCTCGCATGTGTACTCTGTAAAATACAGTAAAGTCTAAAACTCAGTAAATCCACATTTTTTCAGGGGAACCGAAGAAAATTTCATCCTTCCTATAAAATGATTGTCGGTGTTTTATCAAATCGAATGAAATGTAATTTGAAACTACAATTACTGCACTTTGGTCGCACACCCTCCACCAACCAGTGCAGTTTCAGTCCACGTATTTTTTTCTAGACTTTTATGAGGTCATCGTGTCCTTTGACCTTAAACCACGAAAATCTAATCTGTAAATCCATGTGGCAATTGGTCAAAATATGAAGAAAATCCATGCAGGCAGACTTGAAACATGTGAGGTCAACGTTACCTTTGACCACCAAAATGTCATTAGTTCATCTGTGTCTTCAGTGAACATGTGTGCCAACTCAAAAGTATCTGAGGCGTGAAACATGTTCATGAGGCAAAGGGGTTTTGTGAGGTCAGAGTGACCTTTGACCTCAACATTTCCTGCTATAGTCTAAGTAAATGTTTGTACCTAATGTAATTAATTCCCTTTGGGTGTTCCAGATTGTCACAATTTCAAGAATGTCACCTTGACCTTTGAGCTCATATCTAATCAGTTCATCCGTGAGTCGAGTGGGAACAGTTGCACCAATTTGAAGAAATTCCTTCAAAGTGAAAAAAATGTGTTCACAAGAATGGGGCAGTCAGACAATCCCAAAACAGAATTCCTCTCGCCACTGGATGTCGCTGGCACAGAGCCATAATTATCTCCATAGGAGTTGGTTTTAAACAAGAGGAGTTTGATTTCATAGGTTACAATTCTCCAGGGAAATTCACATACAAGAACCCCTGCAACAAATCAACCCAGTAACACGCTCCATCATCCAGTGGTATTTATGAACTTTTAACAAAATCAGCTGATGCATCATCATTTGATGGACGTTTATTCAAGTGAGATTTGTTTGCATCTGAGAAGTACATTCACTAATTTATGTAGTAAAATAATTCATAGAAAATCAAAGTTAAGAAAAATAGAATATTTTTTTCATGGTCACAGTGAATATAATCGGACCTATTGCAGAGGAATAGAATGGCTTTGAAAGTGCACAACTGAAAAACACACGGTGGACACGCAGTGCATGCACATGACGTAACATGCATTCAAATACAGGCATCGGAAGGAGACGGACGTGGAATGGGAAGCTGCTGTTCGTGTCCTTCTGACAAAACGGGCTCATCGACGATAAAGTTCTTTATATGTTTGGATTTAGATTTTTAAAAAGATCCTCGACAGCAACATCATCTGTTCTGGTGCTGTTGGAAACCAGGCAGTCATGCAGTATTTAAACTGTACGTCAAGAGGTTTCTCAATCCTCCATTCAAACACCTACTGTACATAGTTTATGTGGAAGCTAGATAATCAAGTGTTAGTGTCGTACTTTGTGCGGAGTAAGTTGCATCCAGAGTGGAAATCTAACGCTCGCCGACTTTACATGTGGTCCGTGTGAGTGACATGTTCTCCTACAGTACCGTGAATGTCGCCTGAACATTTGTACATTGCTCTCCATTAGTAATGTTACATTGGCACGGCTAAAAAAGTGAATTAGCTTTTCGAGCCAGAGTTTTCTAAATCAGTCAGTTGTCTGATTGATTCTCCTTTATCGGACTCGCTAGAGGCTAATTCCTCCAGCGACGTGTTTAAGTCATACTTGTTGGGCTGGGTGGCTGCAGCCTGGGTCGCTGGTTGTGTCCCGTTGGCACACACAATGGTACCCTCCGATTTGCTGAAACTGAACAGCTTCCCAGGACTGAATGTCCTGTTGGGGGACTGTGACCTCTCCTGGCCACTAGGGAGAACTGAAGAGGTGACTATTGAGCCTGGTGCTCCTGCTGCCGCCGCTGGCTCTTTTTTCATGTCGGGCGACTTCAGGAACTTCAAAAATCCAGGCAGCTTGGCCTCACCTCCTGTCGGGGACTGGGCCGGTGAGCGTGAGGTGCCAGAGGAGAACTTCCCCTGCAGAGGGATGATCTGTTTCAGCTTCATCACGTTGTTGTTTCCCAGCAGAGAGCTGGGTCTCTTGGGCTTGTCCCCCGACTTGCCCCCCGACGATTTGTCGTGGTGATGCTGGTGCTGGCTGTCGGCCTTGTGGTACTCGCTCTCCTGACGGGCCTCTGCCTGCAGCTCGGCCTGACGCTGAAGCTCCTCCTCCTCACGCCGGCGTCTGAGCTGCTGTTGGAAGTGTTGCTGGGCCTGCAGCTCGTGTTTCTGAAAGGGGGGAGGGCATGTTAAACAGAAGATACGGAAGAGGAGATAGTATAGTAAGAAAGACACCTTGAAATAGAGGAAGATGAGGGAGATAAAGAAAAGCATGAACACATGTGTGATGAACAGAGCACACAGCTAGAGTAGAAATCCACCCCCTCATTTCAGAAGTCAGAGTTCACACCAGAAAGCTGTTTGGTTGTTGTTCACACTAAATATGCTGACATTTGGTCCTAACTGTTAACTGCAGACAAAAGGCTCTTTCTTTTACACGTCAACAAGTGCAACACTAGAGTCTTACATCGTTTTATACCATCACAGTCATTTTGACGTCAGTGGTGCAGTGAGTTACGGTTTTTATTCAGGGCACATTTCCAAAAAAGTAAAGTGTACCTACAAAGGTTGGTGCACAACCCACATGCACTCGGCCTGTTACACATATGATCGTCTTCTGTTCTCTGCAGAAAAGGTCTCTCGTTTCATACCTGGTGTTATTATAGTAATCTGCACCTTAAAGGGACTGTGAAGCTGCTTTCAGACATCACTTAACTCCGGAGGAGGTGCATGTGTGAACACAAATGTCAGAGTGGGAGCCTCTGGATTATCTTCAGACTTTCTCCACCTGGAGAATTGGATGTGAGAACACAGCAGGGGATCCCCCGGTGGACTCGCCCCTCATCAAAGCTATGGCTATCGGGACGTAAAGAGGATTTCAGCAAATAAGATAAAAAGGGTTACAGAAACTAATTACTAACCCTATATCTAAGCAAATAAATACAACCCCTTTAATCCACATGCCTGGTGCAGCAACCTTTTTTCAGCCATTAATCTAGCAAAGTTAGATTTGAACACATGCTTAACACACTTAGATTTTTAAAGTCCCACTCCAGTAGCTTATTACGCCACCTAAAACTCTTCTTTGAGTTACACATTCAAAAAAATAAAAAAACTTCCCCTACTGGCCTTAAAATTACTTAAATGTAACGCTACACATTTCCCGACTGGGATCGATGAATATGCTAATATGGCCTCGCCCCTGCTCCCCACCCTCACAGCGCCACCTGCAGCCGAGGAGCTTTTTCCAGCTACTGAGCCCAACCCACATGTCTACAGTATTGGTTTCTTAGGTTCTGCCTTTTTCATTTACAAGGGGGACATGCTCACATTTTAAAAAAGATGATTTTCTTCAGAAGAGGACTTTAAAATTGACCAGAGGGCCACTGATGTGATACAACACTATGCAGACAAACACATTCACTTTTTTCTCATGGAGAGTCAAAAAAAGAATTGCTCTAGTGTACATCTTTGGACGATGCACACAAGCAGACCAGAGGACACAAAGGGGTACATATTATAATACATATATACAGCAGGCGTAAAGTTGACCGAAGGTCTTTCAAGCTATGACACGACTATACCTTGAAAGCTTCCCTTCGTCGGTACTCTAGCTTGGCCATCTCTTCTGCTACCCAGCCAGGGATATCAGGGATGGCAACATGGATGACGTACTTTAGGAGGATTGCAAAGTGCTGTAAACCACCAAGACCACAGAGGGACAGACTCAACACACGGTTACATAAAGACACAATCACGTTTCCCATTCTGTATTTTTCCTCTACAGAAAAAACAGCTAATCTCATACACACACCACAAACTCTTACAAGGTTTGTTGTTCATTAATGAATCTGACTGGGAAAAAAAAATATTTTTATTGAATCAAAACAACCAAATTAGCAGGCCATGCACATTTGTATTTTTGAAATCATAATTTTGGGAATAAAACTGCCTTTCCTTAAAACTAGGAAACTACAGAGCATACAGTACCTCCAGTAAGACAATGGAGATGATGGTCATCTCAGGACTCAACCAGGGGAACAGACGCTGCAGCTGCCCACACTGACCAATCAGGTAACAGTTAACTATGATGGCTATCAAGCCCATAGCCTCCATAGCAGTCTGGTGTTGAGAGAAAGAGACATAGAAACATTCACAGGCTCTGCCATCAGACGGTTTATCTCACATCCTCCGAAACAAGACACACTGACCTGCCACTGTCCAATGTTCTCCACTCTCTGGCCAAACGGCCTCTGAAGGCCGGTACAGAGTTTTAGGGCGTCACTGCGGATCTCGATGATGTTATTGATGAGAGCGCACATGGCTGCCAGGGGAAACGCAGAGGAGAAGAGCACCACATAACCAAACTGAATGAACATCTCCTGGTAGTCCTGAAGCGTGTCCTGCCGGGTACAAACATCGTGAATTTTGATGAACCTTGGCATTATTTGCTTGTAAAAAGTCAAATGGTCATTACTCTGACTGGATCATAGTCCCACCTCATACGTCTGCATACAGCTCTCCATCTCAGCTTGGGTCAGAGTCACAGTTTTGGTTTCCTCTGGCGGATCGATCCACGACTTCTTGTCCTCTTTCCCCTCAGCTACATTCTTTCTTCTATGGCAATGGGTGTCATTCGGAGAGGACACAGTGGCGTTCTCCTTCGTATCCTGCAAAAGTAAACCAACATTTAAATGTTAAAATTAGTCTAAAAAATACTTTCTCTGGTGAGACAGTGAGACACCGGATATTCCGCAGCTTTGCAGTGGATAGTCTCTCATCTATTGGTGAGAAGTTGAGGTGTGTTTTCACAGAGAATGTCACTTAAAGCGAGGGTTAGCAAGCCTGGAAAAGCCAACAAGAGCAGGCTACACTTAATACACAAAAGGTTTTTCAGAAACTAATTCCGCACCCTTCCTTTAATACATAAAACTACATGAAACACATTAATCTGTGTTGAGATTATTCAAACATAATGAGGGAGGCAATGATTGTTGAACAATTTTAGACTGAAGAGCATAAAGCTGAAGTGTGGGATGATAAATTAGAATAACACTAAGCAGACAACATACCTGAGACAGCAGCTCACCATCACTGTCCTCGTCACAACTGTCAAAAATACTCGATGGATCCATCCCTTCCTCTACCATTGTAGGACTGTCCTCAAGGGAGCTGCGGTCCCCCACCTGCACCTCCGCTGTGACGTCCTGGTAGTCAACCTTCTCTGTGAAACTGACTTTACGTTGCTTCAGAGCACTGTCGTTCAGGTCCCACTCTTCTTCTGTCAGCCTGAATCCGGCTTTCAGGTCCCCTCTTCTCTTCGGCTCTGGGTTACCGTTAGCGCTGTGACTGACGGACAGCCCTTTGGGACCCAGGAAGGAGTATGCTGTCATTGAGGCTTGGGCCTTCCCCAGAGCCAGTCGGCCGTATTTGAGCATGATGGCTTTGAGCAGCTCCCAGAGCACCTTTGGGGTGAAGACACCCAGCTTGTTCTGCTCATAGAGATATGGCTGGAGGACCTCTTTGATGTTCTGCAGGAACTGGCGAAAGATCAGCAGGGTGGCGAGCATCTGTGAGAAATGCAAAAGGTAAAACACATGCACATTTTCGAAAGTGTTTAGCAGAGGACACGAGAGAAATGGGAGAAATGGACAATGTTCAGGAAGGTGGTTGATCCAAATCCTTCCGTGTTTTCTTTATTTTTGGTTCTTTTTTGTATGTATATTTGAATGTCTTATCTCTCTGTATTACAAAAGCAATTCAACATGAAGTTCACCCCCTTGTCAACTCATGGACAACATCCTACACAACAGACATTAAATAATTTAGTTTATAGTGGGCAGTAAATCAAAATTTATTATCATCATTTGAGCATTATCACTTTTAACTGTAGAGACACACAGCTATAATTATACATACTACTTTTCTGTTCCACTGTGGGATTTTTGAGGACACCACATAATGGATTTATTATGTTTACTACCCACAGTAGAGACTGAGCATTGATTCCAAAGCCAAGTAGCATATCATAAAAACTACATATGACCTTTCCATGTTATATCTTATTGCCTGAGATTGTGTTAAAGGTTCAGTGTGTACAATTTAGTGACATCTAGTGGTGGAGTTTCAGGTTGCAGCTGAATACCCCCCCCCTTCCAAACATGAAGAAGAACCTGTGGTATCCTTCAATTGTCATAAAAACTCAAAAGGTGTTTAGTTTGTCCTGTAAAAAACATGGCGGCCTCCGTAGAGAGGTCCCGCTTCTGATGTTAATATAAAGTATTTGGGAAAGAAAACCACAATTTGTACAATTTAGATGAAACACACACTAGGATTATTTTATATTAAATTCCTGCCAATAGATCCCTTTCACCTAAATCTTACACACTGAACCTTGTACAGTTGTTGGTACCTCTTTCAGTCGCTCCATGTCCTTGAGGTAGAATGCGATATAGAAAAGGCTAAGGTAAGAATTGATGAATTCAAACTGTAAAACAAACAGAAAATATTCCAGGAAGTCAAATGCTTATCGGTCAATCAGGATGACTCATCTCTATTCCAGCGTCAAACTAAAGCAGGACTCACAAAAACCATCTTGATGATGAGATTACTCTCGTAGGCACTCTGAAGTCTGTAGTTCTCTGGGTGGAGAAAGAAGAGACACATCACTCAACGTCCAGATGAATGACAGCAGAAAGTAGAGCCTGACCGATACAGATTTTGGGGCGCTGATAGTGATATTGGGGAGAAAAATAATTTCTGATACCAATATTCTGCCCGATATATATATTTATAAAAAATGGCAATGATTCCTAAGAAGCCGTTATCAAAACCGTTATGACAAAGAAATGTAATTGAGGCTTGATATTTTACAATTAAACCATTAACTTTATTATTAATTCTATAAATAAAAGATCAAATGCAACCAAACCTACATAACTTGAAGAAGAATAACCAGGAAAATAACTAAATAAACGTATCTTTTTACATAAAATGTCAAAATAAAAGCACATATTTTGTGCATTGTTTATTCTGAAAAATAAAAGTTTTCATATCGATAAATATAAATGCCGATACCAAAATGTATGTGAAAGGCTCATATCGGCCAAATTTGTATTTGTAAATCATCCAGGCTCTAATAGAAATGCTGTTTAAATTACAATCATGTCTACATTACATTTGAATTTAATTTATTATAGAGTAATTCCTCTCTTACATTGTCTATCACAGAGAAAATAATATGCCCACCGAGTAAATTTTGTGCTTCTCACCCATGTCATTGAGCCAGTAGGCGATCTTCTTATACACCTCATCACATATGGTTACAGTGATGGCCAGAAGTATCTTAGGAAGGAATCTTGTAATACCAGGTAGCTCCTGAATCTCCATCACCACTTCCTGCAAGGTAAATCAACATGATCAATTAGCATAATACGTATTTAATAGAGTCTCATTCATTTGTTTCTACTCTCCAATCTCATATATGTGTTGGAAAATGACACAATTCACACAAATCTTCAGACTAAAATGAAACTATGGTATGATGTAACATTTTAATGGAATGCTATATCAACTACATTTATTTGTATCGAGTGATTTCTGCCTGTGTTATCTGTTCCGACCTGCAGTTCCAGGCAGAGGAGCATGGCGACGAAGACGAAACAGAGGCAGAGGAGGCAGATGGGCAGGCTGACCAGCCACCTGAACAGGGCTCTCTTCCAGGGCGGGTAGTAGAACTCCTCACAGCCGGTTATGGGACTGCAGCGCTTTACACCCTGCAGAGACGGCAGCAGAAGAGGACAAAGAGAAAAAGAGAGTGTTAGAGACCTTTGTTTTGATCATTGCAGTCATGTTCAGTAGAACATGGACTGGAAATGTTTGTGCATAAGAATGCGCCATAATGAATGTTTTTTGTTTGGTTGATAATCGCCACCAAGGATGTTACGTTTTCACTCCGGTCCGCTTCTTTTTTGGTCGGTTTGTTTGTAAGATTACACAAAAACAACTGAACGGATTTCCCAAAAACTTGGTGGAAAGATGCTTTATGGCTTTTTTTTCCCTTCAATGTCCTTAACTTTTTAACGTTTTACAACATATCTGCATGGATCTTGATGAAAGAAAAGAGGCACGATTATGGGACTGATATATATGAGTGTGTGAAATTTGTTGCAGATCCAAATAAAAATGTGGATTTAGTTAATTTTAAATGTGGTTTCATAGGGGGACTGTTGGGCCTTGCTGGAGGTATACACTTTACCCGCTGCCATTCTAGTTGTTTAATGGATGTTTACCGCTTACATTATATTTTTGCATTATAATTACCTTATATTCCTTACAAAAATCATAAATGCATTTCTTTGATTTACTACTATAGAGCTAGTTTATTGTAGAAAACAAATAAAACAGACACAGTACAATAAAGCACTAATTTACAGTATAACTAGATCAAAGTTGCTCTACAACTCTCAAACATCTGTGATCAGGCTCTGGTAAATGCCACATAGTGTTAAATCTTCTTAAAGGGCTAATTCACCCAGAAATGAAATTTCACTAATTATCTACTCACCACTATGCCGATAAAGCCGTGGGTAAATTGTTTGAGTCCAAAAAACACTTTTGGAGTTTCAGGGGTAAACAGCGTTGCAGCACAATCCAATACAATTGAAGTGGATGGTGAACAAAGATTCAGACATAAGAAACAACAGAATAAAAAAATAACATGCCTCCATACTGCTCCTGTGGTGTCATCACAGTGTCCGCAAGCCCTGACATTCATATTCGACTCGAAACGAGGTCATTTACACCAAGTTTTAAGCCTAAATGTCCACTGATAGCTTCCAATGAGGTGCATTCAGGGACCGTCGGAAATGCTAACATCTGCTATCTTTGCCACTTCTGGTGCACTTTTAGACTTAAAACTTGGTGGAAATGACCTCGTTTCGAGTCGAATATGAATGTCGGGGCTTGCGGACACTGTGATGACGCCACACGAGCAGTATGGAGGCATGTTAGGTTTTTTTCTGTTATTACATCTGAATAATAGTAATAGTAATCACTTGAATTGTATTGGATTCTGCTGCAACAGTTGTTTACCCCTGAAATTCCAGGGGTGGGTGAAGTGTTTTGTGGACTAAAACACTTTCACCCCCGCATCGGAACAGTGTTGAGTATATAATTTGTGCATTTTTCATATCTGGGTGAACTATCTCTTTAACTGTTCAGCCACTTCTGAGAGTTCCTTCACCCTCAGGAAAAAGATTGATAGCCCAACGTGGGGCTCGAACCCACGACCCTGAGATTAAGAGTCTCATGCTCTACCGACTGAGCTAGCCGGGCTTGCTTCTTACACCCCGCATTCCTCTCTAAAACGACAGGCCTACCCAGAGTCCACCCCCCTCACTACGTCACCCCCCTTTCCATTCATTCCACTCAACATGGGGTGCCGTCACACACCCCACAGGCCCCACCCCCGCTCCCTCCTCCGAGGCCACGTGGAGCATGAAAGACACACTCTTCCTGTGATCACATTTCCTGGTATTGTTCCCTTATATGGTAGCTGCAGAGTTGCGCAAGTTCTCAGAAACGGCCGTAAAACTACAGCGTGATATGACGTGAGTGTGACTGACTCATGGAGATTCAGGTTTTCACTGTTTTCACACAACTATACAGCACTGGTAACTCAGCACTTTCCGCTCAGGCAACAATCCTCACCCTGAACTGTGGCCTGGGCTCCTCCAAGGACTCGGTGGGGGTGTCCAGAGTGCCCCACCTGTAGGACAGCTCGGCCTCCCGCCTCTTCCAGCGCTCCAGAAACAACGTGGCCCACACAACGTTGAAGAGGGCAAATACCACGCAGCAGATATCCTGACTGGTCTGTGCAGGAACATGAGAGAATCCACGATTAATTCCATGTCAAGGTTTTCAGTTATAAATGCAAAATTAAATGTGAAAACAGGCAGGGCTGATGACGCTTCTAAAACACGAAAGACGCATAAATGAAAAAACTAATATCTCAGGATTAAAAAGTATTGCCACACAAATAGAAGACACAGACAAAGATGCTGTTGTGAATCTGTCTGAGCAGAGAAACCCCGCTGCATTGTGCATGTGTGAAAGGCAAACTGCGAGGAGAAAAGTCCGGACCCAATTCTCCAGAGATCCTCTGAAGGACATGTCTGAAAAAGGCTTTAGAGCTTTCAGGTACCTGGTCGGCCTCTGCTAGTATCCAGAGCAGGAAGCCGATGACAGCAGGGTAAAGCATGGAGTTGGTGTAGAAACCCAGCCAAGCAAAATACATCCCGATCTTCACTCCAAAGTAGTCACAGATATCATCTACAGAGCAGAGGAAATTGTAATCAGATAATACTGGGGCTCTGGTGAGAATAGGATAATAACAGATAAGTGTCAGTTAATGTGATCGTATAACTCTGATCTTCAAAACTGATACTTCCTACCCAGCGGCTGTCTTTCACATACGGCCTGGACCCAAGACGTCATCAGCTGGTTGAGGATCCTCTGTTCGTGGAGAGGAAACATTTGATGGATCACCCCCCGAGCCACGAGCTCTGGAACTGGAAATGAAGGGTTTACTTAAAAAGACCATATTTTAAACAAAGGCCGATCATCACCACGTCTTGGTAAAGTGATTCTTGGTCAAAACCCTAGACTAAATATAAAAAGTGAAGCCAAAGCATTTAGATCACCACCTGGAGGCTGGCTGCAGTACAGGTCATAAACCTCCATGTTAGTGGATGAGACGTGGACCCAAAAGGTCAAAGTACACATCCATCCAATCATTTTTGCATTATTTTATTTAATGATGTAAAAATGGGCTGAAATATGATTGGATGAGTCATGATTGATTGAGCGCATTTAATCGTTGGGACCTCGACACCACGGCTCCATCCCCCGATCACTACTGCCCATCTTTATTTCCAGTCTATGGTAAAAACACTGTAATCACTGTTTCAAACACTGCAAGAGGAATCCAGTGCACATGGTAATGATGCTATTTCAAAGGCCACGTTTAAGTTGAAAGGTTTTAGAAATTAGAGCAAGAAGAAAAAGAGACATAGAACAGCAAGAAAAAGGTCCCTAATAATAAATACGAGCATACTGATTGGCTGTCCCTCCAGGAAGTGAATGTTGTGAAGGACCTCCCCCTGTTTGGCTCGCAGGTTGTCCAGCCAATACTTAATGATGCTCTGACGCTCCTGAGCACAGTGACAAATAGAGGGAGGAAAAAGATCATGAATGATGTGTTAAAATTGATAAAGAGACTATTACTATTGTTTTTAATATCAAAATGAGTAACCTCTGTTATATAATATCATGAATATTCACAGCTATACTGACTCACACGGGCCAGAGTTTTGACCTCTAACCTGTGAGGTGAAGAAGCACAGCTCGCTCTCGATGCTCTCGTAGATGTTGTCCTCCTCACAGGAGAAGCGCCGCATCCCGCCGCCAAACTGAGGTTTGACCGCCTTGTACATGCCCATCTGCTCGGCGCCGCGCAGTAAGCTGAGGGTAAATGAACAGCAGGATTAAAGCTGATGGAGCACTAACTCCGTGCAGAGGCCGGGCCACACATGTTGGATAAATTAAGAGCATTAAGGGCATATAAACAACATACTGTCACACACACACACACACAATATACTGCAATAAGTACGACAGTGAAACAGAAAGGACTTTGTGTGATTTCTCTCAGCAAGAAGGCAAATAAGTACTTCATCCGAAATGCACAAAATTAGAGACACTAAGTGTACTCACTCCCACTGTTGCCTATTTTTGCTGTTCAGTTTTAATCTTAATAGTTTCACAGTTTAGTTCATCATCCCAGTGAGTTATGATAATGTCTCACTCGGAAACCTCTGCAGATCCAGTTATATCCGGACTAGACGTGATGAAGACAACACAAGTGCTCAGATGATAACTTGACGCATAGGTTCTTCCTTGAAGCATACCTCATCCTTCCACAAAGTTTGTGTCTTTTTCGTAACCCTGCTAACAAACTAACAAAGGGCGGGGAGAATTAGTGCTTTAGACAATTGGACAACAAGGTTATAGTCGCCAGTTGCTGCTAAAATTAGACAAAATGTTTTTAAGAATCTTTTTTTAGTATGGGATTTTAAATGGTTTTATAAAGTCACTTAAACCATACAGGAATAAGAGCAGGGAAGATAATTGTTGCTGCTAGTGTTGCCTTAACATGTTGCAGGATCCTGTGTGTATGCAGTTAGATAATGGAGAAATGTTACTAAACCAAGCACTCATCAGCTGATTGGAAAAGTACAAATCAGGCAAAAAGGTTCTCATTTAAAACAGCTCAGACAGAAACGGGCCCACGTGTGCATGCAAACAGACGGACAAACACGCACGCACATTCAGAGTCTTACTTCTCAAACGTTGTGGTGATGAAGAAGGCGTGTGCCTGGGTGTGTTTATGTTGTCGAATCTGAATGCTGATTTGAGGGATTCCAACACGGATCTGGTTCAGGAGCCACAGCAGAGTGTGGTCATCGATCGTATCTGGGGGGAGATTTTCTTTTAATTTATGCTAAGTTTGATGGCACACCTAAGACAAACTCACACACCAACATTTGCTTTTTGTCCTCCCATGTTTGTCAAAGGCAGTAACGGATGAGTTTACTGCATAAAGAGGCTGAACCAAACCACTGTTCACCACCAAAAGGCCAAGCAGCAGCAGCAGGAGGGGGGGTGACAGTAAAAGGTCAATCCAATCAAATACAGACAAAATGGCATCATCACAACCTGTGTTCTAACTGCTGCCTTCACCATGGTTCTGCCACAGCTCTTTAAAAGGAGCGAGTGACAACAGGACACAAAGAGAGTCCTGTGACCTCACAAGGTGCCAAACCCACACCCAACAAGCTTTGGTGAATTATGTCCTCATTGTGTCCACTACAAACCTATCTAAACACGTCTCCATTTGGTATCATGGTTTGATTTGGTTTGATTTTGGATCTGAATGTTGTTAAAATCGATTCAGTGCTGATACTTGAACTGCTCTAAGTTCGCACCATTATCTGTCATCCATTAGTTTCAATTAAAATCAGTGCATGTCATCGAAAAAAAACAGCATTAAACTACCTTGGAAAAAGTACATGTCTCAAAAATCCTGATAACATACTGCGTGATAAAGAGAGAATGTGAGTCTCCAAACAGGGACAGCAGTCACATGTTGAGCAGAAATGTGACATACACTGTGTAGGATAGCGTTCGAGGATTTACCGATAAGCAGTCACATAACTCACTTCATATCTGATTAATCCCATTTTAGCGTTGCAACATCATTTCCAGTATGTATTCTATACATTTAGTATTTTTAATTTGACTGTATAGTGTTTTTCTAGTCTTATCGGCCATGCAGACTGGAGGAGGGGGTATCAAACCACCGACCTTCTGGCCACGACTATTCCAACTGTGAATGAAGTTTGTCGGAGCCAAACTGCAGCTAAATGCTTCCTGTTCACATCCCATACCCACAATGGCAGCTTCCTTACAAGATCCCTAAGAGATAGACACAAGTACTGTAAATGGATGCCCTCTAAATACATTTAATAAGGATGCAGCATCCTCTTGGTGGTGATTGAGTCATCCCCGGGCGAACAGGGCAAACAGGGCAAACAGGAAGGATGAGCGGAGCTGACCGAACCTGGGAAAGCCATCAGGATGTCACAGTTTTCGGTTGGCACCATCTTCAGCCAGGACCTCCGAGACATTATGTAGTGCCTGGCCTGGAGGAGGCGCTTACCAAACAGTTTGTCTGAAAGGAGGAAAAAACTGGGATTAATAATGTTTAAAGTGATTACAGAGAACAAATGAAGAGGAGGGCCCGACTGAGTGTGTGAGAGAGAGAAAGGGGGACAGGCAGAAGGTGTTAATATCTCATCAGATGACAGGTTATTGTTTGCATCACTGATGTTACTTCATCACCATATTTTCTGCCCTTGTTTTCTGCTCCGGTCGCGGAGACAAGAAGACAGAAATGTCCAGAACAATTGTCCAACCAGCGTGAAGGTTGACTGTGCAGCACTGGGTCATATGACTCTGAGCAAACAAACGCTACGAGCAGCAAACAAATAGATGATCTCGAAACTGGCACTTGTGTTCATAGCCACAGACAAACCAGCTTTTCAAGTCTGTCACCAAAACCCCTTATTGATGAAAAAACTCAAGAAGTAGCAGTTTAAAATGTGAAATCATCATTGTTCATCACAACAACTGCTTTCACCACCACCTCTCCTCCCTCCAACTGAGAGCCATCACTGCTGCTGTCATCTCCATGTTCTACAGAAATACGTTTAACACGTGCACACCAACACATTGACTGTAAGGAACACTTGATGAACTGTAATACAGGAAAGAAACCGATGAAAACAGGGTGTGATCTTGTTATCATGGAGGAGAGCTGCACTACTGATGAAGGAGTGTGTTTATCCAGAGATATTATTGGAAATGGAAATCCCTGAGTGGTTCTGCTGATTGAACTGTGTGCATGTGTGTATGACACAATGATGCAATTCAAGCCAAATTACTGACACTGAGGGGCCTTTTTTCTTCGACTTGCAGGCTCTTCAGACTGATGGACCTCAGACTGATGGACCCTCTGACTGTTACTGACATAATAGCTCATTGAGGCTGGATCTTCAGGACATGTAGCTCCATCTGACATGTAAATCTCTCTGCCAGGCTGCAGCTCTGTATCTACTTAGAGCCACATTATCATGTATGATGAGAACATTTAATGCCTGGGTGCCGGTTGAAGTTGCAGAACTGTATATATATAAATACACTGTATCTTCTCTTTATTTTACTTTTGTTTTAACAGTTGAGAGGGAAGCCATGCAAAAAAAAAAAACTTTTCTCATAAATAAACATAACGATAACATTATTGGCATAGGCTTACATATAGATATTCAGACAGGTTTTTTTCTTCATTATATGTATTTTCACTAACACCCAGTTGAGTTTGCTAAACATAAATGAATCGAATTTCTAAAACCTTGTGAATCTCTTGCAGACCTGATTTTGTTCAAATCATAACTTTCAATGAATGAACCAACGAATAGTTTTGCAACATATCATCTGCTGGATGATATGTTGCAAAGGTTAATGGTTAATCAACACTTTATGATGTCATTTTCTGACTTCTTAGTGATGTCATGAGGACACCAGGATGACGTCACTCTTAACATATGATCATTAAATATTTTTGATATACAGTATAAGCCTTATGTTTTGTCTATAGTCCTGTAGGATGGAGAGATAACTCAAAATATACAAGAACTATGCACAAAGACCCTGACTTTTTTGTGACTTCTACATGACATCATTGACTGATCAATGTAGCTTTACATTGTCTCTCTGTTACAGCTATTATTTGATATATGATATGTAGGAAAACCATATTTTGTTGACCTTGACCTCTGGCCTTTGACAAATCAGCTCCAATATCTTGATATCCCACCATGTTCTTGATGTAAATTCATCCATTTGTGTACACACATGCACACACGTGCGCACACACACACACACACACACACACACACGCACACACACACTTACATCTTGAGAATATACGCGTAGTTAAAATCTGTTACCCTCATAGACCAAACGGATGTGGCCATCAGCAAAATTGCAATTCATAAGTCAAAGCTCAGCTAAACAGCTCTAGTTGTTCTAGTAAGATTGTATTTGTATTCTATAGAAACAAATAATTATATTTGTATTTGTCGTTCTCCAGCAAGAACGACAAATAGAATCATTATTATTGCGTCAACAGATGTAGATGTAGATGTGTTATTTCAATCTTTTACTATAAATTCATTTCTATGCTTTGTAACTCAACTGTGTTGATTTTGAGATGCATTTTCAATAGGTTTTCGTTGACTTGAAGTTTAGATGCAAAACAAAGCAACAGCACATGACACTGTTCATGCTTAAGACTATAACGGTTATATGGTCACATGCAGAAGGCCACACTAATACCTGAGTGTCTTCTCTCAACCAGAACAACCCACACTCTGGGATCCCTGTATCGCACACTATACAGCGGGTAAAGTAAAATCGGGGAAAACCGCTAAAACCATTGGGCCTCCCTGTCTCCAGGGGGGGCACCAGGGGGGCACTGGCCCCAGCTGAAATCTGATTGGCCCCTGAAGTGTAGATAAGTCACTTACTAATGACAATATGATAGGTATTTTTTATTTTCTAAGCTTTTTTGAAGAGCACATTGTCCTTGAACAATAAATTAATTTCAAAATATATCCAAGGATGTGTGGGCTTTGCTCAAAGCTCGAGAGCTAACAGTAAAAATAAGGAATGCTACTAATGTGCACTGTACTGAATCAGGAGTTGTGCATGGATGTTGGTCATATAAATGGCCCCTCTGTGTAAAGTATGGCCCCTGACTTAAGAAAAACCTAGATCCGCCCCTGGCCCAGAGGGACACAGGCCCAGGACCATGGCATGATGAAGCCAATAAAGAGGATGACATGCCAAGTGATGCCTTATATCCCTCATATTGTAATTCCAGAATTAACCACAACATGTATTTTGCTTACTCACCAACCAGACGTGTCTCCTCTAAAACCCTCAAGTCTCCACCAACCTTCGACACGAGCTGACATCGGAGCCTGCAGCACAGTCTCGACCCTCCTCAAACTACAGTGTGCCACAGCCCGTCGGGACGCGCACGTCCGCTGCGTAAAAACACCCGCTGCATGCACCTGTGGACCACAGAGACCGACCGGACTGACCGACTGTTCCCGGGCCTGCCTCAGCCCGACTGCGCACAATAAGAAGCGGGTCAAGGAAAGACGCACCGACACCACCGAGCCCCGCTGGTCCTCCCTGTCTCCGGCCAGTGGAGTGGGTTAATTATCAGCGAATGCACCATGTTGCTTCTGCACAGGAGCACAGGCAGCGTGCACATGAACACGCACACACACACACACACGCTCACACAAACACACTCGGATTCCACACGCAGGACACGGACTGTTTGCACCGTTTTTGTCTGAGATACACACCGAGCACACCGGACGGGCTTAAGGACATCTGCTGCTGCTGGGTGTTGTTGGTCCTGTGCTGCTGCTGCTGCTGCTCGCTTGGCACCGTCCTCTCCATCCTCTCCTCTGCCCCGTGTCTGTCGTCGACGTCTGTGCTGCTGCTGCTGCGGCTGCTGCTGCTACTGATCACAGCAGCGTCGGAATCAGCTGCTCCCGAGCCCGCAGCCTGCATGGTGCTGTGCAAACACTCCAGCTGGCGAAAGGGCTACAGAAAAAACAACAACACTTAGTGCATGTGAGAGGGGAAAGCCTGTAGCGTGTGTGACGGAGGAAGAGGAGGAGGAGGAGGAGGAGGGGATGGAACATGATCATGGCATCTTCACGCTACGCGCACCAGTCGTGACTGAGTAGTGACGACAGAGTTTAGGGGGAAACACCAAGCTACAGGCTGCAGATCTGTTTACATGCTGAGCTGAAGGAGCATCTATCATGTCTCAAAACAGATATTTAGATAGATACTCACCTCCCTCGCTTCTCTCCCCCTTCTTCACTCATGCTCACCCAACCGGTCGAGGCGAATGGAGTCTGCTTCTAGAGGTTTCTTCCCATGTTTAAGAGAGTTATTTCAACGGTTGGGTTTCTCTATGATATTGTTAAGTGCCTTGAGATAATGTATTTTGTGAATTAGCACAAAACAAATAAAACTGAATTGAATTGAACTACCTTTTTCTGCTAGAAACATTTGTTTTGAAATATTTTTTGTTCTTGTGGAGGAAATCAACGCTAGAACAGCCTGAATTTAAATGCACAAAATAGATGTCTCGCATAATTATAAAGTTCATAATGCCTTTCATGTAAAGTGATTGAATGTGTCAGACTTGATGGCTGCATTCTCCAGATAGGATCTGGCTACTGGGCAAAACTTTGTTGAGCACCCACTTCCACCCTTTGTGTTCATGGATTGCCTCCAAGTTCCTGTTAACAGAACAGACAAGGTTAGACAGTATTTGCTGGAATAAGCAAGTTACCAGGTACTAAGTCAGTTTAATACAATTACAATTAATGCAACTTATAGTTTATAAATCTGCCCATATTAGCACAATATAAATTTACCAAATTAAGGAGTTGAAGCAAGGGGCCCTCTTCAAAATAGGGCCAGAGTGTTAACAGAATCAGTTGGACATTTTGGGTAATGTGCTTTTTACATGAAAGTAAAATGGGAAAATTACAACACTCTCTAAGGTAAATGAGACAGTCAGCAACCAGTTAGCTTAGCACCAAGGCTAACAGCTAGCCTGGCTTTGTTTAAAAGTAACATTATCTGTCTCCCAACGCCCATTGAGCTCACTTACATGCAAATGTCAAGTGAGGATGCCAGAGAAGTAGTTAATTGCAGGTCACTCCAACTAGCTATGAAATAGTTCATCTCAAACCCCTCATGAAACCACAAACTGCTTTCACACTTAAATAAACAAGATATGTCAATTAGTTGCCTAAGATTTAGAAGTGCTGGTTGGCACATTTCATTCTGACTGAGCCACATTTATGCTCTTAGCCCTAAGCCAAGCTAACCTGCCTTCTTTTTAATGTCACATACAGACATAGGTGGTATCAACCTACTACTACTGACTTGCTGCAACAAAGATGATTTCAAAAGTAAACCTGTCTTGGTTGATGACTGGTTGAAGAGTATTTTAGGGCTATTGTCATAGGCCCTAGATAGTATTGCTCACATGCACTTTCAGATTTACTCAAAACAAAGAGTTATAGATATTTTGCATACATCAGTCGGCACTTGAACGATAATGAAAACAAATTCAGCCAACAAACCCGATGAACCTGACTCGTCAGATTTTCCATAACCGCATCTTTGAAACAGCTTTGAGAAATATCGCAGACTAGTTTCTTTATACAATATATAGAGTGATTAACTTGTAACTCTCTGAACCCTTCACACCTGAAAAAAGAAGCAGAACCAAAATAAGGTTTTCACATCAATTTCCCTCCAATTCCAGTAGAGCAATACACTGCTATGGCCACTAGATGGAGGCAGTCGACAGTTTAAGGCGTGAAGCCACCAGGGAACATCCTGGCTGCTGCTACATAAATGAAAAGTGTACCTGAAATCACTCAATTATAACACTGACGCTTAAATTAAAACACTAGCAGGGTTTATTTTTATTTTGTATTTTTTCAAAGGCTGAAGTGGATCCTAAGGTTTGCTTACTCCTGACTCTCTCCAGGCTTCCAGTCAATTAGAGTCTCAATATGTATTATTGAAAAATTATTGGAAATGGAGAAATCAAAGGCAGGCCATCTGTGGAACCTTCTGGGAAACTTCTACGCCTTTGCATTACATGTCAAAAAATGTTTTTATAATTTATACCTTAAAAGGTTCAGTGCGTAAGATTTAGGTGAAAGGGATCTATTTGCAGAAATTGAATATAAAATAAGTGTGTTTGATCCAAATTGTACGAATTGTTGTTTTCTTTACCCTAGATTGGACCCTTTATATTTAAATATTTTATATTTACATTAGTAGCGGGTCCTCTCTACGGAGGCTGCCATGTTTTTTACAGTCGTCCAAACTGGACAAAATAAACAGTTTTAGATTTTTTTATGACAAATGAAGGCTACAGTGTTTGGTTTGGTGTTTTAAAACAAGCCTTGAATCGGCTGACAGCTTGTGAGTTTTCAGTATGGCATGCGCATTTTCTAGACAAAACAACGCCTTTCCTATCTGTCCTTCAGACCCTAGTGGCAGCTGCTTGAATTCTTTCTAAGGGTATGTCACAGTTTTTTAAGAAAACAGTGCATTCATGTATGTGTGATGTTTGAATAAAGCTAATGGAGTTTAGGCTGTAATATAGCAAGTTAGGTATGAGAACAAGTTAAAGTACAGTGTATTGTATGCCACAGATGTACAGTCTTCTCAAAACAGGCCTTATCAGACAGGTGCAGGACTGAACTGCGATGTGACGCACACACACACACAACAACCAACTTCAAGATTAAAACCAGCCAGCAACGGCTACTATCAGTCACTATGTGAAGGCCGCACATTTTCCCACATATTCAGCCCAAACTGCCCCTGCCCCCACCCCTGTCTAACACACTGCATTTGTTTAGAGTTCAGTTTCATTGCCATCTTCACAGACACACACACATTAATTCTTTCTGTTAAGGTACAAACATGGTGCGCGTAAAATCGATCCTTTTCGGGGCTATAGTGTCTAATTATATTATTAAAATCCTAACAGTATTCAGCTGCAACATGCAACTTCATCACGAGATGTCACTAAATTCTACACACTGAACCTTTAAACTGCAGAAGTCAGACGACCCTCTACATGGACTGTTATTGATTGAATACTTCTAGCCGGTTGATTTTTTAAATAAGAATGTTCCACAACACTCACTTCAATAGCTCATAATAGAAGTGTTAACCTAAGGCAATTTGTTCGGAAACAGGAAACAGAATAACTTTGGCGCTTACGCAAAATGGTGTTTATGCTTACTGAGCAGGACAGAGTCCTCCTACTGAGTCACTTCTCTTCCCTTAATGTTGACAAAATGTAGCACACTTCTTCAAGAGCTTTGTTCAATGACTGATGTCTCTCAGTGGATTCAAGGGCTCAAACCCCAATGACTGCAGTGGCTTTGGCTCAGTTACTCTTGCTTAGCACAATAGACGACCAGGAATCTTCTCTCGATTGCCTGTGGTGTAGCCCCAGTTAAGGTTGACAGAGTGCGATGGATAATCAATGACATAGATAAACAATGCTGGTCTGGGCACAAAATAATACTGTGAGCATGTTAGCAAGCTGATGTTTTCATGTAGTGTGAAATATTGCTATGCCTATATGTGGCTCATAAAGTGCAGCATGTGATGCCTTAGAGCTGACAGGATGGCTGTAGACTTGTGGGTGCAAACTAAATAACAACATAGCATTGATTTAATGTTATTTCCAAACATGCTGGTTTAGAAATTGAAGAACTAGAGAGTCTGTTGAATCTGGTGTATATGTCGTGTGTTTAATGCTGTGTCCCAGACAACTCGGATGTTTGATATTCCGACTTCCAAGCATTCCAATGCACGATGATGGCATGCCGTCAGACGTAAACAAACATGGCTGACCGTGAGAAGCTGATGTTTATCTGGCAGTGAAGCCTCCGTTCATACTTAAACAAAGCAGAGGAGGGAAAACGACACATTAGGCAACAGACGCCATTGTACATTTTACTTTACGGAACTTATACACTTGGAAACACATTACAATACATAAGATCGAGAGAACACGCACACATGCACTGTCACTCAATCTCACAAACAAGGAAACAAAGAGTCCAACAGAGGGTAGACGGGCCTCAGCGCTACAGTATCTATGTCTCTATGAGTGTCGCCATTGTTGTGTGATCACAGACAACTGCGTCTCCGTGAAGTCGGGGTAGATCGTTTTTTCCCGAGCTCACAAGTCAAAACTCCGACTTTCAGTAGTTTACCATTTCACAATTTCAGGTGGCAGTCTGGAACGCAGCATTAGTCCCAAGTGTGCAGCTGAGGACAAGCTGTTGCTAGCATTTAGCTAAAAGCTGCGACGAAGCTGCTGTGAACTCAGCTTTAGAGTCACATGCATATTTGACTGTTCCAATTAAGGTTTTTATTGTAATTTGTTTGGTTATTATATTCAGTAAAGAAATTGTAACTGTTGAGTTTGGTTAAAACTTTTCTTCACATGCAACATAATGCATAACACATTAGAGCTTGACTTTGATTGATGCCAAGCTGTTTGTGGTATTACAGTAACCACAGGAAAAGCTTTGTTATTATCACTATCAGTAAGGACTACAGATTTGTCTACAAATCTGAGGATATGCTGTAGCTTAAGGTTACAAAGTCAAACCCATCCTCTTGAAAACAATCGTTTTCCTTTCCATAACTCAAAGAGGTCAAGGTGAAGGTCAGGGTCACGCTGAAGGACTTTGAAAACAAAAGGACGCCCAGAGCTGGGGGATATTTGGCCTCCCAGCTGTTTCCAGGATTTACTCAGTCCCCTGCTTCTACGCTGTGGTGTCTGCAAAAGGGAAGGGGTTTTACCCCATGATGTCTTTACCAGCCTGGGCAGCCATGGGACCGCGAGGGAGGCCAAGCAGATCGGATACGCAATCAGAAGTCACAGTAAAAAGGGGACATTAGCAGCAACGGACAAAAGAGGTCACAGTCCTGAAACCCCAGGTGAGGAAGGAGGTCGTAATCATTAATTACAGTTCCCTTTCCTGCATTGGGAGAAGGAGGAGGGCGGCAGCAGCAGCAGGATCGGCTGATACACATCGACCAACTGCTTCAAAACCATTCGACATGTATCACTTACCACTGAATGCTCATTTCCATACAATGTAGAATTGATTTTAATTGACTTGTAATGGGAATTTACCTAGTAACCACTCTGCTTATGCCTACAGCAGAAGGTTCCATCTAGTGTGCAGCTTGATATGAACTTTATACATATATTCATAAACATATTTTGCAGAAGTAGTTAAACTGTCCTTGATTTTGAGGAACCCAGTTAGTTTCAGTTTGACACCTTTTGGACAACACAGGGGCGTAGGCTCTGTTCTCCATGATAAAACACACTGTGTATCACTGTTTCTTCATCACATGCCTCTCAAGCCTGTGGCGGCTGGTTGTGCTTCGATCCTTTCTCGAGAAAGCTTTGCAATAAAACTTACAAAGACAACTTGTCTCAGAACCTCATTTCCAGATTTCCACAACACAATACGCAGGCTCATTATATTTGTGAATTATTGTGTCCCCTGCACACGGTAAGATATTTATGGTCTACTGACCAAGGCCTTCTAGTCATCCCAAATTCTAGATTAAAAACTAAAGGTGACTGGGCATTTTCTGTCATGGCTCCTACCCTCTGGAACCGTCTTCCCTTTGTTATAAAAAATGCAGAGTCCGTCAACAGTATTAAGAGATTGTTAAAAACTCTCGGTCCAGTTCTTATGGTTCCATTGTTTTTGCTTGACCTCTGTGTAGCTTTTATTCTTCTATTGTAGATGTTTTAATGTTTTCCTATCTGCTGTGTACAGCAGTAAAAAGTACAAATCAAATAATACCTACTAATAATACTTATTTTCCGCTGTGTCAGTTGGAACATTGGTCAACTGTGTCACTTTCGGTACGGGTAAAATACAAATGACATGAGTTGACAGGAAAGCTTGTTGCGATATTACAGGAAACATACTTGCACAGAGGAACAGCATCATGATGAATTTCCAGTGATTCAACACATCCTGTGTCTCTGTTAGTCTGATAAAGTGATTCCCAAAGATACCCAGGCAACTGACCCTCAATATCCTCACCACTACTCCTGCAGTAGCTGCAAATCCCAAATGTGGAAAAACATTTGATGTTAAACAAAGGATATCCTTTAGGCGGGAAAGACCTCTCCCCTCGCTCAGGTTTAAGTGCTGTATTTATTGATTGGCACCGACACAAGTCACTTTTGGGTCATGAATTAACCGCATGTTCCTGTCCTTTCTCAGGACCATGAACAGGATGTTTGTCTGCTCTCATGATGGTTTGTTTCCCTGCTCCATTGTGGCTGCATAGTAATATTGTCCTGCTCTAAATCACATTAAAGGTTAAGTGTGTAGAATTTAGTGACGTCTAGAGGTGACATTTTATGTAACAGCTCAATACCCCTCATCTCACCCTCCCCTTCCAAATATGAAAGAGAACCTCAGAAACTCAGTTGTAATAAAAACTCAAAAGGTGTTTAGTTTGTCCAGTTTGGACGGCTGTCATAAACATGGTGGCCTCCAGAGAGAGGACCTTCTCTCGTTGTAAATATAAAGTATTTAAATATAAATGGCCCATTTTAGGGTAAAGAAAACAACAATTCGTACAATTTAGATGAAACACACTAGTGAAAACATCACTAGGATTATTTTATATTCAATTCCTGCCAAAGTTCCCTTTCACCCAAATGTTGCACTGAACCTTTAAATTCACATTGAGGGATTCTATTATCCAACATGTAAATACATACTGTAAAACTCATTTCAAGTATTATAAGGAAAATATGTTCAATTCATATCTC
This sequence comes from Hippoglossus stenolepis, assembly GCF_022539355.2. Classification (NCBI taxonomy): domain Eukaryota; kingdom Metazoa; phylum Chordata; class Actinopteri; order Pleuronectiformes; family Pleuronectidae; genus Hippoglossus; species Hippoglossus stenolepis. The sequence goes on from NC_061493.1 coordinate 9,851,717, forward strand.
ACAAATGGTATTTACTTCTACACAGACAAACAGCCCCGTTTATATTTAGTCTGATTCAAGGTCAGAGCTGTCATCAGACACAATACAAGATCCATATCCCCCCCACCCCTTCATGTGTTTTTCCTAAGATGTATGAAGTTTTAATTTAGGCAATGGATATCCGTGTTCTCCACGGTTAAGTGATGCAACATTGTTCTAGCAGCATGTATACAGGAGCATTTCCAAAGGTTCCGCCCATCTGCCTCTGCCGGCCTGTTGACAGGTTGGCAGGTAAACATAAACATGGTGGATGGATTAAATGGCGGTGCCAGCAAATCTCGGTGGAGACATTACAGGAGGGGTCGGTAAAGTCATTTGTGGACAATTAGCCACACAATAGGTGACGCACATAGGGACAAACAGTCATTTCCGGATCTGAATAGGGTAATATCTTGAATAGCTTTGTTTTTCAAAGAAGAGACAGGCTCAGCTGATGTGCTTACATCAAAACAAAGATTTTATTTTCATATATTTACATTGTAAAAATACTAATCATTCTTTATAAAGTTGCTTACCGTGTAGATACAAATCATTAAGACACAACGTTCACATTTTACATTCAAAAGTGGAAAAGTTATTTAAAACGTTTTACTTTAATAAATGAATATTGAAGTATAAACAGTCATAAACTGTATATTATATGGTACATTTACTTAATATCCAATGTATGAACATGATATGCTGTGTGTAATAGAATGGAGTATACACCTCTTGATTTGGTTTTGTTTGGCTCATCAAGAGAAGATGTTTTAACCCAACATCCTGGAGAGATCCTGTTTCTCCCTGGAGACAGAAAAAAAGATAGAAACAAAGAAAGAAAATGGACAATTATTACTTTTTTTTCTTCCTGTAATGCTGCAAAACGTGAAAGAATCACAGCTCTTTGGTTAGGGTCAGCTCTAAGGATTTGGTGATTCTCTATGTGTTTCTTGTCGTTTGTAACAAATCCCATGAAATGACCAGACCAGACACTTATTATACAAATTAGTGTGACGCTCCATATGTCCATTGTGTGGGATGAGAGCCATAAAGAGGGCGTTTTTAGACAAACAAAATATAAAATATCAGCACTGAGCATGCTCTGACTGAAATAAAAGAGCTAAGAATACTTCATACTCACTCTTGACCAGAGGGGTTGATGAGGCGCTGCAGATCTTGAAGGTGCTGAGCGACATTAACTGTAAAATAAGTAAGTAAGGACAGGGATTAGTTCATACATACTTCCGTAGATCTACAGACATCACACATCAGAGCTATTGCTTCACAGTTTGATTAATTAAATTATTATTAATAACTAATACATTTATTGTGAATGTTTTATTTGTGAGCCAAAATACTGAAATGGATTCACTGGATTCCACCTGAGGTATGTGAGCAACTAGTTTTTTAATCTGGGTAAACCAAACCTATAATTAAAAGAATGTGATTGAATGGGACTTAACTGAAACTGAAAACTATAGATAATCCCACTCCAGCTACTACATTTTTTAATTCTTACCTGAGCCACCTCCCAGTCCACTTGACCGTCCTGCACCAAGAGTGGAGCCAGTTCCACCATTACTGTTCCCACTTGTCGTTCCTTTCCCTGTTGCACTTCCGGTTTTACTTTGTCCGTTATTATTCCCAAACCCAAACCAGGAAAATGAATTTGGCGCAGTTTTGCTTGTTGATCCAGTTGACCCAGAGGATGACCCAATGACTGAGGGGCTCTTCACACTTGATGTTGGCTTATTTGAGCCGATCCCACTTGAGCTAAGACTTGAACTTGACCCAGTTGACCCAGAGGACGACCCAATGCCTGAGGAGCTCCTCACACTTGAAGTTTGCTTATTTGAGCCGATCCCACTTAAGCTAAGACTTGAACTTGAGCCTGATGATCCTAAGGTTGATGAAGCTCCCCCAGTTGATCCTGGCTTATTGAGTCCTGTGGAGCCAAGGCTTGAACTAGACCCAGATGATGAATGTGATGAGCTTGAAGAGCCAGTGCCAGTTGATCCTAGCTTATTTAACAAGGATCCAGAGGAGCCAAGGCTTGAACTCGACCCAAATAATGAGTGTGATGAGCTTGAAGAGCCAGTGCCAGTTGATACTGGCTTATTTAACAAGGATCCAGAGGAGCCAAGGCTTGAACTCGACCCAAATAATGAGTGTGATGAGCTTGAAGAGCCAGTGCCAGTTGATACTGGCTTATTTAACAAGGATCCAGAGGAGCCAAGGCTTGAACTAGACCCAGATGAAAACAGTGATGAGCTTGAAGAGCTCCTCCCAGCTGATCCATACTTACTGAGGCCTGACCCGGTGGAGCCAAGGCTTGAACTTGACCCAGATGATGAGTGTGATAAGCTTGAAGAGCCAGTACCAGTTGATCCTGGCTTATTGATCAATGATCCAGAAGAGCCAAGGCTTGAACTCGACCCAGGTGACAAGAAAGATGAGCTTGCGGAGCCCGTCCCAGTAGATCCTGGCTTGTTGAACGATGATCCAAAAGAGCCATGGCTTGAACCCAACCCCCCTGACCCTGTCCTACTAAGCTGAGCCCCGCTAGCAGAGCTGGATCCACCACCACCCAACGTGCTCCACACAGACTGACTTGATGTGCTTGGCCGAGAGTTCGACCCAGCGGCAAACCCTGGCTGAAATTAAATGAGAGCAATGTTAATATAGGAAAAACAAACAAATCCATGGACATAACATCTCACTAGGCAACATGTTTTGAATTGACACATAAATTAGTATATTGAGTCAGTTTTATCATGTAAACCCGATTCCTAAAAGAAACATCATAGGGCTTCAAATCTAGACTCTTAATAATTCCTTTAACACAGCAACTGACACTAAACATAACAACAGACCCTGCTCTCCTCTTGTTCTCTACAGGCAGACATGCTCCCTCCTCCGCCTCCTCCTCTGCACTTGGATCTGGATCATTTCCAATAATCTGTCAGGCTGTTTTGATCTGTTATGTGTGATCTTGAGAGCATAAGTTTGATATGGGCTTTGTTTGTATTTACGTATTTCTATAGGTGTTAAACATTCACATTTTGACCCTGCAAGCTAAACATTGCACACAAAATGACAATATTTCAACCCAAATGTAAGAAGATAATTACACATAACAGGGTGGGTTATTAGAGAATTTCCACCAGCATGCAATATCTGCTGCAGCAGCCTAAAGCTTGTTGTTAGTGAAAATGTGAATATTACTTAAAGATATGACTAAAGAATGTTAAAGAGCTCAGAAAGCCCAGCTGTAGGGTCCCTAAAGGTCATGATGCTCCTTACTCCCTGAAGAGCTTAAACATGTTCATGTCATTAGTCATGGCTGGGTTTTTTCTTACCTTAGACATGCAGGACATGTTGAGATGTCTGATTTGCTGTGTGAGGTGATCCACTTCCTTAATTTTGAATTTGACATTGTTTACCAGGACTTCTATTTCTCCATTTAACCTCATCTTATCCATCAGGAGTCTCTCCTTATCCTGATCGTGTTTCTGCTGAAGCCTGTCTAACTTCTCTCTGTGCTCCTTGATCAGGCCCGTGCGGTTCTGGGTGCACGAGCGGTAGTCACTGGACAGGCGCCAGTTCTCTGCCTTCAGGCGGCTGTTCTCGGCATGGATGTCCGACACCTGGTCTCCCACACTGTTCAAGTAATGCTGGAACTTGTCCTCCACTTCTCTGGACAGGCTGGAGCAGTTGGTGTGGATCTGCTCCAGGTATTCCCTCTGTTTCGAGCAGGTGAGCTGGAAGGCAAGGTGTGTGGGGAAGAGGGATTCAATCTTCATGAGGAAAGCCTTGGAGACGTTGGAGACGCCACTCAAGGACTGGAAGAAGTCATCTTTACATCTTTCTTTGTTGAACAGCAACTCTTTTTCCTGAATGGATTTTTCCCTCCTCAGACGGATGGCCTCCAGGTTAATGTAGTCCCTCTCTTTGGCGGTCTGTTCCATTTCTATCCTCATCCTCTTTGTCGCTTGGGTGAAGTTGGACTCCACTAGCTCAAGCCGAGCTTTCAGCCGCTCAGCCAGCAAGCCACAGTTACAGTTATCTGAAGCTGATTTAAAAAAAAAAAAAGGTGTATTCAAATTTTTTACAGGAAAGACAAAACAAGTGAGACAAAGTCAAATCATTTATTTGTTGCTTTAATATTTTGGGGTTTGGAATATCACACTTACTTCTTGCTGAGCAGTCACAAGGAAAACGGGGAGAGGCGCTGCACATGAACAACTCGTGTTTGCACTGTTGCTGTTCATATTAATAAAAGAAAAGTCATTAGTGTTTGAGTAATTTGTTCTAGACAAGTTGGGAAATGTGAACAAACATTGAACTTTTTTCAAAGTTTAACACTGTCTTGTCTTACAAATATGTTTTGAGTGGCTCTTTAACTCATATCAAATATAATCAAAGATGTATTTGAAAGCAAATAACAATTAGTAAACCAGGCTGACTCGGATATAATCACATCTGAATTTCTATAGTGGTTGGATAATGATAAAGGGAATACAATTACACAAGACAGGAACTTGCATATTAGATATACAATGAAAAGAAAAAAGCTTGATTTAGTTTCTCACCAGTTTCCTGTCAAAGTCTACGATCATGAATGATGAGATGTTGGTGTAGTGGCGGAACTTTTCCAGGTCCCAGTCGTTACGAGCCTTGAGAGTCAGGGTTGTGTTGAGTAGGTTGGTCAGGTTCTTCCTCTGTTGCCTGAGGGCGACGTTCTCTATGGAGAGTCGGCTGAAGCTCTCCTCCAGGTCATGAATGCGCTCGGTGGACGCCGAGTCCTGCGTCTTACCGTAGACCAGAAAGAGCACCAGGCTGACTATGATCAGGGACTGAATGAGCGAAGAGAAGAAGAAGACAATGCGCATGTAGTAGCCACAGCTCTTGCCCTTCGAGCGGTACTGCATCCTCTTTTGGGCTCCTGGACTGCGCTTGGACACCTGGGAGTAGCCGCTGCTGTACATGGTTGCTGAAGGCCAAGCAGGGTGATGAAGAAATAGTCTCGTACAGTCCGAGGCTTGAGGATTACAATGAGCAGCTGTAAGTTTAAATGAGGTCCATCACTATATCAGAGGATGGACACGTTCCTGCTCAGCCCTCCAAATGAACAGAAGCTTGTGCTCCTTCCTCTACATAAAACCCAACACGATGGGGGCTACACCTTTCCTCTCTGCAGTGTTGACAGCATGAGAATCGATCAGATTGTGACCAAGGTGTAAACATGGGTGAGGATTTATAAACTCTCCATGCCTCACACCAGTTGACCGAGCCTCAGTCTCCTCCCTTCATCGTCTGTCCCCCCACACCCACACACACACACACACACGTTTTCTCTCTCCTTTTTGTCTCTCACATCACATGCTCAGTTGGGTTTCCATTACATTAAATTAACATACATTCATTTTATTAAAAACTGTAACTATAACCAATACTTTAACTCACACTAACCCAAACATTAAACAGTTCTTCACCTTAAGATGTATGGGGACTTGCTCTTTGTCCCAATCAGTCCCCATAACAAACATATATTTCAGGCCGGGTTTGTGCTCGAAACATTAAGACATTTCACTGTTGGTATTAGAAAAGTCATGCGCCTTGTAAAAGCAAAAAAAAACAGCCATTTAGATTTTTATTATTTCCCTACCATAAAGTCTAATTTCATTTTCATTTCAAAAACTGTTATCAAGCTTTACAACACAGGTGCATATTGGAACACCTTCCTTTTCCTTTGTGCCCACAGTTCCACGAAGAGCCAACTAGAAGAGCTGTGCGGAACATCTCCATTAACGTGCCAAAAACATTTTTTATGGGATCATGGACAGTGTTTTCCGGTGCACAGCGGGCCAGGAGGACAATGGCTCATTTTGTTCTCCTGACGTTCTCATCCAGTGGCCCTTTGATGCGGCAAGTCTCAGTCCAACATGATGACGTGGGTAAGTTGCCCTCTGTCTCAGAGGACACACACATACACACACACAATATAAAGTGAAATTCAAGAGTTTGACAGTTACAGTCGCAACTTTTTCCTGCCAGGCGTCGTTGACGTGCCAGCCCTCATCTTGACAGGAAGCAGTAATTCATAGAGGAACTGTTGACGGCCAAACACGCAGCAACTTTTAGGATGAGATTCCAGATAAAAGGCGCCAACAAACGCCGGATATCAGAGACAAATAGGAGACATAAACAGCCACCGTGTTGATTTAATTGAGATTGAAGTGGGTTGTTTATATCTTCATATCTATAAAAAGGGTAAGGGAAGGTTTTTTGTTCATTAGCTATATTTGTATTTTGGATCTACTCGTGGGATGTTGCCAACATAGCAAACACAAGCAAACTGAAATCAGTAAGGAAGGCTTGTTGAAAAATTCTAATGCTCTTATTTTATCAATTTATGTTTTGAAGCAATACAAATATTATTGCTGTACAAAGAAATTTAGCGTGTTTCCCTGAGTGTTGCATTTAATATATATAAAACACGCAACAGAATCTTCAAACAGATTTGGAAAACACACACACACACACACACACATATATATATGAAATATAGATTTTACTGAAAACACAAATACTGAAACAGACGATTTATCGATTCACAATCTTTACCTCTTATTCTGTAAAGGTCACAGTCGGGCTGGAGCTAATCCCAGTTACCATCAGTTATCTGACTTGATATTCGATTTCTAGGTGCGCTGAGGTTTAGTGATAGTTCTTCAAGTTAAAATGAAGGTTCATTGTGTTTGTGTTGCTCAAACCACTGAAAAACGACATGTGGAAAACTCAACAGGGAAATGCCTTCCCAGTGACAATGCTCTAATTAACTACGAGAATTACTGGACTGCAGTTGTATGCCTCCCCCAACCATACATACTTTTAACTTTGACTACCGAAACATAATCACTTCATCGGGATGGGATTGACGGACAACCCCAAAACATGTCTGCCTCTGGCTGTCGCCGGCACGGAGGCATAACAATATGGATAATCACAGATACCATTTTCAACTATGTTCATTAGGACATAAGAGGGTTGATAATTATAGAAACTGTTTTTTGAAGCTGGATTTTAGCTGGATACGGTTTATTTCTCAACTCAGAAACTGTAGAAAGTGTCCATGTGGCTTTGAGATGGCCTCATTTGAGCAACTCACAGGTGAACCAGCCACTCCCACACACGCTGCTTCTTTAAAAACCTTACCCTAACCCTTTTAAGAGGTTTTGGAGGGGGCTCTGGGCGTCACCCTTCATGGGTCAAGTATTGCTGGAACAGAGCCCTATTGTGTCTGTGGTGTTTAGATCTGAAATGTTCTGGTAGACACAAAACAAACTGAAGAGTGTTTACAGGGATGGTTTCCTGTCCGATTTGCTTGCCCTGGCTTGGGCACTCTGTTTTGAGCAGGAACTGTGTCCCTGATATTACTATTTCACTAAGGCCTGTCTCATTGTACGGCTGGAGAACATTACAGTGCTTAAGGAGAATCTAAAATACAAATAATCACAATTTAAGTGTATTTACATGACCATAAAATGTAATCAGGTCGTTCAGTTTTGTTATATTGAAACTTGGAAGAAAACACCTGACTGCAAAGTCAGTGAACATTACACTCCATTCTGCTCAGGCTATGTTCCTGGTATGTGAACAAAACAAACATCCACACAACACACACTGAGGTTCCAGTGAGATCAGCCTGTGTTGGCTGAAAATGTAAAATACTACTGCTTTAAAAGGCAAGCCTAAAACTTCTGTTCTAAAACTCATTAACACAAAGAAACAATAGTGGCACAATGAACTCAGCCTTCCTGTAAACAACTCTGTTCTTAATTCATAAGAAGTTTACTCAGAACTCCATTATTACAAATTCTGTGAATTGGAAGACACTGTTGAGAGAGACAAACACATTAGGTAATGTACCCCACCCCCACACACACACACACACACCTTTTTTTTCCTGTTTTCACTTGTACTGATGGTATAGTTAGACAACAGCCTTAATGCAATATTCAACACGCACGCACAAATAACAGTAATTGTCATGGAACATGCTGCCACCTAGTGGGCAAATGTTGCTTCAGCAGCTGAACACTGACTGATGAAGATATGTAAATAATCTTCATAATTTCAGAAGTAAATGAACCAAGTAAAACAGAGAGAATATGAAAATATGGTGGAAGACGGGGGACGATGTATTTTACATATTCATGGCCTTTACTTTTTTGATCTGATATTTGTTTTTAATATTTGATGGACTGAGTCTCTCTCACACAGTCTACGCTCCTGAATTGTTAAACTTACAACTGTACTACAAGTAAATACATCTGACATAGACATCTGTCTCAAACGTGCATTTAGTGCTGCAGATTTTTCTCACTAAAGCATATAACCTGATATTGGATTTGTTTGTTTTTTTCATATTAATTGTAGGAGTATTTCAAGTTGCAGGCTAAGGTTGAAGAATGCTTAAATTAAAATATATTCTCAAAATTTAACACTTAGTAAATTACATTAACCACACCACAGGCCACTTTTTTAATATTGTACATATACATGTACTGAAATTAGATACGTATTTGTACACAGAAATCCTTCAAAGATCTTAGATTAAACACAGGCAAAATATCCATTCTCTGATATAGTTGAAATAATTACTTGTTACCCTAATATAAAGCTGATTTCAGACATGGACTGAACTCCAGACATTTTCTGGAGGGGCTGTATGTGAGAACACGAATGTCAGTTGCTCAGGACATTTTCCTGCTGCCTCCTGGTAAAATGTTGATGGATACCGATGTCAAATTGGAAAGAAAATGATTCAAGAGCTTTTGTACATCGTGTCCTGAGATTGTCCCCCAGACAATCTCCTGCTGCATTCTTCATATGTGAAAGTCAAACTTCTGAAAATGTCCAGACCCAACGGCTTAACTGAATAAAGATCACTCTCACGAAAATACTTATTTTGATCAAGTAAAATCAGTATTGTTGTCCAGATCTGCACTATATTTCACCACTTCATGCTTCAAACGTTTGTGTTTCTTTTTCTGTTTTAAGAAAATCGGTTCAGTAGTTGTTGCATAATTCTGCTAACAGACAGACAAGTAGCGCTGCAAATGTTACCTCCTGTAAAGCTGAGAAATTAACATGGTATATATAATTTGTTCAAACCAATCAAAAAACTGTTTTTATTTCAAATATATGGTGAATTATGTGCCACTGTTTTTTTCTTCATTTGGTCATAACTACCTTTTTGTTTCCTGTTTTTATGCTAAGCCTGGCTACAGCATCACATACGCATCTGGTGACAAATAAGCTCATTGCTCTTCTCATCCAACATTTGGCTCTCACCAATTACCACATTTATTTTTTCTATAAGATGTAAAAACGACAATTCATCTTCTTCTTCGTGGTGAAGCCTGAACGACACACTCCAGAGATGCTTATAGCTCTGAAAGATCTGGTTACTCATATCACATCCGTGTACGATATCAGAGGCCCGACCAGAAGAAAGAGCTCTCTGTTAGTGAGAGGGGGGGCAGAGGGGAAGTGGTAAATACCTGAGCTGACCACCAGACTGGACAGACACAAATAAACAACACAGTGCTAAATAACTGCACGTGTGTTAAGTGGAGAAAGGAGGGGAACGCTTTCTTTGTTATCTTCGCTCCAGCTACTGAGTGGGCAGCATCCCATCAGCCGAATTTAAATGATACTGTACTGCTTCAGAGGGGGTTTAAAAAATAAATAATCAGACACTCATTTATCGTGACAATGCATGATGATATCAAAGCCAGAATTGTTCACATGAATTTTCTCAACAGCCCCTGTGACGTGCAATCGTCTCAGATCATTTATTCAGGCGCAAATTTAATTTAAAATTGAAAGACTGGCTGTGACCAGTGGCTCCTGTGGTGATGTGATAAGAGGCGCAGCAGCGGAGAAATTCCCCCTCACACTGCATTTATCTGCATTTTCTTTTTAATCAATTTCTGCCGCTGAGCCAAGGAGGCAGCTGGGGCATTAATGGGTGAAATAAGGAGGATTTGCGTCGTAATCATGTGATGTACAGTGGCTTCCGGCGTGTTCCCATCAGCCACCTCTCATCAGAGGTGGCTAAAAGACCAAACGTTGAATGCCCGAGAGTTAATCCCCCTCTTCTCTCGGTGTCCTCAGCCCAGCAGATGTTTTTCCTTTGACCCGCACAAAAGGCTTCTGTTTTTGTTTGCAGCCTCGTCCATTCCTCAGAGGTCACAGGTCACCCTGGTCTCAGGGTGAAGCTGTCACCGCAAGTCTAAACATTTGACGGCCATCGGAGCGTGATGAAAACGCCGTCCCCGCAAGAAGGCTGCACTAACGCCTCATGATTACTTTAAGTAAAGACCTACTTTCCATATGCTGATGCGCTTGAGAGCACGCTGCTAACACCCTGATATTGAATTACAGTGGTTGCTGGGGATGCCTCAGGGAGGGGGCTGGACTAGCTTAAGACATGCAGACGTGTGGGTGGTGGGGGTGTGTATGGGAGAAAGGGGCAATGGTATTTGTTATGGGATGATCCTCTGTAACGGACCTGAAAGGTTAACGTCAGTGGTTGAAATGTTAACTGAATCAATGGCCGGGTGGCTCGTGTTTGGGCCTGCCCGAAAATGCCAAAGGGTGGGGCTTGACGACCCACCTTATAATCACAACTTTGAAAGAACGTCTTACAATTTAAAGCCAAAGGAAATTTAGGATCAATTTAAATTTGAGTTATAGGGCAACTGATAAGTTCAACAAAAGGTTGATTCTACACAACATGACAAAACACAGGCACTCAAGATTTTTGATCATTAAAGGTGTGATTTATATTTGAGGAAAACTGGGACGTGCTCCAATAACCTGATTTACTCAGTTATCTGGATTACCATAAAACCCTGAGCCCCCTTTAACCTGGAAGATGGCTGATGCAAAAATATTCTTATATGGTGAAACAAAGTATTGATTGGGAGGAAACTTTGAATTAAACATGAGAAATCTATGCCAAATGTGTTGTCTCTGCTCAGCTTAGAGCAAACACTTTCATGCATATAACAGTATGAAAAATGTGAGCAATGAAAGCTAGAAATCATTGAAAATGTATTAATATAGCACCTTGCAAGCATTTAAAAAAAAATAAAAAAAATCTATGTAACAAAGGATGTTATAAATAAAACTTGCATGAAGGCTTAGTTGTGACATCTTCAGGGTTAGATGTTAACAAAAGGCCACTGAACTTTCACACACTGCGACAGAACAGTAGCTCACATGCTAGGATCCCAATCAGCTCAACCTCAAAGAACGGTTTCAAATTACAGCCATGACTAGTTAATTATGTTCCTCCGGTTACACAACACACTCAGGGACCTTTCACCCCAGTAAAGCACGACCCGAAAACCTGAACAAAGACAGTTTGGACAATGGACCAAGCTGTATCTTTTGTGTGATTAGAATACATTGGCAAAAGAAACATAAGGAAACAGCAGTGGTAACCTTCTGTACAAGACAAACATGGCAGAGCCCAGAAATGTGTCTACCTGCTGCTACGCAGACTACCGGTGGCTCATGAAAGTGTGTGTAACCCTTGGAAACCACAAACATACTGTGTTTTCAGGAAAATTGGGTCCGGGCATTTTCTGGGGTTTGCCTTCCGCATATGTAGAATGCAGCAGCTGATTGCCTGAGTCAGACAAGTTCACAATAACAGTAAAATGTGAAGTGCGTTTTTGTTTACAGCTCATCCACACCAGCGTCGGCCCTCATCTTCATCACCTCTTTTTATGCTTTTGGATTTTTTTCAGTTTAGCGTCCACCTCATGTTAGAAACGCCATTAACACGCCCACTCGCTCGCTGTGAATTTTCTAGCCTCCTGCTGTTTTGTCATATGGGCTCACTCCGACCTTTTTGCGACATTCTACTAGGAGGCTGAATGGAAATGTTCGAGAAAATGTCGGGAGCAACTGACTGATCTGCGTTCTTACATACATCCTCTTTACAGGCTTTTGATTGGTCATCAAAATAGCTCAAGTTAAACACATTTAAGTGGTTCGAGATCTTCTTTTTCTTTAAACAAATTGCTGATTGGTTTAAAAATACTCAACAAATTCATGTAAAAATAATGATTCATAAAATATGAACCCATCTGTCAGTAAAGACAATCTTCTAACAATATAAGAACTGATTTAACATAACCATTAAGTATTACATACATTTATACAGGTATAGGAGAAATCCCCCTCTTATTGTGGGCACATGGAACATCCCACCCTGTTTATATACAGTCTATGATCCCACCTGAGACAATACCAAGTCACTCAATGTATGGGGGGGGGCTTAAAGTTGGCTGGAATATTAAACCACACCATAACACACAGCTGTTTGCAGGATGCATAGCAATGAGTATATGAATAATGAATCTGACAATTCCTGTATATTTTTTCTAGTGGACAATTGTGGTACTGCAGCAAATGTGAAAACAAACATTTACCCAAACCTTTAATTAGTTTGACCTGAAGACTGTTTCGATGAGACTGTTGAGCTGAAGTGTTTCCTCTGTTCACTCTCTCCTCTGTATCTACGTCAGTGAGATCAGATGTATTTGTCAGGTTGGCAGCTTGGCAGACATCTTTTGCTGTCTTTGCTGGATTCCTCACTCCGGGCAACCAGATTCCTGACTGTCGGTTCAAAGGTCACATCACTCGTGCCCCCAGTGGTATCTCTCAAACACACACACACACACGCTGAAATTACAAGACATTCACAGCATCTCTCTCTCTCTCTCTCTCTCTCTCTCTCTCTCTCTCTCTCTCTCTCTCTCTCTCTCTCTCTCTCTCTCTCTCTCTCTCTCTCTCCCCAAAGTGTACCACACTTTTCCCTCACTGACATTCCGTCTGTCAATTATTTAAGAAATCTGATTGACTAATTGCCAATATTGTTGTAGTTTGTTCTACTTTTGCATTTACAAATCTTTTTTAAAAAGTATAATTTTCGTCCCCAATAACGAACAAACTTTCCATTTTACATCTGCAAAATGAATGTGTCACTGTCAGGATGATAACCTGTTGTCAAACTGCTGCAGTTTGTTGAGCCCAAGCTAAATGACGTTGACAGAAGCACAGGAAGCGAGATAAAGTCAGACGTGATTGTGTGAGAGGGCGACTGTAACCCTCTGATAGTGATCGTTTTTTGACACAGAGGTCCTTTTCAAACAGAGACCCTGCTGTGTTGTCATTAAGAAGACCCCCGGTAATACTGGCTTTACTTGTTTACACTGAACTAAATACAAGCAGACATAATGCTCCTCCAGTGTGTGACTACCTCTGTTGATGGCTTATTGCAGGAACAATGCTCCCCAATTCAGTGTATCTAGCTTTATACACTGTATGTGCTGTCCACACTCAGATGAGCTGCTCTCATTGTTCTTCTCTGGTATTTTATAATAATAACTTTATTAGTATAGCACTGACTGCAGCCGGCTCGCTCCCGTGATGTTTTAAGGCCTCGCGACCTGGGGATGTTTTGCAACCCTGAATAAAGTCGGACAAAAATTCTAACCAGCATGCATTGTGTTAGGACCAGCATGCATCACTTTAAGTCAGCGCTGCACAGCGCCGCATTAAGTCGAGCGCACCGATTATCAACTTGAGTAGGCTGTGGAAGAGCGGCTGCAGCTTCCAGACACCAGTGACTGTGCTAAAATCAATTAACATTACAGAAGATAATCTAAATGTTAGAATAAACACTGAAATTAAGCTTACAGATAATCAACCAGACAAAAATGGCCTCCGGCGCTCTAATTAGAACATGCCACTTTTCTGATATTTACTCTAGAGCAACAACAAATAGAATCAATTAACACAAATCTACTGATTTTCGGGTACACAACAGTTGGATATCTCATCTTCTTACACACACACACACACACACACACACACACACACACACACACACACACACACACACACACACACACACACACACACACACACACACACACACACACACACACACACACACACACACACACGGCTTTACAAGCCCCCTTTATTTGACAAGCCTAATCTTTCCCAACACAACAAGTGACAATAAGCAGGCACAGTGGCCTAATTAAAGGGACTTTCATTCAAATTAACACACACACACACACCCCTCTGATGATCCATTAGCTGCACAATGGTCACGACAATGCTTCTCTGTCCCACACACACACATTCTGTGCTCAGGGGGGTAAAGCTGGGTTTAGATTTAGGGAATGCCATAAAAGTGTCCACGGGGGAAAAGAATGCCTGTAAAATCTCTGCAATCGCTCCCTAGATAAGACAACAAGTTGCATATAGTGAATCTCTGAAGGCACCAACACTTTATCTGCGGCTGCAACCCCCATCCACGCAGAGCAGCGCATCTACAAGCAGATTCATCACTTTATCTCTTAAAGCTCTTATCCAGGGTTGTTGTGTGTCCTCTCCTCTTCTTTATCTGCATTTGACCCTGGGCTTTTTACCGTGACAGGGGTGTGAAAGTCAGCTTGACCTCTCGGGGTAACCTCGAACACAAATCACCATGTGCTCCACAAAGCGCGGAGACAGACGCCCTTTGAGAAATGAGCAATGACCACAAAATGGTAACCTTTATTCCCAGCACAATAAGCTGCTCTGGAGCAAGCCGCTCCGCACGTATACCCAGGATCAAAGCAGGTCTTTTTTTCTCAAACGGAGGAGGACGAGAGATGGTCTCGCTTTGAAGAAACAAAGCTCACCTCTGCGCTGCTATGTAAAATTGTGCGCTGGAGTTTAAAAACTTTCGGATGCGGCATTCGGCTGCTTTCTAAAAAGACAAAGGGTGGGCAGGAGATGGGCTTGTTTGTATTTGTTGCAGGGCTTCGGGGTAATCTGGTATTGTCAGAGTGGTTTTTGTGGCCTTGGGGTCACGCTTTCTGCATCTCTGAGGAGAGAGATCCTCCACATTCTTCCTGTGTGTGTGTGTGTGTGTGTGTGCATGCTGCCCCACACAGCCCACTCTCTTTGCTCTTTGACTCCAATGGCCATATAAGGCAGCCGGCACCATGGTAACCGCAGGGCTTGAATAGCAGTGTCAAATCCCTGGGAGCGCACACACACACACACACACACACACACACACACACACACACACACACACACACACACACACACACACACACACACACACACACACACACACACACACACACACACACACACACACACCTGCCCTCCCCTCTGCATGCACTCCCTCCCACTCCCTTGCTTTCCTTGATCTCTCTCTCTCTCTCTCTCTCATACACACACACACACACAAATAGGTTAGAGGAAAACAGGCAGGAGGAGAAAAGAGGAACGAGGAGGGGGAAAAAAAAGAGCAAATGCTGAGAAATCCAGCCAGTCTCCGGCTCTGGCCATTTTCTTGAATCAGAATTTGATTTGTGGACTTAGAAGCTGGAAGGGGAGAGAGAGAGAGGGGGAAGAGGAGCACCCATCCTTTCCCACCCCCACCTCCTGTTCGCCTGAGCCAAAGGGAAAGGCTACACACACACACACAGACACACACACAGGGACGGAAAGCAGCACACAGGGCTAGGCCGCAAGTCATTAGTTCTTGGTGGGCAAGCATTGACAAAAGGTTGGAGGGAGAAGCCTGCATGAGTGCCTGGAGAGGAACCACAGGAACCATGGAGGGCTGAGCAGGCGGACACTCTTCAGCTTTATTTCTTTTTTTTTAAATTTCCTGAAAAGGAAGCAGCACAGAGGATACTGTCACAGCCGAGCACTCGTGCTACAACTGGCGGTGAAGAGAGAGCACTTCCTTGTGTTGGGGGATCTACTTGCGTTGTGTATTTTGGTCCACGTCGCCTCGACTGCTGCTGCTGCTGCAGCTGGCTGTGCCTTGAAGGAGCCCACTGCCCCCATGAAAGTGATGTTGTTGTTGTGTGGCCGTCAGGTTGAATTTGCTTGAGCTGGTGTCTTCATTGTGGGTCAAAATGCTGCAGCTGCCGCTGAGAGGATTACAGCAAGAGAGGAGGCGAGCTGTGTCTGTCCTCTCTGCCTCGCTGGATGGAAGGAAGATCTAGAGCGAGAGGAGGATTTATTTTCCAGCGAGGGAAGCCGGAGACGCTGCACATTCATGTACTGACCCTGAGGTAAGCGTGACATAATTTCTCGGAGGATTCGGAGGCGAACGTTTAGCCAGACAGTTGCCTTTAGAGAGGAATGATTGGTGCGAGCGGGGACACATTTCAGTGTGAGGGTTACTTTAAGAGGGGTGGTCAAAGCCTCTCCAGGCATGTGCTAAGGCGAGCTACACCGAGGTCCTTTTTCAGCCATTACTGTTGCTACAGAGACAGAGCAGGAGGTGTGAGACTGTGTTTATGGTAAATGATTTTCACCTTGAGTGTTATTTGCTTGCAAATACCTTTCCTCGCTGTCTCTCTCTCTCTCTCTCTCTCTCTCGTTCTGTATCATGTGTTCTGTGTGTTTGACTCATTGTTCCCTGTGAAAGGTTCCTCGTCTGAGGGCGTTTGAGCGGCCAGCCTTCTCTTCAACCATCTCAGGGAAGAAAGGAGAAGGACACCACACGCAGTGGTGGAGTTGGATAAGAAGAAAAAGAAGAAAAGGACAGAGTTGGACTGGAAAAAATCCACACAGGCAGGCAGAACTAAAAGTTGCCACAGTGAGGACTGTTTCCAGGTCATAGTGAAGTGGGAGGAGACTCGACTGCTCTTGTTTTTTTCTGCCAAACACCCTCCTCCTCAATACCAGAGTCTTCCCTCCTTAAATCTGCCTGTTCAGTCTGAGGACTGGTTTCCCCCTCAGTTTATCCTCCGACATAACTAACCAGCCAATGAGAGCACAGCCACGCTGATAAGACTGATAGTCTCCAGGTGAAGGCAACACACACACATTCAGGACTTCTTGTGTCTCTAGATATTTATGTTACCTTGACAGCACCCAGGAATCTTGGCTGCCTGTTTCCCCTGCGCTGGTTCGGTAACCAAGCGATGGCCATGGTGAGTGGGGGCTGGGGAGATCCCAACGGGGGCACCAACGGGCTGGGGGACAAGAGCTACCTGAGGGGGGAGGAGGAGGACGGCTCCCCGCAGGCGGGAGGCAGCGACATGGAGGCCGGGGACGACGACAAGGCGTGCGTGGTGGACTGCGTGGTGTGCGGGGACAAGTCCAGCGGCAAACACTACGGCGTGTTCACGTGCGAGGGCTGCAAGAGCTTCTTCAAGAGGAGCGTGAGACGCAACCTGAGCTACACCTGCAGGTGAGCGGGGCATCGTGGGTAATGTAGTTCGGATCCATGGCTGTGCAGTTCATAAACATCCTGCAGAAAAAGGACAATGTTTGTGTTCGAGGTTCACTCACACACACACACACACACGCACACGCACGGTTGTGTACCCATGTGTGATGATAAACAGATGATGCTGAAGGAGGATGTGAGTCATGTAATGTGTTGTAGTGTCTGGCCGCTGTCTCTCCCTTACATGAGCCTCGTGTCTGTGTCCAACAACATACTCATGTCAGGATATTTATTCCTATACATTTCTATAGCTTTTTGATTTAAATATATGGTAAAAATAATCTGTTGATTCAGTTGTGGATCTAGGATTTTTCTAAACCAGGGGCCATATAGTTATAAAGAGGGGCCAATGGTATGTCCAACATCCATGCACAGTTCCTGATTGAGTGAGGAGCACATTTTACTGCTGCCTCTATAGTTTTGGGCAAAGATGCACATCATTTAATTTATGTTTTTAAATTAGTTCCTTGTCCAAGCCATTGTGTTAAACAAAGATTAGAAAATTAAATGTATAGAAGAAATACTGAAGGGACAAGGGCCAATCGGATTTCATTAGGGTTCAGTGCCCCCTTGAAACCCACCACTGGATACACCCTTGCCGAATAATTCTTGGGCCCAAAAATATTCAAAAACTATATGAATTTTTCAAGCAAAACATTTTTTTGGTTTCACTTTGTGTCACATATGCAGAACTTTCAGGTTTTCTTTGTCTTGTATCATCGTGAACCAATATATTCGCAAATTGATAAAGTAAGGAAATTGTATCATCCAGCCTTAATTCATAATATTAAATACGATTGAATCTGTCCAATATCCATTATTTTAGAGTTAATCATAGACCTCTGTGTCATTCATTAGCCTTTAAAGGGATGAAGTGTCATATTTCATATGCAGATTCGCTCAAATGTATTAATTGTGATTGAGTCACCTCATACAATTATAGTTCTACAGTGTTAGGGCTACTGCAGATAATGGCTATTTCCTTCATCAATTCAACTGCAGACTAAGTCATGTTTATCACTGCAACACTTCTTTTCACACATTCTTAAGCCTGAAAGAAGCATCAGTTACACATTTGTCATGTGGTTTTTGACAGTTTCAACACTGTCACTGAAACATATTTCAATACCAAGAAATTGTTAAAGTGTGAGCAGGTAGTAGCTAACAAACTTCATGTACTAAATGGGACTACTGTTGCAAATGTGCAGGGTGATCATTTCTACTTTCTCTTGTTTGAAATTATCGTGCGTGTGTTCACAGGTCGAACAGAGAGTGTCAGATTGACCAGCACCACAGGAACCAGTGCCAGTACTGTCGCCTGAAGAAGTGTTTCCGTGTTGGCATGCGCAAAGAAGGTATCTGTCCATCCTGATCCATAAATCTTTCATCGATTTTGATCCTGTAGAAAGGGTGAGAGGCACTGTATCAATAAACATCGTGCACGCGGACTGATGCAAGATCTCTAGTTGAACTGATCAGGGGGAAAAGGAATATATTTGGTTTAGTGAAGAGCCTCAGAGAGTCTCCTCATTACTCCCATCATCTGTTTTTTTTTTAAAAAGGAAACAGAAAAATCAATCCTAGTTAAATTAGCTTTTGCCATTATCTTGCCTCTTCAGCTCCACGAGCTCCAAGGAGCAGGGAAAATGCCACACATGGGCGTCTTGGCCCTATCATGTCGGAGCTAGCCATGCGTGTCAGCTCAATGCCATGTACTAAGTGGCTTAATCTAGTGCCTGCGTAAGAGTGACTGAGAGGGATACAGTGCTAAGACACCTGCGTCCCAGAGCCTTAAGCCCCTGGTTGAAGCTGAAGCAGAAACCCTCTGACTTGTTGGCTCGATGGAGAAGAATCCAATATGAGGATTTTTCACCTTAAGTGGCAGAGCCCTGGCGACACATTACTCAATATCCTGCTGGTAGAATCACACAGAGACCAATAATGAATACATACTTTTCATCTAGATACAGATAGAAAATGTATTTCTGTTAATAGTGTTTTGTTTTTTTGTGATCTTGTGTTTGAGCTGCCTTTTACGTAACACTCACAGATCATAAACATGCTAATTAGACACTTTATGGCTCCCTACAGAGAAATTCCCTGACACTGACCACCCCCACAGGGAGGTCAGGGGTCGGATTCAGTAACAGAGCAGGATTCCTCTGCCTGGAAGAGATTCAGTGTCTTGCTCAAGGACATAGTTGCTTACATCATGAATTCATGTACCTGAATGGATAAGTCTTAATCGGCGTCTGTCCAGGCTATGGTGCTTTCCCTACTTAACGTTCTTAGTCTCATTTTTTTTTTGCTAAAAAACTGCCACAACATGTTGCAAATTCTCCTTCAGAATTATATCGCAGAGGGTTAAAATTCTAATGGAAAGTAAATTCTTGCCTCATGCATGCATGTTTCTCTACAATTTCACGATGAGGGATCAGTCTTTTCTCGGTAGTGCCTCCTTTTAATCAAAGGGAGTAGTTTCCTAATCGAGTCAAACCTGTCTGCTGGTAATCTGACGTTCACCACTGGATGAACTCCGTTTTAACTTTTTTTTCCTCTCTGTTTTTTTTATCTCCAAATCCTCCTCCCCCTTATCCTCCCCTCGTCCTTCACCATTTTCTCTTGTCCTCCTCATCTTCTCTACTTCTCTCCCTCGCCTCTCCTCTCCTCCCCTTTGTCCCCCAACCAAACTACAGCAGTTCAACGCGGTCGCATCCCACCTCAGCCGAGCCTCAGCCCCTCCATCACACCCCTAGGGGGTGCCGGCGGCCTTGGCGGTGGTGAGTTTTACAACAACAACAATGGAGGAAGTGGCGGAGGTCAGCCGGTGTCAGAGCTCATCTCTCAGCTGCTGCGAGCTGAGCCATATCCCAGCAGTCGGTTTGGGCACCAGTACAACCAACAGGCCGGTCCAGATAACGCCATGGGGATCGACAATATCTGTGAACTGGCTGCTCGGCTACTCTTCAGCACCGTGGAGTGGGCCAGAAGCATCCCTTATTTCCCTGAGCTGCCTGTTTCAGACCAGGTCAGTGGATTAAATCTCATATAAAAGTATAAAACAACATTGATGAGTTTCTCCTGTTAACAGAGAGTAAATAGGCTACAGGAAAGCAACTGTCAGGAAAGGGTGGAGGAATCATGTTTACATCAAGAATTAATATACAATGAACGCAGTGAACATTAAAAATGGATGATAACAGTGTAGGGGCATCTGATTAACATGCCAACCAATCCACAGGTGGCCCTGCTGAGGCTGAGCTGGAGCGAGCTGTTCATCCTCAACGCCGCCCAGTCGGCTCTGCCGCTCCACATGGCTCCCCTGTTGGCGGCGGCCGGCTTCCACTCCTCGCCCATGTCCGCTGAGCGCGTGGTGTCCTTCATGGACCAGGTGAGGGTGTTCCAGGACCAGGTGGACAAGCTGACCAGGCTGCAGGTGGACTCCGCTGAGTACAGCTGTCTCAAGGCCATCGCTCTCTTCTCACCAGGTGAGTGTCTGTTCTCATCTGCTCGTATTGTACATGCAAGGAAGCCACTTTAAAAATGTTTCTCCAGCGATTTGAGTGTCACACTTCTATGAATTTGTTGGATCTGTGAGGGAAGGATAAAAGTAATAAAACTATGTCTGGTTATATACACCCAGTACACTTCAATCTCTCCTCTCTCCCATTTACACTGCAAGACCAAATGCACACAGACACGCTCCCTGCTCACTGGACATTTAACTTCACTTTGCACGGTCCGCCTATGTTTTCATTGAGTAGTAATTGCAAACTGCACAAAACGTCAGACTCGATCCGGCCTCAAGATTCTCTTTCTTTGTCGTTTACATTTTAAAGAATGTAATTAATTATTTTATTATGTATGCCTATTTCACCCACCTGAACCAACCTGCTTTTAATCTGATATTTAAATTTCTATGATCCTACCAACCCTACCCGAGGATCAACTGCAATCCCTGCATCCTTAGTCTCTAGTGTGTCAATATAAAACAGTGCAGGTAAACAGTTAATTTCATTAGACTGTCCCTGTCTGGTGAACACGTGTTTTGTATTATCCAAGCACAGGATTACTCAGAGCCCCAGAAGACATTTAAACATTAAACCATTAAACTGATCCTCATGTGAAGTGTTGGGTGCCCCTGTCATTAGTAACAGTCAGTAGGAAACCTGCTATGGCACCATCTCCTGGCATACTCATGAACATGCAGTAATATTTAAATGCTGTATAATTGGTGCTGTCCATAGACTGGACATCATCACAGCTTCCCAAAAGTGAAGCCAAAGCGTCTCGATTGCCACCTGGTGGTTGACTGCGGTATAGATGATAAATCCCACCTCCTCCATGTTTGTGGATGGGGCATGCATCTCAAAAAGTCCAAGCACAAATGAATTTTTCGTAAATATGTATATTGGAGTGCTATTTTTTTCCAGTTTAATTATAGCACTGTGCATCTAACGCTTAGACTTATTGTGAGGGCCCCCTTTTTAAAATGTTAAGCTCTTATTTTTTTAATCTAAATGACCACTGGTAATAGTTTGAAGTTATGTTTTGGGTTAGTAAAGTTTTTTTCCTTACACAACATTTGTCTATCGGGTTATTGTCTAAAATTTCAACCTGCCTCTCAGCTCATCACGACTCTTTATGTAACCTGCCCACGCTATTAAGTAACCATCTCTCCCTCCCTCCCTGCTCAGATGCCTGTGGTCTGACAGACCCCGTCCACGTGGAGTCTCTGCAGGAGAAGGCTCAGGTGGCTTTGACGGAGTACGAGAGGATGCAGTACCCGAGTCAGCCACAGCGTTTCGGCCGCCTGCTCCTGCGCCTCCCCGCCCTGCGCGCCGTTCCCGCCAGCCTCATCTCCCAGCTCTTTTTCATGCGCCTGGTAGGAAAGACACCCATCGAGACGCTGATCCGTGACATGCAGCTCTCCGGAAGCTCTATCAGCTGGCCCTATGTCCCAGGACAGTAGCGTCCCGCTCACCCTCCCGATGGACGAGGTCTCCCTTTGGGATTAATGACGACAAGGACCCACAGGAAACCTCCTGACTCATCACTATCCATCTGTGTGGTTAACAAACTGCAGTGCCAGCTGGCCTTCACACATACTGTACTGTAACTGCTCTATTCCCCCCTCCCCTTATGAAACAAGCCCTCTGTCTCCACCCGGGCCACCAGAGAAGCACACGGGAGCCAGTGCCAGGCTGGATCTGACTTGTTGCCAAACTGGTTGTTTCGGTGCCAGGTCTCAGGCCAGCGAACAGCTCCTCATGCTGCGCTCCGATATGGCCTCCACAGCCAGTCATGTCACCACCCACCCACCATAGCGACTAAAGACGCTGCAGTTGTCATGTAGAGGGCAGCACCACCCTGCTACAAACACGTCCTGAGTACAAAACTGCCCCGCCACTAAACGTCAGCAGTCGGCTCATTTTCCATGACTCACCATTTGTGAAACAGTGATGTTTTTAATCACGACATTACGATCCTGATCATACTGACTCTTAATGGAACAGTTAAATGTATCAGAAAGCCGTGGTTGTGCTATGAACATGAATATAAGACACAGTACGGGCCTTGCTGTTGAAAGGAGGATTCTGAATCCATCGCTCTCTTACCTCAGTGCTGGAGGAGGAAGCCGACGAACTGCTCAGAAGAATCGGAAACTTAAATACAAAACCAAGGAAAAACTCACCAAAGTCTAAGTAGAAAAGTTACTACAGAAAGCAGAGTGAGAGAAATAGAGATGATGGGACTGTTGTGACCGCCTCACCATCCAGTGAACCATGCATTTAACTTCATTCACAGGGCTCACTGTCGCTGTACGATGTTAAGAACGAAAAGCCACAGTAACACGAGAACGGACTAATACCTCACTAGACATCAGAATGCTTTCGTCTGATATTTGCTAAACACAAACCTCTGTAAATGTCGTTCACCAGAAACCGCCTTCTTTTTTGACAACTGCCTTGTTATTCAGTCTGAATTTGGGACAGCGACAAAACATTAAATGAGTCCTACGAGTGTTACAAACATTCGTCTCGTACCTTTAAAGAAAGAAAAAGCCCCAAAGTGATTTTCATTTGTGTTTTGAATATGAGTTCGACCGAGTTCAGCTATGACATTTTTTTTTTTTCTAGAGAAACATCAGGCTGACGTACAAATTTAAGTTCCAGTACGTTAAGGAAATCAAGATGAGTTCAACAAATAACGCTGGTGATTAGAGAGTTTATAACCAACGCAATCAGTCAACCAGTGCTGTTTCTGGAGGCATTGATCCCCTTGAGAAATGTATTGAAATGTGTGTGTGTGTATATATATTACAGCCAGCTTTGTCCTCTTGCATGTTCAAATGTTGTTTTGGATCTCTGCTAAGTTGAGACTTTCCTTCTTTTACATTCTGTAATTCAAGATTCATTTTAAAGTGTTGCTTTCTCTGTTAGTTCCTAAACGTTATTTTTATTTTTTTTTTCTATATGTATTTACATGAAAAATACCTCTGTTCAGATGTCAACACGGACGCTGACCGTCATGCCATTGTCCCAGCGGCTGTGACGTAGACATGATCTCATATCTAAGACACCGGAGTCGAAGCTGCAGTGAGTGACGACGTTGCGATGAGTGACGGTGCACTTTGAGGATATTCAATGCCAAAATATATCACACAGTCTGTGACGAGTTAAGAGAAGACGGGGCTACCGATTTTGCCGGTCCACATGGATTTTTACCTCAGTTTACGAAGTCACTTGTTGATTTTAACCAAATAAAATCAACTCTAAATAGAACCGTGTTTCAGCATTTACATGAAAATGAACAGATTGGACGTCTTGATCTGCCGCCGTTCTTTCTGAAAGTTATTTGGGTGTTCTTCATTTTAGGCAGCGATTCACACAAACACATGTCGTAGAGAAGAGAGAGAAAAAACAAAATAAATATGCTATTAATGTTTTCTTATCTTTGTGTTACTGAGTTCTTGAGTTTTAAAAATTTCCTGTGTATGGCAATGTTATTAAAAAAAAATCAAAAGATGACGTGTCTTTTGTTACGTTTGTTTTTTTTTGTTTTTTTTTCAAACTACTTGAAAAAGTGTTGTAATTACATCTGTATGAAGAATGCCAAATAAACACTGCAACATGTACCATTGAGGCATAAGTGTATTGATACAATTGTTTTAATTCTTATTTACATGATCAGTGTCATATTTATCCTCATTCACACTATTTCCATCCAAAAAACTTTCATTAGACCCTAAAATGCAATATCTAAACTGCTGCTGAAATGAAACAAACAGGAAAATGTGCAAGGTTCAACAAATTCAAACGTGAAAACTGCCAGTTAGACATTCACAACCACACAGGGTAAAGTCCACAGCTCGCTTTATTCTGACGGCTGCAAAGGTAATAAAGTTCACATAGCTTCACAGAGCTGAGGTTCAGTTTCTGTCGTGTTGGGATGGGCTGAACTGTTACGATTCAAACAGCAGTGAAACTGTATTGTACTGTCATTGTTCATCCTCAGTCGTGTGAACCGGTCACTGACACTAACAAAGACCCTGGTCGTAGATCTTTACCAGACGCTTGATGTGGAAAAGCTTTTGTCGAAGTTGTTTGCTCTGCTTCTTTTTGGCTTGATAGTCCGGTGTCTATGGGAGAGAGAAGATATTTAACTATTAACATGATCAACTCTAGTAGTAGTAGCACTGGAGACATTTTCAGACACAAACCGTAAAATGTCAGGGAAAATTGGGTCTGGACATTTCCAGGAGTTTGTCACATATGCAGAAAAACACCAGGAGATAGTCTGGTTCAGACACATTCATAGCAACACGTACAATGTCAAACAGTTTTATAGTTTCACATGATGCCACAGATCTAAATGCACTCACCCTTTTCAGGTACTTCAGTCGGTTATACTCCTCCGCCACACCCTGACAATAGAAACACACATTCTATCATAACTGTCCTGAAATGATGTCATTAAAAATGTAAGTACTTTCGGAAAAAAAATGTAGCACATGATCTAGTTCATCTTCAACCCTAATGACAAAAACACACAAACACAGATGAATAAATAAATGATCTGCACATACAACTGAGTGAAATCTGTCTCTGTTATTCATGAGGACAGTATGTTCTCCCAGCTGTGTTATCCCACCCTCCTGTTCACCTGGTATTTCACGGAGCTCTCGTCCAGCGCGTCCAGTTCTCGGCTCAGCTTGTGCATCTGGTCACTGATGTTGTCCATGTCGGCACAGAGTCTCTTGTAACGGGCCAGATCAGAGTCGAACTCCCGCTTGTACTGCTGCCGCTGCTCGTCTGAGGTTATCTCTGGGTACAGCCTGGAGCGGGATATTAATATGGAGACATGGAATTATTATTAAATAAAAACCATTATGTGGGCTGTGGCAAATATAGAGGGGAAAGCCTTATTAACTTAAAGTCACTCAAACAGTCGGCCATCTTAAAGACACTGGTGATAATTAACAGTGTTTGTGCTTTTACAGCATTTTTATCAAATAGAATGAAAACTGTGTTTCGGACACAACACAGTTTCACGTAAATTAATTATTACACTAAAAGAAACAGACTATTCTTAAATTTGGGCTTGACCAATCTTTAAAAAATATTGACAATGATGCTGTTTAATAAAATGAAACCCTCTACACTAAAAGCAGCAGAGCAGTGACCCACCTGTAGAGATGAGCTGTGTGATCCTGGTCCAGTTCATTTCCGGTGTCTCCTGTGGTGTATCCGGTTTCGTACTGGGACTCAACCATCTCCTGAGCAGCGGGCCGCGGCTCTCGATCTCTCCTCTCTTTCCTCCTCACATGATGAAGAGGAGGTTTTCGGACGCTGTCGGCCTCGTCCGAGGAGCTGCTGGAGTAAACCGTGACCCTGCTGTTCTGGTACAGAGGCTCAGCACTCTCACGGTTACTGGCGTCAGCAGAGAAACTAGGGGAGATGCCACATGTGTAGATGAGTAAATGCACATACGTGGTTGGACATATACAGCCACGTTCATACACACTTTATAAAACATTTTAACCAGAGATACCAAACATTATTGGTTTTCATGAATAAGAGGCCACATATATGACATGCTACATTGCTCCGGTGCTGGCAGGTTGAAGCAGCTAAAATTCTAACCTGCTGGTGGCGCAAGAGGAAATGTCTGGAAATCAAGTCTTTTTTGGCACTGTGAATGTTCCCTACACAAATGTCATGACATCCATCAAACAGCTGTTGAGATATGTAAGTCTGGACCAAAGTAGATGACTGACAATCAAACAACAGGCCAACACCCACAGAGTCACATCACCAGCGTCACAAGATTTCACCTAAAAACTGTTCACAGAATCTTTTACTCAAGTGTTTGTATATAAAAGTGGAATTATTATGAAAGTATGAGTGCTGAGGTAAACTAATGAATGTTTCCGAGCCCATTCTGTGACTTTTTCCAATATGAAATTAAACATCACGACATACTTCTTTCACACAGCTTAAGAGTAAACCAAAATAAACAGATCCTCACATTTATCCTCATTGTGTCATGTTTAAATCCTCCCCACCATACTGTGGCTGTGGCCATCTCTCACCTGTTGCTTTTATATTGTCCCTCGCTGTGGATGCTGACTGTCGCGTTGCTATAGGAGACCACGCTGTTCTCCACCCTGAGGTCAGGCGCCCCTCTCTCTGACACAACAACAGTCGGTGCATGCTGTGTACTGCGCATGTCTCCATCAGCGTTCACCTGAGACAACGTCAAGAAAGTGAATTCAGCGTCAATTAGTTCAATAGTGACCCTGTTTCATTTGATTCTGTTTATGTGGAGACGATAGAAAATCCACAACATCAGAAAACACAAATTATGTGATCTGTACGGCTTTCAGTATTCTGAGGCTTGAAACCACATTTAGCACCATGACGTACACAAGAAAATCCTGAGGAGGATTCGAATGCATTTTTTATGCCGGAAAAACAAGAACAGTTTCTCTACTTAATCTGTCAAATGAGCAGCAAACGGAGGAGTTGTTTTTACACTGATGAGCACAATGATGAGAGAGACCGTGTTAGTGCCAGACATGTGCACACGTAGCCAGACAGATACAAGGACACACACAGACACACGGCAGAAAAATAAAAGGCACCCATCAGCCCTGCGGAGCAGATGCCTCTTCCTCCAGGTTTCCAGGATCATCGGTGTCTCATCTCAAATATTTTCTTTCACCAACTATCGGAGCAAAATGTGAAATTGAAAACACTGTGTTACCCTGTGTGTTACAGGGTGTGTGTCTGTATCACCACAACAGATTGAGACCTGGGTATCAAACATTATTGCTGTTCCATCTTTTCCTTCTTCATCAGGTAAACATGCAGCAGAGAACCAGGGCTCTTTTTTCTCTCTCTGTGCTGATCAAACAGAACATTTTCACACCACAGCTCCATTAAACACACACAACATTACAACTACCATGCATGGCCTCAAGAAAACACCCTTTAAATGAGACAGACCACAGCTGCATTGTACCTCACATATACTCTGCTGTCACACTGTTTAATGCATCATTAATGACTTCTAGTCTTTGACCTATTTCTGGATCGGAGTGGAGCCACAAAGGATGAGGATCCAGTGAGCTAATGTGAGCGTCTGGAGGAAGCAGCCTGTGATACGGATCTCATGAATGTGGAGGCGGAGGACGATCCGCCGTGTGGAAAAAGAAAAACCTCACAGAAACTGCATGGAATGTGTAAAGGTGCTGTGACTGCTGCGTGATGTTAATCACCATACTGCTGAGATTTAAAAATATCATGAATTTACATTGGTAAGTGATGGATCCGAACATTTTTCCAAAAACCCAAAGATATTCAATTAAGAGTGATATGAATACAATCTTACTGTTAAGGAGTTGTGCAGCAAATGCTTTGTGTTTTCAATACATTTCAAATTCAATATTTTTGATGCTCACTATCACTTTGACTCATCATTTCAGCCTTTTTCAAAGTTTACGTTGTGCAAATCCACATTCTCACAGAATACCTCTCCATGTGTTTGCATCCACCATCTGAGTGAATGTGTTCTCTGCGGACGAGCCGCACACCACTTCATGTTTCTCCCCTTTAGTTCTGTCCTGCTTTTTGACTTTGCTTGTATGATTCAATGCAAGCAACACATGCAGGAAAATGATGCAGTGCTTCTTTTTAATGTATGTATCCTACGCTCCTCTCTCATTGGCCACCGTTTCCGCATGCGTTAGATGAAAATGTGGCACAAAACACAGGGAAATTGATTCTTTGCCAGGTGTCTCATCCGCACCAGTGTGTGGCAGCCGCTTCACAAACTGAATCATTTAGCGCCACCGTGCTCTGTCGGGTCTCCCACGGCAACACAGAGGCAACTCAAGCCTTTTTATACATTATACATTCCACATACATTATATATGCCTCCCTGCAAGGCAAAGCATCTTCACCGAGATACAAGAGTGTCCCAGAATAAGACGTGTGCGTCTCGATGAGGCGTCTCGCTACCCACTCTACAGTGATAGGCAGTATGTAGGCCAAGGCCTCACTGGATAAACTGACTGAAGATGTTTCTCCCCTTTTCCGTGATGAGTCATGATGGACATGATACATTCATAGTACACTGCAACGCTAATAAATGAATCGCTGCTAAATACCACGTGAGGCCACGGCTGTGAAGAGCAAATAGCACAGCTTTCACAAAGGTTCTACAACCATGAGTACCTGGTAAAGGTGGATGCTCCTGATAGCATTTAGCAAGATATTTAACAAGATATTTCTGGAACACAGAGTCATGCATATCTTTTACGGAAAATAAAGCTTTTTCATGTGAAATACACCCCACAGGCCACCAAAATGCAAAAAGGGAAGATTGTTTTTTGGTTGGGGGCATTTTTCTTCTTTTTTACATATCTTTTCAAATGTAGCTTTTACAGGCACCTGCATGATACCCGTCTGCTTTATGTCAGTCTCCTTTGTCTCCTTTGTCTACACAGAGGTTCACATTTGACCTACAGCATGTTGTAAAGAGATGATTTGGCCCTAAAGCTAAAAAACTGGAAAATGTTTTTAGAGATTTTTTAATCCTCTTGTAAAAAATCCCCCTTTTCTCATGTGGATGTAATGTGTTGATGCTTGAAATGGTTCCACCAACGTCCTACGCATTCACAAAAGTAGCTTTTCAGATTCCCACTCACAAGTTGTCACTGCTGAGTGGGGAGGTGCCCACCTTTGATTAGAGGGTGGAAACCTTTTCCAATATATATGAAGGTCATGACATAGAGACGTCCCGAACATTTGTCTCTACGTAAGCATTGGCCCTGCTAGGTTCAAGACAGTTTGAAGCACTAGGTGGCGTTATGAGCCATTTCCAACCCACAGCTTTTTTTTAAATGAATTTGGTAATAAATGTGCCATAAAAAACAGCAATAAAGTATTTCACCATATAACAGTCATATAATTATAATAATTTAAGAGTTAAAGTGTTAAAGAAATAGTTCACCCAAAAATGAAAATTCACTCATTATCTACTCGATGGAGCGGTGGGTGAAGTGTTTGAGTCCACAAAACAGGTTTCAGGGGTAGGAGTCGCCATTTACTTCAATTGCATTGGATTTGGCTGTTTACCCCTGAAACTCCAAAAGTGTTTTGTGGACTCAAACACTTCACCCACCCCCTCCATCGGCATAGTGGTGAGTAGATAATGAGTGAATTTTAATTTTTAGGTGAACTATCCCTTTAAGCGTTTCCTCTTTGGATGAGAAACACAATGACTCATTTACACAGTTTATCACTATCCTTTAAAAACGTGTGACCAGGAAATGTGTGTGAGATAAAAAACCTGTTCAAACAAGGTGTAATTTGACACCTGGCTCATTACTTTAAAAGAGTCTCGTGACCTCTGTCCTTTCGCAGGAGGTCCTGAGGTGTTTCTTGTGAATATTATGTGGTTTCTGTGCCGTCGTTATCACTTGTTGGGTTAATGATCAGTCAGAGTGAAACCTGGGTGTGCCGACAGATAAACACCGACGGTCTCTGAGTCAACAGCAACAGGTAATGTGAGCAGGTGAAACCCTGCGGCCACTAAAAAGACACCAGAATCATAACAACGAGTTCATATCAGCCCTGAGACGAAATATGTGCTGGAAAAGACCAAAGATGAGGCTGCAAGAAGTTATGTAACTCTCCCTGGAAGTAATACAGAAACAAACAGAAGCAACATGGCCTCCAGATCTTTTATCGACTCAAACTAAATCCAAGAACTTCTCATGCAAACATATTTGCAAACAAGTAATTAAGGAGAACTTGTGAGTGGTCATAAGAGTCACATGAAATTAGTGTCATTCAGGTCATGTTTTTCACAAATGGATTGTATACAGTTTGAAGTAATTATAAATAAGGGTTAGGGTTAGGGTTAGTAATATAAATAATTCTAAATGTATTCATCCATCCATCCATCTCTATACAGTTTATCCTTTGAGGGTCCCAGTGGGGGCCGGAGCCAATCCCAGCTGACATTGGGTGAGAGGTGGGGTTCACCCTGGACGGGTCATTAGCGTATCACAGGGCCAACATACAGAGATAAACAACCATTTACTCGTGCACAGCAAAATTGTACAGTTGTTGGCCTGCTTCTTGTACAAGGCATGCATGGAGGAGATGCCTGGCTTGACTTGTCAAGTGTTAATTGTCATCTTGCAAGCTATATTCAGATCAGTTACCTAAAATTCACAACTGTTTCCAGATGATTGATATTATGTTTAAATTCCCTGGCTCAAGAGACGTCTAGTCAACCTACAGACAAGACAGGAGCTAGCATACAGATAGCAACATTTGAGATAAGAAGATAAAATTGAAGTTGCCAACTGTCAACTCGCTAATTGACTTATGTTTTCTAATGCTGTTAAAATACCACATGAAGAAATAAATTCTAAAGAGGGAGCGTTTCACTAACCCAGTCCTGCACGTCTTGCCCCTCCGCAGGTCTGACCATTGGATCGTCCCAGTAGATGTTAGCCTTGCCGTGGCGCCAAATCTTGCTGCGGGTCTTGTAGGCGTAGTAAGCAGACAGGGACAACGCCAACACCACAATCAGACCCAACACTAACGCTACCGCCTGAGGGAAGAGGGTAAATTATATGGACCAGAAAGCAATCGAAAACACAGAGGTACTAGACTAAAACAGAGCAATTGAGCGAACCTCTTCAGGGTCCATGTAGCAGTAGTGGTGCAGGTATTGATTGTACATGGGGAAACCGCCTGGAAACCCTGCTCCCACGCTGCCGCTGAGGCTGGGGCTGCCCTGGATGTTCTGGCACATCATCAGCATGGGGTTGTACAACATGCTCTGTGAGCTCTGAGACATCGGGTTCACGCCAATCACAAAGATGATGTCGATGATTCCCTACAAAGACACACAGGCTCCATCACACCATTGATTTGTTCAAGTATTTTCACATTAGATACTACATACCATCACATTTTTATATTTTCTGCTTTTCTTACCAAGTGTAATATCTGAAGGTCACATGTAATAGTATCACTGTGTCTCAGTGTCGGCTAATGGAATACGAGCTATGGACAGAACAGCAGTGAGATTTGATAGGACTGCGTTTGTTGACCCGGTCATTTTGATATTTCCGGCTGAGGCTAAAGTTCATGAGTTAATTTCATCTTTCATTTCATTCTTTTCATCAACAGTGGATCACATGAGTAAGTCTATTGTTTTGATTTTATAACCATCTCACAGCTCTCATAGAGTAAAAGCTGCATGGATCAAGTGAATATTGACCAGACACATTTTTAAAGGAATTATTATGTTGCCTTGTAATCTGCTGGTAACTGGGAAATAGGCAACTGTTTGATTTTTGTATAGCAATAATATGTAATAATATGTCAATGTTGTGTTCACAGCTTGTTTCCAGTTACTGCAGGTTTAAAGTAATGGATTCTGCCATGTTGAACCTCCATGTTTCTACAGTAGCCCAGAGTGGACAAACCAAACCAAACTATATATTGGTTTGTGTCTTTTGTCTTATGTCTCATTTTACGTACCCTGAATGCCACTGTAGTTTTCCCATACATGCTGGGAAGGGGAGTGTGGGATGAGGGATGGAAATATGCAACTTCACCTCTAATGCCTCTAAAATTTAAAGACTGAACTCAGCGGCAGAGATAATGATCAGTCATCATTTCATGCGAGGCAGACTCACCTGAAGCACGGCTAAGATGATGTCACAGATGAACACAGTCAGGTAAAACCTGCACCCCCTCGTCGCCCTGGACCGCGAGAAGCTCCCCACCAGGAAGCCCAGTGAAACCAGGAAGTTGATGGCTGCCATTGAGATCATTGCCGACTTGGCGGACTGTGGCGTCATGTAGGAGCCGCCATATCCGTAGCTGCCTCCGTAATATCCAGACCCGGTCCCTACAGCGCCACCCGTAGCCCCAGCAGTGAAACCCCCATACCCAAATCCATTCATATCCCACACCAGGGTGGAAGCCACGCAGGCGAAGATGAGGAAACACATGAGCACGGTGGCGCCCTGGAAGGTTTTGACAAACCCCGGTGGTGAAAACCAGCGGTAGAAGTGTTGGGGCCTCCCCTCCATGTGGTGGGAGTCTGGAGGGAGATGGTAGTTGTACGGGACATACTGGCTCTGAGGGGAGTGGAGGCTCCTCGGGGGATAGAAGTTTTGAGACACGGTGCTGTACGGTGGGCTGTAAACAGGGGGGCTGTCATACATGGTGGATGTAGCTTCAGTTTCATCTGGAAGAGAAAGGAAACACAAGATTAAATCAATTCTTGGTAAGAGTATGTCCTTGTTACACATTGTAATATCAATGCATAACTCAAGCCGTTTTCAGACATGATCTCTAGAGGTTTTCTAGAGTTTTCTCTGGGGAAAAAACTTCCACAACAAGGACCTGACGTATAATTCGGCTGTAGACATCACAGTGTTTTGTGTACAGCATATTGCCACTAGTGGCGGCTGCTATCTACTCAGATCTTGTTGTCTTTTGAAGTTGATGTATTTGTCAGTGTCTTCTTCATGTATGCCTCATCTTTTCATACAGAGAATTCTTTTACTTTCTTCTATTTTCCCGCCTCATTCTCATATGGGCTCACTCTGACATTTTACGGACACTTTATTGCAGGAAAGGTTCCAGAAAATGTCTGCATCAAGTGACTCGGACATTTGTGTTCTCACATACAACCCCTCTGGAACATTTCTGGAAAACTTCTGGAGTTCAGTGCATGTCTGAAAGCAGCTTTAATATTGACATTTACAGCTTTAAAGGGGCCAAATAATCAAATTCTAACCCTGCGTTGTCTCATTCCTCTGTTTTGATGCGTAAATTGACTTTTAAAGTTAATTGTGCAAATAAAGAAAATGATAACTGACTCCAAACTTTTTTTTTTGTTGATTTGATGTAACTCAGTTAAAGTTTTGAACCCTCTGTCCTGCATATCATACACCCCCGCCTTTCGTTCACCTCAGCCCATCCCTGAACCCTCTGTTCGGTATCGCTGACCCTCACTTCATCACTCCCGAGCAACTCAACCCAGCGGCCTTCAATAATTCAGACCGACAGCCGATAAGAGGCGAGCCGGGGCAGCCACGCGTGGTGTTTACTGCAGGGGAAGAACCACAGACAGTGTTCCCTCCCTGTGCCGCAGCTACAGTATGTTAGGTTACCTGTGTGTACCTGCTGAGTGTCAGCACCCTGACAGAGAGCGCTGAGGGAGCTATGAACTAAACCCAGTCAGCCGTGGACGAGCTTGTTTGTGTTTTTGATCATTTGCATATTTATTTAACTTTGCAAAGAAAGAAAAACAAAACACAAACAACATATAACTTTCTTTTTAATCATAACCCAACCAAAGTGATGGTTGGCTGCTAAGAATTGGTTAGCTTATTAAACCAGTCGATATGAGCCTTTCACAGAGATCATCTGAGCTTCTCTGTTTGCCAATTTAAATTTTACATAAACAATGGAGAAGAGACGTGCATTTATGTTTACATTTGACCTTAATTCAATATCTATGTTTTTGTGTTTTCTTTTTATCTATACCAAAATATGTGGTTAATCTGTCAATTATCAAGCCTCAGTTACATTTCCTTGTATCATTGCCAAATATTCTAAATATATATCAGATCATTATCAACATTAACAGGGCTCTATTTTTAATCTATCCCCATTCTCTGCTTCATCCACATGAAAATACATGGCAGTGATATGGATGTTGAAATTCTACCGGTTTTCCCGAACGCTTTTGAGGTTTAATTATTAACACATGAAAGTCCAAACTTTCAACAGGTCTAACTGAACAAACACGACAGAAAATATCCATTTAAATGTTGTAAGACTTCACAAAACAACCATTCAAAACCTGTATATTACAGAACTTACCCAAACACCAGAGGAAAATGATCTTCTGCTGTGCACCAGTCCAGCTCAGCCGCCCTCATACCTCTTCATTCATGTACGTCTGTTAAAAGCTTTATACTTCACCTACTGTCATAAACCTCATCACTGTCTATGGAGACTTTCTCTTGTAAAAAAAAAAAAAGCTTGTAAATGAAAGTTACTGTTCTGCCTGAGTCACAGTGGAGCAGCAGAGGGACTGAGTCCCAGCAGAGAAACTCTTCACCTGCCTCTCACGCACCTGCTGCTCCCACTGCAGCCTCTCTGACACTGATACAGACTGCTGCTCAACACAGACAACACTCCAGTCTGCACAGGGAATATTTGAATTACTTTATGTGATTGTAAACGGTCTATCTTTATGAAATACTGAAACGGTTGATTGATTGGTGGATCAACAATTAGAATTAAATTGATTAATAGAAATAAATGTGTACTTTTATATTTAAATGTTTTCTATTTAAACTAGCTAGTGCAGTGCCCATTCTAAACCTGCTTGTTTGTAATAGACTGTTACCTTGTCCTGTGGAATATTATGTGCAGAGCTTTTATTTAACAGTGCATGTGCAGAGTGAAGTTAGAAAACATTTATCCTACCTGATTTATCGGCACTGGTCACTGGTTTATTTAAATGTTACACATTTTAGTATTGAAGGTATCGCATGTCCAAATCACACCATATTCTGCATTGCAATTTTCAGGGTCAATGAATGAATGCTTCCCGCAGAGACAGAAATATATATATATATATATAGATATATATATAATATATATATATATATATATATATATATATATATATATATATATATATATATATATAAATAATTGATCACTCATTCCAAAACAAGATATTTGAAGATGTTGCCTCAGGCTTTACAAAAGTCTGATAATTTTATTGACCAATCAATGAATTGAGAAAATGATTTGCTGATAGAAGATTATTATTGGGTGGCATGGCTTCTCACAGCAAGAAGGTTTCCGGTTCGGTTCACTGGTCAAGGTGTCTTTCTGTGTGAAGTCTACCAGATTACTTAACTCATCACTTTAACGGTTTTAAATACTTCACAAGTGCCAGTAATCACAACCTTCATTTGACCTCATGCTGCACCAGTACTGTGCACAAGGACAGCGACATTAAAAACTGTTAATAACTAAAGAAAACCCATTGTAGGCCAAGTAACAATCACATTTTGTTAACATAGGACCAACAATAGTACAAAGTGAAAATAATAAACTGCACACTAAATGCAAGGGAAAACAACTTTATTGTACAATTTTTTACAATTGCTTCATGTAGAAAAAATTTGATTATTGGCAGAACTTGAATCTTAAAGCATACACGGAATCAACAAGGACACCTGGTGCAAGTAGGTTGTGTTTGGCCTCCCTTTTTTCTTCATGTGTCACTTTGTCATTGTTTCCTGGTCAAAAGTGTGGATCCTGTTTTTGAGGTGGCTTAATTTGGCCTTCAGATAGTCACAGCGTTCCTTCTTCTCCAGGAAGGCAGGGTCCTGTAAACCAACAGACGCACAAAACAATCTAATGATTAGTGGCTGCAAACTTAATTACCCAAATCTGTCTTTTCAATTTCTCTTTCCCTCTGTCGGCTGAAGTCTCGTCTGATTCACTCTGTAATGTAGCTGCAGCATTAAATGACTTTTTCCAGAGTTAACCACATTTCATAATGGAGATGGCATTATTCGCATCAGTGGGCAGCTTTATTGAAAAAGAGCAAACATTACACCTGAGTGTTTACACAACAGTAGCAATCCTAATA
Source organism: Hippoglossus stenolepis (assembly GCF_022539355.2). Taxonomy (NCBI): domain Eukaryota; kingdom Metazoa; phylum Chordata; class Actinopteri; order Pleuronectiformes; family Pleuronectidae; genus Hippoglossus; species Hippoglossus stenolepis. Next base: position 9,888,309 of record NC_061493.1, read on the forward strand.
CATCTATGATTTAACCGTCATGATTGGAAAATAATTCTTTCATTATTACAGCGCGAGCAGACACAGAGCAGGCTGGAGCCCCTTCATTTTTCACAAAATCCATCACTTACAATCTTTTTCTGCCGATACTTCTTCAAAATGCTTTGAATCCTCCGTCGATCCTAAAGGAAAAACAAAATGATACACAACAGAATATGATGTGAAACATACAATAGTCTGCATTGTACAGAAACAAATTTATAGGTCATTTGTAAGTTAGTGACCATTTGACCACAAATTATCTCTTGGAATCATGTCAGAGAAATCGATTATATAATATATGCAAGTTGTTAAATACAGTTGATCACTTAATCCATCTCACCTCGTGGCTTCGTCCCTCTCTGAGGACTCGTGTCATCGTGGCGTCCAGCTCTCGGAACTTACCGAGCGTGGTGCTGATGTCTCGGTAAAGGTCTTTGTATTCCTGATACTGGTCACCGAAAACTGCTTTGTACTTCTCCCGTTCTTCCACAGAGCTGATCTCTGGATACTTCCTACAGAGAGAAGTGGCATCACATGGGGACAACAACAGACCATCAAGTATATATGGAGTGTGTGAAAAATAGAATTTAATGTACATAGAATGTACATAGTTGCTTTAAATGTTCACTCACATGATGTAGTCTGCTATGATGAATGTTTTTGGATTGTATTCAGACGTCGTGTCTCTCTTCAGACTGACTGGGTTCTTGTGGACCTCAGGGACAAGTGCATGTGGACCGATATGGTCTTTATTCAGAGATTTATCCATTTCATCGTTGAACGATATCCGTTTTGTTTTGGGAGCGGCCAGTGGGACGGACTGGTGAAACTCCCCCTGACGCTAAAGGTCAAAGAGAAAGAGCATTAGTCAGAAAAATCTAAACCAACAAATGAATAATGAATGAAGACGCTCTCAGAGAATCCAAGGGTCAAATTATCAGTTACATTGTCAGAGAAAATAAAAATATAATTTATAAAAAACAGTCAGTGGAAAAAAGAAAGAGCCCCCGTTCTTTTGCTTTGACAAGTGAAACCTCTGAAGCTGCATTCCCTCGGCAGAGAGATGGAATTAATTATTGTGCTGCTCACTCCTGACCTCTCAGCCTCTTATTTCACATCCAATATTGTAGCTGACCATGCGGTTTCTCACCCATAGGTGTTGACTGTGATGCCTGATAACATGGACTCCATTTGCAAACAGTAATGAGCCTGGTAATTGTTGAGGGGAACAATCCCAAACTCTTGGACTTTTTAACTTTGTATTTTATATCTATATAAAAAAAAGGCACAACTTCTTGTCAGCAGCTGGCACAACAATAAACAGACATCCGTCACAGTGCTTTATAATATTGTACCGAATGTATGTTGAATGGATCAGATCCCTCATTGTCAGTTACTTGTAGTGGTTCCCTCTGTTAGAAGCAGACTTCTCTGGTGATAACAACAGCACTTACATGTATAACTGTGTTTCCTATAATTCAGAATCCGCACAATACTACCACCTTTTTTGACGTGGTCAACAAAGTCAAGAAAAACTGTTTGCAGCTTTGGGACAAACCCTGGCCGACTGCCACAGCATCACCCAGCAGGAAAACGCTGACATATCAATACTGACAGGCAGCATGCTCCCTGCAGATTGTCTTGACTGACTCTATTTTATTGGATTGGTCTGCCACTGTTATTTTTGGGGGTTGTTGCAGACGTGTTTGCAATCAATATTAGTATCGTTTACTGTTGTCTGCAATAAATGTGGCATTTGATATGACACAAATACCTGAAATAACCCCATAAGATGACAAACTGGGCAGAGTTATGCCAAAACCCCTATCTCACTCTGAAAGGCATGAATCGAAGACAGTTACGAGTCTCGCAAAAGAAAAGAAATAAAACATGGGCAGAATATTTACTGAATCTGAGAGAGAAACCTGGCAGAGTGAACAATTTTCACATTTTTCAAAGGCCTTACCTGGTTGACGATATTTCTAAACTGGATTCAAAAGGAGCACTTACGGTGGCCTAGACGTCTCACACAAGCCACAACACAATCGTAAAAGCCATAACCCAACTGCAAAAGCCACACAATAGAATCACTACCACAACGGGAGTGAGCGACAAAAGATGTTGACAATGATAAGATTATAAAAGATAATGGAAGTGAATGAACGTGTTTCCGTTGTCTGGCTTTTGCGTTTTTTTTGTGACTTTTACATTCTTGTTGCTATGCACTTAATGTCCGGCCACCGTAACCACTTCACGTAGGAACCTTGGAAATTTAAACGTGACAAACTGAAAAAATAAGACTTAATATTTTAACTCTACCTCATTCCCCAAGTGCTCCCTCTCCCTACGTGCAGCCTCATGCCTCCACATCTTCAGACAAACCAGGAAGCTTCCCAGATACAGAGCCATGTTGATGAAGACGAAGGCCGTCCCCGCCATCTGTCCCCCATCAACCCGACACAGGTTGGCCATGATGGGGTTGACGCCTATCGTCATGTAGCACAGCCCCCCACGGTTCAAGTCATTCAGGTATACAATCCCCGCCGCCATGTAGAGCATGAACAGCGCCACGTTAATGAAGGCTTCCGTCAGAGGCCACCAGGGGGCATCAAGGAGGATGGTGCGATAATACATCGTCATCCCCACCACCAGGAGACAGAGGGTAATGATCCAGGTGACTCCAGCTACAGCCAGGATGAAGGGAGTCATGGGGCCTCTGTAGCTGTATCCGGACACTCCGAGCCCGTTGTTATACGCACCGTTATAGAGTCCGTACATGTTGGACCACTCACTGTCTTTCTGGATGTAGGCGATGACACAGGCGAAGACCATGCCCCCAAACAGGAGCTGAAGTCCGGCCAGAAGTCGAAGGAGGCCTGGCCAGGATTTCAAGTAGGAGTACTTCAGTCTGTAGACCTCCAGCTTCTCAGCGTAGTACTCTGCAGGGTGGATGCTGCTGAGCAGAGACTCCTCTCCTGGGCCTCGTTCAAACAACCCATCAGTGGGGCTCTCCCTTAGCAAAGGCTTATGGGAGTTCTGGCTGGACTCGCTCAGCGATTCCGCCCAGTTCTTGCGCTCAAGCAGTGGACTTACAGGAGGACTCACCCTGGTCCCGTTAGGAAGGATCTGGATCCCCGTCGTGCTGGTTTCAGAGTCGCTCTCTCTTCTCCATTTATGGAGGATGCCCCCCCATGACTGAGGGATGAGGGACTTTAGCTTGTCCTTCATGCTCCCTTTTTTGTCATCATCCTCTCCTGCGTACGGTGGAGTGCTGGATGTGCGGCCCGTGGAGTTTCCATCCTCAGTGATATCATCTGGTGTGGGTGTGTGAGTAACCCACACAGGCACCGGTGGATCAGTGACGGAGTTCCTCTTACTGGAGGAGGACCCGGCCTCACTGTCAGGCTCTTGTCCCTTGAATCTGCTGCTCCAGCTCTTCATGCTGAAGTCTGATTCTGATGATTCATCGAGACAGACGTAATCACAGAATCCTTATGAGACATGGGGAGGGAGAAACTGCACAGGGAAGAAAGACAGATTAATAGTTCTATGTAGTAAGAATGCAAACATATCATAATCATATGCTCTGAAATCGATCATGTTTAACAGTATTCAAATGTTTATTTGATTCAAAACAAAACAGCGCAAGAGTCAGATTATGAATTTAATTCTACCTTCCATAACCCTGATAATTTGTTCTCCAAGATAGAAACAGTCTTCTTTCTAAATCTACAAACTTGAACAGCTTATCGTAGTGTGTTTACATACATTTATATTAAACAATTTTTGTAATTAATTTTTCGTTATATTCCATTTTTCCTTTCGATTCCAAATTATATGGAAAACAATTAGTGTGCACTTTTAACTGGCATTAAACTTCTTGGGTCCCTTGACACAGACACAAAACACTGACATCAATGCTGAGGTGGATGAGGAGAACTTGACTATTTGCAACAGTAGCATTTAATCAGAGCAGAGTTTGTGTCCATGTTATTGTAATATACTGTATATATGATGTATATATGTAAGACCAAATAGTCGCTCTCTGTAACCAACAAATGTTCTTTTCTTCTCCAGCTTGTCTGCCATTTGCTTCGAGTGAAAGTGAACCTAAATATTACATTTATGGTCCAGTAAACCAAAACAAAATGCTGAAAGACTTTATCGTTTTGAGAAATTCCTCTCACATACATTATACTCATCTGATCCATTGTTAGCAACAATATTGTTTATAGGAGCTGAATGCTTGATATACTCATAAAATCTGTTACATGGCCTGTATATAAATCACAATTTAACGCAAGAGATCCACATTTTTATTTGGATCTGCACCAAATTGCACACACATAAATATGTTTAATTTCTTTTGATCAAGATCCATGAATTATTCTCTAATAGATCAATGAAAATGTCTCGCAGTGTGTAAGAAAGTGAATAATGATTCCTGGATCTACCCCCTGATCCCTCATTTTTGCATAATCCTGCTAACAAACAAAAAAAGCAGAAAATAACAAACTCCACGGCTAAGATAACAAACATCTATTACCTTTGACAATCTTATATCAGCTTTACATGGTTAAGTATGCAGAGTCATTTAACCAGTCAAATATAAAAGTAATAAAGGTCATATTCATAGTAAATCATAATGTGACAAGAGGCAAGTTTTAAAAGTGTTCTTATTGAATGTGATTCAAAGGAAACCTATGATGCCTGTAAAAAGATTGTTAAAACACACATGCACCGTTTGTAAGATGGTTACCTGCGATGTGAAGTGTTGAGTATGTGATCGGCGGCACATGGCCCAAAACAATGTAACAGCGTGTGTCACAGTGTGTAACTGCAGCACAGCTCAGGCTGCACTAATGACAGGAGAGTTTAAGTTGAGCTGTGACTCAGAGAGCTGCTGCATGAGCTCTTAATACACCAACAGTCATGACACTGTCACAGCATATCACCGTGGAAACACATTAATAACACACATTAATAACCTTAAAATAATGATTTAAAAGAACACCAGCCTTCCTTACCCGTTTGACCCAGACTCGTCCCTCAGGTTGATGTTTCTCGTAGGACTTTTGAGTGTTTGTTTTTAAATGGAACAGGAACTGATACCTACTGTAAAATGGCCGCTGTGTCCGCCAGGCCCACTCAGCTCAGCCTCTTCAGTCTCTCAGGTGACTCACTCCTGGTGCTGGACGCTGTGTTCAGCGCACGCAGAGCGATTGGCCAGTGTGTGTGTTTGTGTGTGTGTGGAGGGGGGAGTAAGAGTTTAAACATTAAACCTGAGCCGCCCCTGTACTGGTGCTGACTGGCACTACTAGGTTAATCTGTGGGAGAGAGAGAGAGAGAGAGAGAGTTAGAGTGTAAGAGGTGAAACTGTTGACATTAATAAAATGGAGGCGAGTAGGTGGTAAGTTAACCTGAAATGATGCATGTAGCCCACAACATGAGCTTCAGAAGGGCCTGGGCGTCCATTTAGGCTGCTGGGACTGCCGATTCTTGATATTTTATTGATAAGAAATTGGTATAAAAAAGTATAATCCACTCATACATTGAAGTTCTGCCTCTAAGACTCTGTACAGTGCAGCTAGCAGCCCAGCATGGTGGTACTTTACGCAGTAAGGATATCACTTTAGACCATCAAAAAACATCAAGGAGATTACACTTAGTTTTAGAGACAAGCATGTGTTTGATATCAGCTCCACACGATCAATTACATCTCATATCTAAGATCTGTGAAATACTGCTTTATCATCCTGTTATGAATAATTCATTCTTATCTCCACTGTGTCAGTGTTATGTAGCCAGAGAGAGAGAGAGAGCGAGAGCGACAGAGAGAGAGCGGCAGTGTTCGGCACTAGAGGGCAGCAAGCTCCCATGTGTTCTCTCTGACTGCTAATGACCAACTCTCACTCCTACTTTTATTTCATCCATTTTCCATCTTTACCATTTATTTGATCTTTTCTCTTCCGTACTGTTTTCATTCCCGGCCAGTGCACATTAAATAGAAATGTGCTTTCTTGTGACTTTTCATCAAGATTCAAGGTACAGTGTGATTTGAGGAGTTGAGTTCAATGCAGAGGCCAGATATAAAAACCACCGCAACAACCCAGATGGAGTTTTAGGTTGATTTATTTATTTTTCTTTAAAGCACAATGATCAATATGCAGCTCAAACTGTGCTCCAGCTGGTGCAGGCTCTAGGCAAAGGAAACATGATGGTTAATTAAGAGATCCAATGTATTTGCCTCCAGTTACTCAACATAAAGAGGGAAAATGCTGGAAGGGAGCCCTTCAAACCTCTCCCTCTCCGGCTGGTTCTCCTCATCAGGTTAGCTCCGTCTTATCCAATGGCCCCCGTCTTTGCCGGTGGTCCCTCCTGAAGAGATCCACACATTCCACTTCACAGAGGGTTAAGCAATCCCACATAAAAAAGCTCAGAGACTATCACGTCCACAGTCAGTGTTACAAATCAATCTCCTCTTTTAGTTAAAATCATGACCCAATCTTTCCGTCTGTCCTTATGTTGAATGCATATCTCGCCAACCATTCACCTTATCAGCTTCACACTGGGAAGGTCTATTGTAAACTGTACAAAAAAGTGTGGTGCAAGTTTGGTGCAATTTGGACTCACGATACATTCAATATGAATGAAAAAGTAATTGATTGGCGACCAGTGCTGCAATGCTCTTTACTGAATGAAACTACATAGTTTTGTTATTAAAAGTTGAGAAATTGGGTCTGATGATTGTGTTGATTGCTTAACACACCTTATAGCCAACATGTAACATATGAAAAATAACACCAGTTCAAACATACATGAGCCACACGTGAACAACAAAGCTAATTCAGTTTCATTATGAAAAGCCATGACTATAAAATCTTCATTGCAGATAAACCAGGTAGGATGACCACAAAGTTTTCTAACTTCACTCACAACATCCAGCACACAAACAATTAAAAAGTGACAGTATGTTGTAGAACTGTTTGAGGACGACTCACCACAAGCAAAGCAAACAGGCGAGTTTAGTTTTCATGAATAAGAACTGATGTTAACTTTCCTAGTGGACCTGGTCCAGCTTTGTCCACAGTCCATCCAGAGATCCACTCTGTACAGAGTTGGGAAGGCAGAAAAGACAGGCCAAGGTAGCTCTGTTTCCCTTCCCTTATAGTTACTGCCACCAATCAGTTTACTTTGATTACAGATTGAAAAAGCCTGACATCTGTGCAGGGGAGGGGTCCTTCGCTCCACCCCCTCCTGTGGGAATGTCCTCATGCACTTCACACCGAACCGGATAAGACTCAAAACGTCAGTTGTTAAAAGCAGGAAATTTAACAATGCTTATAAATAATATGAGCTGATGAAAACACATTTATTCAACGTTTTTGTTGTGAAAACGGACATAATTATGCAAGATGAACAACAAATCCATGTAAAATTACATACGTTTGGAAAAAGTATGGATTTATAGAAACGTATTTACATAATCAAACATGAATGTAACAGTTTCAGCTCTTGAATAAAAACTAAATATTAGTGAAATTATGATGATTTTGTGGATGTGTTTTAAAAGTTTTGTATGTGAAAAAACATACAATTTTAATCATTTAAAAAACGCACGAAAAACTGTTAAATATTCACAAAGAATCTGTAAAAGTTCAGATTTGATTAGTGTTCTCAAAAAAGTCAGCTTGAGTAGTTCAGGCACTAATCATTCCCAGTGCATGTCTCATAACATTCAGACCATGTATCTTCATTCATGTGAAAATAATGGAATAAAATAGCAACTAAATTATTACTGCCATTGAGATATTCTTAAGTTTCCAACTAGCAAACTTCACCAGTATCTTGTCTTACTGCAGCACTTTCCCTTTAGCGGTGACGCTCGTGGATTCTCCCCCAGCTAAGATTGAATCCTCCACATCTGACTCCAGGAGTCACTCCTGCTGTATAATGTGACGTCAGTCTGTGCCAGCGATTCCTCCAGAGCAGCGCTGATTTTCATGCAGAGAAAAGCTCAGGGCAAGGACATCTGTAGTGTCCCCCACCACCACCACCACCCCCACCCCCAACCTCCAGCAATCTCTTTCCACTCTCTCACTCTCACACACTCACACACACACACACACACACACACACACACACACACACACACACACACACACACACACACACACACACACACACACACACACACACACACACATACCCTCTGCAGTACATAGCTCCAGTACAGTAAACACATAATGCATCCAACTCTCTCAAGTGAGTAGCGAGTTCCACAAGTGGCCTTGGCCTGGGGCTACCTCATCTGGTGCTGCCGTGCTTGTCCCCTGCTGTCGGCACAGGTGCCTGTTCAGCTGCAAATAATATGCGGAACAATGCAAAGGTCATGCAGAGGGAGGGTATAGATGATATATACTGTAGCCTGTATATAAAGATATTATTAAACAGGTTTAGCTGTTTGCATACGATAAATTCAATATTTGATAGAATATTTTACATTTCATACCTCATTGTGCCATATTCCTCATTTCAAATAGAATATTTAAAATATTCAAATAGTTCAGGTTAAATAATGAATTTGTACACCTGTGATCACATTTACTGTTATAGGACATGATACAAAATACAATTATTTACTCTTAAGGCATATAAGGAGACTGACACCACTCTCATGTGTGTGGACTAAATATGAAGCTATATCTAGTTAAATTATTACATTGTTTTGCATTTTCTTTGACTGTATGTGATGTTTATGGAAAAAACATCTTATGAAATCCTTTCAAATATGACATTCTCATATCAACCAATAGCCACTCAATAGATGAAGTGTCAGTGGCTGTAAAGAGAAGGTTCATCTGTTTAACTTATAAAAAAAATTTGAATTATACTGCAGTTCATACTGTACCTCCACTAAGGCCCAACATTTCCCTTATGAAACCACATTTAAATTCACTAGATGGGGATTTTTATTTGGATCTGCACCAAATTCATAAATATCAGTCCCATAATCTTTTTTTCATCAAAATCCATGAATTATTCTCTGTGAAACTGATGAAAATGTTGAAAAATCTCACAGCTTGCCCCTGATCTAGACCCACTACAATATTTAATGGGTTCTTCCCTGACCTGTGCTGCATCAAGTTTTGTGGTAATTCAAAGTTTTGGTGTAATCCTGCTACAAGAACATAACATTCATGAACGAGGTAAAAACTATTCCTGTTCAATGTGATGATAGATTGGGAATTTCCAGCCAATAATAAGCTGAGGAAACATGTGAGGCTGCATACGTTATGTACGTGTGTGTGTGTGTTGGGCTTCACGTGCACGGACATGTATGTTCACTTTCATGCTTGAAGTCCTGACACATGACTCGAGGGCTCCGAAAAAAGCCTTTTTTTTCTTCCTCTACAGCTAAAAGAAGCAGAGAAGCTACGGCAGCCTCCAACAGACAACCTCGTTTTTATCAGTTCATTCCGCCTCACATCTCTCCGAGAGAGACGGAGAGAGGGAGACGTGCAGCAGAGTGGGAGATGCAAATAGAAAGATAGAGAGAGAAAGAGTGGAATGATTGAATGCAGAAACAAATGACACTCCAAAAAACATTTGATGAAATGAAAAGGCCCTTCACACCCACTCTCCAGCATTACAGCAGCGTGCATTAAGCGAGGCCAAAAACCAAGATCAATACTCCCATTCTCTCTGATTTCCCAAAGTGTATGCCAAACCATGTTAGCCGAAAGTGATAGCGAGGGCATTAAGCATAATGCAGCGGCTAGCTATTAGCTCCCAGGGCAGACAGACAGGGGGAAAGTGGGGCCGGTTAGAAATTCAATAAATTACTTCCCCTGCCTGCTGCAAGCTGTCCCAGAAGAACTCTTTGACTTTGTGGGACGATCTTCCACACCGTACGAAATGACACCTCCCCCTTGTCCTTCCCCCAGTCCAAGGGTCGTCTTCAATCCTCCGCAAACCGCTTTCTTCTCTTGTCTTCCCTCACCATAGGCTGATCTTCAGTACCCTCTACGGGGGATCCCTGGTAATTGGATCCCTCTTTTTCTTGCCTTTCTCACTTAAAGAGAATAAGTCTTGGCTGGATGTCTTAACTGTGCTCATTAAGAGACTGATATTGTTACAGAGGGAATAAAGGAAGACTTACCTGCTCAGGAGACAAAGGGCACAGTTTCCCTTCTTTTTGGTTTCTCTATTAGTGCATATTCAAAATCATAGGTGATCTTTATCGCGTCACATGATAAAAACAGTACGGAATTTGACTATTCTGTACCCGTGGGAGGGATGAGCAGCAGAGGAGCTGTGCCTGCTGTTTTCCACTGATGCATGTCTTTGAGGTTGTGTAGCAACAACTGCAGGGTGACTGGCTGTGTCACTCTTGTAGGATACGGGTCTGCTGCCAAATCCCTCCTGGTTTGGCTGTAATTAACCAAGCTGAGCCTTGTTTGTGCATGTGGACATGGATAGTAGCTTGTTATATGACCATTAAAGACTGTGTGTGTGTGTTTGTGTGTGTTAACCTTGGAACAGCACCTCAGCAGCTGTGTGTCCTCTGGCGTGGTGTTCATGTTTATACCAATACATCATCCTGTAATCATGTTTTAGGACGTCCCTGTTCCACAGTTTTACAGCAGGAGACGTGTGATGTCTGTGTCTGTCAACAAATGTGCCAACCCAACCTTTGGAGTCACAATTGGTTCCAGTTTCCCCTTTATTTTCACATTGTTAGACCTTGATAGTGCCTCAGATTGGAAGACAAGTATGGTAAGAGTGACTGTAATTCTGTTGATTTCATAGAAAACTAGAATTGCACTCACATACTTCCACTAAGGCCCAACCGCCCCCTTAAATTCAATCAAGCAAATTTCACACTCTCCTAAATATTACCCTCCTAAATATGGCTGATTTCTCTCATCGAAAGGAATTAATCTCAGAGAAAATGGTGAAACTGTTGAAAAACACCCGATCACACTGTTAAATAAAGTGAAAAAAGATTCCTGCCATTTGATCTGGATCCACACCAAAATGTAACAGTTTCTTCCCTGACCCATACCACATCCTTCCAACAAGTTTCGTGATAGTACAATCAGTAGTTTTTGTGAAATCATCTTCACAAACAAACAGACAGGGGTGAAAACATAACTTCCTTACTGTGGCCGAGACGTTTCACAAAAGCGCAATTACTTAAAACACGAATGCAAAGCCACAACACAAATATAAAAGTGACAACACAACTACAAAAGCCACACAACGGGAACACAGAGTTTCTTACTTACTGCGAACTATTTGAGAACACCTGGTCAAGCAGGTTGACGCTTTAATTTTGACGCTCGTCTATTTGAAGAGCTACAGTGCAGTACAGGTGCATAGAGGACACACTGTGTTCTTTCTTTTTTTCCCAAAAAGAAAGATCTCAAAGAGACAAGCATCAAATTTTAAGCGGTAACTGGCTTGAACCGGGTTTTCACAAGCGACACCTCACGGAAAGACAGGATAAAAACACACCTCGTGGTTGTGTTTCCGTTGTGTGGTCACCGCGCTCGAGTGAGACATCTCGGCCACCGTAGGTCCTCAGCGGACGTGATAAAACATGAGAAATGATTGTCTGCCAAAACAGAAGAAGCGAGCGACGGTCATAGCTGAAGATAGTCTTTAATGATTTCACCTTGGTGTCTCTCCTTGCTAGGACAAAAGTTCACCTGCAAAATGAAGGAACAGCGAAACAGTATACAGAGAATATGTTAAACCCATTTGCCATCCAGTAAAAGTTGATTTATTCCAGTGCTACTACGTACATTATGCATCATGTGGCAGTGTACACAGAACAATGGTTGGGTTACATTTCTTCACTTTTTGGGGGGTTTTCACTCTGTTATTGTTCAGTGGAAGTGTGTTCTGATGCCTGCTCTATGAGGAAAGCCTACGATTTTCTGGATAATAAAAGACTCTGGGTTTATCACTTTGACTCATCTACCATCATCAGAATAACATCATGAATGTCCCTCACTTCACTACAAAATACTATGTGTGTTTTTTTTATTTTCTAGTGGGTCACTATTAAATATTGGAATGGTGTTTTGGCAGGTCTTTGTTAGTGACAGGATAAGGACTGAAGAAAACAAATGGATAAAAAATTTAAAATACAACTTAATATCAGAACCTGATCAAACCTCCATCAGAGGAAGAGAAGAAAAAAAGAAAACGTGTGAAACTGATAAAACATTATCTTTTAATTTGCCAGAACTTGGAACCCTTCAGTTTCAACCTTTCAAGGTTTTCTGCTGCATATACCTGCAACATGCTGTGCATTGGATCCGACCACCTTTACCCCTGCGGTTCACCATTTGTCCCGTTTACTTGGCGACATCTACAATGAGGTCATATTTACAGGACACCCACCCTCGCTGTTCACAACCCCCCTGAGCCAAAACAGATGTCTGTCAGTAAATGAGCGATGGCTCTCATCTTTCTTTCTTTTTTCACTCTTTCCTGTTGCCTGATGAAGGATGAAGTCCTTAACACCGTTACCTGGACACCCCAGCATTGTGGAGTGTAACTGAATACTACACACTGAGTGCAACGTGGAATAAGACCTAGAGGTTCCCCTGCTTCTTCCTGTTCTTGAGTGTGTTTTTTTTTCATTTGAACCAATCAAATGTCTTTGCTGCGGGCCATTTTGTGTCCATGTGTGTGTGTGTGGGGGGGAGGACGGGTGATGTTCTTAATGATGACAGATGACAAACACAAGGCCGAAGCTCTGATGTAATGAAGAGGTGGAAACCTTAGATACGAACAGGCAGGTGAGGTCGTAATCAAGCAGATAGTCCTCCATTAGCCGCGCTGACTCATTGGATGACACTGATTGAAACGGAGCCTCTAATGGCATGATAGATCCCCTCATACCAGGAGGGTGGGATGTAGCACGAGAGGTGCATGGCGGGGAAGTAAAAAGTCATGCTTCATCAACTCAAGTTGAAAGGAAAAATAACCCATATTCATGCTTGATTAAGTTGTAGCAAACTCAGTGTGTTCTTAAATGAAGTGCTGTCTGTCCAGTCCAGAAGCTGTGGGAGGGCGAAGTCGCTCTCTGTCTCACAGGCTTTGACTTGGACCTGACTGGTCCCAAAGCAGCTCGGAAATAATTAAGATCCAAGAAATAATGATTCTATTTGCCTGTCAGCTTAAGGGGTCATTAAAAGATTTTTTTTTAGCACTAACATCCATTTGGGATTATCTACCATTCAAACTACTTTAGGACAGCATGCTAGCCCGCTAACCCGCTGACTTCCTGATCTGCTTTTCATAGGTCCTCTAAACAAATTCTACTTTTTCAGAGCGGAAGTTTTCTAGTCGTTACAACTCTAGGATGACTCATATTCCATGCTTTTGAAATTTTAAATCTTCAAATTTCTCCTATATCACAGTGAATGTACTTCAGTGTCATTTAGAAACAAGCCTGACATGTAGACTGTATTTGTAAAGAGATAATTTGCCATTTTAGGAATCCACTTGCAGAGAGTTGGACAAGACGATTGATATCGAGCCTTCCCAATAAACTGTATATAAAGATGGACGACATAACTGCTCCCATAAAGTGAAGCCGAAATGACTTGATCGCCCCCTGGTGGCTAGCTGCAGTGTAGGTCATAATTGCTTCTAAGTCACTAACTTCCTTCATGTTAGTGGATGGGACATGTACCAAACTAAATAGTCAAAGCAAACGTTACGTTTGTTTCAATATGGTTTCTGTCATTTTAGGGTCCTCTTATCACACTGATATTTGTTCAAGTCTTCATTTTTCCAATAAGTTTGTCTTTAATTAGTTATTTGATGCTACACAAATGTGCTGAAACATCATGATTGACAGCTGAGACCCACCAATGATTGGTCGAGACTTTGATTCCACAGATCAGTCCCTCAATAGCTAGACTCTGGCTCCCAATGGGGTAATTCGCACAAAATGGCAGCATTTGTATCACAATATTTTTGCTTCATTTCTGGATACTGGCAGGAAGTGGAGACATGTTGTCCATCTATACATGCAATCTATGGTCTGTACGGTAAATATAAAGCTACCCTTAGCAGCCAGCTAGCTTAGCTTAGCATAGAGACAGAAAAAAAAGTGAAAATGTATTTGTTTAACCCGCACATAGTTTATATCAGTCTACAATCTTAGTTTATGTACAGATTAAATAACTAAGATATAATGTGTGCTAATGTTGAAGAGAGCCAGTAGAGCTTCTTCCCCATTTCCAGACTGTATGCTAAGATACGCTAACAGGTTGTGAGCGATAGCTGCATATTTACCTCAGAGATATGATATCGGTACTGTTTTATCTTTCTTAGCTTGAAAGTGGACAGGCATAAGTCCCCAAAATGTCAAAACTCTTCCTTATAACTTGCTGAGGGAACAATTCACTGTGATGTAACCATCAAAGTTTCGTCAGCACTTTTATTTGTAGCTGTCCAGGATTCTTTTGTAGTATTGACTCATCTTTACCTCATATATCAAACAGGGAATGCATTACAGAATCACGTTAGTGCAACTCTATAGGTTCTGCAACTCAAAAAAAAAAAGGTATCTTAGCTTTTAAAAAAGGAAATTGTAGTAAAAAAAATGACAATGCAACAAACAAAAGTAAAAGCAATTAAACTCAAAATCATGAAAATCATCAAGCCATCCTAGAAAGAGTGTGTTCCATTTTTGCACAGAACCATGCAAAGGGGCAGGGATGGTTCCTCAGTTGGACCGCTGATATGTGCCTGTGTGGCCGTGTGTACCAGCAGACCTCAAGCCATGCCTTCATCTGAAGACCACAGGAAGCTCTAATTAGTGGTGGTGGGAAAGGTAGACTACTACGTACTGTATTCCACTGTCGTGTGCATGAGTTTGCAGCATTAAGCTAAAAGTGAACTTGTTCTCCGACAAACACTCATAAATATTCTCTCAGTCTGTCTCACTTTCTCTCTGAACACTTTTCGTTTCTCATGGTGTTAGTAGAAATAGTGTATATGTAATGGAGGCAATGCTATGCATTACATTAAGACATTTTCTTTCAATTTTTGGAGAGGAATGTATCTGAAAAAGGAATGCAATGCTGTATTCAGACTGTTAACATCGTAAAAAAGCTCTGAAATTAGTAATTAAATAACCCTCTACTATTTATACATTCAGGCACTGAAAAATCACATGTCAATATGTAACTAAAAAAGATAGTCGCTCTCGTTTTTTCCTTGGTAAGAACAAGGAAGCTGTAACCTTGAAGTTGGCAATTGTGTAAATTTTTCCTACCCAGTAGTAATGCCATATGTGTCCCCTTTGCTCTTCTGTGTAGTAGTTTCCCATCCCCCAAGTGCATTTTCAAACACGGATGAGAAGTCGGAGCTTTCCCAGCCTTTCCTAAAGCTTCCACCCTAACCTATGGGAAAGAATCCATGACACTAGTCTTTTGAAAGGGAAATCCAGTGGTTTGTCTCGCTCCACAACCGGACAAACACAGACGGACAGATGGGTGGACAGATGGGTGGACAGATGTCCTCCATGGCCTCGGAGGGCCAGCAGGCGAGCCGAGGCCCTCAGTTCCACAGACCAACTTCCCCCCTCGTGGTTAAGGACTCTCCGGTGTGATAGCCAGCTCTCACCCCAGCGACCCTGAACTCAGTCATTTTTTAACTATACAAGGGCTTTTACAAAAAAGCTAACTTGAACAGCCATACAATGGCTAAAACATAAACCATATCTCTACTTTATCTCGGTTTTTCTGTCATTTTGTAATTTTTTTTTTCTCTTTTTCGGTTTTTGGATGCATTTGTGTTTTTACTTGGTTTAAGTCTTCATTTGCCGTTCTTTGTTCTTTTGGAGTAGCTCTGATCCAGTCCTGTGCTGAGAGGCCCAGTCACAGAGGAGTTGGATTTTGGGTTTGATGTTGATTGCGGAAGAAGGCAAGAAGGGATGGGTGGTGATGGTTGAGAGGGAGATTAGGGTCAAGGATCTGGTCAGGTGTCAAGATATGGGTTTCTTTATTCGTCCAGACATGGACTCTCCAGCGGTTACAGGGACGGTTTTAGATGGGACAGAATGAAGTGACAAGTTGGTTTGGTAAAGAGGGGCTCAGAGGTGATTCGTCAAGGTCATCCACTATCTGAGGAGGTGTGTGGTGCTGTGGAGGGCGAGCGCCTCCTGCGGGCGGTGGAAGTCCAGGATCGTTCCGAGCGTTCGGAGCGCTCAGAGGCTAGCGAGGCCGGCCGAAAGCGGTGAACGAAGCCGTCCAGGAATTCCTGCTGCTGCTGGGTTATGGCTTGGGAAATGAGGCACGGCAGCGCCTGCAGGCTGCCCGTCACCGAGTCCAGCTTGTCCTCCAATGTGCCGATGCGCTTGTCCAGCTCCTCACTGCGCTCCTGCAGCTCTGACACCAGGTCGTACATCACATTCTGGGTCTAATGGAGGAGAGAAAGCAAATGTGTTTAGAGGACGACCAGACAAGAGAAAGAAAAAAAAAGCAGTTTTACAACTTAATATCCACATGGAGAGATGCAAGAAACGGAATTAACCACAGATACAGTATGCTTACGGAACTTTCATGTAATAGTTCATTGTGGATTACATAAGCAGACATTTAAAATCTGACTTACTCAGCCTGAAGAGAAAGAAATAATGACAGGAAGCAGTGTGCAGGGGAGCTGCACTGTTTCAGCAAGTCAGCATAGATTTTATCTTCCCACTGATTTAACAAGCAGCTTCTCCGGTCCATTTATAGCCAGAGAAGGTCCTCAGTGCTTAATGTATTTGCTTGACACAACTCATTCACGTAATGAAAAGTGTCTTTATTACTCAGGCATTTATTGTTCCAGCCGTAGATGCAGTGGGTTCGATGTTAATATATGTGCTACACCACTGTATATGTAATTCTTTGACAGTTTCATGTATTATAAAAACCTAACATACTACATTCTATTCTATTCTATATGTCGACATTGTGAGTTAGTTGTGACAATCGTTTTAATGAGAGTACAGTTAAATAAAAGTCGCAAAATATTTGCTTACCCACTTCGGGCATTTGTGCACCTCAAAATGAAATGATTTGTATGTATATAGGACAGAAATCAAAGGTTTACTTCTCCATAAGGCTCGAGAAAGTGGCATTGAACAAGTGAAGGGTGAACACAGATGGATCTGACCATCAAGCAGCGTAAGGGCAAGTAAGCACACATTAAAGGAGTTGGCCTTAGAACCTTTTAAAATACACACTGGAGTGAAAATGTCATCCACATCAAATGAGACTGCGGCCATGCACGTCCCTTTGAAACCCCCTGCTTCGGGCGGGTGGGTTATCTGACGTCTATACAGCCGGACACAAGCTGCTGAGCCATGACTGTAGTCACACGTCTATACAGCCACATACTGTTTACAATGCATATATGTTAGGGTCAAGTTACTCAGAGTGAGCAGGAAGTCTTGCACCAGGACTTGGGCTTAGCTGAGTTAGCTTAGACATGCCTGTCAGTCCATGGATACATTTGGTATCGATAAAGAAGCATGAGCTGGTTTCAAATATACACTGAAATCCAGACATTTTCTTAGAATATTCCAGATGTTCTGTATGTATGAAAGGAAATGTCCGAACCAGTTGCTCCAGATATTTTTAGGAACATTTCCTGCCAGTTCCCTTGAGAGCTTTTTGTCATAAGAACGGACGTTGGTGTCGATGTGCTGTAAACATGTGATTTTCACAGTGGAAGTTATCCGTCATGCTTGTGCATGCTCTACCCAGGCGCCACCCCTCGAGTGTTCTGAGCATTTTCCCGTCTGGCCCAGACAATTTCCTGCTGCATTCTTTAACAACACAGACTGAGACACTATCGACGACTTCAAGTATTTTAGAACTCCTTTATAAATGATGTGTATATTCACTGGCATTTACCCAAAACCTTACAGGTCATATTCACATGAGCACTCGGATGTGACAAATTTAAGGGTAATGCTAAATTCAGATCACAAGTAGCGCTATGGAACAATGTTTTTAAGAATATGGGCCCTTGATAAAGAAACATGCGATACAGAGTTGTGCCAATAGTTTTAGGTTGGTTGCTGTAACTTGCCAAGAAATCCAGTAATGTGATTAACGTGAGGAACAAGAGAACAAATCCTCTCAAATACTTTCAAATTCACCGTTGCAAGTTTATAATGTAAAAGGACAAATTAGGTCTCAAAGAAGGAAAACAGTGAACCTAAAACGGACTAAAGTGGTACTTTAGTTATAGGGTTGAGCTTCAAACTTAATAGAAAGTCTGAAATTTTCCTTTTTTACAGGACAATTTCCGACTATATATCAGACTATATGTGACACCAGAAAGCCCCCTTTATGTTACACTAAATACTTCAATTGGTGCCACACAAAAGATTTTTCTTATTGTAAATTGTTAACTTTAATTTTAACTTTAAACTTTCGTTTTAAGTGGTAAACAGTTTTCTTTTTTAAGTGCAACACTATCGATTAGACCCGCTAAAGACAAAGATTTCAATCATTCAAAAAGATGTGATGATAATGTTGAATTTTTTGAGGCGAGACAGACTTACCTTTGCCAGGTCCACCAAGGTGTTGGCCTGGTCATTGAGTTTCCTCTGCTCCATCTTAACACTGCGCAGTCTTACAAAGGCAAGAGAAGGAGGGGGGGAGGAGGGAAGAGATTGAGAGGGGAGGAGGAGAGGAAGAGTAGAATAAGGTGAAGGGGGGTGAGAGGAGAGAGAGAGAGAGAGAGAGAGAGAGAGAGAGAGAGAGAGAGAGCGAGAGAGAGAGGTTGTTTGAGGGGACAGAGGAGGCCGACAGGGAAGAAAGGAGGAGGAAGAACGACACATTGTTTATCAGGAGGGATCTCTCACTGATGACATGGTGAAGAGAAGACAGCCTGCATGCATCATAAATGATTGCAATTTACATATCTATATGTATATACATAATGTGTATATATGTATATATATAGAGAGGCATTCCTGGTCTTCGTCAATGCAATAAAAAACAAAACATGCAAAATTGTGGAAGCATACTACACTCACAAAAAGTATTTTTATAACAAGATCTTTGTCTGATAATGGTTCGAGGCTTTCAGCAGCAATTCTCTTATGTTTCACTGCAGCCTTGATACAAAGTGATGATCTTGTTACAACCTAGAAAGAATCTGTTTTTAAATAGGAAGAAGAAAGCTTCAATATAATGCCAAAAAAAACTAAAGATTACAATGATTTTTTTCTTTTCAGCAAGAGCGTAAAATGCTTCCACAGAAGAAAACCTCAAAATTCATGTTTCAAATTAAAACATTCGCATGTCGTTCCACCCAAAAGTAAGACATTAAAAAATGGAAAAAAGATGACATGCCCTTTTGTCAGTGCTGCACACAGCTCAGTGGTGGGACTTTATATAAATACACACCGGTCATTCAGTAAGCGTGCAGTGACTGTGAGTGACTGTGCACAATGAAATGTGTCTTTGAGTGCTGCCCTTTGTGTGTGTGTGTGTGTGTGTGTGTGTGTGTGTGTGTGTGTGTGTGTGTGTGTGTGTGTGTGTGTGTGTGTGTGTTTGAGTGTGTTTGTGTGTGCGAGTGTCGCAGATAAAAGATTGCCAGAAATAAACCATCTAATGACACCATTGAACACACTGCAACATAGACATCTCAAATAACTTGCGCGGTGATACATTGGACGTATTTTTTACGATGCCTCAACATTGTGCCTCCTTATCTCTAATCAAATACATTATGGCGCCGTATGAACTGCTAATGCTGAATGTGAGTAATGTGGCATTGTTAGCGGCGGCATCACGCATCTGGGTGGGTGAGAGGAAGAATTTCCCCTGTTCGGCAAATTATGAGACAGGATGACATTCAAGGGCATTTATTCATGTGCAAATCAGTATATCAGAGCAGAGGGAGACAGCTCGCTTATGGCTCCATCGCTGTGGGAAACCGTCTCAGCTGCTGTGTGTGTGTGTGTGTGTGTGTGTGTGTGTGTGTGTGTGTGTGTGTGTGTGTGTGTGTGTGTGTGTGTGTGTGTGTGTGTGTGTGTGTGTGTGTTTGCTCGGCCTTTCTTATCCCTTATGGCTGTCGAGGAATTGGGGCTAAAAAGGTAAAAGGGCCACTTACTGGTGTAAAACATTATTTGTGCGATTTTAAACCTACAACCTACACGTTTTGGGCTATGTCATCAATGGCACATGCAAGTGTTGGTGTTTGATCTCATGTAAGAAATGGAATATAAAGCAAAAATCAATACGAAAAAGAACAGCAGACATTTCAACCTCAGTGGAACTACAGTACATTACAGTGTGTGTGTTCACATCATCACAAAGACCATCAGGAGTGCAGGATGAGTTCTGTTGATGGAGGTTAATATAGCCTCCAGAGCAGCTATATTAATCATGTGTACAGTACACTGTAGATGATCATGAACCGCTGGCCGGGCCAACAAAGCTTCAAGCTCAGCGCATGATGCTGTTTTTTTCTCTTTCACACGTTCTCTCCAGACAACCCTCAACATCTACTGACACTGGTGGCAAAATGTTGATGCTTGTGTCTGTTTCATTCAGTTCGAAGGGGGATGGGAGGGAGAGGGAAGTAAATGGAACACTGAAGTAAAACAAAATTGAAATTATAATAACTGAAAACAATCCAGCATCCAGAACTTTCAGTCTTTTTTTTTTTTGTGGTAACATACGCTTTTTTTTTTTTGTTCATGCATGTCAAACGCAGACATGGAGAGAGGAGGAGTAGGAGGATGGTGAGGAAACAGTAGGAGGAGGATACATAGAAGACTCAACTTACTTTTGAGCTCTGCGGTGATAGAGCAAAACAAAGACAGAACACAGTACAGAGTTTTAACCTCACAACATTCACGAAACGAGTGGAACCATTACACTTGTCACTGTAAGCACGGGGTCAGAGGGGGTCGGAGGGAGAGGGGGACGGGGAGGGGGAAGAGGAAGGACCATTACACTAGATCGAAGTGTGTGTTTGTGTGTGTGTGTGTGTACATGTGTGATTGTGGGCATAACAATCAAAGAAATTGTACTTTAGGAGTAGATTGTAACAAACGATAGAGGCGATACTACCAAATACTTAGAGCTACTACAACATTTTATTAGTTTAATAGCAACACGACTATTAACAACAGATAAAATAGTTCTTACCTCAAATAAGCTTAAAGATTAAAGACTGTCACATGGGCAGAACATCTCAATACGTTTCTTTCAATGACATATTTAGTTTGCGTTCTATAAGATAGATTCTCCTCGGTGGTTGCTGAGGACCAACTCACTTATTTTCTGTTCCACGTTTAATTTGACATCAGATTCACAGAGAAAACGCAGTGCAAGACTTACTGGTGAATGGCTTGGAGAAACTTGCGCTGGTGTTTCCGCACCTTGGCGTGATCTATCTTTTTGACCAACTTGGTGTGTTTGTAGATGAGCCATGTTTCCCTGAGTACATTGGCAGCTGTGTTCTTTACCTGTGGCGCGGGGGTTGAAGACGAGATTAAATGTTAACACTGCAAAGACACTGTAAGGTCACGTACACCGAAACAATACCATGAAATACAACAGGAATTTAAGGAAATGGTGCAATATTCAATCCAGAAAAGAAAGTGAGAAATCAAACAAAGCAAAAAAGCTGTAAAACTTCTAAATTGTAAATATTTCAGTCTACACACATTTTAAAGTCTATAAAATTGTGAGAGAAGTGGACCCTAAACTGTGGGAGAGTTTACAGCCCTGACAATATAATATATTATTAGTATCAATACAGGACATATAAGTATTTATAAATGTAAATTGGCATCATTGTAGCTTCCCCTAAGTCAGGAGTCAGGATTCATAATGGGTCGAAAATAAGTCACAAAAATGTAATATATTTAATCTTAATTTTCTAATGTGAAGATTTTAGCTCCGGACGGTTCAATCAATCAATCAAACTTTATTTATATAGCACCTTTCAAACAAATCAAATGGAACTCAAAGAGCATCACAGTTGATTGACAAAACATGGGATGTTAAAAATGAATAGAAAATAGAAACATCAATAAAATAAGGTACGATTATAAAATAATATATATATTATAATCAACACTAACATTTTAGTAAAACAAAACAGAGTAAAAATAAATATAAGTAAATATAAATATTTAACCACGAAATTTAAATTTTTTATGTAGTATTAAAGCCAGACTAAATAGGTGGGTTTTAAATCTATATTTAAAAATATCAACATTTTCAGCTCCTCTGTGGTTGAACTTCTTACAAATCGTAGAGTATCCATGTGCAGACAGTGGTGAGGGGACCTTGTAGTAAAAAACATTAACATATCAGTCCCTCGGAATGCAGGAACATGCAGTGACTCACTCGTTTGCAGAGTTGTGTGTCCATCATGAAGTTGTGGACGTGCTTCTCGGCCTTGGTCAGCTCCAGCTTCCTGGCTACAACTGCAACCACCAGCGCAGTGCAACCGGCTCCCTGTTGCACAAAGACATGGTCAAACAAAACACACAGTGTATGCACAGAGTATGTATTTAAAAGGGAAATAGTATAATTTTAGACTACGTGTCATTTTAAAGGGGAATAGCAGAGGTTCTGCCTTGCGCCTGTGTTATAATGGAGAACATGGTTAGATGTTGTACTTTAGTAAAGTTATTACGAATAACAAAATACAGAATCTTTTGGCTCATCAGCAGCACATTATTATAAGTATCAGGACTTATCGAGTCAGAAACTGTGTCTATTCTGAAGAAAGAACCACAGACTTGGAGGAAGTTGCCTCTTTTGTGGAGGAGGAAATGTTTGGTCCTGGTCGACTGTAAAGTTGTCGTTGGTTACATCTGAGTGATATTCAAAAGGGTTTCGTAGTTTCTCAAAAAACAATTAGACGGGTTCAAGATTTTGGATCCAGAAGGAGTGAAACTCTGTTGAATTATGTGAAATGTTTTTATGTCTTTATTCTTAAAATACTGTGACTTTTCTCATAAAATTATGGCTTCATTTTTGTAATATTATGAGTTTATTTCTTCAAGCTATAATCTTGTAATATTATGAATTTTTTATCATTAAATTTCAATTTTGTTCTTGTAATATTATGACTCGTCTCTCGTAAAATCTCAATTTTATACTTGTAATATAATTAATTTTTTTTCATTAAATTACGATTTTATTATCATTTTATTATTACGGTTTTCTCATTAATAAACAACTTTATTCTTGTAATATTAAGACTTTCTTCTCATTTACAACTTTATTCTTGTAATGCTATAACATTATTTTCAAAATCAAGAATTCTGTCTTTAATAGGGGCCTAATACTCCGTCATAGATTCGTTAACCTTATTGCATTAATACAAATAAGAAATTGACAACCAAACAAACTGAAGCTTTCTAATGCATCCTCTTTTAAACATGACTGTTGATCACAAACTGTTTAAAATCTTCACATATTTAGAATATCTATAAAAGTAGACAAAGAATGAGCGGAAAGTTGTGTTCTTTTTTTGTGTGACATGTTGTATAGTATATGGAGCTGAGGTTTGTCATGTGAGCATGTCGTGCATTTATGTGAGCGAGGAGGAGAGGGACCCACCATGATCCCTGTAAGCAGACACACGCCTTTCCCACAGTACGTGTGCGGTACCATGTCCCCGTAGCCAATGGAGAGGAAGGTAATCGAGATGAGCCACATGGCTCCCAGGAAGTTACTCGTCACTTCCTGTTTGTCATGATACCTGAGGTGATGATAGATAGATAAGCAGAAGTGGGGGACACACAGTCAGAGAGAGACTGCACACGTTTTGGTGAACGCGAGCATGCTGGAGGATGACGTGGTGCTGTGTGAACCAAACAGAGGTGGTGGGTGGAGGAGGTGAAGATCGCGGAGGAAGAAGAATTCATGGCACAGGGTGCTACACCCGATTTTAAAGCAACAAAGTCCATTCTGAGGAAGTAAACTGAAGAAAAACATAAATTCAGTGGATGCTACACTTCATGTCTATTGTTTTCTTTGCCTTTAAGTCATTTTTATATGTGAGACAGTTTAATGGAGAGATGTGTTGAATGGGTAAAAAACGTAAAAGGAGATGTAGGCAGGAAATAAATAAAAAAATAGTGTTAGTTAAAGAATTTGACGCAATGATTTCAAACTGAGAGATGAGAACCACTGACAACATGTTTCATGTCCACTTGTTGACATTAGCATAGAAATTTGAATTGTCAGAGAACGTTTGAAATGACAAAGAGACGAGCCACGTCGCTGTAAGTGACTGGATAAAGAGCTCCGCAGGTCAGACTTGATTTGAATGTCACAACCCAACAAATGTCATGTCAGTGCATCCACGAATGCACACACTGCTGCGTTAAATCCAACTAAGAATTGGCTTATTGGTCACGATTTGTTGCAGAGTTTACGCTGCCCCAACGGGAAAAAAAGGTTTGGCAATGCAAATCATCACTTCAAACATGTTGTTGGCTGAAAATAGCTTGACAGCCATGCTTGAGTTGTCGGTCCAAAGGCCGGCTGTGCATATGCAAAGCTATTTCCATAAAAATAAAAAAAAACACACAGTGCAAAGCTGGATTGATGATGACATTCCCATACCTTTTCAGCAAGACAAAAAAAAAATCCATCACAGAGACAAGTCTGCCTCATCCACCCACCCTCATTCAACTCGCCTGATTATTCCCAATGGGCTGTCTAGGAGGAGATCAGATAAGATTTAATTTTGGAGTTAGAATCAAATATTCATTAAACACTTTGAGACAACATCTCAGAAACATCATTCTGACAAGACAGAGGAGATGGAGTGTAATTTCTTGGGATTTTGCTGAGGCCTCTCTGAAGGAGATTCTCATTGGGCCAATCAGGAATTGTTAACAACTTTAAACTATCCAGCAGTGACCCAGCATGTGGACTTAAAACGGCTGGAGCAATCACCTCTAATTAGTGCACGAGTACAGACTGGAACACTCGGGGCCAGACGATGAAAAAAACCTTGGTGGGTGGTTTTGTGGCGACGTCTGCTCCTCCTTCTCCTCCAAGACAGGTCACTGTTATTGAATATCATAAATCATGCCTTCTGCAGGTCTTAAAACTCCCACTCCTGAGTTTCTATTCATGCTCAAAGTCGGGGGGTAAAAAAACAACAACTCTGACCACTTCTCTTCCCTCAGAGTGACAAAAAAAACAAAACAGTGTGCAGTCTGTGGGATTCAAGCTTCATAGATGACATGCAGAGAAGCAGTCTGTACAACACCATGCAGGAATCAAGAATATCTGCAACCTGCATGCCACAACAGCCAGTATATTGAGAGCAGGGGAGCACTGGGCAAACCTGGGGGATCCACCTGGGACAAATTCCGCAGTTATCACCAGGTGGAGGGGGATTGCACGTCTTCTCGTTCTCAAACAGAGGGGTAGGACTGGATGATCAGCAGAGGAAGAAGCTCATTGAATTTGACACCCCTGTCTCTTTTACCTGCATCCCGACACTTCAGCGGCTGCCCTTTGATAGCTGCCAGGGGGCTCAACTTGATCAGCTGGCTAAATATTGTAATTACAAGTGACTACTATGTTAATCTCATTCATCTTGTCATCAAGGCGTCCAGAGAGGGAGTCACGTCTCGGAGACAGAGACGTGCTGCAGCCTTCAGCACAGTAAACAAAGTGTTACAGTGGCCTTCTCTCTGTACTCAACGTAACCACCTAAATATGCCAGACGGTGACGGAGCAGGCGTCGTTCTTTTTAATCACGAGAAGGCACTCTGTTGAATTATGTTTTCGTGTTTCTAATGTGGCAATCGTTTTGTTAACGCACACATTTCAATATTTGAATGCACATATTTCTATAATTCCCTACCGTGGAATAGAGACAGCAATACGGGAACAGAGACAGAGGCGGAAATGGGGAGTTGATCAATAGCGTTTTAAGGCTCTCAATATACTGTGTCAAGTTTTGGAATAGCATGGAGAAGAGCTGGCACCACTTTCAACCAATTCCAGGACAAGAGGTATATAGAGTCCAGAACAGACAGTTTTATCCCCCACTGTTAAATTCTCTCTGACACACACTCTGCAGTGAAAGCATTAACCTGGCATCACTTCCTTGGTCAAATGTTTCGGAAACGACATTATTTATCCACTGATGTATAAAATGATAGTGTCGTTTATTCCCAAATGAGCTCTGACACGTTCCGTCTGTGGTGGGTCAGAGGAGCACGGCAAACTTTACACAACGTCAGACCAGTAAGCCAACGTGCTCATGGCTAAAACTGCAACCAAACAGGTCGACAACAACAACAAGGTACGAGTCGCCTCTTTCTTCTCTACAAATGATCAACATCGAGTTCAGCCCTGCACGGCAAAAGAAAAGGATAAAAGTGTTTTCTGTTTATGTGAACTAATAAACGATTCCCAGCCGGTCAATTTTTTAGCCGCCCGGCCCAATCGGAAAGCTAAGCTCTGAACAAACAGAATGGTAATGATGGATCCAACGTGCCACACACTTCCCTCTGCACACGCACACAAATCAATAATATTTGATAGAAAACTCCATACACGCTATTATCAAATCACAATAGCCTTTGTTCATGCAGTACCTGATAATTAATACAATGAATGCAAACACAACTGCATTTAGCCACAATGCTTTTAAATGAAGAGCCAAGTTCTTCTCAGTCTTTAGTTTAAAGATGGAGGTGTCACTTTAAATACTTATTATCAGGCCTGGTGCCAATATGAAGTGAACGAGGGGGCTGTTAAAAAATGTCCTAAAATAAAATTCATTTTTTTAACCATGCAATATCCTCAAAAGGCTTAATAACGGCCACATAAAGCTACCTTTTCAAAATTTAAGTAAACCAGTGCTCTTATGAAAAGAAGCACCATAGCACTATTTTCTAAATGAATTAACACTTCGCTGTTAAAATCAGGGGCAGGGGGGTTGCAGGTCTCTCTTTAACAGAGGAAGTAAAAAGTAAGACTGAGGGGCCTATGCCACCTTGGCTTGTTGTTGAGTGAAACCACAAACACTCTTTGCCTCAGTTTGGATATGATGAGGCACAGCCTGCTTCCTTAGAAGAGAGCTGACCGAGGCATCACACAGACAAAAGTGTTTGTGTGACCAAAATATACATCTGGTAAGAAGTAGGAAAAAAATAGATGCAAAAATTGATCTGATGTTCTATTTTAAACTTCCTCTAGAGAGCCTCATCCTGACTTCTGTCTGTTTGTGCTCTCCATCACCGGTCAGCATGTGACTTACTCCACATTCAAAATTCTGCAGCTATCGCCTGCGCCCAATGGAAGCACTTCCCCTCTTCCCCCTGCATTTCAGTAGGACTTTAACAAATTTAAAAGATTTTTCACGAGTGCAGGTCTTGTTGATATAAATGAGCTTGAGCACAGGCTGAGACAACTTGGGGACAAATAGGTTGGGATGCTCCTCGGGGGTGTAGTGTGTTAGTTGCAGTAAACATGAGCAGATTCAACTCAGAGTGATGATGACCTAATTAAAAAAGTGCAAACCCCACAGTGTTTTTTACAGCGGAGCCAATATGCAAAGCAAGCAAGCAAGCAAGCAGGCAGCAGCACATTCAAAGTTGACTTTGCACATATAAAATGAATGGGCAATCTTACAATATGTGCATTTTGTAATGTGTTTCCAAGAAATAAAAAAAATATACTACTTAGTTACACTGAGCTAAAATCAACAGGCGTTATTTCAAGAATTACAATATCTAAAAGTTACATTTTAATTTGAATGTAGCGTGAAAGCTATTATTAGTCACACTAGCAGCATGGTTGTTTAATTAAATGCCATGAATTTTGTACAGACACTCACTAGCACATTTGCAAATTTGCTGTTTTGAGTTAAGTGTCTAAATCTAATCTACTGGAAGTATTTTAGAACACAAATTCATGCTCCCCTCAGGATGAATTACTATATTGCATCCACTGTTCATCTAGCGCCATCATCAGGTCAAACTTTCCAGTGATTTCCTTCTACTTTCTGTGGTTTTAATTTATGTCTAAACACCTGCAGAACTATTGATATAACCAATGCCTGATGCCTTCTGTCCGACTATGTGTTAATTTTGTCTGAACTTGTGTACGTTTGCTGAAAGCTTACAGACACAGATGGAACAGAGCAGTACTACCAGAAATCATGGGGCGGGGGGGGCAGTGTAGCTAATAGTTCAACAGACACAACCGTAAGACACGAGGATGAAATTTCAACAATGGCGCAACATTTTTGAGGAGAGACTCGAGAGGCGAGTCTGTAAAAAACCACAGGCATCTGTATGCTGTTACTTTGCCAAGTCACAGAGACAAATAGCCGCTTTTGCTTATTTCTTATGAGGTTCGTTATCGCAACGTTCTCCACCGTCGGAATGTTTGTTCTTATCAATAACTCGACTCGGTGCTGCCCTCTAGTGGATATATGGCTTAGCATCCATGCAAACATAAAGGGCAAATGGGAGTATGTGGGTAGTGACGGTTACATCGTTTGAAATGGCTGCATCTCATTTCGTACGTAAAGGCAGTATGGACCAAGATAACACACTGTCTTTGTTAGCATGGTAACATGCTGGCATTAGCATTTAGCTCAAAGCTCCATTGTGTCAAAGTACAGCCTCACAGAGGTGTTGGCATTGCTGTAGACTTTCTTCTAAACTTGGGAAAAATATGAATTTTTACTCTGAGAAAAACCAACGTTGAGTTACCTCACGATTTATTTCTCTTTGTGAACACTGAAGTCTTAACTATACTATAATATGTTTTCCTTATAGCATATACGCCACATGAGGTCGTGTTGTACCTCCATTGTTTCATTCATTGCTTTTCAAATATACATGCAGAGGACAGAGAGTGTATCTGCAGCCATCCTCATCTCTTGGAGTTAAACAACGAATGAATTCTTAAAACACACTTGACCGGATGAGGTGATCAATGCCACGGTGTGCCCCCCCCATCTGAAATTCAAACATGGTGGAGCGGCAGTGTCACGAGGTGTAATGTAATTGCACTTTGGCCAATTAAAAGACAATGGCAAAATGATTGCATTTTAATAATGAGCTACGCCTAATGCATTGCTGTCAGACAACTGAGATGTGAATCCAGAAGTGAAGAACTGCTTTAATTTGCTGACTTGCAGTTTTGCCAGCGAGGCAAACTTTCAGGCTTCAGCTGCAAGAAATTATGTAAAGTGCATGTTTGTGAATCTCATCCTGACTAACTGAACATCCAATGACAGCACCAACACCACAGGAGTGTTTCTATTGAGATTTCCTGCTAGGCACTCTGATACAAAGGAAGCAAAAGATATAGCTAACGTAAGGCACTGACAAAGTTTGGTGACACTTCTCTTTCATATTTAAGCTGGGACCTTCATTTAGGCCCCTTCTATGACCTGCTGTGTATGTCCTTAATCTACAAGGCCTCCGCACAGTAAGCATCATTCACAAAAGCCCTTAATCTCAGGGTTTCGAGACTGGAGTGTGGTTATGTCACTGAGGTTATCAGACAGCAAGTATTCTATTTCAGATGTTCTGAATGTACTGAATTAGGCTGGAGATGCCTGAAAATAAAAACCTCACCTGTGACAACTGTGCTCGTCCTTCAGGTGACATTTTGGTTCACCACTACTCCACCTCCACTTCCAGTCCATCGAACAGTTTTATTTCATGTTTCCAGTATTCCCAGGGTACTGTACACTTTACAAGTATATTGTCTGCTGTACTACTGCCCACAAGATTGTGCTAGCTACCTGTAAGTTTACCAACTGCCTTCTTAATGTGCCCACATTCATGTGCCCCATTTAATACCTGCCCTAACTGTTTAATGTTTTCACATTTCAATTACTTCCTGACAGTGTCAGATAAACCTTTGGGGCATAAAGGTTTTATAGCACTGATTTAGTTAGCAGTGCGTAACAAAGCACCAAGTGTTTCAATACTTTAAGTATAAAAATAACTCCAGAGTTTGAAGTCCATTATATGATCCATTTGTCCATTTCCCGGACCTACCAATACCTTTGGTGACATCTTGTGAGTTTGCATATACTAAATGGGAATTATGGCATTTTTCAACCAGGGCACTAAATTTATACATGTACTAACAAAAAAATGTGGAATCAGTCAAGTAAATCGCCTCCATTGGCAGCCAGGACTCAGCGGCAGTATTTACAATGTAATCTTATGGGGCAACTGGGACAGTCCATGAAAATGCACCTGCTGCTGCCCAATGTTGGTGGTCTTGATGTGGCCACAGACGATACCTCAGACACTACACAACGCTGTGTGACCAAGTCAGAGGACTTGTTCCGCGAGACATGTGTAATGTTGCTAAAGACCCAGACCCATAACAATTTGAGCCTTCATTCGTGGAAAAAAAGCTAATTTTGCGAAACTGTCGCAGTTGCCCCATAAGATCACATTGTAGACACTGCTGCTGTGCTGCAGCAGCCAGTGTTTTTGTAAGTTTTCTTCAATTACACACACACACACAATTATAAACATAGGGCCCTGGTTGGAAAATACAATAATTCCCCTTTAACACAACAAACATTTTAAAAGGTGAAGGAGTGTTTTGGGCATTTTAAAACATCTCTGCATGGAAGTGAGACTGAGGTCGAGGGAACAACTCAGATGAGATCATGTTTATCAGGGATAGTTGGTTTTTAGATTATATAGATTTTGAAAAGACTCTTTTAAGGCATTCGACACCTTCATGGCTTAGGGGGAATTCTTGTTTGAACCGAGCTGAAAAAATGCAGTCCTATAGAGTACTGTAGATTCCTAGTCAGTGCATGTTGGTCCCCATCTATAAGTTTTATTGTAGCTGTAATATTGCTAGATTGACAGATACAAACTTGAAAGGATGGAGTACTCACAAGTAAGTTGTCAAAAACACTGTAGTCCTGCAGTCTAATAGTCCGATGCTTACTGCTACTCAAGGTATTGACTTGATAACCTATAGACAATTAGACATCTTCTCCTCCTCTCTGCCATTGAGGAAATCTCACATCAACACAGACTAGTTAGGAACATGGTTCTTGATCAAAACTAATTGTTATGTCTTCCTACATATTGATGGACATTAGTATCTTCCTAAACACAGACTAAAGGCAGCTCTTTATAGTAGCTACAGGAGAGCAATGATTCTCATTAACTGGGAGGAATAGTCATACGACATTTAGTATGGCTTCCATTATGCTTTTTGTAACCTTCAGAAAGAAAAGCATATTTCTGAAACTAAATGTGTTGCTAGGGCTTCATGACAACAGTAACACACAGGAACGTTTTACTTTGAGCTACAGCACTGGCTCAGCTCATTAACCTGCATATTCTGATCATATCCTGGCACATTTATCGCTTACACAATCGTCAACATGCTTTGTGGGCTCAGTGTATGACTTTGCCATCGGCTACAATCAATACTACGCCTGCGTAGTCTGAAGTCACGTTATCGGATAAAGTCATCAAGCCATAGAGAATCCACCTGTCCTTGAAGTCACATCCATTTGCATAAGATCCATTCGTCTTTGTTGAGGAGATGCTCATTTTTAAAGATAAGATAAAGGTAAGAGGTATTTAAGACACTTAGTTTGACAGTGACTAAGGGAGTGCATCTATACAGACAGTTCATAGTATACATATGAATTTACTAAAAGGAACATCAACAGGGTCAGATTTCGTTTCAGTGATGAATCAGTGGGTTTTTTAGTTGTTAGCAAATCTGTCAAATCTACTTAAATATTTGATGTAAACCTGTGGTTGGTGTGAGAACATTCAAGTTTCCCTGTTGTGTATTTCTCTGGTTAGATGTTTGGACAGTCTGTTCTTGTTTGGCACTGTTTTTAAAGCGATGACACAATCTGGACGTCAAACTTTGGGTGTAGGTGTAGCCGACTATGGAAACCCAGTGAAACTTTGGCAGAGCTTGTATTTTTTAACGTAGCCTATGGGGTCTTCCCTGGAGAGAGAGAGCGAGGTGAGAAACAGCATTTTCACATCGCCTCCAAACAGCGTTTTGTTTCAGGTAACAGAGTTAGAGCGGGAGAGGAAGAGATATTATATAACAGTTAAAGAGATAAAAAGAGCGAGAAACCAGGAGGCAGGCAAGGCATGCATGCAAGTGGGTAACTGAATTCTGGCCTGATTGGCTTCTTATGGATGAGGGAAGGTAAAGGGAATCAATAGTAGGGAAAGATGAGGAGAAACTGTAAGACATGCCACTTTAGATGGCTACAGAAAGAGATCAGCAAACCATCAGTCAGGAGTTAGAGAGAGAGGGAGAGACTCTTATGTTACTGAGGGAGAAGCCAAAAGAGCTAAGTTAAGGTGCTTAGCTGAAGTGGGTTAGCTCTGAAGATGGAGTGTGTCCAGAAAGAAGGGAAAGGGACCCAGTGACCAAAATCTGTCCCCTGTAATATTCCTCCCACCTCCACTCTCCCTCCACCCCACCATCCCTCTCTGTCCCCCTGCTTGTGTCTTTCATTCCCCCCATCTAGGCATTTGCCAGGTGGACTCCGTGCTCGTCCAATCTCAGATCGTGCTGCCCTTCGATTGGCTCAGGAGCCGTGAAAGTGTAACGGCGCATTTAAAAAAAGATACAAAAAGTCACACACAGCACTTTGGGAAACAAGCGCCTCTTTTTTTTTTCCCACCCTTTTACTTTTTACTTGAAATGATGGGATTGGTTGAAGTAAACA
Source organism: Hippoglossus stenolepis (assembly GCF_022539355.2). Classification (NCBI taxonomy): domain Eukaryota; kingdom Metazoa; phylum Chordata; class Actinopteri; order Pleuronectiformes; family Pleuronectidae; genus Hippoglossus; species Hippoglossus stenolepis. Next base: position 9,921,081 of record NC_061493.1, read on the forward strand.
TGAAAACTCTCATGCTGTTTCGATGTTTACAAGAGGAGAGGACGAAGGGGCATGAGGACATTCGGTTCATAGATGTAAACAAAAACTGGAGACACTGCTTTCAGCGCACAACAGACTCCTTCTTCAAGAGTGTCTCCATTTAAGAAACTGTACAACAATGGAAAGCAATGCCCTCATTTACCTCCATAGCTTTGAACTGTGAAGCGCTTTATACCAAATAGTTGCTGACCAGAATCACGCTGTGCTCGATACTGAGACACAACCCAGACCAAGTTTACATTGACGTCTGTCCTCTCCTTGGACACTCAGACCTTCGTTTGGCTACAGGAGACCATTTCTAGAGCATAATCATGGCAGGAGAAGCGACAAGAGTCTGTGGGAAAAAAACACTACAACACTGTTCAATTAATTTTGTGAAGGGGGACACATAATGGGATGGTAATGTGTGAACACAAAGAACAGAGAGGCTCTTGCTCCTCGGCAAATCTTTGGAGCTGCTGCTAAAAGGACTTTTTGTGAAATATAGATCTATAACAATTGCATAAGGAGAGGGAGAGAAAAAATGAGAAAAGACAAATTGCCCTCTGGCAGACACGTGAAGGTGACTTGAAGGAGCTGTTCCATTTTAGCACAGATTTCCTCCTCTTCCTCCTCCACCACCTCCTCCTCCTCCAGTCCCTGCAGCCTAACACACAACAGTTAGCAAAGAGACGCTTGCTTCAAAGTGCTGCTCACGCCGTTGGTCTCTGCTGTTCTCCTATAGCCAGTAAAGGCCTGTTTTCTTTGCATAAGGACGGTGCCAAGTAAAGGGCCTACCTAATCCTCCTTTGCCATACTGAGTTTGGAAAGGCTCAAGGGTTAATTGTTTTTGAGGGGCCACCCCTTCTCCCCGCTATTAACCCCCACCACCCTCCAATCCCGACTCGGGACAGCAGTGGCGCCAGCTCGGTGCAAAATGGTAAGTTGGTTTTTTTTCCACGGCTAGAGAACGAGGACTCACATGGTATCCCTATGGAGCAGCATAGTGGGGAAATAGAAAGTACAACAAAACATTATACAAACACACACGCACACACACATGCACGCACACATACCTACATGTGCATGCTGGCACCTATCCATAGTAGCACACACAAACACATATCCACCCAGCTGTTCTTCTGAAACTAAAGGACTAATAGCATGCACTGCTCATGGTGTGTGTGTGCGTGTGTGTGTGTGAGCAAACAAATGAAACACGGCTCTGCTTGTGATTTCTGTGGTTCTAATCTAATCATGTGTTTACATTCAAATTTCCAAACTGACACCAGCATACTATGGACTTAAGGGTCAGATATCCAATGTGGAGTTCCTGTCTTGAGCTACCTAAGACCAAACCATGGCGATGGCCAACTCATGTTTAAGATTGTGAATAATAAAGAAAGAGTGTAGCCATTAGCTGCAGATTCACTACTGAGGCTACATCCGTACTACTACGTTTTAAAACGGCTTTTTCAAACTTAAACAATCTCGGTCAAGAGTTTTGGCTCCGTTTTAGTTTTATCTTGTCTAAAATAAAACGCCTGTAAATTATATCATGGGACCACTCACGTGCACAGGGCATGTGTGATGGTGTAAACAGGAAGGCATTCGTGGGCCGGGGTACACAAATTGCTCAATTAACAGCTCGTCTCCCACATGTAGACAGTTGTATTATTGTAAAATGCAGAATTTAACTGCACAACAGGGTCAGTAATGCTTGTGATTGATTATCCATGTTGTATTCTACACTGGTAGTCGAGGCTAATGCTAGTTTTGTTCCTCCGGTAATGTGATAGGATCATGCAGAATCACGTCGTGACCGAAAAGACCCAATCAACAAGTGGTTGTGAGTGTCTGCGTTATTGTTCTGCCCGTTCAGACTAAAACGCAGCCCCAGACTCAAATTAAAAAAGGGTAATCATTTCCACATGTCTCTGGTTTAGCTGCTCTAAAACTCTAGAGAAGTGTGGACGTCAGGCGTATCCTTAACAGAGTTGATGCATTTTTAAACGAAAACATAGTAGTATGGATTAGGCCAGTATTGAAACTGTTATTGTCATTGTGTTGTTTGCAACAGATGTAAATCTATAGTTAATGGTGACCTCGGATGTCTGTTACACCTCACTGCCCTGCCTCTGTGGTCAAGTGGAGCAAAGAGCAGCTGGTTGGGTTCCCCCAGCGAGGGTCAAACCCACCGTTCAACTTTTAAGAGGTGCTGAGAGTTGGAGAAGATCCGGGGTTCGAACGTGCGAGGGGGGTTAAGTTAGTGACAGGTGTTAACATGGGGGGAGTGGGAGTGGGAGGCGGGTAGTAAAGAGAAGAGGCGCAGGAAGGGAGGGGAGGTACTTAGTATAAAGCAGGCGAGGCGAGCTGCAGGAGGACGCTGAGCATCTGTGGTAATGTCCTGGCTGAGAGACTGAGAGCAAAGCCTTCCCCTGAGCCGAGGCTTAACTTCCACAGTGCAGCACATGTACAGTAGCATATCAGGCCTGACAGGAACTGCAGCTATAGATCTTCCACTCCACCCACCCTACTCAAGTCCCCTTCCCCACCCCAACTAAGCAAAAATGACTTTAAAACATCAAAGCTGGCATTAATGTCTCATTTCCCTATGCAAATGCCAAACGAGAAAGAAAAAAAGCTTTTCATTTCTCCCTGCCTCTTTCATTTTCCGTGAGAATCATTGCTGCCCCCTTGAGACGAAGCCCGATGCGCAGTTTTGGGGGAGAAAACGGGTTAGGGGATCCTGGGGGCTGCTCTGCATTACCAAAACAAACCACTCAGCAAACAAACAATTAGACACTCATGAATTATGGACAAGACATCTAAAATAGCAGTAGAAACGAAAGAACAGGGAGTAGTGGAGCGATTGCTGAGCTAATGAAACGTAGATCAGGGTGTTTTTAAACACTTAGCTGAGTAGTAAGTGTCTGTGTTTGCCTTCCTGTGTATAGTATCGCCATGTAACCTATCCTGATGATTTCACACCAGTGTAGATGAGTGACAGAAAACAAGGTAACACTGAGAGACACGGGACAAAACAGTGACAAGAGTGAAGGAGGAAAGGGTGTCTAGTAATCCACAACGTGTGATTGTGCAGCCGAGATTTAGTGTTTCCATATCATCCATTATTCGGCCACTATTGACAACCCTGTGTTTACCTCTCGCAGACGCGCACAGTCCATGCAGCAATGATCCAGGAGGATATACTGAAAACCAGCAGGACAGTTCCTGGACAGATGGTCATGAGGGTCTTCATGACAAAGCGTGTGTTGAAGTTGATCTTGTTGAGGGCGCCGATGCTGCGAGACGAAGCGTCCGTGAACAGCTTGCTGTGGAGCAACATGACCCTGCCTATCAGGTAGAGTCTCAGGAACATGGGGATGGAGAGGATGATGTCCACGTCAGCGTCGGCCACTGACGGCGTGTAGGTGAAGGCCAGCCGCGCCGTCCAGGTGAACACGTACTGGCCTGGTATGGGATGGATGGCACACACCAGCAGCTCTAGCACAATGAAGAAGATCCGCTCATACGTCATGGCTATCCTCCAATCGTCCGCACCATTGTCGACCATAAACAGCTGAGAAAAAACACACAAATACCAAGGACTTGAATTAGAACTTCCTTTTACTTCCTTTACAGCCACATTCAGAATTGTGTTGGGAGCCAGGTATTTTGAAATTCTAACCAAGGGCCCCAGAGGTCATGCTGAAATTGGGTAAAAGGTGGAAAATAAAAATGATGCAGAAGACGTAATTTGTAGCAATAAAATGTGATCACTTTGATGCAGCTGAGACCAAACAGATAATAAATGTTAAATATTGGATGCAATCCAGAATAACATCAAAGCATACTGAAGAACAAAAAATGACATAAAATGAGAAGAGAAAACAAACCTATTACTATGAACGAATGTTTAGTCATTTTTTGCAAAGGAAAACGATCAAATATGCATTTACATGTGTCAGATCCTTTTGTGTAAAATCATTTATGACATTAACCAGAATTACTGCTGTGCAGTTGGAAGCCTCTGCCGACCAGTGCAGTTTCAATCCATAAATGTTTTCTCAGACTCACTTTGACCTTTGAGCACTGAAATCTAATCAAGGGACAACTGGTCATTTTTGAACAAATTACCTACAGGAATACTTGAGATATCATGTTCAATAGGCCTAAAACATGTGTGAGGTCAATGACTTTGACCTTTGACCTTTGCTCACCTAAATCTGATCATTTTATCTGTGAGTCTAAATGAACATTTGTGCCAAATTTGAAGACATTCCCCCACAAGGTGTTTCTGAGCTGTTACACAAACAAGACCATCTTTGAGTCCAAGTGAATGGTTGCACCAAATTGGATGAAATTCCCTCAAAGCGGTCTTGAGATATCACGTTCACAACAAATTGGGACAGACGGACAAACGGTCACACACAATACAAATAATACAAAACTGTGTTCACTTTGGCTCAGTTCTTCCTCATTATTATGATTATTGCTACCATCATTATCAGCATCCCTATCCCAAAAGCTGTTGGTAAAATAAATAAAATAAAGTTTTTTTTTTTGCGGCAGACTCACCTGGATTTCCCGGGCATGGTACATTATTATAAGACCAAGCAATATAACAGTGGAAAGGCTGATAAGGCATTTCAGTGCAAATGAGTATGAAGATTCCTACAGTGAGAGAAAAAAAGAGAGGAAGGAATATCAGCAACAATGAACACACTTTATCATCACATACAATCTATACTTAAATATGGGAATACAAAGGATCTTCTTCTATTCATTGTCAATGTGCATTTCAGCTATTTTCTATATTTAGCATCAGTAGATGGCAATGGTCTCTGGTAACTGCTTAGCAACAAGGTGAAATCAGGTCGTTAAGCAACGTAGGTAGAAGTGAAATCTGAGGGTATTTACTGTAACTCAACATTTCATATGGTATAGATTTAAGAAAGGAACACGAGCAGCAGAAATGTCACCAAAGAACACATTTCACATGGTTATGCAACAGTGCATACACACGACAGACCACACACACACACACACGCACTACTTATTACTTTAAACTTCTATTTGAGACCAGTTAATGGGGTTTTACACGGTGCAGTCAGGATGTTACTAAACAATGCAGCTGCAGGTGTAGCCTCATATTATCCATGGACACTGTTCCCCACCAAGCAAACTACCAATTAATCAAAGTGCGGTGCTAACTGGGGGACTTTCCATTTAATGGTAGGTGCAAAAAAGGCAAGGCTAGCATTAGCAGGGAGGCCACCACAGCGAGTGTGGCTGATGATAAATAGACCAGCTGGGTGCTAATACAGTGTGTGTGTGTGTGTGTGTGTGTGTGTGTGTGTGTGTGTGTGTTGTGTGTTTTACACTGGGGCCATAGATCAAGGAAATGAGAACCTGTACTACTAAGGCCCCCTCCCTCTGTGTTGGTAAAATGCCATTTGATAAATCAATTTAACAACCATGATGTAAAAACGCCGCTCTCCAGCGGGTTAACGATCATGGGGTTGTTATTATAATAACAGCTACAAACAAATGACAAAAGCAACAAGTGGAAATATCACTCATAATTGTCAGTGTGATGACAGTGAGAGCTGCTCAACATTACTCCGTCCTTCGATGGTCCATATTACAGAATGTATTTTTAGCTATCAACTAGATTGCTTTGCCCCTTAGGTCGGCGACATGTTCGCAAGACATTCTAATGTCTGAAATTGTTTTGAGAAGTCCCTGGTGAAATAACATTGAGTAAACCAATTAATCCACCTGCCAGAGGTTCAAGGATTTTTCAGTCCCAGCGCTCACCGCCTGTTAAAGTGTCTCCCTCCTTCAGGACTTAGAAAATCTAGGCAGCGCCTCAAGTGTCTGCGGCGCGATGTGACCGTCCGCAGCACATGCTAACTGTCGGATGTGACCTCCCATCCCGGTGCCACTCAGAGATGGGAGGTCATTTCCATTTCAGCTGAGGTCAGCGTGATGAATGGACTGAACCCCATTCAGTAACACTCAGACAAACCTATTGACTTTTTTAAAACCCCATAAATCATCCTATAGATTACCACACTGATTTACTATATTGCGCGCAGCACACACACACACACAGACACACACAGACACACACACACACACACACACTTGTAATCAAATATACATTTACAAATTCAAATACAACTGTTAGACACAAGTGGGGAAAATCCACTCCTATCCCTTGTGAGTGGAACCTATAGCAGTGGTTTGTATGTTTTAGTCCTAACTTACAATTCACATATACATATCAATCCTGACATATTTCTACAGCGCACCACAGCTTTCATTTGCTCCCAACATCTGAGAGCTGACAGACAACATTGCTGACAGTATAGATAATGAATTTAAAGCTTTTTGTCGAGCGACTCTCAAACTCATGTCAAAGCATTCTTAAAAGCACCATAATTGAAAACTTGTCCGTCCGGTTGTAGTTAGATGTGTTCTATGGAGTGGTAGTTTGTAGTTGTCTTACTGTTAGAAGACTAGGCCTGATATCACAGGTTACGTTACAAGACGCTACATCAGTTTCCACACAACGGTGAAATAAATGGAAACCAATCGTAGCCAAAGGCTGAAAATGAATATTTTGTTTTGTGTAAGACAAAAAGCTAATAAAAATAATGTTAAAGCTGGAACATTAGTGGAAAGTTAAAGCTGGCCCTTGTAGAAGGGAATACTCTGATCTATCGTAATCAACCACTGATGTGCTTTAGCTCCTTTCAGTGCACTGTTTTGTTTTTATGTTTGATTTGGGCTTTCCGCTTTTTTCCAGAAACAACAAGCTGCTGTAATCAATTATAAAAGCTCTGATAAATCCCTTTGTACACTTTCTATTGAGCACCAACATTTGTGGAAATAGCTACAAGCTTGGACCAAAGTTAGTTTACTAATAGTTAACCATTAGTTAGCTGATAGTTAAAACATCAAAGTTAGTAAATGGCCAGCGTAGACACATTTAGCATCCAGCCAGTGAAATGAAAAAAGCTACCAACAGGCTTGTGAACATCACAAAGAAAATAACAAGCTGACAAGTGATGACGAAAACAGAACAAAAACAAGAGTTAATATTCAACTTACGGCCAATTCCCACAAACATCAACCCAAATTAAAATTAATCCTGTATTTAAAACAAATATTTTTTGCTATTGTCTTAGCTGTATACCAATGTTATAATGCCATGACACGTCAGGTGTCTGTGATGTTCTTCTTGTAATGTTTCAAGTCATCAAACACAATTAGTAGGCTCAAGCTTTTAAAGCCACCACAACCACCTGCAGCCCCGTTCAGTTCTTACTCATAAGCAGATGCAGCTTCTGTGACCTGTCACAAACTGCAGTGTAATGCAGTGTCAGCTCCAATCCAAACAGCCCAGTAAATACTGGGGTAGAGGCGGCTCTGAGAGCTCAATATTCCTCCACCAAATACCCTGACACAGCAGGGACCTGAGTGGCTGACACACAAGGACAATAACAGGTCAACAGGTGGTGACCTGGTCACCGTGACTTTAAGTGTAAACCGCCTGCTGGTGTCCTTACTCAAGGGTCCTACTTGTTCTTATAGCTTGCTGCGTAGTCTCTACCCTGATCCACTCAAAGTAAAAGAAATTTAAATCATCTGGAACTTCATTCTCATCTTTTGTTCTATTGATGTTTCCCTTGAACTCTACTTGTTTATTTCTCTTCACATACACATAGATTTAGATAAAGATACAACCAGAATGGTGCGAGATGAGGCTAAACATTTTCAACTAGTAACCGAACCGGATTTAAAGACAAATTAAAAAAGATATGGAATCCAATTTGCAGACTTTTAGTCATTATGCCGATCACATGACACATATTATATTTGTGCATTATTCCCAACACTCTGTTAGATAATGTACGTCAGAGTCTAATAATCGCTCTTCATAAATCTGACAGCTGCCAACCCCACACAACTCAAACATTAACAATAGCAGTGACAGTACACAGAGCTCCCACTCATTCATCACGCACATGCACAACCTACCTTAGTGTAAACCCCCCATGACAGTTCCGTTTCTGTCACCATGACAACAATCCCAAACATCCCGAAGATGAGCGCGTAGTCGCTGAGCCGCTTTCGCTTCTCAAACAGCGCCCTCCTGTGGCCAAGCCTGTAGCCAATGTCCCTATTCTTCTTTTGCGGCGCCCTGCCACCGACACGCACGCTGCCCTCCCTGACCAAGCTCTCGTTGGACGCCTTGCTGGGGTCTTCGCCGCCGTTGCCCTTGGACACCACCACCTCCAGGCCAGAGCTGTGCAGCGTCTGCAAGGGCTGCGTCTCCGAGTCGAGCTCCGCGAGATTGCGGCGCGACGATGACGCCAGGCTGCCAACTAGTGGTCTCACCACCCCGCCATTGTACTTGCAGGTGTTCATGGCTATCTGAGGGAGTCGGCCGCTGCTCTCAGAGAGGGAGGGCTTGGATCCAGCATGGCTCAGCTTCTTCTGCTCAGTAGTGGCCTGTGAACAGAGAGGAGCGTGATGAGTACAATACTATCACAACAAATAGGGAGTAGAACCTCGACAGTTGGTTGAAGAGCCCAGCGCACTGATGGACTTTAAATAGAGCATTGATGTGGGAGTGATATCTCTGTGGCTCTGGAGAGGCCAAAGAGAGGCAAGGATCTAGCAAAAACAATTTTGGTTATAAAAGCAGACAGATTTAGTTCTCAGCAGGACACGTGGCCAACATGCAACCCAAAATATCAACAGTTCTCGTTTCAAACTCCCAAATAACCGAGGTCTACTGAGCGCTGGTAACAGAGAGTTGGTCGCTCATGAATCGTTTTTATGTCTGTGTTGGTGAATGTTGAAATAGTCACAGTTTTGCAGTTACACAACAACAGTGGGGAGCTCCCCTTGTGTTTGTTTTCCTTTATTGGACAGTATGGTTCATGAGGTTTTCCTCCCAAGAAAATGGCATCAAATGTAGATGGTTCGAAAACAAATAAATAATGTATGGGCTTTGATGTATAAATAAAACCATATAACCAATAGAAGACCCTACAAAGTGCAGAAAATTGAATCTTTGCGCTGCACAAATTTAGATATGAATGATTAATGGTCGGCCTGACCCTGTTTCCCTGTCGGAGAAACACTTTTCCGTCGCAGAGATGAGCAGAGGGCTTCCCAAAAGGGAGCAGTGACGAAGAGAATGCGGAACTTCTCAAATCAGGCGTGCCACAGGGACCAAATGTTTAGAATCCAACCCCTTTAAGAGGAAACTAAGAAAACATTTTCTTTTGGAACTCAAAGGAAACCGAGTACTGTAAATGTAGTGTGTTGAGGTAAAGGGCAACTTGGGGGCAAGTTGAGGAACACAAATACTTAAATCCCTTGTACATGGATTCAGAGGATTCTGTGGTATTGTTATTTTACCATCCAGAGTAGAAATAGCAAATGAACCATGGGTCTTCAAATGAGGTGTGGTCAGGTTGGTGCATTGCTGTATTGTACTGTTATTTTATTTTATTATTATCAAGATACTAACCTGCACCTACATTCATTGGTAAACTTGTTACACACGGATGATCTGCTCCTTTCTTCTGCATTCTCTCTACTACCTGGAGAATCCATCACCATAGTGGAAATCCCCATGGCTTTTAAAGAGATAGGAGCACAGCAGTCTCGACTTGTTTACTGTGTTACGCCCCAAAACACACCCATGATAAATGAAGAGACTGAGTGGATCCCTTTTGAACCATGGGCCCTGGCGCAGTGACCTTTCCTACTGCCGTTAAACAAGCAAAAGTGGATTTGGACACACCCTGAATGGACATGCGTCTCGAGCTATAGACCATGCTCTCAGATCATTCAAGCCTTTTATCGTTTCTGCTCTTCTTGGCAGAGAGTGAAGAGTTTTTGTCGCGGTTACACAGAAAATGTTCCGTCCATGCAGAGGCTGTAGAGCAGTCCCCCAGCAGCATCTATCTGCCTGTCTATCCCCTGTCCTTCAGAGACTCCAGCAGATTATCATAATGGCTTATGAAAACTTCACATGGAACAGTGCTTTTCCCGAAACAAGTCGGGGGTGTGTGATAGCACTGCTGGCCCTTTTTATTAGCCTTGACAAAGCATGCCTAATGCCTTTAAATGTGCTGGTGGGAATAAAGAAGGGCGGCCCTAATGGAAATTTACTAACTCCGGTCCTGTGATACTATCGTCTCGCACATATTGTGGCTCCATGAGAACAGGACTAAAGGTTAAGGATTAGTGCAGCCCATAGTGTTTCTAATCCCCTTTTCTGTATTAAATTGCTTTTTAATCTGTGCCATTAGGACCCCTCTACACTTTTGAAGACTGTGCAGCGAGTGAACTTTCGATTTGAATGACAGGAAATACTGTCGGAAAAGATACTGATACGTCGATAGTGGCTCAAAATGCACGGAGAGCCAGATATTGCTAATTTGATTTCAGTTCCAAAGATATGCTGAATAAATTAGAATTTACTGGAGCAACGTGAGATGTAACAAGGCTCGGTCAGTAAATAATTGAATCTTTTCATTATCACAGAAAATTACAAGTTTCAGCACAGATATATTAGATTGTGTCAGCATCAAGAACGGCAGACATATTGACAACTCAATATCAAAACTATAAATAAGCACGGATCACAGATGTGCAGAGGCTATGACAGACGTCCTAACAACAGCAAAATCATGCAGAAAAAATATTGTTATTATTGTAGCCAAATACTGGCTAAGCAAGATAAGTCTCACCTGGTATAAGAAATCAAAACTAATTTCAGTAGACTACTTTTATAGATACTGAAACAAATTTATTAGACTTTTCACCGATGCGTCACTACTAACAGTACGTCAGCCTGTCAGATGTTTCAAAATGTGTCGAATCCACGTGATAACTAAGCGACTGCAAAATGTCATTATTCCTTTGGTATTCAGTGTCACAACATCATGTCATTCACTCTGAAAAGAGAATTTCCTGCGTCGCTGTAGGAAGTAAATAACTCTGTAGTATTTTTAGTCCCAGTCAAACTTTCAGAGAGGTTCTGAGATGCTTGATATGCAAATGTGGCTCCTGGGCTACAAAATATGAGAAGAAATCCAAGACAAACACCTCAAACAAAGGTTTGCAGAAAATGTTATTTATATCGTTTTGTGTATTTATGAGTGTATTTTTTACTGTTTGTTCTACTATTGTCTTATCACAACACTGGTAAGTTACAAACCTTTGACTCATATTACATAACATTCATTTGAGAGAAAACTTGCATCTTTTCCTCACACACAACAATTTGAGGTGCAATATCCGGCTCAAGGACTGAACCATTAACCCTTCAGATGACAGGGGTTATTTTTCTACCACCTGACACACTGCGTATGTTTTTTTAATGCAATTGTACAATTAAATTTTTTACATTTCACAACAGGCTGCAAAGTTGTTTGGCAATTATGACAGTCTGGCCTGTTTTTAAGTAAAGTTTCCCAAGTCAAGAGACAACAGCAAGTCAAAAAAAACATAACACACCCAGAAATCATTGGTTGTATTAGTGGATCAATAGATCACAGTGACCTCTGACCTCTGAGCAGGTGTGACTTTATGTTAGATGACTGACAGGTTTCTGTTAAACATAAATTCTCCCTGCCACAGACTGCACGAACAAAATCATTGAAGCTGCTTTCAGACATGCACTGAACTCTGTGTGATCCCCTGATATTATCCGGAGGGGCTGTGTGTAAGAACACCAATCTCCGAGTGAGGCTACCAACAATCTCCAGATTTTACCCTTCTAGCATCTTAGTAAAAACTCCCGATAATGTCAGAGTGAGCCCATGTGAGAAGCACAGCAGGATACTGACCGGAAAACTGACCGCGAGCGAATAGGTGTGTTGATGAGATTTCTAAGATGCAACAGATGCAAACCTGAGAAAACAAAAATCATACAAATATCTCCGTATGAAAAAGAGGTGTCGTACACAAAGAAGACACCAACGAAGATGTAAATTTAGAAAAGACGAGATAAACGCGATTTGAAAGGTTTTAAGGCGATAAGGGCTGATGCCGGTGTCAATGTGCTGTAAACAAAAACACATGACCTCCACAGCAGAATTGATTTGTCCTGACTCGTAGAATCTCCTGCTGCTTTTTATCAAATGTAAAAGACAAACTCCGGACAAACTCTGGACCCCATTGTGTGGACATTTTACAGAGTTCATATCTGAAAATGGCCACACTGTGTGGACTCTTTTCACCCCTGATTTGCGAACTGAACAATAATATATATTTTTAAAAAACATTAAAATGCATTGTATCCTATTTGCAATCTAACTTTTGGTTCCACCAGTAAATATAAATAATTTTCCCGTCAAATGTTTGAAACTAAAAGCTGAACAATTTGATTTGGTTTCCAATGACTGATTACATGTCGATAAATCAGAGTCAAGTCGCCATGTTGTGACATTTGCAGGACAAAGTGGGAGCCTGAGACGTAAAAGGAGAACATCCCGGGAAGTGTTGCTCCAGTAACGTAAATGACGAGGATTGATGGACACAGAGAGAGAAGGGCTGCTGTTACACCCTCATCTTTAGTTACGTGTTTCTGGCCAACAGTCGTCAGTGAACCAGGTCAGGACTGACCCGAATATGGACAAACCAATCCGTCTGTCAGTTCGTGTGAACACTGACACATGTCTAGGCACCCGGGAAGGATTTGGTGGAAAGAAAAACAAAACAACAGGGGGAACGCAAGCGTATCGAAGAAAGATAAATCAGACACAACGTGCAAAACACCAACATGCACGTCTGACTTTTTCCTCCCCTGTTAATCTCCTCTCTTTCACAGAGTTTGCAGCAGGAGTCCTCGCATCCAATTCCAAAATCTCAAAGCACTCAATCACTTACCATGCTCTCGCCCACTTAGACAGCTACCCAAGCGTCTCTTTCTGCATTTCCCCTGCAACCCGACAAAACAGTGCGGCGGAAGGGCACGGCAGGCCAGCGTTGCCCTTGTTGTCCCCCGATGCCCTCACAAGGAGACACAGGGGCCGGCGGCCTATTCAGTCGACCAACGGCTCAATTTCATTCTGAATGGCACGCGGCTTCCAGGTTGTATGAAATGGAGCCTCATAATAAAATTGAAAAGCCTCAGTGCAGAACAGTTTAAATGACGGCAACTCTCTGCGTCGCTCTTCTTTCTTTCTGTCTCTCTCTCTCTCTCTCTCCAGCCGGCTCAAATCTAATAGAAAACCCTCTTTCTTTAGTCGTGCACACACTCTGCCGCAGTCCTCAAGGCTTACATACACCCTAAAAATGGATCTGCGCTTTTTAAAAATCAAATGTGGTCACTTCTGTGTGTGTGTGTTTGTGTTTGGGGAGTTAGAGCATGTGAATGCCAGTCTGTTTAATTGTGTGTGTGTGTGTGTGTGTGTGTGTGTGTGTGTGTGTGTGTATGTGTGTGTGGGAGGATGTGTGCATATGTGTGCTAGTTGAACAAGTTGAGCCTCAGCCAGTCGGTGGATTTGGTCAGATATTGACACAGACAACGGAACAAACACAAGGAGGAATTGTTTGGGAAGTTCCGCGTGCGTGTGCGAAATGTGCGAACAGCGCACGGATACGGACGAGAAGGCCGACGTAGAAGAAGGATCACAAGAGAGGGAACCGAGACAAAATAAGGCAGAAATCTAAAAATGGAGGGAACATGAAAGATAGAGGGGCTGAAAGAGATAAATGAAAGAGAGGGAGGACAGTTCCCTGTGGGTGTCTCTGTCAGCCCCTGGAGTGATTGAGAGCTGCAGGCTATATTCTCCGGTTTGTCCCTGCACACTAGACGCTGTCACGTTTCTCTGACAGGCCAGCGGGCATCAGGGCTCCTCCGTCTCTCCCTGACCAGCATGTGGATCATTACTCAGCGCTGGTCAAGACCGAGGAAAACCAGAGGCTGCAGACCCACATTCATGTACAGGAAAATCCTCCATCACATCTCTCTGTGTTCTGGAAATAAACAATATACTATATTTAATGAAGAATTTGGTTGGACAACTGTCTACAAATGAATACCAGAGGGATTCATGTCATATATCAGCAAATTTAAAATCACAGAAAGGGTTTCAGCATCCCATGCATTTCCTGATACACTGTACGGAAGTCCACAGGATGAAAACTAGAATGGTCCACATTTAAATTTACTAGATACTTTTTTGGATCTGGACCCACACACTCATAAATATCAGTCCCCTAAAAGTGTCAGATGTTCTTCATCAAGATCCATAAATTATTATCTGTGCAATCAAGGAATATGTTGAAAGACACCCTATCTCACTAAAAAGGGTTCTAGATCCGCCCCCTGATCCAGATCTGCACCAAAAGTTAATGGGTTCTCACCTGACCCGTAACACAAACCTCCACCAAGTTTCAAGGTAATCTGACTTGTGGTCTTTGCATAATCCTGCAAACTAACTAACACACGCAGATGAAAACATACTGTGACCTCTTTGGTGGAATGATTGTTTTATCATGACACCATCTGAGAAGTAATGGGTGGATGCATTTTGAATTTAACAGCTGCAAACGTTATGGATAAAGGTTAAACTAATTGTTAATTAAAAGAAGATATTTTACTGTACTGATATCTTTCACCTCAAACGAGGCACTGGAGAGTCATCAGAGGCAGTGGAAGCACTGGAGAGCCACATTCATTCTATTAAGCAGGTTAGGATTTTACTCCATTTGACTTTCTTGAGTTCAAGAGACATAAATGATTTTTTTTGTCTGATCTGGCTGCTCTGGGTGAAATGAACAATCCAAGTTTTCCATATTTGTTCTCAGAGATGATCCCCAACCTTAGTTCAGATCTTAGAATCCATCACCATAACCAAAACACTGCTGCTTTCTCAATATATATTATTTTTCCATCAACACATTAATGATATGTGTACTGAATGAATCTGCAAACTGCTGTTATATCTGCACTACCAGTTCAAAATGTTCATACCTGATATTCATGTCAGTTTATTTCTTCAATATGCTCCTTACTTATGATAAATGATAATTAAAGTTATATTTCTTTATAGTGTAACATGTTATATTAAGACAACTCAAAGCTTAGGTTAAGGTAACAGAAAGCTCATTGTTTCATTTAAGAAAAAATGTCAAAGCTGACTGGAAGCACAAGATGGACCATGATGAATTTTTCAAGAGTCAACCAGAAACTAATTGTTTCCTGATGCTGCACCACGTGTCTCGGTAACCTAAACTCACAAAGAGACACAAAATCGGGACCTCTTCTGTCCCAGTCCAGTGCTTTGAACTGATGACGTCCTTTCCTGCTGTGGTCTAAAACTGTTCTGTGAGGACTTTGTGTGGGCTGAAATCTGAAATAACTGAAACATCTGTGACAGAAGATGCATATTTCATAACATTGCTGGTAAGACTTTTAAGACCCTCACCACCAGCCAGCTTAAACACACTGAAGACGATCTATGTTCATAAAAATGTTCAGGTAATTAATTACTTAGTTTGATTAGGTTGTTGGGCTTTTTTTCCACTGTCTTGACATTAGCTTGGCAACACTCAACCAATGACTGCAGCCAGAATTCCTTGACAACAACAACATGACAGAAAATGCCAATGTTACACCTACAGAGAGCCAAACACCTACTTATAAAAAGGTACGGTTGGCTGCCGGTCTTCCAGGTACCTGCACCCTATTGGTTCAAATGTGAACTGTACCCACCCTGAGTGGAGACCCAACCCAGCAGCTCAGCAGGAGAATGAAAGACAACAACAAACTGTGGCAACATTTGAAAAATTAAGTTCAGCACTGACAGTCGCCTCAGGGAAGCTACAGCCTTTACTGAGGCTAAGAACTAGACCAGAGGAAAAGAGGGTTGTGACCACATATAACAGCTGCTGATTACTATCAAAGCAAAAAAAATGTATATTAACGTAGGAACTTTTGTGCCTAAACATACACTCGTCACACAGCTGCAGTTAAAAGTGATGGAGGAGACGATTATTGGCTTCTAGCAAAGCTCGGTCTACCTCATTTTTCCTCTCTATTATTCTTCAATTAGAGAAGTAGCCAAAAACAAGATAAAACCTCAGTGGGGCAAAAGGACACAGGTACATGCCCGTGGGACTGTGTTATTATTAGGACTAATAGCACACTCTGTCCAATAGAGACACAATGCTGTTTTAATTAGGACCCAACAAGGTTACTGCATGTGTGCTCGTGTGTCTTATAAACTAGGTCCTGGGGAGATTGGGGTTAGAGCTGAACAGGGGGAGGGGGGTTACTTTCCCTATGGGACACCCCTGCCTCATTAGAAGCAATTTTAATTTTCCAGCAAATTAGCGGAGGGGGTTGTTAGAAACTTGATTTGTAGATCAGGGCCGTAACGGATGGGTTCTGGTGGAATAGTTAACAAATTTAACCTTGACCTTGATTTGTGAATCAGATTAACCCCCTAAACAGTATGTGTATGTGTGTATATATATATATACTAGTGTAAATAATAGTAAGGTGTCCTGGTTATGACTTAAGGCTGATGATTTTAGTTGGACTTCAAACCTACAAACTTCTCTCTCCCTCTGACTCACTCAAATTTGAACAGACAGATATGATAAACATATTTAAACTTCCCATTGATACCAGTGTCTCTGATGTCCATAACCAACACACGTCCACTTAGAAACCATGCAAAAAGATGCTCCTTGTATCTCCAGAACTTGTCTAAGCATCATCACACATTCAAGTGACTGTTATCTGAAAATCTGCGTCAGTGAAAAGCAAACGCACATTTCTAAAAGCTGATTTAAACTTTAATAATCTTGTTCCATGAATAAATAACTAAATAACAAATAATTATTGCTATTCTTTGTAATGCAGCAACAGCATTATAAAAATGTGGAAAGATGGTTACCCAGACAAAGACGTATGACTTGTAAAATGTCCAGTAGAGCCACTCACAGCTCTCTAAGTTCGTTTGCACTCACTACAACAACCTCTCATAAATGACATAAGTGCAGCAGAGGCAGTACAGTCAACTGAGGAGAGCGTCTTCGGTGTGAGAGCGTGTTGACATACACACAAAAAAGAAAGTAAAGAACAAAGAAATGACCACTAAATTATAAATTCAATTATATTTTCATGAATTCAATAAATTTCTTTTGGATTAGACCAGTTTTTTGACCAACGGTTACATGATAGATTATAATCAGCCTGCCTTTTGGTTAAATCATGGCATTTTTTAATCATGGCAAGCGTTTTACAGTTTTAGTTTAGTTTCAATGACCATGAAGAGTCACGTTTAAATTATAGATTTTTGTTTCTCGCTTGATACTTAATATCTTTTTACGGATATGATTAGAAAATGTTAAGTGAAGTGAAAGTTCTTTTGCTGTTTAGACTGAAAGAGCCCAGAACTTAAACAATATTAACCTGTTTACTTTAGTTGTCAGGGGAATTTAAAAAGACCCTCCAGGTCAGACTCTTGGTGGCACAGTATAATCTCAGATCCTTGTATTGTCTGTGTTGATATTGATGTGTTAATTCAACCATAAAAGATGCTCCTTGAGGTTTGACATTGTGTATGGAAATGGGACCAGAAGTGCATTTCAAAGTTGCGCTAATCAAAACTCTAAACTACCCTTTTTATTTTAACTAATCAACAGTATTGCCCCTTTCACCTTCATAGTCTCCCATTATGGCTGATTGCTTGATGTATGCCTGATCTGTGCTGATAACCCCCTCACCACAGGGCAGACCCTGTCCTTGACACATTCCCACACACAAGCAGACGTATGAGAGGAGGTTGAGGCCGGAAAACTTCGCTCTCATGCACCTATGGTAGACTGCAGCCACTTCACTGTAGAGTAATGTCAGGTACATGCATCCATTATAATTCACATGTACAGTTATCCTCTCGTATGTATATTTATACGGAAGAGTCTAAGATGAGTGTAGTTATGTGTTGGAGATGTAAGAGGGTAAAGTGTGTGTGTAGGAGAGTACAGCGTAACATTATGTAACGTTATGATCCTGTGAGAGAACAAGTGCGAATTAGGACCTAAAAGGCCTCATACTCCTGTCCCTTTTTCCAATTAATCAGATTTCCCAGTAATGCATGTGGCCAGGGATACAACGTGCACACACACACACACACAGACACACACATACACACTGAAACACACCAAACCGAGGGAGCTTGAAATACAGCTCAGTCTATGTGGACCCTGAAGACTAAACCATCTTGATTAGGTGACTGTTCCCCTGGCGGCTATTTGACTTCCCAACAGGACCTGAGTGGCCACATATTCCTCACAGAGATTATCGCCCTTAAGTGCTCCATAACCCACAACTCAATCCCACAATCTTTACCCCCCCCCCCATCAAACTGCACTCACAGCTGCGAGGACCAGCTACAGCATCGATGAATAAATGCCACCACCTGACAACCTCTATTTTCATTGTGAGGTGATTGTAAGTCATTTGAAAACGAGCCCCGCCATAAATTTAGGCTGAGGCAGTTTAGAGCCCCCTCCCCCCCAAGGTAAAACCATCAATAGTGGTGCGAGAAGCCAGGACAACCTATAGCACGGGATAGATCGATAGCGCAACAAACTCAGTAAAGATTGACTGGAGAGTTGCCTGGAGACGTCGCCCTTTAGATTTATGACGAGAGGAGGACACGGGCCAACGGGAGACGCTGGAGGACAGGAGGGAGAGTTAAAAGGGAAAGTGATGGGGAATCAGGGGAGTTTCCTTTTTGGAGCAATGTCTTACAGCGGATATATATCAACTTTAAATACAAATGAATGACATCAATAGGTTTCTTTGCACTCGTGTTCCGATTTGTGTGGAAAATAAAAACACCAATAACGTATGATAATGTCTCAAATTGCGCTAATCTGAAAAGTATTCAGTCTCACTCCCCGTATTCGAGTTATCTTCCATTTTCGTATTCTAAGACGAGACCTTCACAATGAGAAAAAAAAAAAAAAAAAAAAGATATCTACTGAAGCAGACAGTATATGTTTGACATTCCAACAGGAAGATTACTGAAACAGTGACAAGATGAAATGAGAAGATATCAGGTTTCTTTGCTGCTCCACTCTAACAGAGAGCCCTTACCATATGTCACCCGGCTGCTGCGCGCTCTGACTGGTGCAGCGGTCTCCCATAGACTCGGGCTAATTGAATATCCTTATCTGGCTCTGAACCCCAATTTTTCTCTGGTGAAGTGAAACAGAGGCCAGTTGGAAAAGCAGCACATTTGTATTCAGCCACAGAGGCCTCGGGAACACACACACACACACACACACACACACACACATTATTGTACTTCTATCTTAGTGAGGACAGTCATTGGTATAATGTATTTGCCAGCCCCTTACGCTAACCTTAACCATCACAACTAAATGCCTAACCCTAACCTTAACGTAATTCTAACCCTAAAACCAGGCCTAACCCTCAAACAAGCCTTTGAAAAAGTGAGAACCGGCCAAAATGTTGTCACTTTCCAAAGATATCGTCACTCCGTAAGGTCTATGCTCAAAATGGTCCTCACAAATATATAAGTACAAGTACACACACATTGCATGTCCTCTTGTTTTCAGGTGGGTGAACCACAGGCAGTCAGCACACTGTACTACACTCAGTCTTTCATGCTCGTCTCTTACGTCTCACATGATAAAAGTTCTGGGTATTGTGCTAACAGCCTCCAGCTACAGTTTCCCTCCCTGACTCTTTTTTTTTTTTTTTTGGTCATGAAATTAAGTGCTGCAGTTTTCTAATGCCCCTTGGGCCCTTTAATGTAAATTGATTCAGCTTTTAAAAAAAGCCTTTTTCCTCGTCTGACAAAGAAGAAGAAGAGGTGACTGGGGAGCAGAAACGAGCGATCGAAAATGGACTCGCAAAGAAAGGGAGAGGAGAGAGATGGGAGGCAGCTTTGTTCGTGAAAGGGTTAAAGAGAAAATGGCAGTGACAAAAGGGGAAGTGCGCAGGCCACCGGACCATTAAGGGGTTAACAGTCAGAGGGAGGCCGATAATGGAAGCTGGCGGAGCTGTATAGGAACAACAACACGCAGAGAGCCAAACACCATAGAAACCACTAACATAAACCAGAGAGAAACACAGGGAGGTGGAGAGAGGGAGGAAAACAGGCGTTACATTTTCCTAATGTCAGCGTGTCAGCATTGTGTGAACGCTCACAAACCAAATCCGATGAATAAAAATAGCATTCATTTATTGTTATAAAACTGATGCTTTTATCCATTCACGCACCAAACAGTACAGATCCGGGAAACACACGCACAACAACCAACACACACGGTGCGGTCGCTCTCTTTGTAAACACGACTGCAGATGCATAATTAAGCACGGAGCCCAGATGCCGTGGCTCAAACAGGAAATCGTTCTTGGAGAAGACGACAGCTCCAGCGACAGGGTCTTCCACATGACGAGAAGCTGCAATAGAGTTAATGGGGCCTCTACCATCAGAAGACCGCGATGTCCACATGATAATGATATGCTAAAAGCGATCCGCCCACTCGCTCGCTCACTCCGTTTCCCTTTACACAATAACACAGGTACAAATGAACATGCAAATGTGCGGAAACACACACATGCAAAACACGCGCACGCCGGAATAATGCCCCATGGAACAGATGTTTTTCTGCAGCGTACATCGCCTGCAGTCAACTTCAGCAGGCCCGGTGCTGTGGTGAAGGCTGTTTCATATTCTCCTGCTAGGTGACTTGAGGTAACAAAGCAGAGAAAGAAGAGGGGGGGGGGGGCTGACAAAGCTGAAGGAAAGCAGCTTCATTCAGTGCATCTTCTGTTTCAATGTGGAAAGCTTGTGTGTTGGAGAAGAGCCACTATGGACGGGGATAGCAGAGGACTCCCACATCCCTGCAGCAGAGCCCAGTTTAATACAGACTTGTTCGAGGCAGGAACGTGACAGCTTTATTCTGCCACGTCGATCTGTACAAAAGGTGTGAGCAGTGGTAACATTGGAGAGGAGCAGCAGAGAGCTAGATCTGTGTGTGTGTGAAAGGGAGAGCACGGCACGACAAAGCGCTCATGATGTCACACATCACGCCGTGTCCCAGTTCACGGTCCACGGAGGGGGGCCGTCTTCTAGGACCGTGAAGGCCGAACCGAAATGAGACGGTCTGCAGAGGATTCCTGTGATCAGTGTCACCAGCTTGTCCCGCCCTGACGGCCGTCGCCTAGCAACAGAGCTGCAGTTGAACACAGTGAGAAAGTTTAACTCAATGCCCCTTGATTATTTAACTTGTGTATCATTCAGCTGAGTTGAAGCCGAAACCTTTTAGCATCGGACGTCTCATTGCTTGCCGGCGCCACTTTCTCTTTGAAAACTGGTTCAGGACAGAAGCGCAATGAATGCTGGGATAGGTTGGCCTGAGGCGTATCAACCCGTTTGAGCCTTTGTTTCTCGGGGACGGGAAGAGGCATGTGTCCGCCACATTTGTCTGAGCCTTCGAAATGGGACAGTCTAGTCGCGACACATCCTCCGAAGGATGCTGCACCTGAATTGAAGTCTGATTTCGAAACAGCAACATGCTATTTGAAATCACACATGGGGACAATATAATGTCGGCTTATTTAATTCAGTGTAAAAAGGCAAAGGGGCCATGACAAAGGGTCCTCTTGGTGGCATTTAGACTCACATACAGCATACATACATAAACAAAGCACTGCTGATTCAAGGTTTGGTTCATTATTTTCATTTCCATATTATTAAATATATTTGTTTGTTTAAATACGGTTAAGAAATAGAATTCACATTTTATATAAACGGCGAAAAGCAGGATAGATCTGATCAGCAAAGGCTTTTTTGTTCTTCACTGAATATTTATCAGTGGACAGAGGAGGCTGTGATTGAGTTTTACAGGGGAACGGTTGTGTATCATGTGCTGTAAATTAAGTAGTACGGCAGCTCAGGGGATCAGCAGTTAAACTCTGACCTGAAGGCATAAAGACCTGACAAGAAAAAAAAGGGGGGGGTAAGCATATCCAGGGAAGGAGCACGCAGGCCCGAGCAGGGGGGGGACACATCGTGAATATACACACATGTATTCACATGCATGACTAGCGCACACACACACACACACACACACACACACACACAGCCTCACAAAGCAAACACTCTCCATATGGAATTTCACAGTGGCATGGAGATGCTTTCCAAACGTACATCTTCAAGGGCAGGCTGCGAGCGACGCGTTGGTTGATTGTGTGAGCGAAGTATGATGAAATCACACATCTCTCCCGTATCATTAATGCACCCTGCTCTCCCACCCGACGCTGTGTTTAACCAACTCAATGAGCTCACACATCCACGGCAGTTACAAGATCGTGCAGACGGACGCACGCCTGCACACACATCCACTACGCAGCCATCAGTGTAGATCTGAATCGGCCCCGCTCTTGTAATGAATGACAAATATCTGCTTACAGCTGCATTACTCATACTCTTTAGTGTTGTGATCATGCCCTAACGCAGAAACAGCCTCAGATCAATAACCTAATTAGCCATAAAGCATATGCATAGCAGTGATACATTATATGCCTGGCATCCCTTGGCTAGAGTCTCACAGGAATTACCATATAAATGAACTGTGGTCATTTATTAAAGCAAGCACGGTGGGGACTTGGCACACTATAGCCTACCGAGTTTAAAAAAACATCGTAAGTTACTACACACATTAGAAAAGGGGAAACATCATGAGAGATCGAACAGTCGAGCTACAAATTGCATTGACCGCTGGCAGAGCGAAAACATCTGCCACGCTGTGACTCTACCATTGGAGTAAGTAAGCAACGAGGCAGCTCACGGCGACTGAGGGAACCCCCCCCACCCCCCCACCACCACCACCTACCCACCCCCAACACTCTTTCTTTCCACTCTTTGTATTCAACTGGACTGCAAGTAATTCAATACACCTCTCCTTGTGCTGGCTCACTCAAATGAAACGCAAAGCGAATGAACTGTATTAAGTGGAGCAGTATTTGAACACCGGTAACAGTAACATCAGTGTTTGTGTGGGCTGCCCTACTCTCTTTGTGTGCGCGTGTGTGTGTGTGTGTGTGCGTTATGTGGACATGTGTGCAAGCCCGTACTGTACATGAGTGTGCGTCGGACGCGAGTGTGAAATGAATCGTAAATCCAAAAGATAATCTTGTTCTGCAGATGATTCCTTTGACCAAACCCAATACCCCAGAGAGAGAGACGGCTACACAATACCAGGCTGATCTCTCCATAGCAACACATGGTAACACAAATCTATTTCAGAGCCGGAGCGCAGCCTTGCACTTAAACACAGCACACAAAAAAATAGGGAAAACAGCAATCAATTATTAAAAGAGCTTCATGTTCATACTTACTGCCTGTGTGTTGCCAGCTGCAGCCGAAACTAAGAGGCTCCCACAGCTCACACCTACCCCCCTCTTCACGCAATTGTGAGCGCTATCAGAGATCTACAGCAGTGCCACTCCTCCATCTCCAACAGGGGTTGCGAGCTGGGATCTGCCCCTTGTCTGACATTTAATTGTTCAGCGGGGTGTGTTTATATTCAAGGTGTTGGCTGCCCTCGCCGCCTCGAACGCAGAAGGCAGTGGAAACACGGACGCCTAATGAGAGCAAAACAAACGCAGGCCCCTGTAACAACAGCAGAGAGATGACCGATAGAGAAAGTTTAAATCAACATAATGTTTCTCCTGGCATAAGCCTGCCACTAAATCATAAGGCCGTAAGCAGATCTGTCTGCATCAATTGTTCCGAGCTCCAGCGTTACCTCAGCGTTACTGCGGAGCCAACACAAACACACAACTGATAAGACAAACTACTTTTTTAAATAGAGTCGGCAGCTCAATTCCCTCCGTACTTTTTCTTAATTCAGACAAGACCAACGCGACTAAAGTAAAATGATCCGAGTGATAAGAAAAACTGAACGTTGGAAAGAAAAGCAGCAAATATTCCAAACTCTTAAAATAGTGTTTGCTTTGCCTTTTCTTTGCTGGAAACACTCGTCAGTGTTGCCGTTCATGTTTCTTGGGGAAAGAAAATCATTCACACTCTACTTTGCAAAGCTTTTACACACACACACACACACACGCACACACGCACACACGCACACACACACACACACACAAACACCACTAAACATCCTAAATCCTGCAGAAAAACGCCACAGAGACACTAACTTGGTTGCAAGTGGCACTTTGATATATTCTGTGTTGACCTTTGTTAGATCATATAGGGTGATTATTCGCGTGTTGGGCTGCAGTTTGGCAGGAGCGGCACAAAAGGCTTTACTGCAATAGCTATTCTCCCCTTTCAAGCCATCCCTTCTGCAATGACACATACAACCTTATGTTCTCCAGAAAGGTGGGCTGGCACCTGTCTGACACACACTCACACACACTCACACACTCAGTGATGGGACAGCAGAAAAAAAGTGATGGCACTAGATCGGGACTTTTCCTTTTTGTTCTTCTTAATTTTAACCGTAGTTCTGATTTCTTCTGTTTGGTTTACATAATAACAGACTTGTATTTATCTGCTAACTAGTAAATATTGAATATAAAAGCACAAAGAGTTCTTGTATTCATAATAAATAACAGCATCAGAAATCAACTGATCATTTAAGTCATTTTTCAAGGAGAAATATCAAACATTTTCCAATTCCAGACAGTTTTTCTTTTGATTTATGAAAGTAAAGTGATTATTTGAGTGGAAGGGTCGGAGTGTTAATTGGACAAAACAAGCTTTTTAAAAAACATCAGTTTAGGCAAAGGGAAATTGTGAAAGACAACAGTCACTGTTTGCTCACATTTTGATTCAATGATTTCTCAAACATTCTGATAAAATGAATCGAAAATGGAAGTAATTGTTGGATACAAAGCTGAGTAACAACCTGAGAGCTTCTGTGCTATTGTGTTGTGCCTGCTAAGTTGTCCTTTTTAAAAAAAAATAGTCTTTTCATCATTTATTCCATTGATTGAAGACTTTTATCGTCAACACTTCTGATCACTGATAAATAATTTCTTTTGTCATAATTTATAAACAAAAATGCCAAACATTCTCCAATTAAATCTTTTCACATGGTGGGAGATTTAATATTTGAAATAGCAAATTTAATAACTAGAGGTTTCAAACTAAATTAACCATCGGAAAATGGCCCATTGACACAACTACCACTACAATATTAAAAAGGAATTCATTGAAGAGAGACGTTGCATGATGCATTCCTGTATTTATAAATCAACAGAATACTCAGTAATGAAGGTTTTAGCTGAAGCACTAAAATATTGGTCCATTTTGTCAATAACAGTGCACCAGGATGGATTCATCAAGCTTGGACCCCCACAAAGAAAGCCCACTTGATGTTATTGGGACATTGGTTTCCTCCTCTTTTTAACCTTGCACGTATTTTTTTCACTTTCAGAGAAGCCCTGTTCATCTCAGGCCCTTGACGACATCAAATCTGACAAACGCTACGTGATTAATCACAGTTTTCTGCTGAACGCGCCATCGGTGTATCCTTAAAAAAAAGAAATCTGCCTTGTTCAACAAGAGCAAATCCACCCATGTTTATGTAGTACAGTGTCCCTGCAGGGGATATCACCATAGCAGTAAGTGGCAGGCATTAGAGTACTTACACAGCCTATCACAATAGGAGCAGCGATGCACCTTTCAAAGCACAATGTTATTGAGGCAGGACACAATATCGTACTACCTGCCATCAGTTCAGTGGGGCTGGCTATTGGGTTTCAGGGCGTGCTGTGGGATACTGTAATCGTATACACTTTATCAGGCTTGTTCTGTCACAAGTGTTTTGTTTAAGGGATTTCAAATGGGAGCGGGGGTAGGGGCTGTCTCATTAAGGGCGAGTCAATAAGATGTAACCGCGATCCCACAAATATCCATGAATGGATAAGCATGTCTAGCCATATCAAAATACTTGGCGCGGTCCGATCAGAGCGAGTGGAAAAGGTTTGATACTTAAGCAAAGTCCGTCATGGGAGCACTTCTAAGATTTTTTGGATTTCCTCTTTCATGACCGGAATGGGATTATGTCATACTTGCGTAATAAGTAAATGTTGTACAGCAGCTCCACCGTAAACTGCTGCATGTTGACGTCTCAGTTTGTTTCCCAGCTTTTAATTGTAATTTTTGCCTTCAAATCAGTTTGGAGAGGACAAAGAAAAATCTCCCGGTATCACAAACAGAGTGGATTAAAAAGACGTAACAGTCCTACAGGGTGTTCAAGTCCCAGCTGCTGATCTATTTTAGTCTTTGTAATGAGGTTTTACTCTATAATTAGAGCAATATGACTATTTCATTGAATAGTATACATTAATAATAGTGTCACTGCATCCGGACGTTCTTACCTCACATTTTGTAGTGGTGCGTTGTTGGATGGTGTGTAGTTTTTTTTATTAGGCTAAACAAAGTGAAGGTGAGAACTGGCAGACTCAGTATATGATGTTACTGGAAAGGGCACACACCTCTACCGAGGCCCAGTCCCCTTAAATTCAATCAAGCTGCACCAACACACTGATAGATATCGACCCCCTAAATATGTCAGATTGTTTTTCTATTAATATACATAATTTGGAAATTAGCAAAAATGTTATGGGCTCTTCCGTGACCCAAACTGTAACCCAATTTCATTGGAATCCGTCTGGTGGTTTATCGTAATCCTGCTAATTACCAAACGCAGTTGAAAATATAACCTCAGAGGAGGTGAAATACTCGATATTTCAGACGTGAACAATATGTTATCTTAACATCAACTGACTGCACTATTCTAGATTTGTCTGGTTTGTTTTTGCTTGAAAAAGAATGGAGCAACTGTAAGAAGAAAAAAACTAAAGTTTACTTTCTCTTCAGTCGTTTGGTCATTTCGCTGTTCTGCTGATGCTCTAAAATTGAGTCAAGTTCAGAACAGTCATGTCAAGGTGGTTTGATGAGCCACCTTTTGCTACTGGTGCCAGCTCAGCCCCTGCTGCAGCATTTTAAAGAGGGAGTGTGGTGGTGGTGGTGGTGCACTTATTTAGATGCTGCACCCTCATCAATGCCTCCTGTTCTTTTCTCTCCTGTAAAAACTTGACCTCGAGTAAATGCAGATGGAGGAAAAAACTAAAAAAAACATGTCCAATGATTAGCCATGATTGGACAATCCGATTTCTGAGGGGAAATGACAGGTGGCTCTTTGGAGGAAAAGGGTTGTTAATTTCCTCTAATGAGGTTTTGAGTAAACGACGATGCATTTGAACACTTGTCGTTTGATTTAGCTTTTTACTGGTTTACCTTTCTCATAAAGATCCCAACCGTACCAAATAAACTTGTTGCCCTGGACACTAACATTCTCACTGAAGTCTGTATCCACAATCAGTTAAAGTAGACGACTTTCATTTTGCTCCTTTGTCTTTGTCCTTTCTCATTTTAACACAGACGTCCCACTCTGTCAATTCTTACACTGACACTCATTTTAAGTAGGTTACTTGTACTTTGAGGTCAAACAAGCTTGGTTCACTCCGAAAAAACAAGTCCTTGGACATTTTTGCTTTTTTTCAGTGGTGGAATGAACCATTTTCCCACTTGTTACCACACTTGTACTTAACCTACGATTTCATTTTCTTCAAGGATAATTAAAAAACATTTTACAAACTTTGCTTGACATGATGTCCTCGAGATATTTTCAATTTGTCACGTAGACTCCGTGATCCGATCAGCACGCCTATCCTCTTGCTGTTCGAGCCCGGTGTTAAAAAGGCCTTCATAGCCACACAACGCCTTAAGTTCAACGAGAATCCATTCGAACGACATGGCGCTGGACTGCTACAGCTCTACAGGTAGAACACACTGCTGCAGAAAGTGAGTTTGGAAGTGTGCGGAGCAGCAGCTGCTCACACTGACAGGCGACCTATACAGGCCTGATGGTGCGAAGCTACAACCGTTATGTCAGAAACGGTGTCTGGAAGCAGCAAAAAAACAGGAAAACGCCTCCCGTGCATCCTCCGCTGTGTGCAGACCGGGGCTCGCTTTGTTTTCTGATTCAGCTGCCAGGCGGCGTCATCTGAATATTTGCACCGAGCTAAAGCCACAACAACACTGCAACATGGAACAGGTGTGTGTGCGCGAGACCGCGGAACGGCGCGTGCTCGTGCGAGCAAACCAAACACACAGAAGGTTGGATGAGGAATAGGCGATGTCACGCGCCGGGTTACAGTAACATCCGTGCGGTATTTTTTTTTGGGGGTGGGGGAAGCAATGACGATCCAAACACCCGCCTTCACATGCAGGCTACACACAAACAAAACACGCGCACGAACACACACACACACACAGACTAATGTTCTATCAAAACCGTATGACAGGCGTGGTCATTGAGTGAAAACGTTTAAACCACTCTGTTTTTATCACCGGGGGTAATTAACGGAGACACGGCACCGGGGAAATGTGCAAAAATCCAGGCTACCTTATGGAGGTCGATGCGTATCCTCTCCTCGCCTTTATGCGGGCTCTCCGGCCACAGGTGATAGCTGGAGCCGTAGTTGGGGCTGTCTTTGCTGCTGTTGCTCCCGGTCGCAGAAGAGTTCCCCGCGTACGCCTGTTGTGTTACCGGGGGGGTGACGCGGGAGTCGCGGCTGTGTGGCTGCGCCTGCTCGCCGATCCTCCCAGACTTATTGCGGTCTTGTTCACAGTGCTGCTGCTGCTGCTGCTGCTGCTGCTGCGGCGGACGCTGGGGACAGAGCTCCAGTGCACCTTGTTGCTGCTGCTGCTGCTGCTGCTGCTGCTGCTGCTGCTTCTGCTGCTCTTGCTGTTGCTGCTGCAGCAGTGGAGCCTGGTGAGTCCTACATAGCTCTCCTGAGCCGCTGGCGCAGTAGTTGATAGGCAAGCTGCTCCCCACCAGTAGCTGTTGCTGCGCTCGTAATTGTGGGATCTGCTGCTGCTGCAGGTCCTGAGACTCGAATGCTCTCCTGTTAGCCTCGGTTGACTCACATACATTTAAAGAGCGCCCTTTCTGTGAGTTTGCACGGATTCCTTCAGGGGAGGGGTCCCTCTGTTGGAGTCTTAAATTACTGTGTTGCTGCTGCTGCTGTTGCTGCTGCTGCTGCTGCTGATGCTGCTGCTGCTGTTGCAACTGCCTGTGGTCTCGGTGCCCTCCTGCTCCTCCTCCTCCCCTGCAGCGTTCCACGATGCTTGCCTGTTGGTAGTAATTATTAGCGCTGCTCGGGAGACGATCCCCCCTTTTAGATTCTCTGGAAAACAGCAGAGAGGAGGAGGAGGAGGTCGGCGGCGGCGGTATAGGCGGCGGAAAAGGTGGGGAGGGCTGCGGTGGGAGAGGATCGACAGGATGGTGCTGGTTTTGTGAAAGGCTCGCCTCCTGCTCGGAAAAACTGCAGTGGCAGCTCGGAAAAACAGGCGGCTTCTCCTGCGTCGGCGGCGGCTGCTGCTGCTGCTGGGAGCCGGCCGGGGCCCAGGGATCCTGCTGCAGGTGCGCCGGCTGCCCGGTGCTGGGTTCAGCGGCTCGGTGTGAAGGTCGCTGGGCGGTGTCGTATCGCGCCAGGGGTAGAGGGTCGCCGCTGTGCACGGGTCTCCCGGTGGGCTGGCTCAGACAGGGGAGCTCCTGGAGGCTCTGGCGCTGAGCGGCGGTGGTCGGAGTGCGGTCTCGGTGGTGGTGAGAAGAGGGCGGGGGCGGCAGGCTGAAAACAGGAGCGTCTGGGTCTCGGCTCTTCTTGCTGCTCGCTTGCTTCTCGTCGGGCGTCTGGTGCTGATGGACAGCTCCCGCGCACCGATGCCGCATCCCCCTGATCGCCGCGTCTCGCTGTGGTTGCTCCTTTGCCGTGCAGCGCTCCGACACCCGCTCATCGCGATCGGTCCCAGCAGAATAGGACCGACTTGTATCATTGGAAGGTTTGACCAGGACCTGCCTTAAAACGTCACTGTACAGCCAAAACACCGCCTTCGACTGAATATCGCTCCATTGGCCGCTATGCGCACAGGTTGCAGCGGATCGATCGCTCTTTTTAAAAGGGGGTTAGGATATAACAAGAACGGGACTGTGCATGTAGACAGATGTTTAAATCCACCTCACATGGTCGATCACCATAATCCACTGTGGACCCGATAGATCGACTCTGTCAATGTTGCCATAACCACCCTGCATAATCAGAAATCACTTTTACTGCGACGTCACCCAAACACATCCACAGGCCTGCCAAACATTATGCTTTGTCTGGATATACCCTGAGTTTATGATCAACTCGGACTAATTACATTAAGTTACACGTCCAGAAAGTGTCAGCATTTCAACATGTGCGAGAGAGAAACAATAATCACATAGCATTTAAGCACATTTCCACTTGTTGGACAATAGAGGAGCCTTACAATGAGCGGGGCTGTACGAGGATTACCTCATGCCATATACAGCCCGTGCCCCAGTGTGGTATTTAATAATTGATCAGAATATGCCTGGTTTTGTATTACCAGGCAGAAATATTTAGAATGGGTGCTGCATACAGAGCCTGCAGTCGGCTCAGTGTGTGCGTGTGCGTGTGTGTGTGTGTGTGTTGCATGCTCTGAGTGAAACACACAAGGCTTCCCTGTCACAGCGGCTGTAGATAGAGACAGAGACAGGGAGAGAGAGACCGGGCGCAGCCGGCGCTGTCCGCGGTGCCGAACGCGTCCAGACGCACGTCATCTAAAATAGCTTCTGCTGTGGTGTCAAGTAGCCAGAGGACGGACAACTGTCCATCTGACGAGGGTCAGAAATGTCTCGCAGCTCTGAGGATTTGAAATTTTCGTAATAGGCTTGAGTTTATAAAGCACTGGATGGGCCAAAATAGCTTTCCGTGCAGACCCGTCAACAGGTCTGCTCTCTGTCCCCAGAGTCAACTCTAAACAAGAAGAAGCTGCGTTTGGGATCCAAGTCCTAAGTGCAGGTCTGCTGCAACTCGTAGTTCTTTTAAATCACTGCTGAAGAATATCCTGCCACTGCCTTTTACTACATCAAATAATTACTTATTTCCTACACTTATTTGAACTGTTATATCATTTATTCATTTATTATTCTCTATGCAACTCTTTTAAATGCTTATTTTTTGTATCGTCATGCATTTACAATTTGTCTTGATGTCTTTTATATTTTGTGGAAAGCACTTTGAATAGCCATGTTGTTGTACAATGCAAATAAAATAACAGTGGCTAAATAATAAAATATTTTTTTTTGTCTAGTTAATAAAACAAACTTACATTCCCATATGCACATTGAAAAAGTACATCTTTCTTATTTTAGTCTTGTTCACTTAAAATCTTAAGACGGAAAGATTGTGAACAAAAATCTACGATATCCAGTGTTTCTTGCTGAACTAGTGGGGGCAGTAACACAAAGAGGGACTTTACAGATATATTCCCTTGAGGAATATCAGAGAATGGTCAGAAATCTATTAATAAAACAAAGTAACAACATAAAACAACCAGAGTGACAGGTTCTAATAAAGACCCCATGAAAGAAGTACAGGGTTTTGAAAGTTTTATTTTAAAACATGGCACAAGCTCAGATAAATTACTGAGCGTTCATTCCGTGGTGGTGCAGCTAAAACGGTAAAAGCATGGTGGCCTTTCCATTTTAGAATTAAGGGGTCTTTGTGCTGAAGTAAGAGTTAAAATATTAAAAACATAACAATTTAGAAGAGCAAAGAGAGAACTAGATTATAAGAGCTGTGGTGCAGGTCCAACTCTGTGGAACAAATTTAAACCTCAACTCCAAACCTATCTATTCTTCTGTACAAGTTACTTGTTGCATTTTAATACAGAACACCGGCCTTTAAGAGTTCATTTCTGCAACGAACGAGGACTCTCTATAACCTTTTTACATCCTTCGTATCTTCAAGCTCCACAAGAATGGGTGTGCATGAGGAAATTTGGGCCTAAACCACACAAACACTTCATTTTAGAGGGGGGAGAGAGGAGTTGAGGCTGAGCCAAAGAGACAGGACTGGATAGAGATGGAGAAGGAGCCAACTTTTACATCATACATTAGCCATTCTTAATAAGTAATAATCCTTTCCTTAAAGCTGCCTCAGCCCTTTGGAGTTTTGATGCGTCTAAAGACTGCAGCGGTGGCACACTTTACCTAACCACTGGAAGAAAGCTGATGCACACTCTCTTTTATAGCCACGTGAAGCGAAGCAGGAATCGGGAGCATACGGAGCTCCGGCCAGGGCTGCATTAGAAACCCGATCATTTTCATTAAGTAATTGGTCGCTGTGACCTGTGTGAGTTCCTTGGTGAGATGGAGTTTCATTTGCTGGTTTGGGAAGCAATGTTACTGCTTCCACATGAATAATTAAATCAAACTTTACAACTAATGGACACACACACAAATGCCCCAAACACTCATTCACCAATGAGCCATATATGCCACTCTGCACGTCCCACACACCCACAACCACAACAATGCTGCTCACTCAAACTGCCTCTTTCTAGCAAAAACTGCCACCAGAATTTAGTGCCGCTTGGATGTGTCCCATGCAGCCATCAAACTTGGCCGACTCCGGCCGTGTGAAAAAAGCATATTGTGTGCCTCTTGTTGGCTGCTGGAGGCACGAGCGCAGCGGAAGATGTGTGACATTCAAATGGTAGAGGAGGAAACATGGTGGAGACCAGCGGCTGCAGCACGTAACATAGGAAGTAGATAAGGAGCCTGTAATTACACAGAAAGAGAAAACCAAGCAGGGCGACACAGGGAGATGTGTAAGTGTGTGTGTGAGAGAAGGAGAAACCGATAGCGTGCACATTCCTGTGTGTGTGAGATCATATGTGAGCAACAGGACAGAGAGGGAGACATGTCTAAAAAGAGCAGGCGCACCAATACAGAAGAGACCAAAAGAGTTAAATTGAAAAGAAGAGGACGACAGAAAATAGGTTTTACTGCGAAGAAAATCTAAAATAATTACACACAGGTGCAGAGATCAGCCTATTATCTTAAAACAGGAAGATAAGTGTATACGTGTTTACAAAAGATCTAGTCCAACAGTAAGTTGTATGCCTCTCAGAGGTTTTGGGATCTCACTCTTATTCTCTCTAATTATCAATCTGAACGGTGCACTTACATGTTTAAATGAAGTGCTGTGACGTAGGTGTGTTGCTCAGAGACACTTTGTGGGTTCAAACTATCCACTTACCAATGACTGTTTTAAATTGGACAATTTTCTTAAGCCATTAATAAAACAAATTGTTTACAATTTATCTGACAAATTCATAATCTCCAATTTTGTTTTAATGTGTTATAATACTGTACTATATCTTATTACAGGGTTATTTGTTTGTTTACATCTTGAAGTTATGTTCAACTATAATATTGAGGCCTTCAGAGTCTAACTGACGCCTTGTTTACACTACTGAGGATATTTTTTGAACTTGATTGATTTCCTCCCAAAAAAAACGTCTCAAAATATGTCCGTCCAGACGAGAACACAAAAACGACAAGCAAACAAGTACTCAACCAAGCAAGATGGGCCAGTAGGTGGCGATAAAGTCAGCATTAACGATTCGTCAATTACCAGAGAAGAGCGATGTGGTCCAAGAAATACTGGGTTCGCAGATACCTGTGAAGGAAAGTAATGTGCTGCAGTGATGCTAAAATTTAGCTGTAAACTTGTATATAGACCTAGCAGTGCTTACCAAATGTAGAGAAACCAGTATATAGCCGCCACTGTTTTCGCTACATGCTCATTACACAAAACAACAGGGGGCATGCACGAAGTGATCTATGATGTCATTGTTTCCCCCAACACTCTGTTATACACAGAAACCAGAGTGTTTGAAAATCTGCACTTTGTAAGTTGTAAAAATCGAGAGCCCCAAATGCAGAGTCAAAGATTTGTTGTATCCACTTTAGTGTGGACATAGCACAAGTGAGGATTCCTTCATCTGCCTTCTAAATTACTGCCACAAATTAACATTTACTGCTGAATCTCCAGGCCAAACACAAAGTAGAGGTAGAAACACAAAGAAGGAAGAAACCAAAGTGTACGAGTGTTGCTAAAAACACAGCAGAGGTTGTCAAAAAACATTTCCCCTCGGCTCTGAATGCGATCCAGGGCAAAGTGAGAGCCTACATTGTTTTTCTTTGCCTTGCAGTGTGATAGCCAAGGAGTGGAAGGCAGCCATCTTGAATTAGACAGCATGTCATGGCTGTCATCTCACTCAGCTATGACTAACTGGACTGATGCCTCAAGGATAGAGTGAGTTTGAGGCTGCGGGAGGGACGGCAGGCCGCGATACAGTGCAATGGCCAGTGACTAATGTGACACATATTCAGCTGGACTGATGCGGCTGGTCTGTGTAAACGCTGATATGCTCCTCACATGATAAACAACCTGGGATCCTAGAGATAAGAGCCGAGTCGTGACTCAACCCTGGACTCAGTGCAGCCGCTGTGAGATGATACCGAGGGCAGGCTCGAGACGGCGCATTTGGTAGACACAGGCGTGCCTGCCACAGCGGCGGCGGTGGCAGGGCCCTGCGCCCAAAGGTGGAATTTATCTCTGACAGCTCAGATCATTAGTGAGATTTGCTCCCGCTACTCAAATGACTAAGCAGCTTTGCCATCATTCAGGAAGAGGCAGGTACGGCAGGAGTCATGGTTATATATCAGCTGACATGTTAGCATCCCAAAGTCCCCAAAATGAGTGGAAAGACCCGCGCAAGGCGGACAACTGTGATGAAGTGTTTTCTATTACTGCCACAAGGAAAGCCAAGGTGCAGGGAATGATAAAGTGGGACACGGAGGCAGCAGCTGTAATGCACGAGCATGCCAGGCAACATCCGAGACGAGATGTGATGAGATCCCATTGAAAGGAATAAGGGGGATACTCAAGAGGCATCCTGGGTAATTCTGACACGCAGTCATAAGCTGAGAGGAGCAGAGGGGCAAGTGTTCCCATCCACCTCAGAGGATGAACAAGAGGGCAATTAGTCACCTTAGTCCAAGACAAAGTGCCCCCCACCACACGTACCAAAACACCCCACCGATCTATGAATTTACTACAATATTAGGTAAGATAAGTATTTACCCTGATTTGTAAATTTGGTTGTAAATGAATGGAAATATGGGGAAAATCCTATTGTCATTAGTATTTATTTCCATAAGATTAACCAAATTATTTAGCAAGAAGACAACAGCAATACAAGAAAATAATATACTAAAATCATCCAGTAGACACAATGAAAAAGACCAATCCTAATTGATTCAAAGCATAAGCAAAGATTTGTTTCTCATTTCATATCACTTGTGTATCTGAGACATGATCTCACTGGCTTTAAAAACGCCACAAGTCAGACTCTCTCCTACCTCAAATCAAGGTGTGGCAGCGGTGTTAATGCAGCACTGACAGAAGCGTCTCTGGGCTTTCCGGCTTTACATGACGTCTTCTTGCTATGCAGCAACAGACACCTGCCTTGTTTTCTGTGGCGGGGCCTTCACAGAAGCATTGGACCATCAACCTGTGTTCACAGAGTACAATGATGTCACTGCACAAAATGGAGCCGTTGATGTTGAGGGGATTTGAAGCGGACAAAGAGAAAGAGGGAAAAAACAGAGCAAGGTTCATTTATAACGAAGTCTAGTGTATGTATGTGTCTGTCGCTGCAAGACTGTTATGACATTATGTGTGTGTGTGTGTGTGTTCTAAACATGTGCCTCATACACGTGTGCATACCTGTGTGGGCGGATGGGACCAGCGTTTGACAAGAGAGGCCACGTTTGCCCAGTTTGTAAAATATGGTGATGAGAGATAAAGAGAGGAGAACGCTCATCACTAATGCAAAGGTTCAAAGACTCGGCCCCCGTCTCATCATCAGAGCTGCCACACACACAAAGGAGATGACCAACTGACCCCCTATATTCACCAGCAGCAGGCAGAGACGCACTGTACACTATACGCTATATAAAGCATGAAACAGCCTTTAGAAACCATTTCAAGAAAAACACACTCTAAGACGCGTTTTCTGCTTAGATTGATCATTTTGCTATATTTGCACAAGGACTAAAATACTGTACGCAGGCAGCACGGCCACAACTAATCTAATGCAGAGGGAAATCCCTCTATATTCCACTGCACTGCTCAGCAGAAACAGAGATCCATTCCTGTTCCCTCAAGGTGTAGCTCTGACAGATAAGAATCCACCCCTTGCAAAAAAAGAAAAAGTCATGCACTTGTGCCGTTAGGTGTGAAAATGCAAATGAAGTGGGCTGTAAAGGTTATTAGCTACAGATATTAGAGCCTGCAATTGCAATTTCATCATGCAATCTTTTCACAGCCGGAGAAGAGAGGATGAAATGCAAGGCAAGGCGGCGAGGAAGTGACAGAGAGAGCAAAGGAGAGGAGGAGAGAAGGAAAGGACGTACCTTTTATCAGATGGAGGATGCACATGCACCCTCTCTGCTTGGAGAAGGCACATCAACAATGATTATAAATGACAGCAGGACAATCAATGGTCCCTCACCAAGAACAGGGGCTCTCCCAGTCATTGCAGCCTCCTGTCGCTTGTATAGAAAAAGCAGGAATATACACGCTCTGAATTTTTCCAGCTTATTGTTACAGCTAATGGCTGCTCCCTCTTCTTTCCTTCCCCCTCTATTTGTCTCTCCTCTCCTCCACCTGTTTGTATGCTGATAAAAACCTGCTTTCCCCCCATACATGTAAAGTCCTTTCTCTTTTTTCTATTTTTGATATATTTCATTTTTATTTGATTTTTTTGCCTCGAGTCCGCAGTCAAATCTCATTTCCACCTCTGTGTCATGAAATTAATTATAGGGAGGAGGGGGCGTTTAATGTGATTTACGGGGGATCGATACAATTTGGACTTTTTATCAATTCGGGACAATAAAATCAAATCTGACATGGTAAGAAGAAGAAAAAGAAGAGGATAGCAACACTGATGGGAACTGTGACAAATCAAGAAAAGCACTGGAGGGTGGTTTTATGACCTTGTGTGCGCTGACGTCCCCACATACACACACACCAACACAGAACCAAACACACACACCACACATACACACACACACACACACACACACACATATACACACACACACACACACACACATCCTCCTCCTCCCCTCCTCCTCCTTCCCCTGAATTGATGCGGGGATTCCTGATGCTATTTTTAGCCCGCTGGTCGTGGAGAGCCATGCGTGGGTGGAGGAGAGAAAGAAAGAAGAGGAGAAAGCAGCAAGAGGAGGAGGAGGAGGGAGGAAGACAGAGTAGCAGGGGTAGAGGGGTGGGTGGGATGGAGAGGAGGCAGGGATGGAGGAGAGGAGAAAGATGAGGATGGAGAGGATGCAGAGGGAGGGGGTTCCCAGGCAGACCTGAGCTGCAGCAGCATCAACACAAAGATCCCCGCTGCGAGGGGCTTTGAATCGTGACCAGACAGCCAGGGGGAGAAAAAAGGGAGCGGCGTGTCATTGTCTCCACACAGGACGGTACTGCTTTCTCTGATTTACCATCGTTTCATTTTTTTATTATTATTATTTTTACATCATGTCTTAAATGAATAAGACAGGGCGCAGAGAAGAAATCATGCAGAATTATACAGTGTGTAATTATAGTGTGGGAAATGAGGAGGCTGATTAGGAAGAGTGTTCAAGAGAAAAAAAAGAACATACAATAATAAACCTGCAACGGCATTTAGATTTATAGTATAGGCTGCTGTATATTTATTCACAGCTATTATATAGCTTTTACAGGCCTATATATCACATCTGTTAGCCATCTGTCTTAGTTCCATGACAATGAAGTCACAATTAAGCGATATGATAAGCCTATTTATTGGTTAGGGGTGAATTTAAACAGGCATTGGACATGTAGACCTGACAGTGTTTAATGTTAATACTTAATTTAACCTTTAGAAAACTAAAATCATGTGTATTTATTTACATTAAACGTATTCTATTTAAGTTGTGCAAAGATATACTGAGGTACAGCTTGTTTGTTGGATGTGTGGACTAAATATGCGATTGTTTTTTTTCTTTTTGCTGTTTGGTTCTTATTGTTTTGTCTGACATATGGTCATATAGTTAGCCACACCATTACCAGCCTGCAGCACTTACACTTCTTTACAACACACCCTACAAATTAAGTCGTACAATTAGCCGCACACACACACACTGAAACCAGGAGGAAAGGAGAGGGAAGCTCGGCATATGGGGAGAGGCTTTATTATTTATCACCAGCGGATTTATTTTTAGCTCATGCTGCCATGTTGGCGTCGAGGGTTTCCGGGCACATTGATGGCAGGTTTCCCCGTCACCTGCAGGTCACACGGCAGGGGGAGACCTGGGCATAGCCTACCATACCACGAGAAACACACACACACACACACACACACACACACACACACACACACACACACACACACACACACACACACACACACACACACACACACACACACACACACACACACACACACACACACACACACACACACACACACACAGGCGTCAGAGAGGACTCCTCCAGCTGGTTGCATTATTCACTCAGGCACTTATTCAGAAGCGTATAATTACAGAGAGAAACACGAGCAGACGAAACTGCCGCAGAGGGGACGTACAGAGGTCCTCGTGATGAGAGAAACATTTAGGGAAATGATAGTGCCACACCTTGAAGCTTTTAGCCGCAGACGTACCACACCCATGGCCGCACAACAGACTAATCAAATGGGATATTGCTGTTTAAGCCTGATTGAATTCTTGAACTAACATTCAGCATCAGTGCTCTCCAAATATGTTCAGTTAACATTTAATAATAAGGCAAGAGCTTGGTGGAAGAATAGACTATTTCAAGATTCACATGGTTACCACTCATTTAAAATTCTTCGGTATCTGCAGGCAGGTTTTCTTCTCGCTGCTTGTTGTCTGAAGTACAAATTCATGTGGTTGTTGTTTGTGTGCATGTGCTATTAAGCCTTAGAAACAGGCCAACAAACAATATGCTGTTTCATCATCGTTGCATCATTTACACAGCTAACTTCTAGTTCCTTGATTTGCGTTATAAGTAGGTTCATGTCTCTTAATGCACGGTGAAGTGGGAACCTCTCTTGGTGTTTCACTCCAAGACATTTAGCCCTCGCCTCAACATCCAGTAACAAGGATTCATCGAGTTCTCACCTTTAAGAGAATTCAAGCCAACTCTGGCTAGAAAAGAACAACGGATACGATATTGAAAATAAAGAGAAAGAAAAATCAACCCTGTGTGATTGAGAGGGAGACGTGGGGAGGAGAGGAAGAGGGGACGGAGGGAGACAGGGTGCATTAGAAATGATTGGAGGGGTACGCGGGTGTAGTGGACGGGGGTAAATTCAGATGTTCTGGATGATAATGCTGCCTTGTGTCCTAATGAAAAAAAAAAAAAGATGCTATCTGTGCTGCTGGAAAATGCCGGACCTCTCTCTCCCTCTCTCTCCCTTCTCTCTCTCTCTCTCTCTCTCTCTCCCCCTCTCTGTCTCTCTCTCTCTCCCCCCCCTCTCTATCTCTATCTCTCTCTCTCTCCCCCTCTCTCTCCCCCTCTCTGTCTCTCTCTCTCTCCCCCTCTCTATCTCTATCTCTCTCTCTCCCCCTCTCTATCTCCCTCTCTCTCTCTCTCTCTCTCTCTCTCTCTCTCTCTCTCTCTCTCTCTCTCAAGAACACAGCACAGCCACTCTCTCTGCTCTTGAAGGGCCCTAACTCACCAAACACAGTGGGGGATTAGCTTTAGCTTCTCCTTACGGCCAAAGTGTCCTCGAGGCGCGGAGAGGCGGCAGGGTCTGTCCCTGTCTGTCAACCCTCCCATCTCCTCTGCATGGATTGTCTGGATGTCCTCCTCCCTGTCTGTCTGTCAGCTCACCTGTCTGTCTTTATCTGGCCAGCTGTTTGTCCAGGATGTGTGCACAGCGCTTCTCTCTGACATCCGTCTGTCTTCAGGTTGGCTCTCTGTGCGGCCACCTCCATTTTGCTGGATGTCCTCGCTGCCTCTTTGCCTCTGCCCGGCTTCACCAAAAAACCCCAGAAGAAACAACTCTTTGTTATTCACAATGCAGCATTTATGTTTAAAGTTTGAAATGGAGATGAGGGAAATGGACAAATACAATGCATTTATAATTTAGGAATTAAAGCAGCTTTGATTTAATTTTTAACAAGGTGCATTAGTCAGAGAATGAACCCAGCTTGAATTGGCTGATATACAGAGGCAGCGGTATTTCAAACCCATGGACTGCATATGTTCAAACCTGACATCACGTTCACAATCTTCACTGGAACAACTATCAGCTATTGGCAGCTCTGTTTTAACCTTCCAGGGACATGGTGACATTTGAAATTTTGCTCTGTGGTATTTTTTCACCGAGCCCTTATGGCTATAGAGTATTTTTAGCAGCTGCCCTGGAGAGTCACTGTCAGTATCATTTCCTTTTATTTCCATTTCTCAATATAAAGCCATGCATGTAAATGAAAAATTACCAAAAGAAATAGTCATTTTATTATATTATTATTATTATTATATCCACCTCAGTGTAAACTGTAATAGTAGAAGGAAAATCACCTTGCAAAATATAATCTGAGGACAGAAATATTCAAAGCGATGTTTACATTTCTATAACCTGTCTATTGCTAAGTGCACCATCTGCATTTTCCAGGTGTTTCATGGGTAAAACACAACGTTGTGGGTTGCTCCCAGCTGATAGTGTGAGAAACAGGGTATAAGCTGGACTTGTTGCCAGCCTTTCATAGGCCTGACCTCAACTCACAGGTCTCAGGATCTGGGCAACACATTGACCAAAATGCATCAGCAATTAAATTTTTACTTTATCGATTCATAATCTGCG
This sequence comes from Hippoglossus stenolepis, assembly GCF_022539355.2. Lineage (NCBI taxonomy): Eukaryota > Metazoa > Chordata > Actinopteri > Pleuronectiformes > Pleuronectidae > Hippoglossus > Hippoglossus stenolepis. The sequence goes on from NC_061493.1 coordinate 9,962,030, forward strand.
TTTATATGCCGACAGCTGTAAAATAGACATTAGCTGAGTTTTTGTCTGGACCAAAAACACCTACGAAAAATATCACTGTTTGTGTTTTGTGTGGAGAAACTTTCAACTTGTGTGATAAAGAAACGTCAGACGGTTAACTGTGAATGGGAAATGGAGGACAGGCGATAGCCGATAGCCACCGAGTTTAGCTTCTACTTGACAGAAGTGCAACTCACTCCTCCTCACTATCCCCCACTAATATTTTGGGAATTTGTATTTGGTCTGTTTGTTGGAAACGGGCTGGGCAGATGTGCTTGCTCTCCACCAGGCCACAACATCTACCACACGTCACCAACGGTCAATTTCCCCATAGTGCTGCCACGGGTCCGATTTTTTCCACTTCTCAGGGTGAGTGGGACATGATTTCACAGAACATTAAATGGAGGGGATTTAAATGGAACAGTGGAGGGACTGGGGATGGGGGTGGCTCTGGCGCTGGTGGAGAGCGACAGTGATCTGGCCTAATTAATTCCTCTCTCCGCCCAACACCCCCCTGAACAACCCCTACCTCCAGTGCTCTCTGATAGGTTGGTGACTTTCACCGTAGAGTGTGAAGGGCGAAGGAGTATTCCTCACATCATAATCCGCCTGACTTTGAAGGAGAAGGGATTAGTCTAGCAGTAGCCAGATCAGCCATGCGAAGCCCCATGCATCAGCATCCTGTGTCTTTTTAACCCTGCATGTCATCATATAGTAAAGACGCCAGAGAGAGAGAGTAAACACGCAGGTTATGGCAGCGGAGCAGTAAAGGTTATGGCTTCACGGTCTCTGTGAAATGGTGTCAGGCGAGGAAACCACAAATCAAAGCGTCATCTAACCACCTTCACCCACAGTGCCATATAATGTGATCTGCTGTTGGTTTTTATGATGCCAGACACTTGGGGTTTACACGCATTTCATATAAAGTCAACACCTCGTGTTTTCTGAATCGCTCCGACCCAGGTATAAGTGCATGGGTGATTGGTGTTTCCCAAGTGGCCTGCACAATTATTGCCCAATCAGTACTACAGGGGTCACCCAGGGAGGAAGGTCCCACATTCAAAACGCATGCTCTAAACGCCACCATTCAAATGACAAATGACTGTGTGTGTTGGCGACGCCGTCATGGAGGCGCGGGGGAGGCGGAGGGCAGGAGAGCGCGTGGCTGGGAGGAGGGAGGGAGTCCTGCAGCTACAACACATGCCCCCTCCTGCACACCGGGCACAGGGCTCGAGCAAGTGCAGGGTGATTGATAGCGGTGCCAAGACAACATCTCGTCAGGGGCCCGGTGGACGAGGGTAGCCAGCGGAGCAATGATGGACGAGCCCGTAGACACTACATAAAAATCGAACCCGGCATATATAACACATTCCCAGCTCCCTTTCTTAACCTGTAATGTATAGTGATAGAAATTTGTTTCGCAGTCCATTGCCGCGGACAGTGATGGATGCCAAAAAGAGAGAGAGGGAGGGGGAGGCGAGAGAGGGAAGGGTGTGTGTGTGTGTGTATGGGGAAGCGGTGAGAAAGTCTGCTGTTGAATGATGCACTTTTTGTGTTTGTCACTCATTCTTACAAAGCCTATAAGAAAACAATAGTGTCAAGCAGTGCCAGGGTGCAATGATCGTTTTAATCTTTCAATATAACTTCTCTGAGAACATTTACTGTTGATTGAGAGGGATATAAAAGCATTATCCCGAAGAGAACCATCAACCTTGTATTACCCCACCACATGGTGTTTGCATGTATTTGCATCTTTGTAACGGCTCACCAGACAGTTTAGGTGCCCACAATGTTTCAAGATGGCACATTTCAGTTCATGTCATAATCTTCTTTAATGTTGCCTTTATCGTACTTCCTTGATACTATGTTGTTGTTTTTTAACTGTCTTTATTCAAGAGCGTGTTCTTTCAGTCTGAGAGCAGGGCTTGCTGTGGGTGTGTTAGCTTTACTTCTTTGAGACTCCTGTACGGGCGGTAACTTTATCTGGGTTCAGGTGCTCCTGGACTGGAAAAAGGTTAACGCACCCACAACGAGGGCAGGGCAGTTTCATTTGTCAACACTTAAAAGACAGACTTAAAAGCTCAGAAGAAAAAATCCAGGAGCAGAGGAGAAGTCTGAGAGCACATGATCCACAAACGCACAGAAGAGTAGAACGCAGGATGTTTGTCCAAGAGACGAAACATCGGAGTGCAAGCGCACAAGCAGAGCAAGTCCAAGCACAAGCAGGGGCTATTTGAGTGTGAGCGCAGGGCTTTGAGTGAGAGCGTTACAAGATCGGAACGTGAAATGAAGAAGACCTGATCTGAAACTGAAAGACCACGCTCTTTAATTAAGAGAGGAAAAACATACAATGTCTGTTAATGGGACATGAGTGGTGCTGGTTTAGAAAGAGATAACTGGGGGTGTTGTCATGGGTGTTACATACATGAGTTGGCCATACATTTACACTGGAAACACATAGTGTACACGTGTGCTGCTACATGACCCATCATCACGTGTCATACTCCGCCAAACACACGCATGCCCTTAAAGACTTGAGTTAACTGTTCTTTAAATTGTGGTAAATTATAAGCAAATCAATGTGCTTCAAGAAATTAACGGCATTTCTATCTAAAAGGGCAAAATACAAATATTGTATTTGCATTTGCTAAATAATGATTGTAAGCTGTCATTTATACATTATACATCATTTATCTTATTCGTAGATTTTAAAGTGTTGTATAGATGAATTCAATTCATGGTGCCATCATGCACATGCCCTACCATGTGTGTATTGCTTAGACCTTGTGAATGTGGACTCACATACATGCATGTGCACACAACAACACGGACCACCTCAGTGCATTGTCGGCCTATCAAATCGACTTGTCCTCACCAATCTCCCAGTGGTTGATGAATATTAGATGGCAGCGGATAATGCCTCGACAGAGGAGGCCTCCCCCCGCCAAGGAGAGCCAGGCTGCACACTCAGCAGTGAAGCGCTGCCCACTGAGACCAAACCAAGGCTGCCGAAAGATCCCCTCGCAGTTGTGAGCAGCATCCTGTGTTATTGTGGGTGGATTTCATGTAACAGCGAGAGGAAAATGGGTCCATGTGCGAGTGTGAGTCCGTGTTTGTGTGTTGGTATAACAGAAAGAAAGAGAGAGAGGGGTGGCAGAGAGGAGCGTTCTTCTCCATCTATCTTCATAAACCTCCAATTGGATTTTACAGCTGTTGGTTCTTCATCATGAGCCGCGATGGATTGTATTCCAAAGCCGCGGCAGTAAGAGCAGGATTTCAGGGCTTAGGTTTTTTTTTTATGTTATGTTTGAGAATGTCAAGGAGGAGAGGAAAGCTATGTGTCAGATTCTGTACATACATATTTATGCATGGTTACGGAATAGAATCCTTGCGTGTGTTGGGTTGTCTGTACGTGCACATATGCAGTTGTGTGTATGAGGATGAATAATTCCATTTAGAATTACTCAGCATATATTTGTCAGCGGGCATCTTTCTCAGGTTCGCTCATTTCTTAGAGGCCTAGTATGTGATGCAACTGGAAACAAATAGGTGACCCAACGACGAAGAAGTGAAATCAGATATATAAAATGATTAAAAAAGTAAATCTCACTCCTTAAAGTTTTCAGATGAAGATGTGATTTCATGAGATATATAAATGGGGTTAGGGTTACCCCAGATCACCAGTGAAACACAAAAAGTGTTGATTTTTCATCTGGAACTCAATAATGAATATGAAAATGACTCAGTGTATATAGTCCCAAAACATGACTGATTGGGACTGTAAGAGAAGAGTTAAGGATTGAGGTCGTTTTGACAATGTTCCCATTACGTCAAGTCGGTCCTTTTTTTAGAAACTGACTAAAGCTCTTGCTGGAGATTTAAAGCGCGGTGGTAAAACTGTCAGAAAACATGGATTGAAACTGAATCCATGCACTCAGTGTTTATTTATTTAACACAGTGTTGTTAAAGTTTGATTTGTTGACATCATTGCTTTAATTTGCATCAAGATCAGGGAGGTTAGGACGCGAGCAACTGACGCTGACACTCTGCAAGAGTGTTTCACTGTATATGACAGGTTCTGCAAAGTATGATTTAAGCCCCATGTTATTCAACCATGAGGCGAAAGACTTTAACCAGTTTCCCCCTTCACAGAAAGCAGAGGGTGGACTGATCACTACTCTGCACTAATCCACATCAGTCCAACATGACTGTGGCTCTCTGAGCAGGGCTGTGATTAAGTTGTGTTAAAATACATTTAAAGGACTAGTTCAACTTTTTGGGAAATGCACTTATTTACCATCTTGCTGAGAGTATTGATATAGACTATTATTAATTTTGTATCTGTATTATATATAAGAAGGAAATCAGCCTATTAGCATTTTTAAGGCTCAATAATTAACACATTATATCTTGTCTCTGTTTCAATTAGTGCAATTTACTGGGTTGTTCTTTGCCACACTGTAAATATTATAAGGTAATTTCTGCATGTTTTGTGCTAAGCTAACTGTCTGCTAATCGTAGTCTCATATTTACGGTAGAGAAACGAGTAGTTCAAGAAAGAAAACCAGCACATTATACTGTGCCTTTAAGAAAACGCAACATCCTTCAAGGTAACGAACCATCCTTACAAGATAAGAAATAACATTTAAGTCTGGACCCTTTTTTACATAATACAATAAGCCACAATGAGCTTTATTGTGCACAATAAGCAACAACTATTCCCAGGCCTTTACACTGGACTTCCATGTACGTGTTGTGTTAATGCACGGCAGTGGGCGTGCCTCATGCATGGTGCTGGAATGACAGTCGTAAGGGCAACAATTACAGTTGAAGCTCGGGACACACAACATATCTGCCTTTCGGGCTAATGTGCCATGCTAGCTACTGATGTAATGATAAAGAGACTGAAATCAGAAAACAGACAAACAGGTTCACTGGCTGCCTCGGTCTCCTCTTTTGCAAATCTTCTCCTCCTCTTCTTCAATCTTGCAAAATTTCACAAAATTTTCACCCAATAGAAATGAGAGGGTTTAAAAAAAAGGTATATAAAAAGTTTAAACAAATCACATTGCGTGTTTTTTCTGTCTCTTACTTCTTAGTTTGTGGTCTATTGGGAGCTGTAGCACATCAGCTTGTTCCTATATTCAGGGTAAAACATCCTGGCATCAGATTCAGGGATGTTCCTCTTTTATTATTGTATGGTCCATTGTTTGTTGTGTAGTTTTAATTTTATTTTAAAATTAGGGGAATATTTTTTGTTCACAGGTAGTTTCCAGTCATATAGAGCAAATTTCCTAAGTGAAAGCAACATGAATTTAAGTCTCAAATAAAGACTAAGCATCCAAAAACTCATGTTCTCACAGGAAACAGCACAGTGGTGTTACACGTTTGTAGTTATTAAGACAACAGACTGTCCTCACAAAGAAGTAGGTGCTCACCACAGGCACATTTTATATCAACTAAAGGCATCTGTAAATCTATCTGTGACATAGTAGATCCCCCTATTGTAGATAGAAATGATTGCCACAACCCAATTAGCATATCGTTGGATCTACCCAACAGATGGTCTTGGATTATATTCAAGGCTTGGCTCAAATTAGTGCAATGGAAATGTCTGACACAGGAACTGCCTCTCTGTGTTCTCATGGCTACTAGATACATGTCATAATCATGAATAAAGACTTATCTGATCTCCAGTAAAGGTTTTCTTTGGACAGGCTCCAGTAGAGGAGAGTTAATGCTCACATTTTAGTGCATTTGCAATACATTATGTCGTATTTTGCTTTATGTCTCAGAGTGGGATTATGACAGTGGCTGTGCCAAAAATTTTATATACTTTGATACAGTCCAGACACACGGAACGACTTCATCACGCCTATGTAATGAATCACTGATATCCAACCCTATGCCGGCTCTGCCTGAGCAGCCGGGTACATTACCAGTCTAAATCCTATAAAGCCTTAAAGCTGGTGACGGGGCCACCAGTGGGTCAGTGGTACAGTAGCTGCTGGAAAATACATTAGCTAATAAGACGCACAACTTTGTTTAAAAGTAATATAACGGCAGAGGCTAACAATCTAGTCACCCTTAGTTTCCAGGGGCTACATTAAAGGGGACATAGCATGCAAATTCCACTTTGTTAGTGCTTCTACAGGTTAATGTGGGTATCTGGCATGTCTACCAACCCAAAAACTCTGGGAAAAAAACACTCGCGCGTTTTGTTATAGTTCCTCTAAGTCAGAAACGTCATGCTGAGCGATCATTGCGCTTTCCTGGGTTTTGTGTCAGAATAAGGTACTGGAAGTCTCCCCTACATGGTCTCTGGCCCACCCCACCCTCACCGCCCGCTCCCCCCCACACTGTTAAGCCGGGTTTACACTGACGCAGCGAGGCTTGCAGGTGGAGTAGCGCAGCGCCGTCTCTGCAAGCTGCCAAGAACACTCCTGGCTGTTCACACGTGGGACCCAGCATTTCTCCCGCTGGTCAGCTGGTCACATGTGGCATTTGAGTCTGGATCGTTGGGACTGGGAGCCGCGCAGTTGCTCGGCGCACCGCCGGGCTTTCCCATGCGTGAGCTGGAATTTGTCGCGCCACAACAGCCAGCAGTGTGGAAGACTCCGCAGTGTTCAGCCTCACTGTAACACTGGCACAAACACACAGAGCCCCCCACTGCTACGCCCGTGTGGGTACACCGGACGCGGCGCCTGCGAGGCAGCGCAGCGCCCGTCTTGCCGCGCAGCGCCTGGCTGTTCACACATCGGACGAAAGATTCGCTGGTCAGCCCCATAGACTGGGATATAAGGTCAGCCCGACATCTTGCTTTTCTCCGCTTGTTGTTGTACTCCGTTGAATGTCGTCTGGGGTAAATGATGGTCTTCATAGCCCCCCCCACCCCTCTTTCTCTGTTTATCTGCTTGTGTGAAGTTTATATGGATGTAGCAGAGGACACGATCATGGATTGGGAAAATTAAAACCCAGGACAACAGAAGGGGAATACAAAGTATGAGATGCATATTTGATAATTTATATCATATAAAAATATGTAATTTAGTCGTTTAAAATCATGGGGGAGAGGGAGGGTGTGGAGTTGCTCATTAGCATTTAGTTGAATGCAGGCACTCAAAACAGGTCACTTGTGGAGGGCCGTTTTATACAGTGGTAAAAAGGGTGCTGTTTGAAATGATCCTTGTGGTATTTGACCAAAGTATGTTACAGACATTTCATTAAGACCCCAAGGAACCATATCAACTTGTGGTAAAATGGGCATGCTATGTCCCCTTTAACATGAAAACTGAACCTGCGATCAAACGTGATAAAGTCAAGTACATTTTGACAAGCTAACACAAATCCCTACAGACAGGGCTGAAACTGATGTTAGACATAAAGTTCCTTATTAAAATGTATAAAAACAACTAGACCTATGTGATATATTTTGTTGACTTGTGTACTTACAATATTCAGTATGTTTCCAACAACTGTACTTTCCGGGGTAAACAACATACGACCAAAGAAAAACACACAGCTAGCTAGTTAGTCGGTCGGCAGTGGTTTTTTTCCTTCCACTGTTTCCATTAGTCCCTCATAGTGGATCTTGTTATTCATTACCGTATGCTTCGTAAAGTGAATACAGCTATGATGCATTACTTCATACGGGAAGATAATTTGCGCCATCCAGGTAGATTTTTATCTGCAAAGGAGGAAAACAACAACTCCCATGATCCCACGCTGCTTACCGATGTCATCAAACTAGGTCTTTTGTTATGGTTTTTATTGAGAGACCCCTAGTGGCCGAAGTTACATATTGTACCTTTAAATGCCCATCAACCTCCTGGTAATGAAGCCAACAAGCCGACCACTGACAGTGTTGCAGTAATGGAGCGTCGCTGGATTAGTACCTGTAATATAAATACTGGATTTTCTTGATCCCTTACACTACACATGCTACTGAAAACAGTAATCACATTACCGTAATGGGATACTGCCCAACACTGTCCATCCTATTAGATTTTATTATATTATGACTGACAAAATGCAAAAGCTATACTTTCAGTATAACTGGTTTTAAATGAACAGAGTGAATTAAAGTGCAGGGTATTTGCTTTAAAAGATTACCAGGTGGACGCTATCCAAGAAGAGTGTCAGCAAGTGATTAAAATATTTGCCTCGTGTCTTAGGTCAGTAACTTTTTGTTTTTTTGAGTTTCAAACATTCACACTGATAGAGCGATAAACCACATGAACAGATAATCTGAGAGCGTCTCAAATTTACTGTTTCTGTAACACGCTTCACTGAGGAGCCAGAATGTGGGAGTGAAACTGATCAGACCATCAGAATTTGACCCCGTGTTTTTACTTGCTGAATAAATGAAAAAGACATGAAACTGAAGCAAAGGAGGAAGTCTGATACTTCAAACTCATTAACATGGCGTTGGTCAGGCCCCAAACATCACCTCGCCTAACGCTAAGAGAGAAATACGCTGGCTGACGGAGCTCCTGCATTGTGTATTGATGAGCACGACTGGATAGGATGACAGCGCAAAGTGAAACCAGAGACCCCTCGCAGGAGGAGGCAGGGAGGGAGGCGGTGACAGTGGCGGCTGTGCTGGTGTGATTTAGCATTTTAACATTATCACTTAACAAGACAGGCCTGGCACTCAGCCCCAGCGGAGGCCCGAGGAGAGTAACAGGTGGAGGAAGGAAGGAAAGAGGGAGGGAAGTGAGAGAAAAGGAAAAAGTCCAGCGCTCCCAGGCCAGCTTATACCTTTCTTATCCTCGGGGGAGCAAGAAAGAAAGACAGGATGATGTGGAGAGAAAACGGAGAAGGAGAAATCCGAGAAATATGGAAGGTGGGCGGGGGGGGATATACTTCTACACCAAACTTAATTATGCATGGCAGGGTAGCCGGAGCAAAAAAAAGAGAGGAAGAGAGATGGATGGAGTGGGAAAGAGGAGAGTGTCCACCTACACAGAGGAATGAGGCGGCAGGTGGAGAGGAGGGGGAGTAGGGAGGGCAAAGGAGATAAAAATGAGCAAGAGGTGGTGGTGGTGGTGGTGGTTGGGAAAGGGGGGGGTATTTCTGTCATGCTTGAGGGTGGATGTAGGCGGTGGAAGTTGCAAATAAACAAGAGTCGTCCTTTTCGTGGACGGAGCTGCAGGTGGCTCTGCAGTAACTGATAATCTGCTCAGAAAACAGAACAAGTAGTGATATTGGATCATTATCTAATGTCTGTGATGACGTTGTCAGACATCTTTGCTTTAATAAAATAATTTGTATTGTGACACGTGAAAGCAAAGTCTGCAATACATAGCACGGTGGAAAAAAAACCTTGCCCATATGTATTGAAACAAGACGACAACTCACTAACTTACCAAGGGCAAAACTACATATATCCATTAAAGTGCACTATAGGCTACACTGCCCCCCCATGATTTCCTGTGGTACTGCTTTGTTTTGACTGTATCGTCCATATCTGGAAGCTTTTAGAAGACGTGGACAAATATGCACAGTATTTATTATTTCTACCAGTGTAGAAATCTTCTGCAAGGCTCAGATTTACAATAATCTGACACAAATGTCAAAAATGGGTCAATAATCAATTTTAGTCGAGTCGCCGTGATCATCGCTTGTTGACATGAAATTAATTTGTGTTGATCTGTTGCATAGTTTTAATGTATTGACCTGTGACAGTTGCAAATCGTCTTCTCAGTGTTGACCTTTCGGGGGAATGAAGAGTCCAACATGGAGGATGCATATTGGTTTTACTGCGTGATTCAGTTTTGTATAACCTTGCTCTATAGAGCTTTCCTCTTCATATCCATTTAACCACCAAACAAACCAGTTACCACCAACATGAGCCACTGCTTCACATGCAACAGGCCTCTAGTGCCACATATTCTCAGAGTGTGTACAAATTGATTTCACTGTAGTTTTTGGGATTCAACTTTAAAGCTAAATAGGACACTTAAGACTGATTTAATTGATTTCGGTGGAGCGAACATTTAGCTCTAATACACCCCCCTCTTCTTTTGGTTCAGGCACATTTGCCAAAGAGGAGGCCGAACCCTGAACTATGAAACCTTTGTATTCAGTAATGGTTCCACTTACTGGAAGTGACGGCGCAGCTTTTCAATTTCTTAAAAAGCTGCCTAACTGCTGTTGTTCGGCTCCTCTGGGCTTAGGTATCCCACTGAGTCACACATACACACACAATGGGAGAGAGAGAGAGAGAGAGAGGCAAACAAGTGTTCTACACAACAACACACATGCTCGGACAGTCTCGACCACACACACATGCATTGCCAGGAAAGCCATGCACCCTCGTTCTGTCTCCATCACGCACTCTGATGGGGGGGAAGAGCGGGAAGATACACAAGCAGCTCAGCCCTGATTAGGTGAAGTGTATTGAATGGACTGCTCATGTTTTAACAGCAGCCTCCCCCTGAGATGGACCCGGCTGATAACAATGACAGGAATATTGAAGGAGGCAGCGGGCCAGTGTGTGTGTGTCGTATGTATGCATGTGTGTGTGTTGGGGGGGACGGAAAAGGCTTTCCCCATGTTCTAGGGACCGAAAATCTGCGTAAACAATTTTGTTTGAAGTCCCTTATAAGAAAAATCTGTAAACTTGAAGGTGAAGTAATGGTTTAAGGGGGTGGTAATGTTCACCACTACTACTCAACACTATGCCAATGGAGGGGTGCGTGAAGGGTTTGAGTCCACAAAACACTTTTTTGTTTTCAATTCTGTTTATGCCTGTAACACCAGAAGTCTTTTGTGGACTCAAACACTTCACTCATATTGCATATTTGCACTATTGCACAAATTGCACCATTGTTTTTCTTTAGGTGTATATATATATATATTTAGATATATATATTTTATTTTCTATTTTAAACTTTTGATATTCTATTTTATTCAATATTTTTTGCTTGTAAATATTCGGAGCATTGCAATAAGAGAGCCTGTGACCCAAGCATTTCATTGCCAGCGACTGCTTAATGTAATTGTTGTGCATTTGACATTAAACTCTTGAATCTTGAATCATCCCTCCATCGGCATAGTGGTGAGTAGATAATGAGTGAATTAAAATTTTTGGGTGAAGTATCCCTTTAAGGTAACAGTACGGCTTAGACAAGTCGTTATGTATAGAAAACATTTACAGACTTACATTGACCCAGAGATGATGCAAGACAATGTGATGTCCTCTGAAGCCATGGAAACCAAGGAGAGTGTGACCCCGTCTGTCTGTACTCACAGCATAAACACCTTGTCAGGACCAAAGCTCGGTCCTAATGAGACAAAACATCATTGGTTGAGGTTAAGGGTAAGATGTGAATAGTGGTTAGGTTAAAATGTATGAATTGGTGATGGTTAAAGGTGAATGAGGCTTTGGATGAAAATCAGTGCAGTGTCCTAACAAGGATGGCTACACAAACGTGTGTGTATTTTCATCCTCACTTGCATGAGCCATGAATACGTTTGATTTCACTTTACAATATTTATTGCGAGTGTCAAACCAAATATACTAAATAAACCTTTTTGAAATGTGTGATACATGAAACAGAAAGTGATGGGTGTATCAATAAACGCAGTAATTCCTCCACTACATCATTTAACTAACAATGTTTTGCCGTCACATCAAATGGAATCCTCTCCTACATCTTCACAGCAGCATCTCCAAGGTGCCAGCTACAAGCAGCCCAGTCACACCATGAGAGTGTGGAGGGAAGAGATGGAGGGGAGAGATGGAGGGAGTGATGGACGGAGAGAAAGAGGTGCGACGGCGCAATTGGGAGCAGCTGTGAAAGAGCAGCTGGAGTAATCGTTTTTCTGGGCCTGCCCACTGCCGTCTCTGCACCGTCTCGTTTTTCTCCTCGACGCTTTTTCATCCACACCCACACACACACACCCACACACCCACACACACCATCTTTATCAATTTCCTCTCATTTTTAAATACACTAGCTTTCGGTTTCGTGTGTAATAGTCAGGTTGTCAACAAAAATTGTGATATTTCTTCCCACGATGCAGACGAGACACAACCAGGACTGTGACCAAATATTTAGATTCGTAGATGAAAAAGGGGAATAAAATGCATGAATGTAAAAAATTATAGGAAAGAGACAAAATAACAATGTCAAAAACATTCTCTCATTCATTAAGCGATCAAGTAGCTTGTAGTGGCTTGTATGCTAAACGGTTCCAAATATTTTCCTCACAAATCTATTTAAATTGCAGTGTGTGAACCAATATACACACTAACTGTATGACACAGTCTAGAACTAAGCCACTACTACGGCCTCAAAAGTTTCAGAATGAAATCAACACCTTTCTGGCACAATCCGGACTAAACTGAACATGAGCAGCATCAGCGGGGAAGTGTCATCACATCCCAAATATGATGTTACACATAAGGAGGTGCTGGAGAAATGACACCATCTAAAAAGTAAGAAGTGCAATGTAAGTTTTCACCCTCTGGCTAAAAACACAGTGAAAAATATTTGTCAAAGCTGAATCGTCATTAAAAAAAAAAGGGCTTCAGAATTACTCAGGTTGGCAGAAGGGGAAGAAAGAAAAGGTGCAAAAATCATATTTTACCTCTCTGTCAATAATTAATGCAAAAGTTTAACTAATCTGGATTTACATTTATATGGTTGTGAAGAGGTAAAACAGCAAGAGCAGAATAATATGCAATTTATATTATATTGACATTATCGTTGAGTCTAAGCTAGAAGGTACAAACTCACATACAACCAGTGTGTAAAGGTGACATCTTGCCTCATCTCAATAATAAACGTTATTATATTGATATCAAGCCATCGTTAATCAAAATAAGCAACATAAAGCTAAAAATGTAATTGTTCATGATGGTTAAGGGCAAATCCTTGAACACAAATTATGGGATGTGCCTGTTTATTGAAGGCTATCAAATTCGTAATATCAAAAATACACCTTGGACTAAAAGCCATTTCTTTGCTCTGATTAAAATAAAATGTTGGCTTTTTGAAAACAGTGAATCACAAGTTTCGATGGAGCAAAATAAAGTTGAATAACTGTATTCAACACATCTATTTAAATGAGTGTGGTTCAAATACACACAAGTTAAAAGCTGAGCAGAATACATGTATTTTGGTAAAAGTTAACTGCAATTAAAACATTTCCCGAATATCCTCATAACCGTCCAGAAAATCTGACAAAACAGTCTCATAAATGCAACAAACTATAGATTCTCCATTATTTAACACAACCATCCTCAGATCTGGCCGTAAGCAGCAGAACAGAGCGTCACATTACCTGCGCTGCTCGGAGGCTTCGAGCTCTGCAGCTGCAGAAAACTCGCCTGCGGTGGGTTTAGCTGCTGCTGCCACACTGCCCTCTACCAGCTCAGCTCTATTAGTTCAGCTCCACCACCTCCCAGTGGCCCCAAGGTTGTGACAAAGTGATACTTAATGTTTGTGTGTGTGGCGCTTGCATGCATGTGTTTGTATTCTTTCACTGGACAAAGGAAGTAGATATAAGGACATGCACGATGAACAGTATGGGGCAGGAAAGTAATTAGGAGAAACCAACAGGTATGTTCAGTCTGCAGGCATTTCAGTTTTAGTCCAACTAAGGAAAAGACAGCAGTAGAGGACAAACATTTCAAAGTGACAAGAGTGTCATGTTTTGTGTTTCTGGCAGAACAGGTGGGTGTGGAAATAAATGCAAACAAGCAAACTTAAAGTCCCATACTAGAGCAGAGTGTCACTCAGCAGAGCACATACCTCGACCAAGGCCCAACGGTCCCCTATGAAAACACATTTAAATTCACTGGTTCTAGATTTTAAATTGGATCTGCACCAAATAGCCCTCACTCATAGAAATCAGTCCCCTAAATATGTGTTTTTTCCACATGAATTGTTCTCTGTGAATTTAGAACTGTTGAAAACTGTCATCTCATTATGTTAAAGAAAGTGTAAAAGATGTCCTGGATCAGCCCCCTGATCCTGATCCGCACAGCAATTTTTATTAAATCTTCCTTGGGTCATGTCTCACCCCTGCACATAGTGAAATAAATGCTAACTAACAAACACGGATGAAAACATAACCTGCTTGGTGGAGATAAAAAACTACAGATGGCAACAAACCAGCAATTCAGGGAGAAAGAACTGAAACATAAGGAAAGAGCAGGAGAAGAAAACCAACCAGCAAAACTGCAGCTCGTGGAAATCCAGGGAAGTTAATACACAAACTGACAGAGGAGAGCGTGGAGACTGAGAGGAAGCAGGAGTTACTGAGCTCAGGTGAGACACATGAAGGCAGGTGAAGACAATCACAGGTAAGAAAACGACACAGGAAGTAAAGTTAGAGAGCCACAGGAGGAAAGAAGCTTCAAAGTAAAACATGACCTAATGAACTCAAAGTGCACACAAAGATATAAATCCAAATATACAAAGTCAAAACACAAGGAGATTATAAATCCAATCCAATTGGAACTATTAGTCCAGCACAAAGTTTCGCAAAAATACATCAAATGTCCAAAGACAAATCAAAATCAATCAGTAAGACTCAATATATATTTAATACAAACAAAATATAACTCTAATGTAACACCCAATTAAAAAAACACTCAATAAAACCAGGAGCCAAGGAAACTTTATCTCATTTGCACAAGTGCCCATAAGCAACTGAAGAGAGACCTGAAGAGAGACCTCCCCCGCCCCAGCCGACCAGCGAGGGGGGCCCAGGCCCGAGCCCTCCAAACAGGAAGTGAAAGTCTTTCAAAAGGTCCCTAAGTGTCTATTCAAACGCACAACAAGGAGCAGAATCATTACAAAAACGATTGTAAAATGGCAGAATAATTAAACAAATGGGCCGATCACTGAAGAGAAAAGGGATAAAGTTAAGAGTCATCTGTGCACTGTAGCCACAGTATCAGCCAAACAAATCCTTTTTATTAAGCACAAAACACACAGTACAGAGCTTTTATATATGGCTGTAATAGAGATTTATTCTAATAATATAATTTAAGAGTCTCCATAAATTGCGGTTTCTCCTGGCAGCCGCTAATCTATTAGATAATATAGTATGCTTTTAAAATAATGACTGTCTCTCAGAAAGTGTTTTCAGTCACCGCATGGCTGGAATACAGACATCTGCAAAAATAGGATTAAATATGTTCTAGACGATATTTTAAAATCAAATAGTCACGGTGCTAAAGATAGTGAGCGGCTAATTCCAGCCATGCAGCTTCATGATGAGAGGAGATCAAAGCACGTGAGGAGACAACAAGAGAGAGAGCTCCTTTGGAACTTCTGTCTTCCTCTTCCTCTTCCTTCTCCTCTTCCCCTGGGAGCAGCGTCTAAGCACACAATGCTCCTGAAGCTGTCACTGCTGGTCAGAGCGCCTGAATGTTGTAAAGCACAGACAAGGACAGACTCGTCACGTCACAGTGGGAGATGCTGCAGATGGAAAAGATGCAGCAATATATACAGGATCATATCAGGAGACGGTTTACTAGATATGGGTAAAGAACGTTCAATCTGTGGTGTGTTGTTTTATTGAGTCAAAATGAGCTCATCGCGAGCGCACACGTGGTTAATGTGAAGATCTGGAGTCACTCTTGAATAATGTAAGCAGATATCCCTGGCCCCTTGTAAAGCTGGTGCGCCAGCCAGAGGGATTCCTCACAGCCATCAATATTCTAGAGGTTATCCATCCATCATCTATACCATTATTCAACATATAGAGAAAAACAAACATCCACACTCACATGTAGACTCTCCAGTTAACCTAACCCCAATCTGCATGTCTTTGGACTGTGGGAGGACGTTGTGAGATGTTTTCTGATATAAATGATATAAAATACATAAATTGACATACACATATAAGCTTTTCTTATAGTTGAAGACATTTTAAAAGACTACAGAGGATCAATAGAGATCAATATTAGAAACATGCAATCTATACAGAAATCACATTGTCTATGATTAATGGACAACAATCCACTCTGCCTCCCTCTGGCTGCACTTTGAAATAGCACCAGGTGACGGCCGAACACTGGTATTTGTCACCAACCACTTGAAAAACATAAAATAAATCACATTCCCAGAGTAAAACTTTCTAAGATAAAAGGTAAGCAAGTAAATACAGTTTATTTGTATTTTGTATTTGTATTTTTCTCAGACAAGAGTCAAAAACACACAGTTGTTTAGGCCCAGACTTGGCCCACACTGTCACACTGTAACATACCAGCACCGACAGTAACGGACACACAAAAAACCCACATCATCATCACTTCTGCTGCCATACGCACATGTACAGAGCCCCTGAAGTGTACACCCACAAGATAATAAGTTAACTACTTATCTAGTGGGAAGGAGATAAATAAGTTGTGCACACAGAGTTAATGTCTGCGTAGTAAAGACATGACTGGCCGATGCTTTGAAGACAACAGTAAGTAGCGTTAGTAGCTTTTAAGAATTTGTTAATTTATCAAGTATTGTGTTTAAAACCTGAAGTCCCAAAAGATGATAATTCTTTTTTATCTTGGTGTGCACAAGTTATTATCTTGTGGGAACAAAACAAAAAAAAATCCCCTTTCAGGACTTCAGGGGCTCCGTACCCATGTGCTCACTGATTAATAAAATAAGACCTATTGTCAGTATTGACTTCAGATGGGTTTCCCAGTGTTGCACGCCCACACACACACCATTTATTCAGCACGCATGCACACAGCACACTGTACTGTACAGTAGAGTGTTGAGTGTACACATGAAAACATGGACCATACACACACGCATACACCAAATATAGCATCTTTGGCCTTGATACTTTTACTGTTGGAAACCAGCTCTGAGAGCCATTTCATTTACATGCAAATTGACACCCACCAGTCCACTCTCCTCTCTCTCTCTCCCTCCCTGCTGCCCTGCGTGTGTGTGTGTGTGTGTGTTCTCAGTGTTTGTTTACGTGTGTTCCTGCATGTGTGTGTAGCCGCTCTGCTGGCACTCAGCGAAGGTGCCATTCTGTCCTGCTGCTTTCCTGCGAACTGGAACTAAACACAAAGAGATAGAAGGACAGATAGAAGCTCTGATTTGGTTTTCATTATTCGCTTTAGCAGCTTTTCAGTTGAAACAAAACAGGCACAAGGAGGAGAGGCCCATCAAAGAGGCCTTGTCTTGTCATCTGGTGTTGGGACTGAATAAGGATGGGCTGAGGCCTGGAAGTGTCCTCTGATCGAATGTCTCTTGTTACGGGGAGATAAAGGATCAGCTGAGGTGATTGAGCATTTTACAGTAATGAGCTTTGAGAGAGTGATCATCACGGCAGGAGAGAAACGTGGAAGAAATAAAAACTGGAACGACTGAACTTGGTACAGAAGCAGTGAGACCTCCCCGTGTTGGCAGGAGGAACCAGCTCCTCAGTGGTAGGTACAGTAAGGGCTACTGTCATTTAAAATCAACTATCTGTCACTCTCTGCTGGTCATTATGAGACATTGCATCAAATGTCTAGATCTACATTTTGTCTATTTGCATGTGCAAGTGTTTAATTTTAGCATCATTTGAAATGTTTTCTTGGAAGTATTGATTTAATTTGGCTCTAATAGAGGAAGAAATGTTGCTGTTATTATAAATCATAGAGGATTTGTTGCTATTGAAGGAATTACCTTGAAACAAATGCTCAAGATTAATTATTCATTTACATTTAGAATGACTTTCTCTTCTATGTTGCACTGAATGTTTGTCTATGGGAAGATTTGACAGTTTCATAAGTTCAGCCGACAAAAAAGACTTTTCAAACTCTGATGGTACCGAGGGAGAGACACGAGGCGGTGTGAAGTGTCTGGGACGGATAAAGAAACTAAATTATTGTAGATAGGCTCTCGGATTTAACCCTGAATTTCAATCCAGAATCATACTCCTCACACATATTTTCAGTGTGACTTACTTTACATCTGATAATATTGTTTTCTCCAATATCTGCCTTAGACATCCCAGAATGATTCCTATACTTTTCCTTGCTCAATGTCAGTTCAAGAAAATAAATCACCTCTTTTTTTTTACTGCAAATTCCTATTTGTTTTAATTATATATAACAAATTAAAAAATACAGGGCTCAAGTTGTACATTGGACTGAAAAACCCTTGTCTATTTTACACTACAGCATTTAACTTAATAATTATTAGCATTATTGTTATTGTTGTTGTTGTTGTTGTTGTTGTTCTTCTTCTTCTTCTTCTTCTTCTTCTTCTTCTTCTTCTTCTTCTTCTTCTTCTTCTTCTTCTTCTTCTTCTTCTTCTTCTTCTTCTTCTTCTTCTTATCAATTTACTGATTAGCACTATACAGAATGAATGGATCAGGGACAGATGTGAAGTGTATGTAAAACCTGTTTCATGTTTCAGTTTGCCAGACGTATCCAACTGTTTTCAAAAACATTATCCAACTGTTGCATTCTCTAAGTATCTGTAGTTAAAAACCATCTAAACAGAATGTTCTATTTCCGCCTTGATCTAAATTCATCTCGGGGCTTTGTGTCTGATGATGCAGCAAAATAATAGCAATCCATCCCTCAGCAAATAAAACCAATTAACCAATCAGTCACTGTGGGCTGATTGACTTTTGCCATTAGGAGTCATTTAGGAACGTCTGCAGCGTAGAGTGGAAGATAATCAGCAACACATTTGATTATCCATTGAGAGAATTATTCAGCCCTCAGTGTGAGGAACTGGCCGGGCTGCAGAGATTATTTCAGAGCTGAACGACTCAGCCAATGGCCTCAATCCGATTTAGTGCTATCAGAGATCTGTAAACTGCACTCACACTGTCCCATCATTCAAGTGTGTGTCTTTAAAGGCACAGTTTATACCTCTCTCTGTGTGTGTGTGTGTGTGTGTGTGTGTGTGTGTGTGTGTGTGTGTGTGTGCGTACATATGTGTTACCATGTGTTCATGCTTGAAAGTGTAATTTAGTTTGATTAGGCCATTTGCTGTTTCAAGGTTATTTCTCTGCAGCTTTAATTATACAAATTGACACCGAAATAACAAAACAGTGTTAATAAGTGTTGATTTTTAGTTGTGCAGAATTGACAAGTGTCGATTGGGGCTGTGTTGACTGATGTGTGCGGACAAGAGGCCCCAGAGGTGACGGCAATGTTTACATTCTGGAACTCTATAAAACCATTATATTGATCGTTGTCCTAAGCACATAGTGTGATCATTATCTTATCACAGTCTTTGAGGTAGTCGTAGTAAATGAGAAAACCGTTATCATGAAGGTATTGGACTGAAATATTATGACCTATTGCAACAAAAGTTACTGGTTTCTTCCCCGACTCATACTCATCCTTCCACCGAGCATCGCAGAAATCCGTCCTGTGGTTTTTGTGTAACGCTGCTAACTAACAGACAAACTGATGAAAACCATAAAACGCAGAGAAATCACAGAGAGCAGATAAGATTTCATAAATAATCATCAAAAGCTTTATTGCAGTCTAGTATGAGAGCAACACATATTTTTTTCTACAGTGATGAAGAGAGAATAAATTATATTAGTACAAAATAAACAACAATTTCAATTTGACAGTCTTGTCATAAAACCTGTGTACATTGCAATTTTATCTTTTGCCCTGACATGAAAATAAATTATTAAATATGATCAAGTATCTATAATTACTGATGTGCAGTGTAAGAAAACTACATCACTAGAGAAATAGCAGGAGTCTTTCTATCGGAGGAAACTCTTGAAACAAAGGTTTCCACAACACTTCAGGAATTCTTTTGTGTGACAGTCAGAATCCAAATCTAGCAGAACTGTATCAGGTCTTTCAGGCTGCATCCTTTCTCGCAGCAAATCTCGGACATTCTCCCAGCAGTTCGTCTGATCCGAGAGGACAGGGGGTACCAGTGAGGGGCCAGGGAGAGGACGTCTCTCTTCTCGTCAGACTCTGGGGGGATGTGGACGGCCTCTGCAGCCCAGAGCTCCTCTGCGGCCGCATCATGGTCCCCTGTGCGGATGAGAAGCAGAGTTAGGTGGAGAGCAGAGAGAAAACAGAAGATTTTCATTCGGAAAACTTTACGTGGAACTCCAAGGAGAAATGAAAAGATTAATCAGAAACGTATTGTCATGGGTTAAAAACCTTGAGATGTATCCTCATGTTTCTGAGGGGGCCCAAACAAGGTTGCAGGCACACAGGTCAACTTTTACTTAGTTTTAAATTGTCCACTCCTGTTACTATACAGCAATTTGTATTTTAATGACATTTCATTCTGGGTAATGTATAGTTGTCTTCTCATGTACTGTATTATATTATGTTGTGTGTCGTACACCAGCTAAAGATACTTTTCCAATAGCGCCTGCATTATTTGATAATATTCTTCAATCTTGAAGTCGGAGTGAACTCTGAACCACTGAAAGTAGAGAAATGTAACCCAAAGTACTCACAGGGAGGAGTGGTGGTCTGATGCTGGCCCGGCTCTGAGTCCAGGAGGCTTCTCCTCAGACGCGAGTTACCACAGGTGGAGACGGCCAGACGGATCAGCTCCCGCCCGCACATCTTTATCCTCTCCTGGGCGTGAACGGCGCACTCTGCGGCCACGAGCACAACCAGCAGAGACACCAGAAACTTCGCAGCAGCCATGGCACGACGAGTCACTTCTCCTTGAGTCGGTCAGGAACTGAGTGTGGTGAGATGTGGTGTGAGGACAGGATCCGTGATGACTTATGAGGTGAACTCGAGGGGGTTTATATAGTGAACCAGCATTGCCCATTGTGGCAATTTTTTAAAAAACGCAGAGGCCGCGGGTTCTTCTAAACATGTATTTGGCCTTGAAGAGGGAAAAGCATGTCCTGATCCAGAGCTCGGCATGACAGTGATGAGAAGTCTGCTCAAGGATGAAACTCTCATAAACATCTGCTCTTACAGTCACTAAAGCTCGTTTAAAAACATTGTAGGTAACATAATGGGCAAAGAAATACTCATTAGAGCCTCATAAGAACATCTGGAACCCAACAGAGGTTTGACAAAGATGGATTTCAAGCAGTTTAGATGCAAACAAGCCCTGAGTTTAAAGATCTTAATGCAGGTTTTGGGTTGTTTATTTCATATTTCATTCCATATTTCAGAATCTACGTGTATTTGTTTAAGAGTGGTCATAAATCATTTTATTACGGTGAACTCTTTCCCTTGAACGTGAGTGGCTCTGGCACCTTATCTTGACACGTCTTGAGGGATGGGAGCGAACAAAACAGCGTGCGACTGGCGAGAAGATGTCAAGGATATTGACGCAACTCTTCACACACACATGCTCACCCCGGATAATACAGAAGTATCATAAACAGGCCAAACACGAGCGATTTAATATTCCCAACACCCACGAAAAACCTAAACGGTGGCACTTTCATGTCCTAAATGTTCCTGTGGCGATGCCTGGCTTTTTAACCTGGTCAGTAGTGCTTGGTTTATTGCTCTCAGCTGCTGTGTGCTGACAACAGGATATGGAGGTGAGAATGTCTCTCTCGCTTCTCTTGTTCGTTTAATTTCTTATTTATTTAGGGAGTTAATATCAATGCTGTTTATTATCAGCATAATAGTCAAGTTAGTGCATCTGCATATTATTTACAGATGTTGAATTAACTACACTTATAGCTCATCTGAGTCCAGGAAAATACTTTTTTGTTTTCAGAAATGTAATCTTGATCTTTTTTTTTTTTTCACTTCAAGGACGCCATAAGCAAGCAGCTTCTTTTACATTCAGGGGCAATTTTCAACATATTTCTTGATTTCTCAAGAAGAATAACTCCTTGATCTTGATGAAAAAAAGGGGACTGTTTATTTATTTAGTGCAGATTCAAATAAAAACCCAAATCAAGTGAATTCAAAGGTGGTTTCATGGGGGACTGTTGGGCCTTGGCGCAGGTATGCATTCAGGGCCATTCTGTTAAAGATGATAAAGGTTAAAGCGGCACTTCTCAATATTTGTGTATAAAGATTGGATCAAATTGCTGTAATGTGGACGAGGCCTGTTGATACAGAGATCCTTTTATACAGAGATCCTGCTGTATTGCCGTGAAGAAGATTTCTTGATGTGCCGTCCTTGCTTGTTAACACTGAACTGATCCAACTGGGATATTGTCGCCTCCATGTGTGATGTTCCATAGGAAACAGGCTGGATGTGTAAGATCACAGCATCTGTCCCACCGTAACGGCTCAGCCTTTTTACACAGACTTGCATTTGGCTTTTTTGACTTTCTCCTCTGTCGAAGAACGACAACGTCCTGTAAACACAATAGAGCAGCTAAAGTGCTACATATAGAGGGTCTTGCTCTCAAACCTTTTTAGTTAATAGTGCAGACATTCCTACAGCCTGTGTGTACAACATCAGATAACATTCTTATATTTGATGTTATATGCAATATTCTCTCTATCTCTCTCTCTCTCTATCTATATATATATATATATATATATATATATATATATATATATATATATATATATATATATGTGTGTGTGTTTATGTCCCTGATCTTTCCCTCAGGTTTCTTAAGTGCATGTATTCCTGTCCACTCAGTCCTGCCTGAGTCACATGAGACAGCCAGAACTTCTCAGTACTGTTGAGATTTAATAGACGCTGACGACACAATTAAACCACTGGCATCTCTCCCATATACCTTATCCTGTAACACTATGTAACAGGCAGCGTCCTCCATCAGACAAATGAGACAAGTGTCTGTTAATATACACACACATCAAGTCTCTTTGTATTCAAAAGGAAATAACAAGACAGAGTGTTATGAGGAGATTGTTTTTATTATTCAGAAGGAAATTCATTTTTGAGAAGTATAAATATGTGTTCAAACTGCTGTCCAAACTGTGATGTATTTGTGTGTGTTTATGCACAATAAAGACAAAATAATGACACATTTTACAGCATTATTTACAGTTACTGTAATACACAGATTTCCACTCTGAAAACGAAATGGCATAAATAATACAAGAATTGACTATAAAATAAAATACATATCATGAAATGTCCTTCTTTTGACACCTTTTGTTTGCACATGGCAGCTTTTATCAGCGTCATACATTTACAACCACCCATGTAGGAGGGTGAAATTGATCCACAGATTTCACTCAGTGACACTCGGTTGCATCAGAGGAAATGTAGATAGAAATCGGACAAATGTATCACTGTGACGAAAGCAAGGAAGCATTTGTAATGTATTGGTAATTTGTACAAAAATGTATTGAACATACATGACTGCTTTTAATTATGTTTCATATGGGTGGAATAATGTCTTTGACCAATGCATTGAGAGGTCGACACAACACTTAAACACTTTAAATATGTCTGGTCTCTAAAGAACTGTTGAGGAACTGGTTTAAAGGGGCCATATTGTGCAAAATACACCTTTTCATGTTTTTTTAATGTAAATAAGAGACATGTTGAGAGGAACTCAGAGATCTATATAAACTTAATAACAAGGTGTAAAATATGGGATCTTTAATGAACGTAGCAATAGAGCTAAACACAGCCAGCAGTCAGAGACAGTTTTGACTCCAGAACCAGACCATGACTGATCCAACACCATGGAGCTCACTTCTCTCTCCCTGCAGGGATTGTGCCACACTTACATGCTCAATGACAATTATAAGCCCCACTGTCTCTCATCTCCATTTCCTTGCTTGAGAGACTTATATCAGAAACAAATGGATTCTGCTGTCATTCATGAGAGTGACTTGTAAGCACGTTGGATGCGTTGGATGAAAATAGCCCCGGACATGATCTGCTTCTGCTCCTGTCGGACCAGGCAGGAGGCGCAAGTGCAAATCCTGGTAATCCCTTGCAACTAAATTACACTCAAAAAGTGGAAGACCGTTACAGCTACTGGCCAGAATCTTATACAAGCCTGACATCAGAATTATACAGTGTATGTATCAGGTATTGTCCACAACAGTTCATGAATAGCACTTCGAATAAAAATATTTCTTCACAAGCATCTTGCCCCTTCGAAGTGATCAGTACAACATTGCTTCCTTAATAATGTTAGTGCTTGACCTCCTTATGTCAAACATCTATTTCAGTTGGGTCAGAATTAGACTCAGCCACTTCCTTTTCTTAGAAACATTTCACAAGCTGTCCAGTGGCAGCATCATGTCTCATTCGACAGAGTCGTCACTCATGGCGTGCAAACAGCAACCTACTGTAAAGTCGAGGCTTAAAGATTATCTCAACTTTAATGCTGCTGCCTCCATTTACTCCGCTTAGACTCTTTATCTTAAATCACGCACACTCAGAGTTGGAGGCAGATGGGGTCTTACACTTTCCGGACCGATGGGTGATATGGCGATTTAGGGTTAGAGCGTATGCGACACTGCAGCTCCTCTCAGTCCTCATGCCTTTCGCAGGGCCGATAGTGGACCTCGTCCTCCGAGTCCTCTGGCTGTGGTTCATAGCAGTTGTCAAACTTGCGCCTCATACGTTTCTTGAGCTGGAAGGTGCGCTCCGTGTTTGAAAACGTGTATTCCTGCTCCTTCAGTTTGGCGTAGTAGTCGGAGAACTTGTTGAAGAGGATGGAGATGGGCATGCCGTTGAGGATGATGCCGAACGAGATGCAGCCAAATGCCACACAGCGGCCAAGATAGGAGATGGGGACGACATCTCCGTAGCCCACAGTGGAGATGCTCACCTGCAGGAAGAAAAGAGTAACAGGAGCCATGTTGAATGAGTGATTTGTACTCTGCTGCTGACGCTGCTTTACTGTTTGAATAAAATAAGTTGGCACAACATACTCTATACTCCTGTTCTCACTTTGGATTTTTAACATGAATAAATATGGAACACGATGGAAATGTTAATTGGAATTTCTCATCCTCATGGAACTTTTCATCCTGCCCCAAACATTTCCTCTGGCCCTGGCTTCAAGAGAATCTGATGATCAAAATATGATGTTAACTGATCATTGGGCGGGTTGCAAGTTGAGAATGAGAAAGATTAAATAAACTCCCAGGAATGTACTGCAACACTTTGCGATCTCTCGAATGCAATCACTGTGTTTGGCCGAGAACGAGACGCATTAGTGGAATTACAGAGGATTAGACACATATCAGTTGACAGCTGCCGCCAGATAAATAAAAAAACAAATGTCCTTAAATGAGAGTGAAAAGAAACAGAGAGATGCTGACGATGTACAGTAGCACTGAGGCCAAAATGAAGAAAGTCAAATTTTGTAAAAGCTTTGCGGGAGATAACACATTTGTTTTCCATGTTGACCCCGTTGTAGGAGATCTGCCATTGAATGACGGTGATAATATGATGATTCAGTGATTTACAACAAGACAAAGAACAAGACAGAAGCTTTTCAGGTGAACACTGCTTGGATCTTCACAACTGTTAAGACACATTTACTGTTAGATGGGTAATAATCCTGTGTCCATCTTTTGAGAGACTTATGTTAAACTCTGTTTGGCCAACTATTCATTCACAAAATGAGATTACACAATGAGTCTTTATATATAATTCTATCGTCTGGCTTGGTAGATCCACAGAAATAGCCCAGGACATGACTCTGTGCTGTCCTGTGCACTCTTGTCTTGGTCTGACTAGGCAGACAGCAGCAAATCCCGGTAGGCCTAATCCTTGACACCTGAAATCCACCGCACTGCTTAATCATGCTGACACCCCCCCGTGAGCCTCTGCTCAGTCCCTGCAGCACTGTGAAGCGAAACAGCTTAGCAAAGTCCAAGTAGCAGCCATAAGTAGCAGCCATAAGTAGCAGCCATAAGAGCTGGTTGAATTCTCCAATTCTTGCTCCGTTCATAGTAATAAAAACATGAGAGGCCATTCAGGTGTTACCCAGCATCATATGAATATGTAGTTTAGCGCAAATTAAATTGGACTGTGTTATATCAACCATGACATAATCCCAGTTTTACTTCATTCATTACATATTCAAGGTTAAGGGGAAATGTAAGAAAAGAAAAAAATTATATTGATTATTTAAATATTTGGATCCAGTTAAGTTCATTCAAAAGTGACTAAAATCACAGGTCTGAGGTCTGACCACAGTCCTGATACAAACACATTCCTGTTATTTAGCATTTAGGCCAAGATGTGTAGTTTATGGCTCTCACCGCAGCCCACCACCAGGCGTCTGGAATGCTGCTGAACGGTGTCCCAGGCTGATCCACCTCCACAGAGTGCATCAGAGCAGAGAAGGTGAAGATGCCCATAGCAATGAACAGGAACAGACAGCATACCTGAATAAGAACAGAAGAGTATATGTCAAGAACAGTGCACAGCAATATATTTATAGATCTTGCACCACCAATTAGGTCATGTGATGATGTTAAGGTTCATCACAGTAAGTTGGTTAAAGGAAAAAAAACAAAGCATCTGGAGTTCTCACATTAGTAAATTAAATCCCATATTTGATAAATGTGCTTAAAATGAGTACTCCTCCCCTCAGATGAACTTCTAACATGATTGACACATTTAGATGACACTTATCAACCTTTTCCGTGCTACTTCTCTTCCTACAAATGTTTCCATAAATCTTTGAAGGTTCCTGAGCAACCAAGTTGCCAATGTGAACCCCAAACCTGCATTAACTGACTTTTGGTCACAGAGGAAACCAGTTAAAAACACAACATCATCTTATGAAGTTGATATGGTAAACCTGTTAGCAAAATTATATCTATTTGGAGAACACATGCAGATGTGGAACAAAAGAGGTATTCATTTTAGAGTCATGTTTTGGGGCATTTGGGGCTATTTTAAATCTTTACCAACTGAGTGAAATATCAACAATATTTTTCTTGTTATATTGCAAATTCATTATTAAAATCTAAGGATATTTTTTCTTCAACGTGGCCCTAATAACACGGTCATAAATATCTGTCTCTTTAGCTGCTAAATGCTAAATTCATCAGCATCAAATTCCAGTTGACATAATATTTCTATGAAAATGCGAAGAAAAAAATATATACATACAGAAAAGGAAATATGTAGTTTAGACACACAGTCATCATTAACTGTGATCTATGACGAAGTCATGGGCCAGAACATAAAGTAAATAAGAACAAGTGACCACTTTCATATACAATTAATCATGTGTCAATATAATATGTGGCTACCTGTTTAGGAGTTACATGTGTTCCATTGTTTTGTGTGTGTCACCCCCTGTTAATTATCCAGTGTGTATTTTTCATGTGTCCGTGTGATGTTCCTCTGTACCTGCTCAGAGCACTGGCGGATGGTGAAACCAAAGGCCCTCATGCCGGTGGAGTGACGGGCGAGCTTCAAGATACGGAAGATACGCATCAGCTTGACAACCTTGAGCACCTTGCTGACCTTACTGACCCTTGCCATGGCCTTCAAATCTTCCTGTGCGTTCATGTCCTCTGCATCTATAACAAACGTTTCGAACATGAGCTGTAAGAAGTAGGGCATGACAGCCACAATGTCCACAAAGTTGAGGGCGCTCTTCACGAAACGTTTGATGTCGGATGTGGTGAATAGTCGCAAAAAGTACTCGGACGTGAAGAATAGGATTGAACTAATCTCCACCCACTCCATGTAGGTTCTGCCGGCGAGCTTGTACTCCCTGAGTTCTTTCACTGTGTTCATTGTCATGGCAACAATGGAGATAAGTACAAAGAGGCTGGAAAACACAGCAAATGCTTTGGCTGAAAGCGAGGAGTAGGGATTCTCCATCAAGTCCCAGAGGGCCTTCCGGAAGTTTCCAAGAAACATGGCCTTGTAACCTTGTTCGTCCTGGTGAGGTTTAATCTCGTCAATAAGCTCCTGGTTGACCTTGAGTTGGTCTCGAATGTCATCCACTTTCTCCTCAAACAAAATACGGCAGCACCTGAGCAGAGGAGGGGCAGATTTAAGAAACATTTTTAAAAAGTCACACTTGAAATACACAAACAGTAACAGGCAAAGCTACACAATACACATAGTGAGTACTTAATCATGGATCTGCAGCACACCTTGGAGTGTCCTTCAGTTTCAGGCCCCAGAATGACATCTCTTCCTCAAAGTTGACAGGACAAAGGCTATCCATCACCCACAGGACATTACTGCAGTAGAAGTGGAAAATGTAGTGGAAAAACCTGGGGTCCCTGTCAAAAAAGAACTCGTTGTTCTGAACATTGTAATCGTCACACAGCGTCAGGCGCTTGACTGGATCATCACAGAGGGCAAGGACACCAATCCTGGTTTTTGGGTGTCGGAGGACCAAATGTTTCGGGATGTGAAACACCCTTCCACCCACGTTAAGGTTGACGAGGTTTAATTTCCTTGGGTTCATAGCCTCTTTTTTCGGTTCTTTTTTTGGTTGTTGTTTCTCATCAGGAGCATCAAGGTTGTCCATAGACGTCCATGGTTTCACCGAGCTCTCCTGCGAAAAAGGGAACTCGCACTCCTGCTCTTCAATGCTTTGAGAAAAACTCATTTCCCGTTTTATGGTCGCAAAAAGGCTCGAGCGGCGCTTTTTCAGCACCTTCAACTTTGGCTTTATAGTCGCCATTGTGTCTGTTTCTCAGAAGACAAAGCCAGAAAAAAGTTCTGCGTCGAGTTCAGATCAAGTCAGAGAAAAACAACCACAACAGCATTCCCCAAGATCTCCATTTACCCTTGTCCTTTAAAACGTGCTGCTTGCAGGTTGAAATGAAGATAAAGTCAAAGCTCTGGTGCTTGTCTCTCAGCATGCAAGAAGATCAACTGCACGAGTTAGGGATTCAGCCTCTTCACTGATTCTCTAATCCTATTGCTGTTCTTTCAGTCCAAACGCAAGTTAAAAATACTGTTCACAAGGATTAGTGTTGTGATTTAAGGCTTTGAGTTCTGAGAGGAGGAAAGGCAGAAGGGGTGGTGCGATGTCTGTGTTGTGTTGCTAACAAGGCTGAGGAGAGATTTCTCACAGGAAGGAAGTACTAATGGTGCAGGTAGATTACACAAGCTAGTCCCATGCAGCTACAGTCCTTCTGTGCATGTGCCGAACAGTAAAATAAAGACTGAATCTATATTTGGTTTAACTCTTTTTCTCTATATTCCAACAAAAGCCTTTCAGCATTGCGATAGCATGAATAGTTTAATACAAAATAAAGTAAAGCCAAATCAAAATAACTTCTAATTTTGAGGAAATAATACTAAGTAAGAACAAATTACATTTTATTGTATAGGTTAAATTCTAGTTCACAGAATCTTGATAAGAAAATTGGTAGTAAACAATGGCAAAAATGTGACTGATGCAAAATGAAAAGAGAAAAGACCATTGATCACTAACTGTGATCCACGGGGAGACATGCACGGATTTTAATATATTTTGTAGAAAACATTAAGAATAAATATATATACATATATATATATACATACATACACACATATATATAGATATAACTTATAAAAACAAAACAAACCATGCAAAGAAAATCTAATTAATCTAGATCTATTTATTCATAATATAATATAATATAAGAGAGAGCAAATAATGGTATGGCCCAGTCTCCACCCATGGATGATTTTGTCAATGGTTGTTCCCAACCTAGCGGAAACGGAAGTATGGACTAAGATTTAACAAATAAACTTTTTGTTCAAAAATGTTTATGTATTAATTTAATTAACACGATTAACCATTTTATCCACGCGTTGCCTTAAAGTTACTTCTAATAAAATTGTTTTTTTTACAAAACATGATCAAACTTGAATAAACTGAAAGATTTAACTCTGGATATAGACCGTCCCCGCAGCACGTGACGTCCTTTCCGGTCTAACCTGACAACATGGACGCCAGCCGCGTGCAGCCGATCAAGCTCGCCAGAGTAAGAAAACCATTAATATATAGTAAATGAAGAAATGCAGACGGATAGATAGTTACATAAAGTATTAACATCTTACACGGTGCCGACAAGTCGAAGCTAAGTGAGGTTTAAAGCTGAGATTAGCGCACCGCAGCGCGGCTCTCGAGCCTCCATCATGGAGGCCTGTCCATGCTCCGGTCTGATCCTCCACCGTCCGGCTGGAGCTCAGTGCTCAGGACCGTGTGCGCTCACTACTTGAGACATTCACCTGTAATGCTGCCGTGTTCCTAACATGTACGTTTTGTTCTCAGGTCACCAAGGTGCTCGGAAGAACTGGTTCCCAGGGACAATGTACACAGGTATGCTAATGCTAACACGCTAAAGGCGACATTTCGTCAATGAAACGTAGTGTTTCTGCTGCTCTTCTCTTTTTTTTAATTATAAGTCAACTGAGCAGCTCCTGGAATAACATCAGTATCATGTGTCCATCAAGTACTCTCTGGTCTAAGCCTGTTTTCATGTTGCTGTATTGTAGGTTCATCTTTTAATGGCCTTAACTGCAGTGAGCTATAATGGTTCTTATATTACATCTTTGTATTTATAAAGTTTAAATAAATCAACAGCTGGTAAATCTCCATAAGCATTGATCTTGAAGTCAGACTAAATTTATATTTGGACCTCAAAGTTAATGTATTTTCGAATCCATTCATTTGGGTTCAATATTTAGCTTGTGCATTGGTTGATCAACGAGATAATTGTGAATTATTCGTGTGCAAAGCTGTGACGTTTTGATCAAAATTAGAAACGTTGGTAATTTCATCAACTTCCTAATTCTTAAAGTCGACCTCAGTATCAAAATGTGCTGTTAAACTTGATAAACCCTGTAGAAATGCTGCTGTGTATGTATCAGTAGTTTTTAAAACGTTGAAGCAGACCGTCATGTCAGATTTTCACCCAGGAAATCTTGTATTTAATGTGATCTGTGTGTACCTGCAGGTCCGTGTTGAGTTCATGGACGACAGCAACCGCTCCATCATCAGGAACGTGAAGGGCCCAGTCAGAGAGGGAGATGTGCTCACACTTCTGGAGTCTGAAAGAGAGGCCAGGAGGCTGCGATAGGTGAGGGCACATGGACCAGGCCGAGTCTGTTCACTTATGTGTGTTTGACTTAAATGTCTGTCCACACTTGGGCTTTCACATTTATAGACTTATCCAAACTGCAATTTTATTATCTGGAACTAAACAAAATATTGTATCGTAGGTCACCTAACAAGATACATTATGAACCCCTGAACAATGTAATGGTACAACACTGATGTAATATTCACCACTGTTGTATTGGACTGATTTAACCATCGAGCTGAATTAGAAGCTCTTTGACCCCAATATCAACAAAAAGTGAAAGCCTCACTAATATGATTAATGCTGGGCCCATGAACTGTTGTGTTAGTTTCATCTTTGTCTTACTGAGCGACAAAGGTTTGCTCAGCACTGATTTAAATAGACACTTGTGGCTCAAATGCATTGCTGCTGTGTATTCCAGCCATGTGTAGTGGTCTGTGGTTCTCTTTGCTGATCACAGGACTGTTATTCCTGAAACACCAAACAGGAGATGGATGATTGAGTTAGACAGAGCAGCACTTGATCACAATAAGACAACACTGGCATTGATTCACAAAATTAAAGGGATAGTTTACCCAAAAATGAAAATAGTCATTATCTACTCACCACTATGCTGATGGAGGGGTGGGTGAAGTGGTTGAGTCCACAAAACGTTTACACCGTGTTTTTAGCCTAAATGTCCGCTCTTATCCTTCTCTGGAGCCGGGTTCGTGCGTGGATCACAGCGGACATTCGTGCTAAAAACATGGTGTAAATTTGGTTTTTACATTTGAAGAAGTCACCATTTTCTTAAATTGTATTGGATTTGGCTGCAACACTGTTAATCCCTGAAACTCAAAGTTTTTTGTGGACTCAAACACTTCACCCCCTACATCAGCGTAGTGAGTGAATTCAAATTTTTGGGTGAACTATCCTTTTAGATCTGGTACTTTCATCAAATTTCATCCCTGGAATAGATTACATTTCCATGTTCTTTGTTTGTATTGTCTTGCTTACACAGAATCTTTTGAAGGCAGTTAGTTGTGTCAGATGTTAATATTTCTGAGATGAGTTGTAACTTAACTCTCGTCTTTATTCACAGTGCCCGCTGAAGATGTGAGGTGCCATCCAGCGATGTGAAGTAGAAGACGCCATCAGCTTTGCTTGCAATGGCGAACATCTCACTCCTTCAGATTGTTTTGAAATAAATTTCGTTATCAAGATGAAAGTGTGGAAGTCCAGTTTTTTTTTTCAGTAGAAGATTAACTTTATTTTCCTCCTTCACTATAATTAACACACATATTAGGGCTGCAACAGTTAGTTGACTTCTCTGACACAAGCAGTAAGTGTTCAACAGTTTTTTGGCTCTCGGTAGGGGTCAAGGTATACAGGTAACCTCCTTGCACCCAGATGTGGAAATAAACTGGACGTTTTTAGGCAAGGTGGAAATTTTGGAACATGACAGTTCTGATAATGAAATTCACTAGGTGATCTACTAAAATCCATACTTTATAGTGGAACTAGTCCAGAGAGCGGGGCAGTATGAAAACCCGCAAAATGAAGTAATCCAAGTCAGCTGTGTTCCCTTGAAACAGAGTTAATTTGATCTTGTTTAGTGTAGATTTCTCTCATATCTCCAGTATAAACACTCTTGGAGCCCAATGAAACTTGAGTGGATTATTTTTAATGACTAAAGGTCAAGTTGATAGTTGGTAAATCTGCTGCACTGTTTTGAGTTCAAGTTAAATTACTTGATGTCATTGTCACAATTCTATTTCCACAAACAAAATTGACTTTATGGTGGTCGAATATATCTAAAGAAAATGACATTTATTACTGGATTCAAGCTGTGCAGTCTACATTCTGTCCAGCAGAGGGCAGCGCCACTAAAGTTTTTAGAAATACTTTGGTCTTCACAATTCCTATCCCCACTTAAACTCTGACGAGGAATCTAAGTATTTCTAGACAAAACTGGCTCTGGGCCATAATTATATACCCTAACCCTGCTGCATATGTTGACTGTAGGTTTAATGATTTTACATTTTCCACCTTACTTTGCCCTATTTGGCACACGGCTTCGAACTGATATACTTGTGTAGAAGGTGAATTTATTTTAGCTGTAAAATCAATACACAACGAGCAAACAGCTATAGCACACTGCCTTGATATTTGATATATTTGTTTAGCACTATTTCCTAACCATTAAGTTCATTTAATTGATTAATGTTTAATCAAAGTTAAACAAGACCTAGAGTCGTCACTTTTAGTTAGTTTATCATGCGGTGGAAAATACTGACTTATTTAATTGTTTTGTTTCATATAATTTCATTTTATAAAAATGCTTGATTAGGGGTCACTTTTTACAAGTTCAAACATGGTAAATCATGGCTCATAACTGTTAACGCCTTCTCTTCTTTCTGGTATGAAAATGCATCCTAACAGTTTTTACAGTATAAGCTTAGAACCCAATAACACACCATGATTTGAAAGTGCTTCTTAAAGGAGCTACAGCATGATTACAAAAAATGCTTTAATGGAAGGTGCTTTTCTTTCTGTTGGCCCAATTACTGTTTATGCATATCTTTGCCAAAAGCAACACAGGTGAAGTTCCGCTCACAGTCCAGATTATTCACCATTACGTATTCTGCAGCAACCATGATCAGCAGCTGCAGTTTCAACCGGCAAAGGCATCGACCGGTAACATGAAGCGCAACTGACACAGAGACACGAATTCAATCCTGCCAGCCGTCCATTGAGTTAAAGCCAGACAGGCAGAACCAAGTGGGGCTGCACGCTGGCACTTGACACCCGGCAATAAGTGAAGAGCAAGCAAGAGGGAGACAGGAACACCGTTTTTCAGGTTATACGTCTTGCTAATCTGTCTTGCAGAAAACAAGTGCGTACACTCTGGTTCACTGAGCGAAAAATGTACCTCCGGAGCCACGTGAGCATATACAAATGAACAAGCTGCCCAGCACTCTGTGGTCATCATACCGCATCCTGAAGCAAATTAGAAAACATCTCCCTCAGCCTGAATCTGACTGCCAATCACAAACCGAGGAACGTTTAACAAACTGCAGTGGCTTTATTCTCACGTCGACCTAAAGTAAAGTAAAGTAGGAAGAGAATATAAAAGAGGGGGGCAATTTCTAGTATGCTATTCAACAGGCTTCACAGTCAACAACATCCCCGTGCTTCAAAACAACTTGCTATCATCTTACCCCCAGCCCTCTCCCTGTCATCATCATTCCGCCCCTATCCATCTCTCTACTCCACCCACACATCCAGACCTTACGGGTGGCATGTGTTTACCATCTCTCCATTTCCCCCCGTCTCCCTCCCTCTCTATCCCAAGGCCACTCCCTGTTTGTCTGCATGCCACCAAGGTCTAACTCAGCCTGGAGAAAACACCAGCAGTGGACATGTCTGTCTGTTTGTCTGTCTGTAGGCAGTATTTACAGACATGTATCTGGGAACTGTAAGTGTTGGTATGAAATGTTCGCTACTTTCCGAGAAGTAGACTCAATTTGTTGTGTCTCCACTTTCATTCATCCAAACCATATAAGTGATAATTCTCATCAAATTGTTCACTTGCTTCTGTTCTGAGCATTTTGCCATCTTTCAGCTTGTTGCTTTGGTTTTTCTGACCTTGTTTTGGTTCACTTATTTTTCTCCTCCCATCTCAAGCCACAGCACAAAGCTGAATTCAACAAAACCACTCACAAAATCCACTGTACACAACCTGCCCTGCACAAAACAACATACAAAAGCAACTAGCTAGTGGAATCAGATCTTGATGAACAAATTATTCAGGTTCAAAATATCTAATAACAAAATGACGTAACAACCATCTATGGAAACCAAAATCATCAACCCATTGAGGGCTGGTTTCAAAACCAAACCAAAAATCTAAGTACAAAATTGAAATCACAGGCTGATCCAACTTGCGTGAATTTCATCATTTCAACTCATAATGTGACTCAGTAGTGTGTATGGCCCCCGTGTGCCTGTATGCACTCCCAACAACGTCTGGGCATGCTCCTGATGAGTCTGCGGATGGTGTCCTAGGGGATCTCCTCCCAGACGTGGATCAGGCCATCAGTGAGCTCCTGGACAGTCTGTGGTGGTACTTGGCGACATCTGATACACCAATACATAACATCCTATAGGTGCTCAATGGGATTTAGGCCAGTCAATGGCATCAATGCTTTAGTCATCCAGGAACTGCA
This sequence comes from Hippoglossus stenolepis, assembly GCF_022539355.2. Classification (NCBI taxonomy): domain Eukaryota; kingdom Metazoa; phylum Chordata; class Actinopteri; order Pleuronectiformes; family Pleuronectidae; genus Hippoglossus; species Hippoglossus stenolepis. The sequence goes on from NC_061493.1 coordinate 9,997,160, forward strand.
TACACACTCTGGCCACACGAGGCTGGTCATTGTCCTGCACCAGGAGGAACACCCAGGGCCCACCGCACGAGTATAAGGTCTGACAACCCCCCGAGGATTTCATCCCGGTACCTAACAACAGTCAGAGTACCGTTGGCCATGACATGCAGGTCCGTGCGACCCTACCAGGACCCACCGGCAAACTGGTCATGCTCGATGAAGTTACAGGCAGCATAAAGTTCACCACAGCATCTCCAGACTGCTTCACTCCTGTCCCATGGGCCCAGTGTGAACCTGCTCTCATCTGCGAAGAGCACGGGGTGCCGGTGGCTGACCTGCATATCCAGGTGTTCTCTGGTGAATGTCAATCCAGCTGCTGGGTGCTGGGCTGTGAGCACTGGTCCCACTAGAGGATGTCGGGCCCTCATGCCACCCTCATGGAGTCTGTTTCTGACAGTCTGGTCCTGCATCACCAGTCTTTCATAAGTACAGAATTATTATCAGAAAATATGGTCAAAGTACTCATTATGCAGAGAATTGTCCCTTTTGCGTGTTTGATACCATGATGTATTATATGACTGGATTATTAATACTGATGCATGATTAAACGGGTTGAATCTGTGTTTTCTCTTTGTTACAGTATATACAATAGCTATCAAATAAATGCAGTAAATAAAAAGTATCATAATTTGAAATACTCATGAAGTACCTCAAAATTGCACATCAAGACAGTACTTGAGTGGTCTGACAAAGTTTACCTTTGAGAATGGCTACTGACATTCTGCACGGATTACGATGCATAAAACAAATGTACTGCACAGGGACACAAGTTGAAACTGGAGACCCCGTCTCGTCGTGCTGGTTTAAAAAAGGGTTCGCTGGAGATGGAGGAACTTAGCAGGAGGTTTCGGGCTTTGTTTATCCCATGCTGGTTAACAGGATGTGCAGCAGGGAGGTCACAGAGCCTCCATGGGGGGAAGAGGCCTCTGATCTACAAACTCCGATCCCGGCTGTGACCTGGGTCACAGCCATCAAATCTAGTAATGGGGCCCAAAGGACGCAAGGAGGGGATGCAGAGAAAACTATTTCCCCAGAGGTAACTAGAAGACATTCCCTGCCCCTCTCTTTATCTCCCTCTGCTGATTCCTTTCCCTCTTTCTCACACTCTCCAGCCCTATCGACCACTGAACTTTAGTAAACCATGCCTCTCCACAGACTGTCCTTGTTTCCTGCCTATAACTGCAGGAGATGAGGCTGCAAAAGGTGAAGCTGGTCTAATTGGGCTTCCTTTTTACAGCCCACAGTAATGAGCAGAGATTTAGAGACGAAACAAGGCTGAAAGAGATGGTTAAAGAATAAAAACTTGGCATGCAAAGCGCATCTCACACTCGAAACATGCTCATCAAGTTCATCTGTTTGCAAAAGCACTCAGCTCTAACTCCTCTAATCTGTTCTCAAGGAAAAACATTTAATCCAGGATACTCAAATGACAAAAAAGAGTAGCTTTTTTGCAAATATCTTAACAGGCATGAAAAGAAACTGTTGAATATCTGTAAGAGCAACACTGATGAACCACCGAAACAAAAAAAAGGTCTACATAGAAGACCAGGAAGGATGAAATGAAGAGAGGACAGCTTGAATGATGACAACAACAAGCCAAACACAGCTTGGACATGTTTGATTCACTTTTATGTAAGCGAAAGTGCACAAGGGGGAGACTTCATGGTGTGAAGGTCAGAAAAACAAGCCATCCATTTATTTTCCCGAAGGCTCCATCCCGTCCCCCACATTGCATGCAACTTGTGGAAGATCTTTCCCTGCACCACAATGTCACAGCCCAAATGGCAGGTGCACAGACAGACAGAAAAAGGCGACGGGGCTGAAACACAGGGTCACACGCTCGGCTGCTGATAATAATGAAGCTTGTTGTGGAGGTGACGGGGCAGGGTTAAGAAAGGGCTGTTTGGAATCTCTCTGTGGCATATGACCTTTAGCAAACACTGTCAAAACAAACCTCCGCGGACTCTGTCCCCTCGACTGACACAAACACTGGCACTGTGTTCTGGCTGCACACAGACAGGTGTCGTTGCAGAGGCACGAGTGCTCGTGCAGCACTGAGGGCAAACCTGATGTGATCAGGCTTGTTTTATTGCTGTGATACATGAGGCCGGCAAGTTTTAGGTGAGAGGTTGAACTTCACCTGAGTGATTTACTAAGTATTTACTTTTAAGCCTCATAACAGCGTGATCAGTTTCCTCCTTGATATGGCCCTAAAGGAGCAGTTCAACATTTGTGATTATATGTCCATTCATGTTGCTGAGCCGTAAATGAGAAGATTGATGTGACAGAGATGTTGTGTCAATTTTTTGTAGCTGTTGTATCTACCTCTTGGCAAGAAACGCTCCCATTTCCCATCATCCTTGCACATGTCTATCTGAACCATCTATTATCTCCTAGTTTGTAGTGCAGACAGTTGCTCAGCGGTGACTTGTTCATGTCAGAAAAGCTGTTGCGAAACATTAATTGTGTACCCAGCAGGACTTTCGTGACTGCTTCTAAATATTGTGAAAGATAATCTACATATTAGTCATCTTAAATAAAGATTTCAATAAATCCATGAGTAAACAACATCTGGGTTAAAGGTTGAGCTGATGTCATTTTGTGTTTTGGTTTGTTCTCTCTGATACAGTTTGAATCATTGGCCGTATTTAAAGATGGACGGCCCGTCTCCACTTTCTCCCACTATCCAGAAATTAAGCCAAAATATCCCAGATACAAACACTACCGTCTTGTGCATTTGGAGCCAGTCTGTGCAGTGGTCATCGGGGTTATCGCTCGACAAATCGTGTCTCAGCTGTCATACATGACTTTCAGCCTGTTTTAATAGCATCAATTATCTAATTAACCAATTTTACAGGATAAATGAACACTTTAACAAACACCAGTGTGAAGAACTACCATAAATGACGGAAAACATCTTTGAGAAACATTTATTCAACGTGTATTTTGACTTCTTAGTTTTCTCTATGTCCCACCCACTAAAATGGTGGAGGTGAGATTGATAACCTTTACTACAGGTGGCCACCAGGTGGCAATAGAGACACCTTGGCTTAACTTTTAGGGAGCTGTCATGTCGTCCATCTTTATATACAGCCTATGGTTTAAATACAAGAACAATATGATGAAAAGCAGCCAGAAACAAAAAAAACTTGATAGGATTCAAGTTCCAGTGGCGTCACACTCTGACACATTGAATGAGAGATAAGGATACGCTCAGCACGCTCAGCTGGGTCAATATTTAGAAGGAGTAAACTTGGAATTTGAGGAGGTAAATTCCAAGTTTGAGAGGAAAAAATATTGCCAGGTTACTCTAACCCTCAGGTTTTGCTTTGACCTGTCATTTATGCCAGTGTTGCATATCTACTCAGTGAGTCAGTATAGGACAAACATGGGGGAAAGATTTTTGACTGGACAGCTGAGAAATGATGGTGCCACCAATTTACCTCCTGTTGGCAGTGATCACCCCTGAATATCAACCCAGGCACAAAGAATGCATCATATCAAATTAAGACTGCCAAGTAAATGGTCAATGGATTGTATTTACATAGTGCTTTTCGTCTTGATGACCACTCAATGCGCTTTACACTAGAGTTTTGCCATTCACCCATTCACAGACACTTTCATACAGTGCGTCTATGTGCAGCACTTTATTTATTGCACATCAATCGCACAGGTTCAGCTATTAGGGATTCAGTATCGGAATGGGGAGACATGGGATCCAAACCACCGCCCTCCTGGTTAGTGGACAACCCGCTGTACCTCCACAGTGAAATAAAATAACACAAAATACCACCACAAGTTATTTCAGCTGGACAAAAATTGCTGTGCATGCTAAACAGAAAAAGGATTCGCAGCCTGTTTTACCTTCAAAGCTCCAAAACAATTAAAGCACTCGGTGGGACAACTCAATCTCAATTAGATTTCAGGATTTGAGATTATCGTGGGTCAGAGATCAGTCATTGGAGATTATTGCGGTTTAAATGGAGTGACTAAACAGATGGTTAGTCATGGACTCAACCTTACAGATTGTTATTCTTGAAGTGCACTGGTTGCTTTTCAATTAAATGTCTCCTTGACAAAACTGCACCTCCTCTCGACTCATTTAAGACTGTAAATCTAAACCAAGGCCACCAAACAAACTGTAACACTTCACTAAAGGTAACATTAAAAGCATAGTTTTCTAATTTCTGTAAAGTACATTGAAGCTACTATTAGCAGTTGGTTAACTTATTTTAGCATAAAGGCTGGAAACTGAAGGAAACAGCTGGCCTGGCTTTGTCCAAACAGAATTGACCAACATCCTAAACTCTCAAATATTAACACATTACATGTATTTACTTTTAATCTACATGATTTATGGGATTTATGGGCAGTTTTGCAGTGATTGGTCATCATCATCATCATAAACTAATCTGTAACGAGCAAGATTTTGATATATTTGGAAAAACACTTTATAATCCAAGCCCTCTTTCCTTCCACTTCTCCAAACCACCAGCTGCTTCACACTCGACAGTAAGAGGCTCTCTGCCATGATACCCACATCTTTCCCAAAACAGACCTCAATCACATTTAAACCTCTCTTCACTTCAAGTGTCTCCTCTATCCAACTGCTTCCACCTCCACTCCTGATCAAATTAATGGGGCAATAAATTGGCATCATTGTGACCTATACCCAGCAACCTCAAGTGCTCCTCACTCTGTGCTAAACATAGTCTGTGTGCTCAAGTGTTTCACATTGGTTCATGGGAATCGAGCTTGGGGCACATCGGCAAGGGGCTGATTTTTGGGACAAAGATGCGTCATCAGGGGAGACATTTTTTTTTTAACAAGTCCATGGGGGAGGCTAAACAGCTACTGCATCACATCTGATGCTTTGAGTCCCAAAATGTAAGCGATGTGTTCTGGAGAGCTCGTTCAGCACCCGCAGCTGCCCCATTCGAGCACAATCCCCAGACAATGTCAATATGTGTTTGAGTTATTTAGAGTTCCTGCATTTAGCATGGAATTCATCCTTGACCTTTGGGTTATAGTTGTTTTGGTGTCCAGCTGGATTCTTTTTCTGAGTAAAGAGTATATTACAGAACCAGGATTTGTAAACAAACACATGCTTTTGATATAGTTCAGGAACAACTGCCAGGGAGCTTAGGATTTCACCCATGTTGTTTGTTGGCATTGACCTACTCATTTTTCAGCAGGATTGCCAAAAAGTAAGAAGCCAATCTGCACCAAACTTGTTAGCAAGAAGGGGCATGAGATTTGGTTAAAGGATCCAATGTGTGTGAGATGGGATTTAAAAAATATATTTTTCATCAATTTCTCATGAAATAATATATGCATGTTGAAAAAAACATAAATATTTAGGTTTGTTTGGCCGTGGCAGATGGATACACTCGATGCCTTTCTCGCTCATAGTGCTGCATGTATCCATTAGTGTATCCATTTGTGCACTTTAAAATGAATATAGTGACATGTTGAGAAATACAGTATTTGTATTCACGCTTAGATGAGATGACTGATGAGATGTGAATATTGAAGTTCTCATTTAAGTCTTTGCAAGAAAGCAAATTTCCACCAAGGGGGAAAATGTCCCAAAGTTTCCCAAATTGTGGAATTCTTATTTAAGCATGAAAAATATTCTCAGAAAAACTCAGAGAGTCAAGTTGGGGCTTTGTTTTACAGCAGTTGTGAAACTCTGGACTTTCCAATATGGAAGAAAAGAAAGATCAAGGCTAGAAGGCAGAGATGACTCTGAGTCTCTGCTGCAATTTTTCACCTAACTTCCAGGCACACTTCCTTGCATTTAGCCTAAGGATCAAGTCTAATACTGTGTGCCATCTTACAAGGACAGCCCTTGTTTGTTGGGTGTACAGGGGCAGAGCCTAACCCCAAAATACTGTAAACCAGTGCAGATTTCCTGCACCATTAAGAACTGATTGCATACACAGCTGCTGAGGTCAACTGCAGTATATAAGTATTTGCATTAAACTCAAAATGGCATAGGTGTACATTCTGTACTTTTCTGCTTCCTGCCAGCTGGGACGCTCATTTAGTCCACGAAGGGTGGAAGAACTGAGGGGGGAAAGCATGAAGGGACTGTAGAAGTACAGATGTGCTCAGGGATGACTTCATTTCTCAGGTCCAGTCTGAGAAGTAGAAGTATCTCATGGCAAACAAATACCAACCCAGTCAAGCAGAAGGAGCAATAACAAAAACACATTCATTTGTATCATGTAGCACATGTCTGTGCATGTGTAAGCCGAGCATGCGATGTAGGGAATGCGATAGGAGACGACTGTCTGTGTGTGTGTGTGTGTGTGTGCAAGTAGGCTACATGGATAAATGAAATGTGTTGATTAAAGTCTATGGTCAGCTGCACAAACAGGGCAAGGGAGAACACAGCCAGCAGTTTTGTGTTCTTTTGTCTTATGTAACGTGTCTTATGTCACAAAGTGTTTGACCCCAAAGTGACAAAAAACTGAAACATTCATCGTTCACAGGATGTTCTAAAAGTTAATCAAATGCAGATATTTAAAGATTTATCGAAAAAAAAAGTAGAAGGGGAGACGTCAAAAATGTGTGTGGGAACTGGAGTCTCTTGATACAAGCTGATGCTAAATGGACACTATCTTTGTCCAAGGACAGAATTTTAACAGTCCACACGGGAAGTCTCTCATATCCTCTGCCTGCATGCTGTCCCTGCCTGCACAGGCCTATTCGTACAAAACCAAACCAGAGGTGAAGAGTCACAAATCATCTCTCAGGACTGCTGGTGACTAAAAATGGGGGAAAAAAAGAGGCAGGTATTCATATCTTCCTGTGCCATGTTCAGCATGCAGTTCCTGAGGCAACAATGTAGAACAGTCACCAAAGGGGCCCCACTGGATAAATGAGCAAGGGTCAGGGCTGAGTAAATAGGTAACGTTATGCACTCGCTCATCACCACTTGGAGGCAGTAGTGTGTTTCACCTGGCTGTCTGCTGTTCTCAACACAGAATGAGAAGTGGAAAATGGGTTCAAGGAAAACGTTTTCCCCTGCACGTCCGTGTGCTGCAGAAGTCTGTGTAAATGAGGACACATGCGTTGGTCAGCAGGTTTGTCTGTCCTTACTGAAAAATGTTACTTATCTCCCATGATGAGGAGAAATCATAGTTTAAAAGGTCACTTGTTTCTAAATGTGATGTTATTCCCTTTGAGTGGAGAGCGTAACTTTAATCTAGTACATTGTAACACTGATGTTTGATGAGATATGTTATTGGATACAGAAGACAAATACTGTCCAGAAATAAAAAGCAAAACAAAGTAGCCAACTGTTTAGTTTAAGATAATCCCTGAGCCAAACCTAATACACATGTATAATTCTTAATCGTTCCTTTTTCCACTTTTCCTTTTTAATCACCCTCTCTCTTTTTCCTTCGCTCTTGTTTAATTTTGGTTTTTTCTTCTTCTCATTATTTTTATTATTGTTGGATTTTCTCTTGTCACCTACATTTTAAAATCAGATGTATAATAATAAGGACTGTTTTTTCTCTTTTAATGATATACATTTGGCATGTTGGTGGGGTAGGATGGGATGCGAGGTCATACAGATCTTTTTTTCTCTCCACTTTGGAGAAAGAACTACTGTAAGGGATCAATACTAAGAACAAGAGGGTATAGAACAAATTCAATAAATCTAACAATGTGAATCTATGTTTGTATATAATATTTATGATTGTGCTGCACCTAAACAGCAGCATTGTCAGACATGCCCCTGATTTTCATCTACTTTACATCTCTCGCCTGACTTTCCTACTCAATCACAGCACAAGTCATAAGCTGCGTTCACCAGCCCTGAACCCCAGTGGATATGCAGACAGATACAAAGGTCACTGCAGGTCTGCTGCTCATGAATATCTCATGATGTAAGAAATGAGGAATATAAGTCAGATGATATGTGGTTGCCCCGTCGCTGACTAAGAGGTGTGACACATCCATTGGCATGTCTCAAAGAATGCGTGTCAAACTGAGAGCCTCATTCTAATATTAAGTCTTGCTGAGATCTCATCGGTCTGAACAGGAACATATGAGGTGAAAATGTATAAAGTTTGTGTTCCTCACAATTTACTTCAGTTTCAAAGCTGGTCTTCATCTTTATTTTTGTGTGTTTAAATCAATGAAATAAATGCAGATATGTATTTCTGGCTAGCAGAAGTGGAAAAAGCAGAAACTATTAAAAACCTCAAACCCCTAATAAAATATGAAATAGAAAAAAATCACAGATCACAGTTTATCCATGGGAACCAGAGGTTTACTGCTCTAACAGGATCCAGCACCTGTTTTTTTTATTTTTACTTCCTCTCTCTCTTTCCATCCTCTCGTACATGACTAAGTCTGGGGGCGGCACTGGGATTTACAGATGTTCTGTGTTTGGAATCTGGGTAAAAGGTTAGCATGCCGGCTGAAGATGGGAGCGGACATTTTGGGAAAATTGAATAAGCAGCTGTGACGGGCCGTGGATCTGTTGGTGATCAGTAACATATGACTGGGGTTTTAAAAGTATAAATGACAGGACTGATTCCTGCGAACCACGTACATCATGGCAGATATTAAACAAATAAAACAGATATTTGTTGAAACTGTTTGGTCTGAAGTTAGTATATTATGTCTAGCGGCAACCTGATGAGTCTGCTGGTTCTTCTTGTCTGAACTGGTTGCAGTCGTCTCAGGATGGAATTCAGTGGTGGAAAATAACTGAGCACATTTATCCTAAGTACAATTTAGAAGTACTTGTAATGTACTTTACTTTAAGTTATACTCACATAATATATTATACTTTATCCAGTGGAATAATTTGGTACTTATTTGGTTATTACTAAATAAGCTTCCTCACAACATGATTCAATCAGAGCTGCACCAAATTTCACACAATTATAAATAAACCTGATTTTTAAAATCAAGATCCATAAAGTATTTTCTGGGGAAATGGTGAAAATGTTGAAAAATGGCCAATCTATGCAGTGTTAAAGAAATTCCTGGATCAGCCCCATGAGCCTGATCCACACCAAAGGGAAATGGGTTCTTCCCCGACCCATACCGCACCCTTCCACTAAGTTTCGTGAAAATCGGTCCTTCTAATTGACAGACAAACCAACTTACAAACGGACAGGGGTGAAAACCTTGGCACAGGTTTAGTTTGATCCAATATCCAATATCATATATTTAATGAAATGGCTATCTGAAATAGATTATACTACATAATAAGGAGCCTAATGTTGACACAATTTTTGAAAATACTAATGTACATTAGGTCAAATTTTGAATGCAGCCCTTTTACAGATAACGCAATGTTGTGTTACTACATTTGACCTAGTAAGACAGTAATGTTTCCTCCACTACTATATTATGATGAAATTATCTGGAAGGCTCTGACTGACACAAGTGTGAGTCATTTGATATGTCACACTTCAACATTGACGTCTATCAAAGTTTTCCATTTTCCTGCTCCTGACAGCACAGCTGGAACTGATCTCAACCACCACACTCAGCGATATTTATCAAAATGGTACATCAGGGGGATGTTTAATTTGCATTTAGATAAAGAAATAATTATCCTTAAGCCTGATAAAACCCAGACATCGGCCCGCAAGGCCAAGAAAAACGAAGGCCTGCAGTTCATCTTTCACGTCATCACTGTAAACCCCACTCACATCCCTGCCAAGTGCTCTACTGTCCCAGGAGAATGTAATAAGGCACGTAGGTTGTTCACTTGTACATGACGATCGTGTAGCACACGGTCATTAGGCTCAGCTATTGTCTTTTCCATTTGCCACGGTTCTGCTTGAACCTGCTCCTTTCTTTAGCCTGTGAAAAATACTTAAAATAAAAAAATTCCTTCTAATTCAGGGATAATCCTGATGTAGCTGAAAGGACAGAAGGAACACAGGTTTGTTCATTTGAACAAAGACAATCTGTCCGCATTGACCTCAGCATCACGCAACATGGAATAAGAAAAGCCTATTTTCTTTCAAATTTATAACTGTAACCAAGCAGATTTTGGTCATCCATGTGGAAACCTCCTCTCTGCTGAGGCTTTGAGGAGAAATAATGCATGTTTGTTACATTCCAGACACTTACGTGAGGGCTGTAATTCTCTCAGCACCGTCAGCAGTCTCCCAGTTACCTTTCACCTACTTAGTCTTGGCTGCAGACAGGAGAGGGTTAAACCAGCGCCTTCTTTGTGGTGTGGCCCTGGATCACGTATGGCCTGCGATCTCCCTGGCGGAGTCTTGTTGAAAAAAAAAAAAAAAAGAAAAACTACGGCCCATGATCAGGGCATTCTCTGTGCTGTGAACTTTCCCCTAATTCTCACAGTCCTCACAGAACAAATCATTGCTGAGGAGCAAGCACCTCAGGCCAAATCGCTGCTATGTTCCTCTCCCCGACTTGCCCGGCCTGACTTCATTCATTCCTTGTCATATCAAAGAAGTGATAATTAGTGTTTGTTCCACAATAGCTGCCTCTCTGGGCTTTGAAGAGTGTTTTGTTGAGTGGAGTGCAATTTAGATTTTTAAGGTTATTGGACTGTTGTGAAGGCCAACGATTGAAAGAGAAATTAGGGATTAAAAAAAACATTTAATCATAACAGATTCAGTCAAATATCTTCTTTTAAAGCCATATCATTTTATCTACTGAATCTGCTGAATACCAAAAAATCTGTTTGTGTTGCAGATCAAGTCATGTTCCCTAATTCTGCCTGAATTCTTTATCAGTTATGTAAAAAAAATTGTAATATCCAGATTCCTTGATAAAATGAATTTGAATTGCACTAAACTAACCTACAAAGTACACGACAGCACATGATCCTGAGAGGCAGAGAGACAAGTAAGAGACTGAATTACTGAAATAATGGAGGGAGGTTACAGGACATGGAAAACAATTTATGACAGTGTGAACTATACTGACATGAAGCAGAGGCTCAAATGGTGACAAGTTCACTTAAGGTCAGGGGGTCATCTTTCAGCGTGGGTGGCCCAGATTGACATTCACCACTTTACTTTCATAATCCAGCAGAGTACATTTATTTTGACCCATCACTGCTTATATATCTTAAAAATGGCATGCCCATGCTCTGCACAGACAATGAATATAGAAATAACTAAGCAAACAGACACATTCTATTTGTATGAGCATTATCATGGTTCTGATATCATTATCAACCAATTCTGGGATGTTCTTGAGCGGATGAATGGATTAGCTGGCTTATTCAGGAATGAAACATAGTGTTTATTCAACAATAGGAATTGTTTCACTGGTGGGGATATCAAATCTTCAGTTTCCTCCTGAGATAATGTCCCTCTCCCACAGTGCAGGGATGAAAGACAATCTTTTTGTTATATCATGTCCCTCCTCTGCCTCTAACATGAATAGTTAACAGGGAGGTGGAGGAGGGACAGAAACCTGAGATTAACTGCACCCCTCCCTCTCCGAGGCTGGCCAATCGCAGGCGGCTCAGAGTTGAGGGCTGTGAAACTATATAACAGTGGCGCTGTGGCTGTTCAGACAGGAGCCTGAGCCCTGAACTCATCCAACTCACCAAGAAAGAGCAGGACACTGCACACCTCTGCAACAAGAACCCACACATTTCACAGCAAGACGTCAAGTTCAGGACAAGAGGAGAAATGAAGACAACACTGGCAACTCTGACTCTCTGCCTGGTGGTGCTCATGGCCACAGGTTTCCCTTTGGAGAGGAAAGGCGGCTCAGCATCCGGCAGTGCTGCCAAGGAGAAGCGTGTACAGTACGCAGCGTGGGATGACGTGAATGTCATCGCCCATGGCCTGCTGCAACTGGGCCAGGGGTTGAAGGAGCATGTTGACAAAACCAAAGTCCAGATGAGGGACATTTCCACCAAGCTGAAGGTCTTCAATCGCACGGTGGCCGAGCTGGGGAAGGAAAGCCAGAAGCTGCGAGTGGAGGGGGAAGCCCTGAAGGTTCAGGCCCGGGGGCTGGAGGACAGAGAGGGGCAGCTGCTGAATGTCACCGCCGAGCTTAGGGAGAAGGCGGAAGAGATGCAGCAGGAGAGGAGGACGATGAGCGAGAGGATGAGCCGGCTGGAGGAGAAGGTGGACAGGATGCTGCAGGGAGAGCCAGTGCTGTCTGACACTAATGCTGGTGCCAAGAACAAGAGTGATGCTCACAACATCCAGGTGAGAATGGAAGCTTTTCTGTCTTTGGGTGTTGATGAAGATAATTTGGTTAAGAAGGCAGAAATATGTTAAAATAGGAGTAGTTACATCGGTCAGCTTGGCTGTAAATGAGCCTTTCCACTATGTGCAAATTATTCTTTTTACAAAATATGACCATAAAGCCTCCTAGAGTAATTATTGCTGTTGCATTGCTTAAGTTTTCTTCAAGTTAATGAATGTACAGCATGCGTGGGCTATTGGTGAGGCTTTTTTTCTCTCAGCTCAAAGGCAAGTGTACAGAGGGTGAGTGAGTGGTGGGTATAATGGAGTGGAGGGGGGTTGGTTAACAAGCCTGCTCAGCATGGAGGAAGCGTGTGCAGTACGTGTAGGGAAACAGTAAAGGCTGCCAGACAAAGGAATCTGCACGCACCCAGCTACAGGAAGGTGTGAATAAGTTTGCACAGCTGTCACATTTTTACAACCTGCAGAATACTCGGCCTTAAGACACACAGTAGAACAAGGCCTTTAAGAGTTGTGCTCTTTTTGAAGCTCAACCTTTACAAAGCAGTATGTGAGCCTGAAAGGCTTTATAGTGGGGTGGAAAATCCTGCTCTGTGAGTGAGTTACATAACCACACCACAGCCGGGTGGAAAAGACGAATGCTCGTCATCGAAGGATGTAAATGTCTGTGTCTCAGGATTTTCAATGTGGCCCGTTTGTTGTTTTTTCTGGTGCTTCTCTTGCAAAAGTTACTGTGCCATGATTTTATGCACAGGCACAGTGTGGAATAAAGTTAATAAAATACTTTAAAATGGTACCTGTGTGTTGTTTTTTCTGTCAGCTGATGCTGGAGGCTCAGAACAGACGCATTGATGATCTGATGGAGAGGATCAGACTTCAACAGGAGAAGCTTGACAAGCAGAATGTGCGCATCAGGACGCTGCAGAGTCAGGTGAGCATGCGTTACAACCAGCAAACCAACATGTCCCCATTCCACATCAAAGCAAGTGTTGCCACGTATTTTTTATTATTTTCATCACTGATTCATAACTTATTTTTTCAGATCCAGCAATCAAAGCAGAGACACTCCCCAAGGAGCAGCAACACAGAGCGCAGTGGCATCGTGGAGCAAGGCGACTCACCAGTTGGTAAGTAAAGCCAGGAAGCGTCTGAAATCCCCTGTTGACACCGTCTTAAGTCGACTGGACAAAATGTGACGCCAAATGTAGCCGACCATCTGTTTAGTTTAAGGCCTCAAAGAAGCTTAAATCACTGGCAATTAAAATCAAGGAACTGAATCAGTTTGGGACACGCTCCTCTGCTCAGCATGATGCCAGTAAGAGGCCACCGTCAACTGGTGGACTTATGGCACATAGGGCAACTCTGTGTCTTTGAGCTCTTAAAATCCTAATTACATCGTTCAGTTAATACAGGATAACATTAACACAATAACACATGTAAAGTAAATGAAGATAAGTTGGATACAAAAATTAATTAGGCCAAAGAAACACAACATACTTTATAGATTAATTTCAAACTACCACAGACAAAGAACATCCATTGGGATAAACAGCAGTGGAGAAGTTAAAATGGGACCTAAACACTGACAGAGTAAGTCTCTATTTTGCCTGTGCCCTTCTCACTGTGGCATACAGTAATTGTAAGAAGCAGTAAATGATGCCCACAGCGTGCAGCCACGCCAAGCAGCTGCTGCTCCCATCTGTAGTGAACTGTGACTGGACCAGTGGTCACAATGACTGCTTTCATCCAGACTGTACCAGACTGCATGCAAACCAAAAGTGCAAGAGCTGAGACACAGCCACAGTTTTTTGGTCTCACTTTAGGATGGATCACACACGATGAGGAGGATGAATAAGTACATTATAATAATGAATCAGAGTGATATTGAACTTGCGTCCATGGTTCTGGTGGCCACAGATGAGAAGTGGGTGAAAGGTGAACAGGGCTGAGGCAACAGTTGAGTTCAGTCAGCCAATCACAATAACACCTCAGAGCTCTGACATCAGCAGGATTTGAGGAATGAGGAAAAAGGAACAAGTTTCTCTGGCGAGGTTTCAACTGGGGGAAAGTTCACGAGTCTCTGGGAGTGTTCAGCCAGGGTCACACAGCTCAATGGGATTACTCACACTGATCATTTCTTTGGTGTGTGTGTGTGTGTGTGGGGGAGGATAGTTGAGGGAAGCCAGGAAACAGCAAAGGCTTTGAAGAAATCTCGCATGCAATGTTCCTCAGATTACTGCCCTTGTGCCTGAGCCAAGAAAATCAGGGGGAAACAGCGGGGATTGAGGAAAGGTGGTCTAAATTTATCTGTGAACTTTGTACAGATATATGTCACTGTTTTGAAGACCCCTCCACCCACTGCTTCCACAGACATCCACCCCCTTTGTGTAAAACAAACATTTGTAGATCCTGAAAGAATGAGCAACCTTTCCCCTAGATCTGTCAGGGAGTCAGACATCCCCCTCCTCCACTTCGGTCATCCTCTCCTCTCCTCTCCTCCCCCATCCCTTCATGCAAACTCCTTACCTCCAGCTCCCATCTCCTCCTTTTCCCTATTGTAAGGAAAAAAGAAGTGTGCCAAAGTTCAGGAGAACCCCTAACCCCCGAGGCTGAATACAGCCACAAGAGTTCATACCTCTAGAGGAGAGGTCATCCCACACACACTGGGAAACGTATACTGAAACAATAACCAGGCGAATATTCAGCAAAAAATGAAAAAAATTATTTGAAGCATTAGATTTTTGCTTGTGTAAATATATCATGTGTCAATGCCATCCATGATGAGAAAGGGATTACTAGAGGGGTGCTATTAGTCTTCAGCCACATGATCCACATGACAGCTTCAGTTGGAGTCGCCTGCTTTGTATTCCTGCTGTCTCCGATTCCCCCTTTACAGCAACAACAACCCCCGATCACTCGCTGTGCATGCAGCAGCCACGCACGCCTGCATCACTGACTGGCTGAGGCGCACGTGAGGGAGGCGTGCCGACTGCCGAGGGAAGGGGAGGGTTGACTCTGAGAGGGGTGTAAGAGCGTAGTAGTGTCTCAATAGATTGGAGCACCAAGCAGCTGTAAAAGAGGGAAGTCGGCTTTGTAACTGGGAGAAGGGTCATATTTATAAACAAGAAAGCCGTTCTCACTCACCCACTCTCTCTGTTGCTGAGGCTGGGTCAAAGGTTCTATCGGCTGCACGTTCATATCTCCAGACTCACAGATACGCTCACATGCAGCGATAGTCTTATTTTCAAAACACTCTCGCTCTCACAGGGGCAAAGAAACCTGCCGCTGTGAGGTTCCCTATGACTGACCTACAAACAGTATGAAAGCTGGGTAGAGTAAAGAAGCTCTGATTCATGAATGCCCCCTTTAACATAACACACTTCAGAAAAAGTGTTTCTTCAGGGTTGTGAAGCTGAAGAAAAATACATGAGTTCAATGTGTCATGTATAAATAGCATTCCCAGCAGTGTAGGGGAAAGGTAATCATGCTGTTCAGACTTCTTGCAGTGATACTGGAGCTGTTGGTCTTAACATTGAGTTTTTTCCCTGTGTTTCTCTTGCAGAGGTGGCATCAGACTGCCATGAGCTGTTCCTCAGAGGAGAGACCACCAGCGGGGTCTACACCATCAAGCCAATCAACGCAGAGCCCTTTAAAGTCTTCTGTGAGATGACAGCCGGTACGTGGAGTTTAACTTTTTCCCATTTTGTTTTGTGATTTAGTGCTTGGTCAAGATTCACTAACTACTCAGACATTAAGTCTCTGTTTGTTTGGACCAATAAGACATTTTCTGATCGACCTCTTTTTGTATTTCTAACTAGATGGCGGATGGACGGTGATCCAAAGACGCCAAGATGGCTCAGTGGACTTTGACCAGCAATGGCACGCCTATCAGAAAGGCTTTGGCAACCTGAATGGTAAATGCTCTTTTCACTTTGTCGTCACTGTCCCTACCTAAACCTGTCAGGTGCTCGCTGGCCGGGCCAGGGCCGGATTAGTTCACGCTGCATAACAGTGTTTAGAGCCAGGGCATCAAGAGGCAGGAGGCGGCTTCCCAAATGCATCTAATCATAGATCAGCTTGAAAAACAGAAACCGGAGACAGTACTTCAGCTGAGGACAGTTTTCTAACTCCCTCTACTTTTCTTTGACATCTCCAGGAGAGTTCTGGTTGGGTCTTGAAAAAATCCACACCATCGCTAAAGATGGTGGCTACATCCTCAACATCAAGCTCTCCGACTGGGGGGATGACTTGGCATCCGTCCGCCTGCCCTTCCGTCTGGGTGGAGAGGAAACAAAGTACTCGCTCCAGACTCAGGAGGTCGGCACTTTCAGTACCTTGGAGACTTCCCTGGGGACTGACGCCACCGGTGGCCTGCCTTTCTCCACCAGTGACCAAGACAACGACCAGAAAAACGACCTCAACTGCGCCAAGCACCTTTCTGGTGAGTTGCAAATGACAATCACACTGATAAAACCCCTCTATTGGTTTGAGCTTAATGGCAGAATCTAATGTGATATTCTTCCTTGTCTTTACAGGTGGTTGGTGGTTCAGTAACTGTGGTCGCTCCAACCTCAACGGTAGATACTTCCAGAGTCCTCCTCCCAAGCAGCGACACCAGAGGAAGCAGGGCATCTTTTGGAAGACCTGGAGAGGCCGCTACTATCCCCTGAAGACCAGCATGATTATGATCGCCCCCGCTGCGATTGAGAACAAGTCATAAAGATTAGCAAGAGACAAAGAGAAAAAGGTCAAGACACAGAGACGAGGGGGAGGAGAGGGAAGAAGTAGATTTTGGACTGTTCTTTCCTTTCTTGGCACTTGGTTGATGAGATAGAGGTTTCCATTTCCCTGGTTGTGTCCCAGTGAGGAAGACTTAACATACCAGATCCAAGGTCCCTCAAAATAGAAGCAAAGAGAACCCACTTTTAATGAGTTCCACGTTTCCATTGCTCTTTTCTCTGAGAGACAAGCAGATTCCTGCCCTGCACCTAGAAGCCACAGACAAATTGCATTTCTATCATTCTACCATTCAACCATTGTGGTTGACTCCATCTGTTGGCATGGGCCCCTAGTCAGGGGAGCTGCAGGGCGAGTCTAGGCCTGTCTACTGTGCTGTGAGTCACAGAACATCTCCAACATGTCGCAACTCGTCACCAGAGTTGTGTAGACCGCTGTTGAGTTTGAATGTGGCTTCATAGCAAGTAAACAGTGTCTGCTCTGCTCTTATTTTGTAGAGGATTCACGTAGGAGTGAAATGCAGGCCAGTTAAGTGAGCCTTTTAAACCCAATGGTGCGGACCAAATGGTGACTTAATTCAAACAAAGCGTCATTTTCCTCACGAGGAGGATGAGATTAGTGTTTTCAAAGCATTATGTTAAGTTATAAAATCACTGTAGACTAGGATTACGATGCAGAGAGTGGGTTAAGACGTCAGAAAGCAGAACACGGGGCACTCAAAACCATTCCAGCCTTTTGTACATCCTGCCTCCAAATAAGCATTTTCTTCTTAAACTTTTCTGTGGAGATTTAGGTGATGTCAAGTCATATTGACTACTTTAAAGAGGAGAGGCATGGTTTTTGTAAATAGTGTACGCAGAAATGCCGTCTGTGTTTTCATAAATGTAAATGTTCCTGTTTTGTTGTGACACTATCTGTTTTGTCGTTACTTGAGAGTCTGTTGTTGTAGAGGTCCCATTTTCTTATTTAAATTATTGTAAAGAATCAATATATATATATTTCTGGTGCTGCCTGTTTGTAATTTATATTTTATGTGTTTAACAGATGTAAGATTGTTTTTTTAAGAGAAAATACCAATCGTTTGGCCAAAATGAGCCAATAAAATTGATTTAAACTAATATTGCTATTTGTCTGTGTATTATTTGCCACTTAAAGTAGTACCCTCACATATTATAGTTACCTGATAAAAGAACTAAATCACAAATATTTCACAAAAATATCATTATATAAACATGTAGAGAAAATATAACCACAACTACAGTCGATATGAGTGGATAGGCCCATGTTCAGAGGCTATGTTTTCATTGCTGTAAGTATATCTTTTAGCAGGATTTAAAAAACTACTGAACCGATTTTATTTAAATATGGTGGAAGGGTGGGGTATGAGCCATTCACTTTCAGGACAGATCCAGACAGATGTTTATTTGAAATAAATCAGACATATATAATGAGCTGATATCTATGAGTGTGTGAAATTTGGTGCAGTTTGATTGAATTTCAGGGAACTGTTGGCCCTCGATGGAGGAAGCCAATACAAGCTAATTATTCCAAAATGGCAAGTTGCAGTTGCCCGACTTGGTCTTCAATTAATTCAAATCTGACAACAAAAATCTTCTGGAATGTTTTGTGTTTCTTTTTGTATTAATCCTCTGAACATTTCTGGATGCAGAGATTTTCTTTGGGACCTGACTTCAGGCCCCATCACACAGAGTAGAACTAAACTAACCTCCACATTTTATTGAGCCACACGTGGCAGATCGTAATGTCTTTACCAGCTTGGTCATATTATAGAAGCAGTAGCTTTAAGGTGTCACTTTGAATTTTCAGCTCACCACTTTCTCCCTCCGTGTCGGGCTTACTGTTAATGCTTCATCCGAAGTGATCCTCACGGCACTGACAAGTGGTTAAGGATCAACCTCTGTAACAGCTGATCTGATGAGGTTTGATCTCATCTGACCTCCAAGGTCGGCTATAGCGTGCTGTGTCACCCAGCACTCGATACCTGCAGAGAAAAACCAAAAGCGCATTAGGTGACACACTCACAGAAAGCGCTCCAACTAATCATCGGACGATCGTCATCATCAGCAGATACATATACACAATAAGCATATTCCGTAGAAGTACTCAGGTCCTATAATACCACAATGTAAATTACTAGTAAGTAATTATATTTATGACCACATGCCTAAAATATTACCAGTGAAAGTACTGCAGTAAAACTGTTCATTCCATATGCATTATATTTATGTTGTGGCAAAGTAAAAAGTATGACAATTAAAATGTTATCTTTGAAATGTAGAGGAGCAGATGTATATAGTGACTTGAAAAGAACAGTTAGATGTAGAGGTAGCAAATATAAACTTGTGGACTTGTACTGAACCTGAGTACATGTACTTCATTCCAGTGCTCACAACAGGTGTTCCACATATTCCACATCTTACCAAGTGGTCTTTAGAGAATGGGGTCCACATTTAGCTAACTAGCAAACATGAGAACATTGGAAGCCTGTCATGCTAATATCTGTAGGGTGGCTCAATATGAAATAGTTAAGAAAGGAACCTCTGGAAACCCCACAAACTGTTCTTTAACAATTTGTTCTTACGTGAGATTTAGAGGTGCTGGTAGGAAGAGTGTGTTACCTTTGGCCTGGGGGGCTAGTTAGCTTAGCTTAAGTGGGTGTAAACAGGACAAGCTAAGCTAACTAGCTTCATACTTCTACTTTGGATATCCATCACGTGTAGCACTGGTGCCACCAGCTGCTAGTCGCTGTTAGCAGCAGATCATGGCGGAGCATCACTCACCTGTGAAGAGCCCTCCACTCCACAGGTTACCATGGGAACCGTCCACACAGGAAGAGGACAGAAGGACCGACAAGCATCTGCTGCTTCACTGGTGAGAGGTGTGAAGTGTTTGACAAGCTCTCATCAGTGCAGCAGTGGTGCAGCTCTGAGTGAATTTCACAGGGAGTAGGGGGACACTATTGAAGCTTGAAGTGGAATATTAATGCATGAAAACACTTGAGATGAGTGGTTTCCAGTAAGGCAGCCTGGTTGTCTCGTGCAAAACTTTTAACAGAACACGTGCTGCAACCACAGTGTCCAAAACCTGGAACACGTTGAACTTCCTCCAGCAAGGCCCAACAGTCCCTCAGGAAACCACACTTAAATTCTCTAGATCTGGATTTTGATTTGATCTGTAAGAAATTACACAAACTTATAAAAATCTGTCCCCTTCGTGTACATGATTTTTCTCATCAAGATCAATAAATACTAAAACCCTTTCTTGCGATGTTAATATGAAAAGATGAAAAGAAAAATATGGTAAGATCACATTACGTTTCTCAGCTTCACACTGGGGTTAGTTGCCGGTCTCACGCCCAATTTGTTACCATACAGTGGCTGAAAAGAGCTACAGCCTTGTGAAACCACATTTAGATGAGGATTTTTATTTATGTACAAGTGTCAAAAAATTCCTAGATTCCCACTAAAATGTCAGGGGTTCTTTCTTGTACTAAGTCCCATCCTTCCACCAAGTTTAGTGGAAATCAGTTTAAGAAGTTTTCTTTCTCCGTAGTCCTGCAGACAAACCAACCAACAAACAACCAGGGGCGAAAACATGACCTCCTTAGCGGAGAAAATAAGGGGACTGCAGTAAAAGAGAGCGTGTGATTGATTCATACATTTATTCATAATCATGTACAAATAGTATTCCGGTGGTACAAAGCTGTTGTAAGACTCCAGTGCTCACCTTCCTGTTGTCTTTATTGCAGTAAAAAAAGGAAATACCAGCATGATCAAGAGTCAAGAGGTACTTTGGCAAATATAAATTATGTGATAAGAAGGCAAGCAGACATCTTGAGCAATGAAATGTGAGGGGAGAAATCGGCGCAAAAAATTGCAATGAGCAGCACTCATTAAAAAAAAAATAAAGAATAAAAATCCATAAAAATATTTTATTTTAAACTACACACACTTAAAACAAGAGGACAGAGGAAGCCTCTCGGTTTTCTTCTTTTCTTCATTACACAAACTGCAAAGTACAGACTCACAGTATGTACGGATATATGTACTGTGTGTGTGCGAGTGTGTTAGTGAGTGTCTTGGTTTATGTATGAAATAAACTGCATTTTACATATAGTGTGTGAGCTCATGTCTGAAAATATGTTTATAGATTCCATTTCATATCTGTGGACTGTGACCCACTTTTCTAACACGGACTCGAGTGAACAGGTGGGTCAAGGGGGAGAACGACACCATAACATTTGGCAAAGAAACCATTGTGTTTTCAGCGGAGGACACGAGTGAGCGATGAGTCAATGTGACACAGCCTACGAATATTTCTCCATACGTCCTTGTCTTTGTTCAGCTTTCAGGGTGAGACACCAAATCTCTGTGCTCGTAAACCATACCCCAGACTGTACACGGGCGGGCGGGAGGGGAGGGGGGGTTGGGAGGAGACAGGGCGAGCGAGTAACAGAACAAGAGACAGAGAGAGCAAAAGTGGGAAATATGGTGGAGAAGTGAGACGACTACTTCATGGGAGACAAAGAGGGGCTTGTGGCTGCAGTGTCTGATAGTCTCTGGATGATGGGGTGAACAGTTGGGAGACGGGGATGGGTTGGGGAGGTCAGGGAGAGTAAGGTGGGCTAGAGGGAGTAAAGGAGGACCGAGGGGACGCCGGACTCCACTTCTCCCCTGTTGTCTCATTTCAGAGGTATTGTTGTAGAAAGTGCAGCAGCATTATCTCGTAGTGCTCTCCAGACTCAGGGCAGCGAATACTGTGTCGCTCATTGGGGTAGACCTGGAAAATGGAAACAGGATAAACAAATTATGTATGTATGTGTGTATCCGGTAAAAATCTGCTTTGAAAAATATCTTGTCAAAAGCACTAAAGACTGCACCACAACAGTTACTCTTAATGCATAATCCTGAAATTTATTCATTTATTGTATTTAATCATAAATGTACAATATGTAACTTCCCCTGCTACAATAACAAAAGACCTAGTTTGAGGACTGAGAATCTTCAGATATGTTGCAACACATTTTTGGATAATGTAATGTAAGTACACAAGTCAACAAACTATACATCATTGGTCTATTTGTTTTGAGACATTTAATGAATAATTGTTATATATTATATCTTTAAAGGGATAGTTCACCCAGAAATGAAAATTCACTCATTATCTATTTACCCCTATGCCAATGTGGGGTGGGTGAAGTGTTTGAATCAACAAAACACATTTGGAGTCTCAGGGGTAAATGGTGTAGCAGCCAAATCCAATGACAATTGAAGACATTAGGGACCTATCTTTAGACGTAATAAAACAGAAAAAACACGACATGCCTCCATACTGCTTGTGTGGTGTCATCCAAGTGTCCGCACGCTCCGACATTCATATTCGACTCGAGGTCATTTACACCAAGTTTTTAGCCTAAATGTCCTCTGATATCTTCCGACGAGGTGCATTCAGGGACCGTTGGAAATGCTATGTCAACTAGCCTAGCCACTTCTGGCTGTTGTTGGGGCTTCAGGACACTTGGATGACACCACATGAGCAGTATGGAGGCGTGTTGTGTTTTTTCTGTTGTTTTATTACGTCTGAAGAAGGACTCACCATTGACTTCAATTGTATTGGATTCTGCTCAAACAAGGTTTTCCCCTGAGACTCCAGAAGTGTTTTTTGGACTCAAACACTTCACCCACCCCTCCATCGGCATAGTGGTGAGTACATAATGAGTGAATTTTCATTTCTGAACTATCCCTTTAAACATTACAATGGTCTAAGCCAATAAATCAAAAACATTTACTGCTGAGTGCTTCTGGAATGCTTCTCATGTGGAAGAGTTACGTTAATTGCATCAACCTACAATAATTATTTCTGTTAGTGAGTATTAGTGAGTGGAATAAGGTTTGTGGTGCTCACCTGAAGCTGGTAGGGCTTCCCAGCACGGATTATCTGTGACACTAGGAAATTGGTGTGGAAAAAGTGCACATTCTCGTCTAAAAATCCGTGAAGAATCAGCAAACGATTAGGCCTGTAATGACAAAGGATTGCGCTGTTACAAAAAGATACACAACAAAATGATGGGCTTTCATACAACACAAAGATAAAGGATATGCAGTTTGAGAGTGAAGAGTAAGACTCCACATTCCGTTGTGAAGGAAAATTGTCACAAATCCAAAGAAATGTATAGAAATCTTGAAATATTGCAGCTGCAGCTCTGGAGTTTGAATTTAGCGTCCAGGAGCATTGCTCCAACATGCCGTTTGTCAGGCCCTCAGGGCCTCCTTGATCCCTAAAAACCGAGGCTTGCTTTGGCCTGACAACTCAAACATTGAATTCCTTGCACAATTTATCAACCGCTGCAGGAAATCTGTACCTGTTGTGTACCACATTCAAGAGGTTCAAAGCACATGAGTCACCTTTTAGTTTGTTGTTTGTTGGCTTCACTACGTTTAAAACAGAATGAACTTGGTGAACAAGTCAGACTGACTTTCCAAGAATTTGAAGCACAACTTTAGGAGCGTACAAAAATCTATGCAGTTAAAAACACACGCTAACAGGCAAACAAACTCATTTAAAGGTGTGTGTACTGACTCGCTGGGCAGCTTGTCCACATGCAAGGCTACAGATCCTTCCTCATAGCCCTGCTGGTTGTTCTCAGGCACATCCATGTAGCGCTCTGTGTAGCCAGTGTCGTAGGCCATCCACACAGTCACTGGGGCGCCTGCGATGGCCAGCTGGTGACAAACACAATGTAGTTAGATTGAAATGTATAGAAAAGTGTCATTTCATGGTGCAGGAGGAAGGTAGCAATTTAGATTTAGTGTTTATATTGTAGGTGAATGTTACATTGAAGTATGTATGATGATGAGTTGCAAAAACATTTTAGCAAAATATATTCATACGTCTATCATATTGGGGATGTATCCACAGATATCCTTGCAGAATTAATGCTTTTAGTAGCACACTGTAACATTGTCCAACACAGACACCATGTGGATGTAAGTGGCAACTGCACCTCCAGTTCAGCTCTTACAATTCATACTAACAAGTTAAGCACTAAAGTCATTCTCAGTTTATTTTAAGTGCATTACTTGTTGATACAAACTGTTGTAAACTCTGTTTCTGCGTAAAGGAGGCAGCAGAGCACGCTCACTGATGGAAACGTTTAACGATGAAAGGAGGCTCCTAACCTTGAAGACATTGGGTCGTTGGATGAGGCCCATGAGTGACAGGAACCCGCCGTACGACCAGCCGTGGATAGCGACGCGGCTCAAGTCCACAAAGTTAAACTTCTCTGCCACGTACTGCAACCCCTCCACCTGGTCCTCGATCTCCACCTGACCCTGGAGAGATAGAGGTCAATTGTGTTATTAAACCTTCATGTCGGTTTACTGACAATTCATTTCTTGAATTATCTGACCCTCACGTTACCATTTTGTTTTTCAGTGCTCCTTCAAATTCAAGGCCCCTCTGACAGGAACCTCTCCCATCGATGACGACCACAGCGTAGCCCAGAGAGGCGAGCGTGTTCAGACGGAGGTATTTCATCCCCTTGAAGGAGTTGTTCACCAGCTGCACCTGAAAACACACACGTTTTTTTCCCCCTTTAAACAGTCATACAGGTTTTAGTGATATTTAGTAAATAGTGTTTAAAATATATGAGCCATGCCTCTTGTGTCATAATGTTGTCTGATCAGATCACACACTCAGGCCAGAAGAGAGAGGATTTAGATATGTACCTGTGGGCCTCCATACACAAAGAGAACAGTCGGGTGTTTCCTGCCGGGCAGCAAGTTATGAGGCTTGTATACCATCCCATAAAGTTGGAAACCAGACTTTCCTGGGAAGTCAAAAATCTCAGGTGGATTGTAATCTCCCGGGCAACCTGGAAGACATATTAACAGATGAGGACATTAAGTTAGCAAAACGTTAGGTCAACTCCTATTGTAGATACTTTGGACTAAACTATAAATATAGCACGTGATTATATGCTCCAAGCAAAGAGAATTGAGGTAAGTGTCTTAACAGTTTTAGTTATAAACAGTAAAGATTACGAACCACACAAAAATTTGATTTGATATTAGATTGTGATACATTTTCATCTGAAAACCGATACAGCAATACATCATCTTGTGACACTCAATGTACAAGATCCTTTTTTCTTTTCAGCAAACATTTTAATTTTGGAACTGTTTTACTTCCTGGTACTTCAGTTTAACTCTTCTGTACCATTCGTCTACTTCAAACTTAAGGTGTTTCATGCCTGTGACCCTTTCACTTCGGACAAAGTTCGAAAACAACACAGTAAAAGATTGTCTTCTCACTCCTGTTATTTTTGATCCATCATAAACAATCAACTCTGACACAAAGTGCTCGTCATGACATACGTGTGAGCAGCGCATTATCTGATCACAGTCAGAATTGTCTGGACGAGGGCATTGTGGTTCAAATTCTCTGTCCTTGATCTAATCAAATCCAGGCCTCAACTTTCCCCTAAAGACTCTGCTCTATTGATGCTTCCAGAAATAAAGCCTCAGATAGGTGGCCAACCTTCACACCAGATCTGCACCAAAATTTAATGGGTTCTTCCTTGACCAGTGTAATCTGTCCATTAGTTTGTGCATAATCCTGCGAACTAACTGACAAACAGATGAAAACCTAACCTCCGTAACAGAACTGAAAAAACCTGAACATTTAAAAAAGCTATTGCTCTACAATTTTACTAAAAAGCTATTAACAACATGTATAAACATTTACTTTCCAGTGCAGCCGGTATTATTTTAAATATCTGGGATGTAGGACAATCAGATGCTCAGACACATTGAACCAAGATCTGGTATTTGAGAGACTTTTGCATGATTCGCTATTTAGTGCAAAAAAGACTGCAAAGTTTTTAACAACCATTTTGTTGTTGGAACCAGTCGCTCCTTGTCTACATAGAGGAGTTGGTGTTTGACACCATCTGTGTCTCTCTATAGAAAAGGCAATTTATTTCTGTTCGGAAAAAACCCACAGTAAAGTGGTCGTTTACATCACATCCTGCTTACCTGGTGATTCCATCATGCTGGCCCAGAACTCAGGTGCCATGTGTAGTGGGTCACCTTCTGAACCGGTCAGTTTGTAGACGTGAACACATGGGGGCGTACTCACGTTACTGTAGTGGCTGACAAAAAAGTCGAAGTTCTGCAGAGTGACAGGGTGGAGAGAGGTGCAAAGAATCGTAAGTGTACAACAATCTGGACCAAATGTAACTATGAACAAGGACAATGAAGGAAGTGAAACGCTACGAGAAGACGGGATGCAATTACAATGCTTCGCCACATATTGCAAGGATCTGTGTCTTTGTTCCAACATGAGCTACAGTCAGTGTAGATCACTGCTGACAGCCGCACTGCATTAATCCCAAGTAGTACAGTGTATCCAACCAATCCCAGGCTTTCACAGCTTTCATTATTTTCTATCTGCTTTCTTATTAAATTCTACTCAACTATATTAAACTAGGAAAAATACATTTAAATACATCACTGCTTATTTGACGTATTTTTGCCCGAAAGCAAAAAGCAAAACTGTTCAACATAGGACTGAAACTGAAAATGTTTTGCACCAAAGGTAAACATATAATTGTTTTTTTTACCTTACTAACAGAGCAGCTATGAGAGAAGCCAGGCTTGGTTAGTCTGACTACGTCTCCCGGAGAGTCATAGCTGACCACGTAGAGGTGGTGCTCCAGAGGAGTGTCTCTAGTTCCCTGGAAGTAAACCAACTTTGTCGCCTCGTTCACCCAGATCTACAAACAGAGAGAACATAGAACAAATTATGGAAAACTTTAGAGGAGCCAACAAAACATCTTCATATCGACTGACTTCTCCAATTCTGTATTATGTTGTAATGCTGAACCCTTGTGAAAGAACACAACCATATATTCTTGATTTTTTCCCCCTTAGTTCCCCAATTTTAGGACAAAGCAGAAAACCAGCAGATAGAGGAGGTCGCTGCAGGAGAAGCCTGACAAAACGTCCTCAAGGAAAATATTCTGAGAGTCAGCAGATGTCGATCAGTTGCAGACCTTAGACACTGAAGGTCAAGCCCTTCGTCTGACGTACTGTCAGACTTTTAATTTCACGGACACCATTTTATCTAAAAAAACAAAGTGATGGAATACAGAGGCAAATATATGTCACACCTGTGTATGACAATTTTATCCAACAGAGTGATTTAATCTGACCTTGGAACCATGCCTTGCCAGGACTTCCCATTCTCCACTGGTCAATGTCATCTCCTCCTTGATTGCACATTTGAAGTCTCCTGAAAAAACAACAAATAATGGAATCAACATGCTCCTTGACATAAACCCTGACAGCTGAGTTCAGATGAGATAAAACAGACATTCACATGATTGTTTGACAGACATCAAGACAAATAAACACGAGAGCATCTCCTCGTCTCTTACCCTCTAAGTGCTGGTAGTCCTCTGTCCAGAGGTTGCAGCCCGGTTGTAACAGAGATGTGATTTTATACAGGTGGCTGAAACCCGTTTTAGACTCATTGACCCAAATAAAAGTGAACTCATCTTCTGTCGTTTGAACAAAGGGGTAGTATATATCATGAACCTGCGGGGGGGGGAGAACCAGTTACACTTACAGCAGAAAAAAACACTTAACAATAAAAACAAACAGTTGAGTAGAAACAGAACAGACAAGTAACGTAGAAATGTTCATGTGGAATGTGAGGAGACCTACATTAATCCAGACATCGGTGGTCTCTTCATAGATTATGTATGGCTGTGTGTCACTGGGCATTGCATCCCGACTCTCCTGCCTCTGAGCTGGGTCATCTGTGACAGGGATGAAGAGGGCAGGAGGCAGCAGGACCAGCTGTAGTTTCCTCTGACTGCGGTCCAGAAGCACCGCCAGGCCACTGAGTGGAAGAGGAAACAAAGTCAAGTGATTGCTTTTTACTTTAAGAATAATTGATTATTGAAACATTAAAAAGGATAAATACAAACCAATAACATAAAAGTTGCCAAAGAGAATATAATCTATAGGTGTCCCTGTTCATGTCAAAGCATCAAATGTCCTAATATCAGGTTGTATAGCTTCTCATGATTCACATCGAGAATGACAGTATCTCAGTTCTGAGTGGGACACTCACTATTTGCCGTCACTCGTCCATCCCACTCTGGCGATGTATTCTGTCCCAGGAAACAAGGAGGCGAAGGGGACGGCCAGTTCTTTATCTTGTGTGCTCACAATCTGTAAGTACAACCACACACGCACATTAGGAACGTCTGATTATCATGTTGACGATAAAAAGATTGTTAATAAAAGACTCACTCTTCCTTGATGGTCTGTCTTGATCTCTGCCAGTTTAAGTGTAGCCTGGGGATTTTTGCTACCTGTAAATAAAGAAAAACAGAAAATGATAGAAATAGTCAATAAACAATATTCCCGGCTCCGAGGCACAAGTGTACATGGCTCCACTGACCTGTGCGAGGATATCTGTACGCGTCTGCTTTCCGCTCCTCCAGAGCTGGAGATGGAACATGAATAATCTCTACTTCCGTCTCATCCACCTCTTCATACAGAAGATACACTGTTTTACCTCCATTAGGGTCTGAGAGGGGAGAAAAAATTATCAATTTAGGTTTATACAGGAAACAGTGTACCAACAGCCACAGAACTATTAATATATAAGAGCATTGGCTGTCAATTTGTCATTTGTATTTGAAAACAGGAAAAACTGGAGTATCTGAAACTGCTTTTAGTCACGCACTGAACTTCAGACATCTTCCTAAAATTTTCCAGAGGGGGCTGTGTGTGAGAACGGAAATGTCTGAGTCAGTTCCTCTCAACATTTTCAAAAAGAATTTCTGCCAATTCAAGCGAGTGGGCACGTTGATGACTTTTCTAAACACACAGGAGACACAAAACTGGAGGAATGCAAGTATTTCAGGATAAGATATTTGAAGAAAGACACCGAGATTCAAGAGCATTTGTTGATATGGGTTGACGCTGCGATCTTCATATTTGAATGGTAAGTGCAGGAAAATGTCCGGACTCAACTTTCCTGACATTTTCTGTCTGAAACGGCTTAAGATTCCAAGTTCTGACCTTCGACTGCTGAGGGACTCCACCAGTAGCCAGTGAAACGGTCAAACTCTTCCTGGATGACAAATGTTGCTACACCTGCAGACTTTGGGTCCTCCTTCACATTATCAACACCTAAAAGATATTAAATATGTTAGGACAAAGGAAGTTCACATCCATGTGAATTTACTGGTATGATGGTAAATGGTATAAATTATATAATACTATGCAATTACACCTTGATATTAAAATATGTGACATATCAATGTATTGCATTGTAATTTAAAATGAAATCGTCAACTAGCAAATTAAACAAGTTGTTCTGCAACTGAATGCACTTCAGTGAATTAAAGAAGGTTTTAAATTCAGAGCAAGCAAAGCTGATCAACACATAGCATTTCATTGCCTTTTTAAATAACTCAAATAAAAGCCGGTGGACTCAGACCTTTGTGGCAGAAAGTGAGTCTCCTCTCCTCGCCCGTCTTAATGTTGGCTATCCACAGGTCGTTGTTGTTGATGAAGGCTATGAAGTCGGGGTCTCCGGGGCAGACCTTGGGGTCCATACGTGTCCCTGAGCACTGGGTCTTGATCTCCACAGGCTTCAAAGAAGCAGACTGCTAAACCCAAAAGACACAATCTTAGTCATGGGGGAAACAGAAGTGGGACATTGGATCCAAAGATATAGGTGAAGAAAGCATCCTTAATGGAGACAGATTCACTGACATGAAAAGGTACACAGAGTACAGTCATTGACAATATAGGACGAGATGTTGAATATCCCTTGTACAATTGTATAATGTGTAAGATGATTTAAAATTATTGCTTTGTTTGCTGTAATACAGAACCATGGGAAAGAGGCTATAAACTATCTAAGGGGTTTTCTGTCTACCTGTGCCACCACATTTGTGCACTGTGGAGGTCTGAGCTTGCAGACCTTTACCTTGCTCTGAATTAAATCTGTCCTGAGAATCTAGGGGTTCACAAACTGAGGGAATAACAAAAATCATCAGTGTACTCACAATGAAGCCATTGTTGCCTCCATCCTGACAGTAGAAGAGGCTATTGCTGGCCTGGAAGAGGAACAGGCCCGTCTGAGCATGGTAGTCATAGGAGGTTATACCAAATGCTCCCAAACGTTTACGCTCTCTCAGCAACTCCTCCTCTCGAGAGTAGGCCCCCTGGTGAGGTGTAGCCTTAAATGTCCGACATGAGAGAAGAAGAAGATATAAAATATTACTATTACTTTTTTTACAAGGTACATGTGTTTTAAAGTGCTTATATAGACAGGAATGTACTGTTAACTATAGTTGAAAAAGGACATTCAACCGACCCATCCTTCCAGATCAAACTACTGTGTAATGGTTGTACAGTGCATGCATTCTTCTCATAGTTTCTACCATGGTCGCTTAATCTTTTGAGCTTCAAAACATATTTCAGTTACTCAAAAACATGAAGCGCTTATCTCGCCCATTTCTCAGACACATCACCCTGTGCCATTTGTTACAAACAGGAAGAGTGGAGGAATTCACCTGGAAGTGATCCAGCATCTGTTTCCAGGACAACACTAAGAGGGCCTCCTTACGGATCTTCTTGGGGATTTCAGAGTAGAGTAACGAATTCTCTCTGCTCCCATAAGGCATTCCTTGTAAGTACATAGAAAAGCAGCTCAGACAACAGATCAAAAAATGCTTGTGTGAACTGAAGGAGGAGGAATTTAACACAGTGGTTGTTTTAATGTCATGAGGAAATCATATAGTGCTGACTAGAGCAGAAAAACGTGACTACGGTCAAGTTAAAGGAGAACAAAGAAACAGTAGATAGGGAGGATTTTATGCAGTATTGTCCATCAGCTTACCAAGGTAGTACAACCGGTGGGAGTGAGGTCCATTCTCATCCTTCTTCTGCACAAACTGGAAGTCATGGGGGGCCTTGTTTGCGATCATGCCCGAGTACTTCCTGCTACAGTGGATAATGTCACGAAGGCCCTCCCAAGAGTGTTTCTCCACGAAGAACTGAGATGGCACGTCCTCCATCTCCACCACCTCCGTACTGTCCGAAAGGCCGTCCACAGCCATCATGCTCACAGTCACACAGCTGGATGTTGACATTAGAAACAACTGGTAAGAGGTGCAGACACCCACACACTCCTGCATCCATGCATTCCTTTAATAGAATTGGTCAACACATGTAACATGGACCCAAGGTGTCGTACGGTACCTTTTCCAGATACCCTCTTTATTGTCAACAAGTTTGACCCTCTTGACTCTATGCATTCACCGGTCAACGTGCCTCACTCTGTTTCTGTAACCTATGAACAAAGAACAGAGCTAAAATCATTCACATTTTCCAAAGAGAAAATAAACAAGCAAAAATACAACCAGCTCTGCTCCCAGAACAATATGAACAATAAACTGCAATGCAATCCTATTACACTGCATATATTCTGTTTACACGGTATATTATTTCCATCCTACTTACACTTTTATGTTTCCTCGCGATTACGTTGCATGTTAACTTATTATTACTTTTACTGATGTCTATTTTTGACTGTCCTCTTTGCTGGAATGAATAAAGGATTATCTTATCTTATCTTAACAAATAGTTAACCACAGTAACAATAGGTGGACAGCAATTCATTATTGAGACAGCTTGGAAAGAGCATACTTCTGAATGCACCAGGCTTCTTGATGTTTTACTTTTTGGTTTGTTTGAAACCAGTCCTCAAAACTACAACACAATGAGCGAAACGAGGAGGAGGACAATCAGAAATCCTTCACAAAGCACCACCTCAAAGGAACAGGGAGCGACAGACCAGGGAGCGACAGACCAGGGAGCCAGTAAAGAGTCGTAGTCCCGGGTTAATCCCTCGTGTGAAACGACTGATATTTACAGCTGAGCAGCAGGTGAGGTCCAGGGTTTAGGGAATACCCCGCATGCCTTCCTCTCTAATCCATGATGGCTGAGGGATCAGTGTGATGTCAACAGCAGTGGGGGGAAATATATATATGCTGTAAACAACTGCAGTTAGTTCCTGATGTTGGTGTTGGGAAGGTGTGTGATACTTATATCTGTGTATGACAAACACTGATCTGACAACAAACACCACCCATGAAACACAGTAGTTGAGCGGACCTGTGTACAAGGCGTGGACTGATGGAAGAGTATTTATGAATGGAGATCTCCCAAATCTAGATCGTACTTCAAATCTGCGTGTTCTAGAGGAAGTATAAAAGAAAAGAATCCTAAATATTTATATTAAACTCACATTGGTCTCTGTGTTGTCATGTAAAATGTGTAAAAATGGAAATATTTGCAACAGCAACTTGTAACGTTATACGAGGAAAAGGCCCCGTTTGCTTGAGCTGCTCATTTGAGAGCCTCGAGCAGCCTTTCTTCAGGGGGGGGGGGGGACAAGTCCGGTGAAGTTTAAACCACAGATACCGTTAATGTTCACAGTTAGCTAGCCTGCAACAGAGCTTTGTTCTCCGATGTCAACTATTCAGTCCCACCGGAGGAAAACACCGGCAAATCCGTTGGTGTAAACAATGCTAACGGCACCAATGTTACATTTGACAGTGGACAAAGAAGGCGTGGATTGTAAGAAGATGACAGTTGTGAAAGTGTGCGTCTATTAAATCTAGCTTGGCTACATTTTGACATGACAGCTCTCTTCTGTCATTTTCGCTCTGAAGCTAGCTCGCTAACCTAGCTAGGTAATGCTACACGGCCGCTAGCTAGCGGTTTCTGGTTTTCTGATGGGGAATAAAACACAGACGCTCACGAGACCGTCCCCGTGACATAAACCAGAATTTAAGAGAACACTTACCGACCTGGCCGCTGTTTCTTGAACCGGTGCGCAGGCTGTATTAGCTTGGTGTCAGTAAACAGATTTTACAGCTGCTAAAGGTTGAATCCATGGCCCTCAGCGGCCGCACAAAATGTAGCTGGCGTTCAGAGCGGAGGGAGGAACCTTGGATGTGGTCACGGAACACTCCGGGACGTTTTCAGGGCTGCACCGCCGCTCTGATGAGGCGTCAGTGACGGTCAGTGCTGCGCCGCCTGTGGCACGACGCTTCAAGACCACTGACCTGATCGGCTCCTGTATTGCATTACTTCTGCCCCCAGCAACTTTACATGCATCGTTTAGACTACACGCACATCTGTGTTGCCTCCTTAGAAATCTCTAATATCCCAGATTAACCACTGAACGCATCGTCAGTCTGTGATACCTGGATAGTCCCTAAACACACCATGGATTTGAATTATTTCTTGAGCAAGCCAAAGCATTAAACCCTATGGA
Source organism: Hippoglossus stenolepis (assembly GCF_022539355.2). Classification (NCBI taxonomy): domain Eukaryota; kingdom Metazoa; phylum Chordata; class Actinopteri; order Pleuronectiformes; family Pleuronectidae; genus Hippoglossus; species Hippoglossus stenolepis. The sequence goes on from NC_061493.1 coordinate 10,030,516, forward strand.
TACATCTGTATAGTTGATTTCAAGATATTATTTGAAACAAAATGTCAGTCTTTGTTGTTTCCCAGTGAGATTTACTGGATGTACAGGTGTACTACAAGTTCTCCAGTATACATCTTAACCTTACAAAGCTCCACTCATTCTGTGTATTATGTTTATATTAAACCACCCACCGACGCCTTAACAGCCGCAACACTGAAAATCGAAAAAAAAGACCTTGAATTTTCATTTTGAAACATTGTGCAAAAGAAAGCGAAGCAGACAAGTTGTGTGGAGCACCCAGTTTCCTTTATTTATACAAATACAGCCATTCTACTTCAGAGGGATGAAACGAGAAGAGTGTGTGGCTCCGATACCGGGGCGACCGTGCTTGACTGGCTTGTAAGTGATGGAGAACTCGCCCAAGTAGTGGCCGCACATCTCAGGCTGTGGAGGGGGAAGAAAGAAGAAAATGAGGATTGGCAGACAAATAAAAACCTCATTTAAATAAATCCTGTGATACAAATAAACATCACACTCGATGTATAAAACAGCATGTTGTGATTTAATAGCTGCTGATAATAGACTGTCAATTACAAGTTTCACTGAATCTGTGTAATTTAGGCAGGATTGAAACTGTGTGCATCTAAAACTAGAAGTCAGGATGAGATGCGTTAGCCTGCATGTTCCTATAGGCAATGGTTCTTAACAGCTCTGCATTCATTAAATACATAACTGTTGTCGTCACTTTTCAATAACATGGTGTTGAGTGTGTAATACTGCAGCTCTGAGATTTTACTTTTTTTCAGGCCAAGACATTTCAGAGAAATGGATGGCTCAGAACTTAAGATGGTATGAGTGAGAAACTTTGTAAGATAATTCACACTGAACACAAGGACCAAGAGGAGTCACTTAATTTGCCAAATATAACATAACATCTGTATCAATTTGAGTAATTTCATTTCAGGTTTTTTCCCCAGCTCTATAGTTGATAGCAGCCGTTACTGGCTCATTTGTCTGGAATGAGATTTACATGCCTCCTCATATGCAGCCTCCACTGAGCCATGGTTCTAAAATGTCACTAATGTAATTTTAAATGTGCCTGTTGGAGCTCTGAGAAGAAAGAGAACACCGACTGGATTCCTGTAAAGACCCTGGTCAGAGAGAAAACTAAACAGGCACTATTAAGGTCTTGAAAATTATTGTAGCTTGAGGCCGATTCATTGTCTGCACCGAAGCAATGTCATATGAACAGGGCCTACGCCGTTGTGAGCGTTCACAGACGTGCATAGGTGTGTGCGCGTCGCTCTCGCTCTACACTGCATGGAGCCAAAACAAGTTTCTTTGCTACTGTGTCGAGTTTCTTCCAGTTCCCGGTCCTCTTATATAAAAATTATCTGTCGTCTTGTTTACTTAACAATGGAGTTATGTCGGAGCTGGTAGATGTTGAAGAGCAATTACATTTTCTTAAAGAACTGCAATGAAGAAGAGAAAGACTGAGGACATGTCTGTAACGAAATGCGATGCTACCAAGCGGACCAATCACAGCTCTTGCGGTCTGCGTCGCCTCGTGTAGTTACATTTTGGGGAGGAGGTGCACGTCAGGGTACGGCGCAGGCTACATGGGAGCTACGCCTTAGATTCGACGCAGAAGCATGAATTGGGCTTTAGACTAATTTATTCTGACCTGTTTCTCTGTACAGACAGATGTTTAACTCTAATGTAAATGTATGACTCGTCTTCTTAAAAAACACAAAAGATATGTTGATTCATAAGAGTCCCAGGTTACACACTTGCTCTCGCGGCTAACCAAGACAACCTCACCTTGATTTCAACCTGGTTGAAAGTTTTGCCGTTGTACACGCCAACCATTGATCCGACCATCTCAGGCAGGATGACCATGTCCCTCAGATGGGTCTTCACCACCTCGGGTTTCTCCATGGGGGGAGCCTCCTTCTTGGCCTTGCGCAGGCGCTTCAAGAGGGACTGCTGCTTACGGCGCAGGCCGCGGTTAAGCCTCCTCCTCTGGCGAGCGCAGTACAGCTGCATCAGCTGCTCACTAGAGGATGAGAAGACAGTGATGACAATTACACCCAAACGCCTGTAACAAAGTTTAAATCACTTGTAAGATACAGACACAGGCCGTCTCTAAATTCAGGGTCCGTCTCCTTTGGAGAATAAAATCTGGCCAGGAAGAAGTGGGCCGGCTCGATAGTCTGGTCTACAGAGGATTTCTCATTTGTGTCATCAGCTCGTCCTGCTCTTATTTTATTGTATTAGCAATTTTAAGCCACTGCCCCTCAGCCACCCAGATAACTAGCTTGTTAGCGGTCACCGGTGTACAATGAATTATCGGATGGGTTGGCACAACGATGCACTTGTCGAGAGAAGAAGCATACGTGGGCCATGTTTAAACAAGCCTTTGAAAAGGGACAGACTAGTCAGGCCGCTGTGGTGCAATCAGTCTTCAAACGCAGCCTCCAAAAGGAAGCTGCCCCTGAATTGAGAGACAGCTACAGTATGGTTTGGGGATTGACAGCAAAATCCTGTATCAGCAAACATGTGCCAATTTCTGTAAATACTAGGGTTGTGTCTGAAATCGCCAACCCCCTCACTATTCTCTACTTCACTATACAGTGACTACTATAGAGAACTATAGTGAGCTCACCTGTGAAAGAAAAAACACTGTCACTACTGTTGTCTCTGCGCTGGCATTGTCGCAGGATTATGACGTACAACAAAAACGTCGGCCAGTGGAAAATTAACCCTAACGGCTATTAATACATAAGTTAAAAAATATTAAATGTAGAAATAAACTTGATTTCCGCAGTTTGTGCTGCTTCCATTTACGCGACAGGTCAGGCTGTTCCCCTCGCTCCTCTCAACCGCAAGTAAAATGCATGATGGGAAACAATGAGTGCACTATACAGGGTTTAAAAAACTTCATCTAACACTCAGACACAACCACAAAAGGGGCAAACTCCCTATACAGTGATTAGTGGGTGATTTCAGACACAGCCTAGGCGAGGTCTCTAGTGAGCCTCAGCAAACATTTGGATTGATCTGCTCTGATATACACAAGATGAAAATCCATGGCAATCAAAGGTGGATTACAAGTTAACGATTCTGGAGAATAAGTAAAGTTTCATCTGCTGCAGTAATATACAGTCACGAGTTTATCACGATGCAAGACCTGAGTTACAGGTCTGACAAATAAAAAAGGACAAAGTAATTTCTGGAAAAAACATTTCACCTGGATCCGAGTTTAATAAGTGACCGAAACAAACTTCAGCTTCTCATTACTACTGATCAGCAGAATCGACTTTATTTAATCAGTGCGATTGTGGCTCAGTAGCTGCCGCTGACCACAGATCAGCAGCAGCAGTGTGTCACTCACTAGGACATGTCCAGCAGCTGGTCCAGGTCCACACCTCGGAAGGTGAACTTCCTGAAGGTACGCTTCTTCTTGATCTCGGTGTCCGCCTGGAAAAGACAGACATGGCTCCCGGTCAGAAAGTAGCTTCCACAGTTAGCATTCACACATCACGGGGCTAACACTCAGCTCGTGGCCGCACTGTGACAATAATCACATGTTGTGTGGTGGCGTTTTAACTCAGAGGAACATTATACACACGGCTCGGTTTGATCCATTAGCTCGGACTACGTAGGGCCACCGGGTTAGCTTAGCCACAGCTCAGGCTAACACGGAGCCTACAAACATGTTGATCTGACATTTTTGGGCCGCGATTTTCTACTAAACAGTCAGTGTGGGTTTGTAACTGTCTGGAGACACAGTCAGACATCTTAACTATCCACTATACAGCTCGGATGAATGTAGATTATATTCAATAAGCGTCACGATCGCTAAAACACCTACCATCTTGCTTGAAGTTCCGGGGGGAAAGAACGGCCTGAAATCCCGCCCGGTCTGATATCGCGGGATTTTAAGACACAACATCCGGTGGCGTCTGCCGGCGTCAGCTCCCTCAGTGACCCAGCAGGTGGCGCTGTGACATCAAAATAACTGCAGTTTCTGAGAAGTGTCAGGTTTCTACCGACGTGTCCGGGTTTCACTTTGGTTTCTGTAAGTGACTCTTGAGCCTCACTTCTGATCTTCAGGAGGGAAACTAGAGACACTTTGTTCATGTCTAATATTATTCAAGTTAAGACAATTAAGAAAGAAAAAGGAATGAAAGTGTGTAAAGTTATTTATGTGATGTTGGTGGCTATGGATTCATGAATAATTCATTTGTGAGAAAGAAATACAATTTAAAAAAAAGTGCTGGTCATCTGTATTTATGTTATTTATATGAAAGGGGCAGGTCAGAAATAAACTAGACTAAACTAAAAAAGGCCCTAAAGTGGAAAGTACAACTGCATTTACTATAGTAAGTACTATACTTATTACTCATTTAAGTATTTCAGTTTGATGCTAGTTAATCCAAGACATTTTAGGTAGTAGTGGTGGTGGGGAGGGTATTTGTTTTTACTCCCCCATATTTACAATTGTTTTTTAGTTTTTTTATTATCAATATATTTGAGAGGATTATATAATAAAAAAAATGTAAAAACAGTGTTAAAGAGCAATCTGTAATCCCCTCACAGTGCAGCGTTAAAGTGGCTCCACCGAAGCACCATCAGCTCTCTCTAAAGTTCTCACATGGTTTCATATCAATGACTGTTTGAGTCCCAAAGAGGTAAAACTCTCAAATGTATCACAAAAAGTCAAAATAAAAGATTGACTTTTCCCTCTTATTCATCTCACAACCCATTTGATTTATCTTGTGATCACTGATGCCTCAGTAGTAAGAATACTTTTTTGTTCAAGTATGTTTTAAACACAGGAAATTTGACTACGTCGTTTAATCCATCCATAAGTGCTGAAAACACACACGCACACACACACACAAACTCCTGTTTCTCTAACCTCTGGGTCACACTAGCTAATGTCAAACATTCATCAGTCACAGAGGCCACTTTTCTGGAGAATTACCGTAAGGTCATTTGCTGAGAGCACTCGGTTCAGTAGTTTGAGCAGGATCTTGCTGACAGACCGCAATGAAAACATAACCTTCGTGCAAGTAACTATCGGCATCGCTAGATACCAAATGTGTTTCATGTGAGAGAACACTTATATTATAACATGTCTGTTTCATGATTCCCACCTGCAGTATTATACAGCTGTGTGCAGTATTATTTCCATAGTGCAGCCTCAGAACTGGCCACAGCAATTTTCATTACCCTTCCTGTCTTTTTAGGATTCATCATGAAACTTAATTTTCTTCCATAATGAACTAAATCACCATAGACACAGAAATTCATCACAGTCCTTAATATTTTCTTTACAAATCAAACTGACACCAGATAATGAATACACATTTTATTACACTGTATTCACATTCAACATTGTTCTCAATTCAAACATGGTCTTGTTCCACGGGCATAAAAGTCCAATACAAAATGTTATTCAGAGTCAAGGTCGCCCCCAAAAGAAAAGCCCCCCCCATTTAAAAAAAGCAAAAATCACAATCTTAATGATCAAATATAAATCATGATTGGTTTGCATATCAACCAATATTCAAGAATGATTTTAAACATCCTTGCTTGGAATGTTCAAAACTTCACTGGAGTATTATTTGATCTACTCCCCCACTGCATCGACTTCATCCAAAAGAAACAAGCTCAGCTCCAGTCCGACTGGTTATGCAAACAGAGGAAATATTTCCTCCATTAAAAAAAGGAAAACATTGAACTCAGTGAGAGACGGAGACAATACAAGATGATAAAACTGGTTTGTTAAAAATATTTTGGTCCCTTTGTCCGTCTAGACAACCATAACAACTGTTTACTACTGTCAATGATCAATACTGAAGGGATGAAGAAGATACTGAAGAAGTAGCTCATACATATTCATTTTCATTATTATACAAATAAGCTGATGTTTACAGATGTAACAGTTCTTATAGATTAGCACATTCATGGGTGTTTTGATCAGATAACAGATTTAAGAGAAAAAAAAATTGAAATATCAATAATATTTCACTTTTAGTTTCATATTGCCCTTAACAAAACCCCCCCGAGATCTCCCTTAATGTAACTAATGAGTCGACAAATACCATAGCAACAAAAGGGAAGGTGGGGCTTTGGCACATAAAAAAATCCCTGGGATAGAAAACAAGCTCGGCCAAGAAGATTGGCTTCTGTGGTCACTTTAAATAAAACATTTTAAAAACAAAAACACCCCACAGAAATACAGTTCATCATGATATGTGTGACACTGGTCTTCCAAAATGCTAAGAAGACAATTTCATTCAATACTCAAAGGATATGACCCAAAAGAGGTGCAGCATCCTGTTGATATAAAAAATGAACCACCTGCCTCGAGGTCCTGTTGCACAACTCGCCTCCTTTATACAATCGCACTTTCCCTTCCTCAGCTCTCTCCTTCCTCCTAGTAGTCCGTCCCTTCCTCTTGGTACACCTGCTCCTCTTCCTGGTAACCTTGGTAACCCTCGTCTTGGAATTCTGGGACGAAAGGTTGGGCGACCGCTGCCCCGTTCTGATCGCTGGCAACCTCTCCGGGTTTAGGACAGTACTTTACGTCACAGATCTGCCGGCCCAGTCCGAAGTTCTGTCCGCTCTGGCTGGCTCCCTGGCTGTAGCCCATCTGTAGGGACATGGTGCTGTTGTCACACTTGTCTGTGTTCAGCTTCTGGTCGTAAATGGCACGCCTCGTTCCTGGAGCCGTCATCCCAGCCTGTAAAGACACAAGAAGAAAATGAGCAACTTTTTTTCTTCCCCCTTCGGTTTTATGGAGTCATAAGTCACTTTTATCTTTCCTGTATAAGCTTTAAAAAGTTCTCAACAAAGATATCACTGAGCTCAGTTTTGAAGTAGACAATCCAGGAGTTTACGGCTTTGTCTACAAGACCAAACATGATACAAGTTTACAGCAGTGAGGACAATAACAGTGATTCCCTGGGGCTTGTTTCCACTCAGTCCAATAATACTGACTTTATGGGGGAGAGATGATATCAGTACCTGGCTCGCTCCCTTGTTGGTGCCCATTTGCAGACTGATGGTTGTGTTGTCCATTGGCGGCTGGATTTGAACTTTTGGGTCGTATAAGTGCCTCCTGGTGCCATATGCATTCATACCTGCCTGACTGGCACACTTGTTGGTCCCCATCTAAAAAAACAAAAAAGCATTGCTTTTACAATTAACAATTAACATAAACAGTGTCTACAGCTATAAAAACAACTTAACTGACATTTTAATTCCTATTGAAGTGAAAGTCAAGACCAAACGAAAACAAAAGTGAAAATATACAAGTGAACACATTCTGTAAAGCCCCTTTTCAACTGGTTTTTTAAAAAAAAATTAAAAAAAACCTCAAACATCTGACTTTCGGCTTTAATGGGAATAGATACCAACTACATTCTTTTGAGTCAAATAACAAACTGATTTTTATTCGGCCCCAATCAGCAGCGATGGAAACATGATGCCAAGGTTCTTTATTTTGGCTTCCTAGACACCAGCACTGCATCTTTTTTTAGCACGAGATTAATGCATGCATTGAACTTCCGGGCAATGGCGTGGATGAATGTTTGTTTACTTATTGTTTTTCACATCTTGGGAACAATGTGCAACAGCAATTTCTTTTCTTTGTATCATGCAAGAGAGCTTCTCAGTTTCTGTGATGTCGAACATGACTCAACAGGGAAAAAGAGAATAAAGGCAAATTCTAAGAAAACCTGCATATATCCGCTCCAACCAACATGAGCACTTTCATTCTAAAGCCACATATCGTAAAACTTGCATTTCCCCATGTTGCAAAACCCTAGCTAGCAGGCTGGTTAGAAAGGCATTAGTTAAATGCATTAACTTAACCCCAAACAGACTGATGATGCAGCAGCAGGTATCAGAACTAATAATTCTTCTAGCCTGTGCCAGAGAAGATACATTTTCGTGAGGACATGCATTAAAAACATATGACCCATCCAATCTAAATTAGAGACCATTTTGGAAAAGGCTTTTATTTATAAAAAAAATTACTGAATTAATATTACCGTTGTCACTCTGGCTGCTCTTGCACAAAACTGTGGTAAGATATTGCATAAGATCACTGGAATTTAGACAAGCAAATGCTTTTGAAGTTACAGTCACCTGTCCTCGCCTTCTAAACAGTGAGTCGTACTGTCTCCTTCTCCTGTCTGTAGTAAGCCCTCATATCTAACTGACAGAAACCCTAACCCTCTACTGACAGAAACAATAACAAAACAGAGCGACTCAAGAAGCTGTGAGAACAATGACCAGCTCTCACATACAAGTATGCTCTGCCTGACATGGGACCAAGACAAACTCTGGTTTCGAAATAGTTTCGACACATGCAGTGGTGAGCGCAGCCTTCCAAGCATACCGAGAGCCTCACCTCCTGTCGGGCTCCGGCAAACGATTCTGTGGAATGCTATTTCTCACAATTTAAGTATTGCGTTTAAGTTTGTTCCGTCTCACTGGATTATTTTCTCTTCTGCAGCCTTGAATATCACCGTCAAACCTGTACCAACATCAACTTCAGTCATGTGATACCGGAGATCAATGGTCCACATCGTTCAGTTTCTGCTGGTTTGATTAGAGTTTCAGATCTAAACCTGGACTCGGTTCATGAACAAGCCTCCAAACAAACTTGTACCTGCAGGCCAATGACGCACTGTCCAGCCTTCATCTTCTCCTCATCAAACATCCTCTCCTGCTTGTCTGCGTACTTCACCCCGATGTCCGTCCGGGAGTTGCAGCCCTTGGTCTTTGCCTTGAAGAGAAAAAAGTGGAGCCAGTTGTCAATGTGGACTTTGAAAAACCACACACACCTATAGGCACTCCCAGTGCATTCTTATTAAGACTCACCATGCCGGCCAGTGCGAGCAGCGTCGTCTGCACCTGCGTCATGTTGCCGCACTCAAACAGGTCGTTGGCCTCGAAGAGGTCATGAGGCTTCAGCTGGTACACAGTGATGGCTTTGACGAAGTTCGTCAGATTCTCCATCTTAAGAAATGCAAAAAAAAAAACGCACAGATTTTAAGACGATCAGCAATAATATTTTAAAAAGGATTTATAACGACAGACGTGGGATTTTTTTGTTGTTGTTTGTGAACCATCTGTTGTAGTCTCAAATATAGGAGTGTGTTTGCAGTGACTGGTTACACCTCAGCGTAAAAAAACAGTTCCAATAAAACACTGCTTCCATACAAGTGTAACTATTAGCCAGCGTGATTCAGCGTGCCGACATGCTAACTGGTAGAAAACATGTAAAACACTACAACAGCACAGGGAGCAATTTGTTAATGACATATAACTGTCTAAAATCACTGGTGTGGGAACCGGTAGTACCAAAGAGTACCAACTGATGTCAGCTAGGAAACAATGAGCATGATTTAAACACACCTTCATCTGGTTAGAAAGCATTTATTATCATCTGACTCACCTGAGGCCAGTTCAGCTTTGAGTGGTTGACCTTTTTCACTGAGCCTGGTTGGAGAGTGTTGATAAGTCTGAGACAGAAAAGAGGAAAATATTAAAGTTCTCTAAACGACTGTACCAACAGATTAAAGGGCTCGTGTTAAAGCGTAACCAACAAATCGATGATCTCTGCTTACTTGCACAGAATGATTCCGTCCTTCAGGCCTTTCTGGAAGTCAGGGCCGATGGTTTCGCCGGTGACCTCCTCGATCCAGTTCCTCAGCTCCTCTTCTTTCTGAAGGTCATACTTCTGTGCGATCTGGTGGGAAAGAGAGCCAGTTAATACTTTCATGGTCTTATTTGTTGTTCCTTCCTGCCCACATTGACCTCCCACTCGCACAAACTACATAAAGACACTGATAACAAAGCTGCATCTATAACAATGATAGAAGAGGGGGGGTTATTATATATCACATAACATTAACACTGGTCCTCAGAAGTGTGTTATGACTGCAAGAAATCCTGTTTCATGGTCACCTCGGAGTTTCAGTATAGTGAGCTATGTCTACACAGTGGGTTGTCTCTTATTCAGCCCACATAAACAAAAAGGTGACACTGACATGACCCAACACACACGCACGAAAACAAGGATATCCTGTTTGGTAAACTGCACAAATTCTGCACAGGAAGGCCATTGCTGAAAAAAGCGAGGGAGGGTGAGTTTAACAAGGCTAAACATGGCACAAAGATTGACTCTGTAGTGAAGGTGTCACTGTGATTTAGAACCCTGTTTTGATTGAATGACATTAGGTGTAAGAAAGTGCAAGAAACACACAACGCTGGCTGTGAAAGACGCCATTTAGGAGGATAATTGTGATCACATAAACAGCAGCTCAGTCTGGAAAGCAGAAATGAGAAGGAAAAAAAAAAAAAGTCAGTAAGATATACATTTCTTCTCCTCCTGTTTAGGATCAGGTGTCGAAACGTGCTGCGCGCAAACTATCCACCAGCTAACAATCTCCCTCTGTTCCCTGGAGGGAAAGAGAGACTGCACCGCAGAGCTTGACCTACTCTATCCATAGAAGTTGGCCGCACTCGACTCACAGCTGGTTGCAGTCTGAAGGAATTTCTGTCTTCTAATTACATTTCCTTCGTTTGGTTATCCCCTTATTAAAAAACAATATTGGCCTGTTTTAATTGCCCTACGCCGAAGTCTACAGATGTAAATTTACAGAGACAAGCTGAACACCAGGAATTTGTTCTGCCGTGCTTGGATACAAAGAGCAGAACGGAGCAGCGAGGGAGGGGGGGGGGGCAGGAGTGTGTGTTGCGCCGTTGAATGAACACAAGACGGTGGGGGACACTTAGAAAAAGGACGTATACTGCAGCTGTTCAACTTTAAGCTCAGTGTCTTCACTTGTGTGAAATACCACAGGTAAATTTCCTGCATGTATTAGTGTTAAGTAGGATTTAAAAAAAAAGGAGTAGTGGGGAGGTGGGGTTTGAGGAGAAGTGCAAATGCCTAGCATTTCACGGAGGGGGCTACGTCACCAGTGGCCGGAAATACCACTCAATTCAGCATCTCTTTAACCCACCCCCACCCAGCCACCCTCTACATTCAAGGTAACACACAGGAAATCTACACGTTATTCTTCACGGCCAGCACATGTTGTTCTGTGGAGACTTTTGGGGAAAGTGGTGGTGGGGGTGGGGGGTGGGGGTGGGTGACCCTTTCTCTCCCATACAAGGGCACGGCTCAGGAATGCAGATGGAAAAATAAAAAACACAATAATAAATCAGCTGAAGGTGCGAGTTAAAGAATTTATCTCCTAGCTGCAACTGGAAAGCCAAGTTTGAAATGTGGCCATCTGGGCACAAATGATATCAAGATAGAAAGTTTCATATCAAGACAATGATGCTAAATTATCAGAATGAGTGCGATATTATTTCTTTTAAAGTTTAGAGTGTGATTTTCGCTCCCGGGTGAAGGTGGTTGAAATTTTCTACGACACATTTAAGACAAAACTGAAGACCCTCATCTTCTTCTTGGGTCATTCTTAATACACGTTGTCGCATTTCTATGTTATTTCATCTTTCCTAGCATTTTTGCATCGTCTGGTTTTATTGTAAAGCACTTTGGTGAAATCTGCTTGTTTTCAAATGTGCTTTATAGATAGTTGGCTTGACAAACCTTTTACAAATATACGGTTGACTAATAATGTGTTACATCTTCTCACCAAGCAAGGTTATATCGTTATTGATGACAATTACCCTGCCATAATGACTGATACTGCTTTATTGCCCCGGCCTGGTTAGAGACAACCGGTTCATTATTTAGATGGAGGTCTGAAGGTTACAGAGCTGGCAGCCAGCAATAGTAATCTCCAGCATCAGGCCTGGTATTTTAAGTGGATCCGGGTGTGCAGGGATCTGTGCAGACAGGTCAAAACAAACAAGGTGGAAACACACATTACTCCACAGCCAGGTTCACTGTGGACAATGGTTTGGTTTGTGTGCATTGAAGTCTGGGGAGAAAACCCCCTGGGATCAGGGGGAATGTAGGGAACTATTCCTGGACTTTGTAGAGATGGCAAAGAACCCAGGGAGATGTTATCATGAAGAGGAGGGCACTTGTATGCGAATCGAATTATCTTCCATTATCTGCTAATGCGGGTCACAACGTGCAGCCGAGCAAAAAAATGCTGGAAACAAACAAGGAGAAACACACGCACACACGCACTTCTGAGCCAAGAAGAAAAGGGACAACGCCCATGCTCCTGTTTTTTTTTTTCTTTTTTTGAGTTGCCTTCTAGAAAATTTAAAACCCAGCTCGTCCAGGTGTGAAACTAAATGTTAAATTCAAAGTGGAACTTTACTTTGCCAACTAGTCCCAAAAAAAAGTTATGTGGAGATTATAAAAGTTCGGGAAACTAATGAAAAACGCTTCATTTATCCGTGTTGACATCTTTTTCCTCTCTGTACCTTTCAACCTGTGCGCTCTCACATCAAAATGGAGGCCAGGTGACTGCGACACAGGCGTCACGGGAAAAGCACGGTGAGCAGAAGAAGAAGTTGTTTTTTCTCCCCCGATTGCGACTTAAGTTAATTTACGATCAATCACAACTCAAACAAACACACGCACCTTGTTTTTGACTTCCGCAGACAGCCCGTAGGCAGGACCTCTGTTGAACGTGGTCATGGTCGGGAGGGTTGAGAGAGGTTTTTTTTCCTGCGGAGCTGACGATGAGAGTTGAGGATCAAATCTGTTCCAAACTCTCCTGGACTTTCTCTTCCAATGAAACGTCGGTGAGAACTAAATACTTCCTTTCTCTGTCACTGCCGCCAATTACAGCGCTCCCACGGTTTCTGTCGAAGAGCGGGACCCGACGAGGCAAGATGGTTCACTGCTGAGAGTTCACCTCCACCACCACGCTCTTATAGGAGAGGGGCGTCTACAGCCCTCATTCATATTCAACACAACACGTCAACAGGGTGAAGTGTTGGGATTTGCTTTGGAAAAAATGGCAGGGGTATGGGAATTAGAAGTCTAGAAACCCACAAAGTTATTTGTTTTTAGCGAATAGGGGGGTATAGCTACCAGGGGTGGGTTATCTCTAAAGAGGGATATCTAATATGTCATTTTAAAGTCAACATTCATTTTTACAGTTATTTTAGATTAAGCACCAAGGCCCAACGGTCCACTTCGATTAAAACAATCCTTATAGCTAAGGCTAGGTTTCTAGCTATTTTTCTTACTTCTTGCTGAAAATACCAACACCTAAATGGAGTCTCATTTAAATCCACTAAATCCAGATTTTTGGGGATCGGTACCAACCCTCTAAATATGTTTCTCATCAACGTTCAGACATGATTATCTGAAAAATCTATATAAAAGGTTGAAAATCACCTAATCATGCCAGATAAATCTTGATCCACACCAAACGTTCCACAACAAGTTCATCACTGATCCATACTGAATCCTACCATTAATATTTGTGGTAATTCCTTCCAGTAGTTTTTGTATAATTGTGTTTACAAATTAACCAAGCCGGCAGGGGTCAAAAGGAAATGTATTTACCTCTGAACTAATCGCCATTGATTTTTATTACTGTTAAGAGTTTATTATGATTCTTTAGTCAAACTTGTCCTGTCTGAATCTTCATGTAGTCCCAGTAACAGAGAGTAGTGAACAGGGCGTTTGGAAGGGCACATGGAACAAGAATTAAAAACATCATAGACCAGCATGATTTTCAGCATATGTTCTTTTTCATATGGGCCATGGGCTGGTCTTCACACACACACAAGAAAAACACCTTGACAAAAGGGCATTTTGGACATTGAGGGCACCCAAAGCCCCCATGAACAAATAGCTTCCATCTTAAAAACATCAAGTTTTAGACAGTAAATAATGACTATACTAATGTATATGACTATAGTATATATTGTGTCTTTTACCCCAAATATATAATACCGGGTAAAAAAAACCACTATGTTGAGCCTAAATTCACATAGAACAGTACAGCAACAAGGAATGACAATATATAGTCTCTATTGAGGACTCTATAAGACTAATGTGCTAATATTGCTAACTGTACCTGCTAATGAAGTCCTATTGTATCCTCACATTTCCATTTATATGTCCCTCTCTTTTATATATATTCCACATATTTGTATATTCCTCTGCATGTTACAGTCTTTGCACCAGATTAGATTTACATATAATTTGATTCGATTCGTGAAAACAGAATCTAATCTACCTATTCCTCCACGATATAAAAGAACACGTTGATTTCCGGCGACGAGGGAAGTGCGCGGGCCTGACTCCTCTCGCTCCTCCTGCCGACTCTCTGCTCGTGCGCTTCGTTAATCGATCCTAGGCTCCGCCCCTCTCCTGCGCTTCCTTAGGTCGCGATTGATATCAAAAAGTCCTTATATGGAAGGAAACGTCCCAGATTCCTGAATGGTGGGAGTGATCGGCGGGTCCCACCCTGCATACCAGACGTGCACTGGACGAGACGGGCCGTCGCACTTCTTTGACTCACAGTCGGTTTGGAGGAGAGAAAAAAAAAGTTTGGGGGAACTTGAGTGAAGCACAATGAGCTGCCGAGGTGACGTAATGTGGCTGCTGTGCGGGTTTTAGATAACACACGCACAAGCTCTGGCAGGAATTGTCAAACTCATTCTAGACTGATGTCTCCTGGTCCAACTGTTAAATACGAGACGACAGCGTAGAGGACAGATGTGATCCGTGTCACAACGAGTTAGAAAAGGCCCTTTTTCTTCTTTTAGTTAATTATCTCCATTTATTTTACCATGCTACTGCTTCATCACTTTCAAATAAAATAAAATAAAAGTTGTTAAATATATTTTCTTTTTAAAACTTGAAATGTGAGGGAGCCTGAACCAGGAGATTTAACCGTTGAAAGTACATGAATAAAAATGCCAACATTCCTGACATGAACGTCTGGAGAAACCATCTAAATCTTTTATCCTATTTGTACATTTTCTCATCCTCAAACATATTGTTAGCAGGAAGCCTTCCTCGCTGTGACACACGCCCGGCTGATTTTCCAGAGAAGCTGTGTAATCTATTTGAGGACACTGGTTAAAGAGAAGCCATTGAGCTTCTTGGATTGTCAGGAAAACTGGACAAACGTGCAAATCTGACGTGTGTCCCAGCTGCTCCGTCCCCACTGAGCATTCTCCTGGTTCGTTCAGCGGCTAAACTTGGATTTCTGCAGGAAACTCAGTCGGGTGTCATTTTGAGGCACAGCATGTTTGAGGCTATGTAACGAGGTTTGGAGCGGGATGTCAAACCCAGCGTGGAAGGATTGTCCTCTGATAGCAAATCATCCTCTACAAAGATGAGAGCATTCTGTGAGGTCCTTTGTTTTCACTCGTGTTTCAGCCATTGTTCATTTTAACTAGAGCAAAAATCAATCACAACAAATCAATCCAAAAGATGAATGGCAGTAGAGTCCAACTATCAGTCCCATTATGAAACCACATTTCAATTCATTAGATCCAGATCGTTATTTGGATCTGCACCTAATTGCACGCACTTAAAAAGATGAGTCTCCTAAACATGAGTTTTTTCCCATCAAGATTAATGAAGTATAGAAAAGCCCTGGGTTCTTCCTTTGGTTCTGACCGATCCCTCCACAAGAAGAAACCTGCTTTGTCATCTGAACATTTTTCAATTATTTACCATGTCTCACTTTTTAAATGCGAAACGTTTTGATGCTTTTGATTTGAAATCTATTTCAAATTGTGGAAACTATTGAGTTTCTCTATAATACTGAAGTTCAAAAAGTGCCTTGAGATAACGTACGTTGTGATTCGGTAATACACAAATAAAAGGGATCAGGATCAAACTGAGGGAGAATGTATTTGCTTATATCTGAATAGAACTAGATTGTATGTCTCCACCAACCAATGCAGTTTCATTCTCTACAGGTGCTCCTGACATATCGCTTTCACAATGATATGAGGTCACTGTGACCATTAACCTTTGAACATTGACAACTGGTCAAAAAAATGGAAGACATTTTTGTGAGAGTTTCGTGAGGCCATTGTGACTTTGATCTTTGACCACCCAAATCCGATCAGTTCATCCTTGAGTCCAAAAGTCATCGGATGCACCAAAAATGAAAAATAATCACTATACTCGCAGCTCTTATATCAAGAGACATCAATGAAATGCTTCAACCTGACGTAGCGTCGGGATGAGTTTCAACCCCCGCATGACACACGCTTGCCTATCAATCATTCTCCAGACATGCTGGGATGTAAAATCGTGGGGATGGTAACAGTGACGTGAGCCCAAGTGCTTCATCTCCGTCTCTGACTGTGCTTGGTCATGAAAACAGCTGCAGTTCTTAACTTTAACAGACTAGTAATTACAGGTGTGCAGTGGCAGGCTGATTCAGAGTGAGAGTAAACACCCCCCGAGGGACGCCCGCTACTCCCCCGACTGCAATAAGATGAGACAAGCTCACAGTGTCACGGCAGGAAGTGATGTCGCCAACGATAGTCCTGAGTCCAACAAACTGTCAGACATGTCGAGACTCATAAAATCTCTCATACCGGAAAATGTCACTTGTTGACACACAGGACTGTCTGTACTGAGGAGGCAACACTTCCAGACTTCCACCAATGGATGATCTGAATCTTTGTAATGATCGCTTTATTTATAAATAAATTATTACATAATCTAAGTGGCCTAAAAAGTCGGATCCAGTAATTGCAGGGAGCTAAAAGTACTCATATCTTACCACTGTTACATCACATCCTGATGCAGACCGAGGCAACTAATGGACGATGTGCGCCCCCACATGGACGAACTGTGTAGTAAAACAAATTAAAGCAACAATTTTGAGAGATAGATAAGAACATAAATCAGGAGTGTACAGAGCTCAGAATGGCCATTTAGTTTTCAGGAACATTCAGCGTCGATGTGAATTGTTGAGCACGATCCCACTTTAAAAGAGCCACCAGTCAGTCGACTGAGCTTCAGATTTAGATCATTTTATTTTTCAAACAATTGAGAGATGTTAAACACTGAACAAATAAAGATGCCCCCAGTCAAAACTCCAGAAAACAGATTCTCATCAACCAGTTGTAGCACTTTTCCTTTATTGCCAGCTGTGTTGTTGTGCAGTTTTCTCATTGTCTGCAGCTTCACCCTTGCTTCGACCAATGTGTACAAAAAGTCAACAGAAACGGTGCATATACCAGCGTCATATTGATCATTGGGATTTGAGCTCTCGCATGTAAACCCGGGCCTCGCGGACAGGCGCGTTTAATGTGGAAGCAAATCCAGATTAACCATTTACCAAGGCACATTGGTAGGGATGAGTGACTGAAAGAATGAACAGAGAGGCCGCACAAAAATCCAATCTTAATTCAAATCATGTGAGGAAAAAAGTGGTAGTGACGGATGAGTATAAAGGGAAATCAAAATTAAGTATTAGTCGTCACGTGGAGAATGTCAATATCTGATGCACACAGCTTTCTCTCTCTCCCATTTGGTTTGCTGTATTTAAATACGGAAGCTAAGAAATGAAAAATTATACCTCAGACAACGTCCTAGATGTTTTCTAAACTCCTGAGAGCAGCTGGCAGAAGTTTAAACGTGTCTGAATAGCTATAAGCACATAACTGTAACTTGTGGGTGCGTAGGTCACGAGTCACACTTCAATCAAGTCGGCAATGAAAATGACCAACAAGTTGTCAACGTATGTACAAGTGCGCAAGAGGTCTCGATCCTGTACATTCACAAAGGCTGTTTAACTTAGAAAAATATCATGAGGGAATTTCAGAAGGCAAACAAAAATCTAAAAGGAATGGAAACAAGGCGAGTTCCAGCATTGAGTACATCGAGTACAAAGTATTGATCAGCCTCATCTGATTTGACATTCGGCAACACTTGGGAGAGAATTAGTGTGTTGTGAGAGTTTTCAATGTGGTAAAGTTACATATTTTTAATGTTCTTATGGAAGCCAAATTGTTTTTCAGAATAAATTTCATCTTGAGAGATTTCCTGGAGATATAAGAGCTGTGTGATGAGACAGGAGGAAGTGGGTGGAGGGTGGATTATGGAATGTTAATAACCAAATCGGCCAATCTCAACAGAAAAACCAATGCAACAAAACATGTGTAGGCCCCCTTTTACATTGAAGATTAGGCTGACAACATTCTGATGGAAGCAGGGGAAGAGGGGAAAAAAAAGAAATCTATAGGTTTTTCAACATCTGCTTTGATGAACTGGTCAAAAATAAATAGATGTATACATGATACGAAATTTATAATTTACTCTTTATATCTCACATAAAGCTTCTTGTAACTGCCAAACATGCTCCAGTATGTCATAGTCTGGACACGTTCAGCTCTACCTGTGCTAGATGAACTCTATCAACAACCTCTTCCGGGCACCAACATGGCGCTCTGGACAGGACAGCTAAACCCCAGCATGCCTTCCCTCAAAGTGAATGCTAGATTGTGATTCCTCATGAGAAACTAGAAGGTAAAAGGAGAGGGCAGCATCATCCCAGTGAGCCTGAAACATGGGGTACAATTAAGAACATTAAAAATTCACATCATTACAACATTTCTGGTTGTGTGGGATAACGCCGCCCTCCCTTTTTGGCCTTCTGCGTTAGTACCAGCACTCATCAGCTCGGGCCTCAACCATCCTGTGGCTTTCAGTTTGAAAAAGAAAAACAGAAACAGCCCTTGGTATTAGAAACTCAACTATTCTTTTAATCCTTTTCTCTCTTTTTTTTTCAACCAAAATCTCAATTAGATTATCACAGAAAGATGAAGAGGCGTGGGGGGAGTTTAGCAGACCTGGCTTTTGCCAAACTCACAGTGGACAAACAAAATCACAAAGTATCTTGTCTCTTTGGAGAGACAACGAGAGGAGTGGAAAAAGTCATCATCCGTTCCAAACCCCTCAGTCTAAGCAAACATATGGCAGGATGTTCAATCTGCTTACGTCGCCATGAGGGTCCAATGATATGCACTCTGTCCAGTCATACCAGGTGCCCACAGTATCATAACATCCATTCACTCCTGGCCAGTGCTGTGTGTGTATCCTGTCCAGGTCCTCGCCCGTCACCTCCCGGCTCACACCTGGTAAAGCCTCTACTGCGATGTCCTTCTGCAAAACGTGCATCTTCCTCGCCTCCTTGATCTCCTGTTCTTCCCTTTTCAAATACTCTGCCATGAAAAAGTGTGCACTAGGGGCCTGGACCCCTGAGGAGTTGAGCACATTGCTCTGAAGGTTCAAGTACGACTGGATGATTTCATTTCTGGACAGCTCCTTCCAGTTAGTCTGATGAAAGGGGTTGGGGCTGGGGCCTGGGGCCAGCACTGGGGCCAGGAGTGGGGCCAGGACTGGGGCGGGGGTCGGGGCCAGGGGAGCGGGCTGTTGTACAGTGCTTTTAGTTCTTTGCCTAGACTCAGAGAGGTCAGGAGTGGGGAGTTCCTCTGTTTGAGAAGGTTCTTTATGTACCAGAGGTTTAATCTGACCTGTGACAGGGTCAAATGTAAGTCTGCGTTCTTTTAATCGTACAGGTTTAGTCATGTCTTCTATTTTCTGGCCATCTAAATTGACAGAGTAGTCTCTAGACCTGTACTTCCTCCTTTTATGCTCTGAGTTAGGAGCCATTGACGCGTCTGTGTCGTCAGACGCGGCAGTGGCTCCCTCAGATGTCGGTCTGTTTAGTTCGGAGTTCTGTTGGGGGAGAGAGGTTGAAGGGGAGGCTGTTGCGGGTTCCAGTGTTGCAGATGTGTCTTGTGGTGGGCAATGAGAGGAGACTTCTGACGAACTGGCCCAGTGCATTGAGGACCTGTGAGAAGAATGTGGCAGCTTGTCAGCGTAAGATGCTTGGGCTGGGGAGGACACAGGCTTGGATAAAGACATGGGAGAGTCCCTCGAGGAAGGGCTTGGGACTGATGTTCCTTTCGGTGCATATACTGAAGAGCGCTTGGTCACTGAGTCTTGCTTCACGCTCCTTGGACTGGTGGTGAGACCACGGGGACTTTTGGCTTGATGATAGCCCCCTCCTCCTCCGCCTTCATCCAATCTAGCCTGTTGCTGCATTACGGCAACCTTGATCAAAGATGAAGTGCTAGGTAGTTTGGCCACTCCTGGGGAGCTAGGGCGAGGCTTGACAGCATTTACTGGAATTCTGTTGATTTTCTCATTATCAAGGGGCTCTAGTC
Source organism: Hippoglossus stenolepis (assembly GCF_022539355.2). Taxonomy (NCBI): domain Eukaryota; kingdom Metazoa; phylum Chordata; class Actinopteri; order Pleuronectiformes; family Pleuronectidae; genus Hippoglossus; species Hippoglossus stenolepis. Next base: position 10,050,676 of record NC_061493.1, read on the forward strand.
GCGATCTCTCAGGAGAAGGCACGACCTCCTGGTCGGGCATGGCATCTGGACTGCCTGCAATCCCATTGGTGAGTGGTGGTGACACCGAGGTATCGAACGAAGACAGCTTGGAGATTTTTTCTGGTAAGTGCACTCCACTGTCTCTGTGCTCTGCCCGGCGCTTGCGACTGCTGGATTTTTCTGCTTTTGGCGAGTATGTGTTGTGGACATCATTTCTGATCTTGACTTCAGCGACACCCTTCCCAGACACTGAGATGTCAGGGGGCGAGACGTCAGTTCTGCAGGGATGAGAACTGCCATTGGTCGACCCGGGGGCACTTGCAGGCACAGCTGGCCCCGGTTCAATCAGCTTTTGCCAGTTTCTCAAGAGTTTCTTTGCACGCTTCGCAAGGTCTTCATCCTTGGTCTTCTTCCTCACGTCATTGATCAGCTTTCCTAGGCGAGTTTCCTGCAGAGATAACGTGTGTGAGAGTTGGACAGAATTCAAGCAACCTAATTCGTACATGAAGTGATATTTTAGGTATGGTTAAGTATCTTACCTCAAGTGCTTCTTTGGTGATAGGACATTTTTCCAGACAGGCAATCACCTCCAATACGACAACCATATTGCGTATCTGCAGGAGGGAAATACAAAGATTTGATCATCTCAGCACATTTGGTATTAGCCTCAACTCTTTAATTGGCCGGGTTAATAATGTGGAAATGGTTGATAAATCGAAAGATTTATCTGGGGAAACATTGATGACTTCTGCTAATTAACCAAATAAGTGTAAAGCTAAATCACTATAAGCCCAGAAATCGAATGTATTGAATCGTGTCTGCATCATGTGAATTTGGCAGCAGTTAACGTTAGCTTTCAAGTTAGCCAGGGAAACACTAGCTTCTCTGTCTGCTAAGCTGAAAAGTAAAGATGGCAGTATGTCAACTCGAAAAAACCTTCATCGTTTCCACCGCTGCAGCAGAAGTGCAGCATGTGAAGAAAAACTACAACCAACTGAGAAAAAACTCGAATTCAAATCCATGTGAGATTCTTGTTCTGTCGACAAAGTCAATCTGCGTTTGAGTGTCGGCACTCTTACCTGTGTTAGCTTCCCTGGCTAGCATGAACTAACTTGAGAAGGAAGGACCCGACTATTTCCTACAATGTAGCTTTAGCCCTTCAAGCTGAGAGTAAGCTAGCTACACAGCATTGTTGCACAAAACAATCTAAAAAGAAACCTTGGCCAGTTGACAGAGCACGTAGACAAGTCGTAATGAAGTCAGTATTCCCAAGGGACATGTATGATTCACATTTATATGGTTTAAGACATATAACCCCCTCGGTGTTGCGGGTAGGCTAGCAGCTAGCATGCTACCTAACCCAGCTAACGGCAGACCAGCCGAGGCAGCCGTGATGCTAAGCGAGCATCCGAGCTGTCAGCTGAAGAGCTCAGCGTCTCCCCCTCACACGGGACACGAAACACACTTTAATACACGTGAAGACGGTTTACTGACAGCCGCGGGTTCTCACTGCCCTGTCGAGGGTGCCGCGGCGCAGGTAAACAAGCTAACGCTCGCTGGCTAGCCCGCTAGCTTCAGTGTCACTCACATTGCTCTGACTGTCGATGGCCTGCAGCAGCCGGTCCCTCATCTGCTGCGGGGTTGCTGAGACCGTTGTCATTGCCCGTTCGGTGCGATTCGGAGGATGGAGGGAGGAATCCTCCGAAATCAAGAGCAGGGTGACAGTTGGGACTCAAACGCCGCTGCGGTGACACGTCCGGCGCCCGAACAGCATATTCTTCAGTCGCCTGTGGGGTAAGACGGCTCGGCTTGTCTCACATGGAAGTGGGAAATGCTCGGCGCTGTGTTGGCCGCTAGCTGCTGCCTGCTCGGCGCTGTAGCAACTCACTACCAGCTGCTGGATCTCTCAACGGCCTCCTGCTGCATGCTGGGATACCGTGCCTGCGCTTTTGACGTCCGCACGTAGTCAAGTAAACATCCCTGGCGTTCACCTGCACTCCGGGAGGATGCGGCTCCTCCCTCCGGGGCCTGAGTGGGATCCACCAGGGGATGTGGACACCTGAGTTCTTTTAAATGCCATCACCATGGTCCAGTGATTTCAGGAGTCAAGAATGGATGGGTGGATGGATAGATAATTGGACATATAGATATGTGTATATTTAATGTATAGCCATTTAGCAATATTATTTAACCTTAACTTAACTTAATTTTATTCTATATTTTTAGTCCTGTGGGGGTTTTGTCTAATCGTCTAAAAGCTAATACAAAAAACGTCTCCTGAATCTTGAGTCTCTTGAGTATTGAAAAGCAACATTGTTGTTAATTGATTTTTCTCTAGATTAACTCTGTTATTGATTAATAGACTCATTATTTCAGCTCTAGATTGATCTGCTGTTAAAAGGATCATAATACACTGCAGTCAAACAATAATGATTCCAACAGCAACAACGATGATGATAATAACAGTAACAAGGTGCTTCACATGGGAATAAATCAACACCAGAACCCAACAAGACAAAACAAATAAGATCTGTGAAAGAAATAAGAACCAAACCTTCATTTCATTTCACCCTTCATTAAATCCATATCAGCCGAGGAAGCTCCTTTTAAATTAACTCTGGCTAATTGTTTGTTTTTCACATAATTGCATCAGCCACCATCTCTCTCTCTCTCTCACACACACACTTTTGAGGAGGCAGGCGCTCAAATCAAATGTTTACCATGTATATTTATAAAAATGGATGTATTGGTTCAGTACAAGTTGTAAGTTATTACGACGGATGAATGTCGCTCACATTTTATTACAGCATTCAACCAGCAGGTGGCGTCGTGGTCTGAAAACCAGGGTGCCTCTGAGGGAGAACAGACAGGGAGGGCTGAGTCAGGATGGTTGGAGCAGAGTGGTGGTAAAAAAAAAAAAAAAACTGGAGTCATTTGAGGGCATCAGTGGAGGGGAAGTGAGCTTTGGGAACTTTAATTGTCAACACTGAGGAAATTAGCCATGGGCAGCTCTCAGCACAGCTATGTTGTTTCCAAGTGGCAAAATATTATGAGCATGAAATCATAGATCTGTATTTGATCCTTTTAGTTAATTTAAAAGTTATTATTATGATTATTTGTATTGCTATTAGGGCGGAAAACAGGTTGGATACATTTTCGGGATTTGTAAGTTCTACTGAAACAAATGTGATGAAATCCCTCCAGTGTGAAACTAGCTTCTCGACGCCCACAGTAGCTGAAAGCCGGTAAATGAAAACCTCCCCAACAGAATCCTGACCCTTATGTAGTGAGACATAGAGAGAAATCTTTCCACCAGGCATCTTGGTTTTCAGGTTTTATTGCACCCACATACAAAATATCTACCATCTCATGTCAGTGTGGACAGAGTGGGAGCAGCAGGTCAAATGAAGACATGCACTGAGTCTCACTTGTGCCAGCTGAGAAGGCCGCAATCATAATGCATCTACTGCTGTCGTTACTTTTTGTGGTTCACCCGAGGACAAATCAAGGCCGAGCATCTCTGCTTATTCCGATATATTTATTCTCATTTCATTTACAAATAATAATGCAAAGATACAAAGACATAAGCCTTCACACGAGAAAAATACATCAGGTACATTTCAAACAGAAGCATATTTTCATCTTGAATATAGCTCACATTTACAGCCAACTTGGATTCTTTTGGTCCGATTTGACACTTAAATTAGAAAACACACCGTTTTAAGAACAAGGTTTGAACCAGTCTTTTTTTTTTTCTTTTTTTAAAGGGTTAGCTGAAAAAAGTACCACTTTGCCAAGCTGTGCTGCAGAACGCTAGATTTTGCATATTCTATGAAGATAATGTTTCCTGTTGCTGTGAGCGCACTGCAGGAGCACGGTGCACCCCTTCATGGCAGTAAAATGCATGTGCAGTGTGGAATATTGTATCACTGTACTCAGAAACAAAATACATTATATAACAATTTAGCTGCCATTGAATGAGGCTTGGACCGGGAGCAGGCCGCCCTCAAAAATCTACACGAAGAAGTATTCGTAGATGTGGTTAATCCACGGACTGACCATGCATGACTGTCCATGTCGTCTTCCTGATTCAGTTTAACATGTTATGTCACAAAATCAACCTACGTACAGTTTATATATATATATATATATATATATATATATATATATATGGCCGGACCATCCAGTATTTGTATCTGCTATTTTCTACTGTTAATTCTGACTGTATGTCTGTTATTCCTCTGACAAGGTATTGTTATATTCACTTGAAAATAGTGTTTGACAGCAGATCTATAAAACAAAGGCAAAACTTAAATCATTCAAAAGCAAAATGCAACATGTCAATTTCTTTCCTGACATATTTTTGAAAGTCAGTGTCATGCAGAAAAGAGATTTCCCAGGCAACGGACCATCAGTCACAACTCTCTAAGTTGCAGGGTTTTCAGTAACTATGTCCAATAATTAATGCATTGATAAAGTCATTGATAATGTATGACGTTACATAACATTTCCTCTCATTTATGGCTGATTTTAAACTTTGGCTTTTTGGCATAATTGCTAAAAAATAATATACAGTGTTGATGACAAACCTACATTAAAGATAAATTCAATAAAATCTAAATAGAATCTTTTCTCTTAAAATAACATCTGATAGTAAGTCTGTAAATTAAATAAAAAGTGCTTTCAGGGCTTATTAAAATAACATTACTTATTCACTATTGTAGTAGTTCATATGTGTTGGTTCATATATGTCTGTTATTGTAGATACAGTGTTTAACTACTTTGACACATTTTATGAGGAGAAAAACAAACATTGCTCTGTTGTAAACTATTTTCTCTGTAAACACTGGCGTTAACGCCAATGGATACCTGAACGTTGATGCATAAAAAGGTGGCAGTAACAGGCGACACGTCGGTCAGAGCTATCTACATGACAACAAAAAAGTAGAAAAGAAAATATAAAAACAGAAAATGGACCTACGAAGATGTCAGGCTCACCATAAAGTCTGAGGTCCAGCAGAGAATATAGAGCCACAATGATATATTGCAACACAGTATTTTCTCAGTGCATTTTCTCACTTTGACATCATATCACATGAAGCACGAAAAAACATTGTTCCTATAATAGCAATATACAAAGCTAGTCTATACCGTGACATAATAAAATCCCGCGGGTGCAAAACAGAAAATAAGCACACATACTATAAATTGCAGAGTAAAACATAGGCCTAAGATAGTACAGAGTGACAGCTTCTACATGTGCATAAAAGGCTGATTACCATAAATCTGACGCTTTCAGGCTTCACACAGCATTCACGTAGCCGACCCGTGACGCAGAATCCAAGAGAGAGACAAAAGACAGTTTTACAACACAAGGAAAACAAAACACTTAGACGCACAAAGCTGAGCGCAACCTTGTACGGAAATAAAACCCAAAGTCATAAGGGGTAACATGTCCAGTGAGTCATGCAGTCACAAAACAAACAAACCCCCAAAAAAACCAGCATCAGGAATCAGAAACACGATGCATTCAGAACTTTAAATATATATATATTTTTTTAAAAGGAAATAATAATAATCTTCCAGGTAACGATAAAATTTCATCTGATTTGATCACGTTTCACAGAACATGTTTTGATTCACACGTGTGTGAGAATAAAGGTGAAACTTGCCGACACAGAGGGACCATGACACATATAAACGGACACAAAGTAGCAGCTATAGAACAGCATTAATCATTAAGTGGAATATTGAACGGATGTGGATGTATAGTATAGGATTTATACAAATTTTATGGATACTTATATATAGATTCTATAAAATACTTTTCAGCGACTGATTGATTTATCGTGTCCTGCTACTGCATCAGTAATATGCCCTTTACATTTTGAGAAATCACACTATTTCTGTATCTTTAAATATTGTAATAATAATCTTTTAATTTGCTTATTAAATAGCTAATTTAGTTCCATTTAGTACAACTTGCTATTAAAAGCAGAAAGAGCGGAAACCTCTTGTCAGAACTCTGATTACCACTGTCCCAAAATAAAAAGGTTTTCCAAAATTTTGGAAAAATCTGTGTAACAGCAGACAGCCAACAAAATACTCACAGATTAAGTAAAAACAGCTCTTTTAAATAGACTATCTATATATGACTTTTCAAAAATAATTATAATTTACTCTCACTTTTATTTCAAATATTTCTGTTTTGTTTTATGTGTTTTTTACAAGAAGGCAAGTTTAATCAAAGACAGGGCCAATAGGTCCAGTGCACACAACAGTCACATGGGGGGTTTGGTGTATAAACTCATAAATCAGTGTTAAATAAATGCGTAAAGTGCAGTATTGATGAAAGAACCAAAAAAAGATTCACTCATTAAAGGAGCAAATGCATGAAGTCATATTAAAGCAGGGCCACAGAACGGAGAGACAAATCAACAAAAGGGCACAAACAACATGAAGAAGCTGATATTCAGTGTCACCGTAGAGCCGAGGAAACAAACACAGTCACACATATACAACTTAAAACAGAAGCCACAACTCCTCTGAACAGGCGAACCAGTGTTGGTCCAACAGGACATAAAGGCTCGATATGATAGGCAATGAGGATGACAACATGGCAACAACACAACAGCACAGATGTGACCGAAATACATTCTTGTTGCATCAACAATGCTGTTCTAGTATAGAGGCTGCTCAATCGTGTGGAAAAATATATATATCTCAACTATACTGAGGTCACATCTTTGGGAGTAAACCAGGAGAGTTTCTACCGTACGCCACACGCCCCGACCCCTTAATGTTTTCTCTACACATCCCTAATATCAAAGCAATGTCACAACACAAATATAACATGAAACCGCCCATCGCCGCTCGTTCTCTCAAAGACTTCTGCTTCGCCTACGTAAGGATTCCCTTTTCTCCGTTTTCGTGTTGCAGCCTGAAATCAATCACTGTAATTTTGCATAGATACTATTACGCAAAATCTGATCACATTCATGTAAAAATGTCAAATAAAACAAGCCTGTAAACATCTGTTTCTTAAGAAATCATTAATCTGATGGGAGATAGATGAGCTGGTGTAGTGACGATAGATGAAGTTATGGATAAAGATCAGCACACCTCAAAAGTACAACGACACTAATGCAACTGTAAACACTGTCGGCCAAACCACCTGTAAAACAGTACAAATGACCCTTTTTTTCTCATTTACATAGACGTCATCTTTGCATGAAAACCAAAACGTTTTAAGCTATTAAGGCAAAAACAAGTATGCACAGTGATTTGTGATCTCATGCATAACTCATTTTACTGCAATTTACTATGTTGAAAATCAAACTTCAGCATTTCCTAAAAATAACCGAGGTGGCAAAATGATGACTCATGGTGTCTCGAGACTTTACATCTTCACTCAAATCAAACTGGACTTGACTTTGGCTCCTTGAAAAAACCACACAGGGATCAGCGCAAAACTACTGCATGTACGACTGAGAAGGACCAGTGCGACACGGTGGGGGGGGGGTGTTCTTGACCGGAGCTTCCTCTGAGTCATCATGCTACTCTGCACAGACGAGTTTGTTTGTTCAGGGTTTGCTCTGCGGACATGGCTCAGTCATTCATCAATGGAGATACGATACACCAGAAACTGCCCTCATGAAAACTAGGTATCTGAAATAAATCAAAGTTTGATGACGGAACCGCGAACATGATTCACACCGAAAGAGGAGGGAGGCCGGCAGCAGTCTTCAGAAAACATGTCGATGCATTTTTCTTACAGTAGTGTTTCTTTTAAAAGCTCTCTTTTGGGGTTTCGATTGCTGTTGCCTGGTGTGGAATCGTTGCTCAGCCTAGATGAGGCCTTCGCCGACATACTCCAAAAATCCCCCCCACCCCCACCCCCACCCCCCCACAGGGCAGCAGCGTTCACACACCTGTGCATGGACACGTATGGTTTGTTAGAGCCGGTCGAGGCGAAACGTGTCCTCTGTGGCCGGGTCGGCAAGGACCATGTCTGGGTCATTGAGCATGTGCAGGCCATCAAGCGTCAGTGGGTCGATCTTGAGATCGTCCAGAGGGAACTGGGAGTCGACATCGAAGCTGAAGTCTGAGGACAGTGAGCCTGTCAGGTCCTTGGGGAGGCTAGGGGGAGACTCTCCGCTCACTGAACAGAGACAAGACAGACAATTCAACTTCAGTTCATTTTCACTTCCAGTCTACATAAAAAAAAGTTCCAAACTCATATGAGGTCACTGTGATGTTTGAGCACTGAAATCGAATCAGTTAATCTCTGAGTCGAAATGAACATTTGTGCCAAATTTGAAAGGATTCTCTCAAGGCGTTCTTAAGGTACTTCATTGGGGTTTCTAATCAGGGCATCCTTGAGTCCGAGTGAATGTTTGTGCCAGATGTAATGAAAATCCCTATGGGTGTTCCAGATATATCATGATCACAAGAACACAAGGTCACTGTGACCTTTGACCACAAAAATAGAATCCATTCATCTTTGAGTCCAAATTTGAATAAAGTCCCTGAAGGAATTCTTGAGATATCATGTTCACAAGAATGGGACGGACGAACAACACAAACACATTTCGTCTTCGGCCACTGGGTGTCTCCAGCGTGGAGGCATGAAATAAACGGCTACTAGTTTCAGGCATTCGTAGAGAGATATTTATCTCTCTTGAGTTTTTTAAGTGAGGAAGGGAACATTATTTCACATAGATGTTTTTAACAAGATTTGAGCAAATTAAATTCTGTTTACTGAGTATACCAGTGCAATCTAATGTATTTTAACAGCCCAGTAAAGAATCACATCTTCGTTAAGCTTAAATGTTTGTGTTTTTGGTTGACAAAGTGTATGAGAAACAAAACATACAAGCACATATGAGGTAGCTTTACTGGGGCCTTTACAGCTCTACAGTTTAGATCATATAGTTCTGAGCTTTAACAAGCCACTTGCAGTAAGAGTCAAGAAGCCATGTGATGTGTCACACTTAAAGTGTTGAAGCAGCACCTGTGAGAATGATGTTGGGGATGTTGCCATGGCTACTGTAGCCCAGCTGCTGCGAGTCTTGGAGGTTGCAGTGGCCACCAGTCAAACCCATCATAAGCGCCTGGGAGTAGTTGAGGGTGGAGGTCTGGTTATACAAGCTGTCGGAGCTGATGGGGGTTTCCATCATGTTGAACTGCTCCAGCTGGTTCTCACAACAGAAAGAAGTGTCAGAGCTGCTGATCGCTCTCAAATCTGCACAACGAAATATGGACACTTATGACAGACAGTGAATGTACCTGTTGCGACAGAGCACTGGCCTGAATGGACGGGAGCTGCTGGTCGTAGAAGTCTGCGAACACGCTGCCCAGTATGGAGTTATGCTGCAACAAGAAACAGATCAAGTCTGATTATTAAGCTGCAGGTAAAAACTCATAGTGCCGGAAAAGTGATACTTTTGAGTTGATTCTATGTTTGCGAAAAGGACCCAGTGTTCTGTGTGTGTGTGTGTGTGTGATACAACATTTGTATACATATTGCAGAAGAGACAGACCGCTCTGCTCAAACATTAACACAGCTTAAATGTGCACTGACAGAGGAGGGGATGATATACACAGGAGGACGCACTACAGGAGAAACAGTTTCATTCTCAGAGGACGTTTAAGACACACACACCAAACATGTGACTGTGCACCAAGGAAGGTTTTAGTCCTCTGTTTTAATTATGAATGCAAACTAAACTATATCCTGCAGTATTTGCAGCATTATCTGTGGTACACATGTGTAGCAGACATACGCCCACTTTTGCAAGAAATTACTCATAAATATCCCATTAAGGGAGCTATATATGTATAGTAAATAAATTAATATATAGGTGAATAAATGAGAATATATGCAAGCAAATAAATGAGGGAACTGGATAAATTATGTGAATTACAACTTCTTTACATCATATGCTATCAAACCTAATGGTCACTTTATACTGGTAAATAATGTCAAAACTGACATTAGTTTTGACATATGCCTACTATATGCCTACAATGACTATAAGGGTCACAGCTCTTTCCACTTCCTCCTCCTTCTGACCTCACTGTTTTCATTAACCAGAACAGAACTGAAATAAATTCAAATGGAATAAAGTTAAAATAAAATCCTTCCGTGACTTTATTCTCCCTTCGCCCCCTCTAATTCTCTTGAAGTTTCTGATTTGGATGTCCTCATTGGAACAGCAACCAGAAATTCTCCTGTTTCATCGTGGCCTCTTAATGTATAAGTAATTGGATCATATTCCCAGCCCGTGCTCCTCCTAGTTCCAAACCAAATTATCTGTGTGTGCTGCAGATGTCCCCACAGGGCAGAGCAGGATAATAGAGCACATGAGCCAGTCAGTGGTTAAAGCCTGTGTGGATAATCTCAGGACTATACGAGTGAGACACTTCAGCTCAGGAGGGAACTGAGAAAACAGCAGGACGAACAAACACAAACGCACACAGAGTTTATCATCACTGTGACTCGCCTCAGCATTTCAAACAGACAAGTTCACACTTACAATTCAGTAGAAGCAAAGACTTATTTAACATGCTGCCTGATTCGTTTTAAACTGAATTCAAAACATTTAATGTGTAATTCAAGGTTTTATTCAGCAGTTAATGATTTACAGGACAACTGCTTTACCAGGGTTTCAAATCTCAAATGCTTGTACTGAATCTGACAGAGGTTAACAACCCTGATCCATGTTTACCTTGGGTGTGTTTAGTTTATCTTAAAGCACCACCCTGCAAGCAAGGTTCAGTTTGTCCACATCCAGCCTCATCCCCCCCTTCCCATGCTAACTCAAATCCCCACACTTGTGCTGGTACAAAACCCTGACTAAGCACAAATATCTGATTAACATACAAAAAAAAACAACAGGACTGAGAAGGAAAAACAGAGGCGATGCAACGCAAATACCACAGAAGCAGCAGAGAGGGTCAGGGACACATCTACATCACAACACATCAATGACACTGAGTGTTTATAGGGACCGGCAGTCAGATCTGGGCAAAAGAGGAACCAGTTTAGACTATTTCATGTCATGATGATCATATTATAACACTGTAAAGTGTCAGAGTGATGTATGACGCTCTGCTGTGAATTCATATGTTACAAAGTCAGTTGTTTCTTGGACTTGACAAAGTTAAACTTGATCTTTTAGCATGTCAGAGCATGAAAAGCACATCTGTAATTATTAACATTAATTAGGGTGTAAAAGTGCATTCTGGGAAACTTCCTCTTCAGATTTCCTGCTGTGACATGTTAAAATGTCAGTTTCTTATAACCAACATTTCAGTGATCTCACTCAAGTGCTTGAAATAAACGTTGTTTTTTTTTGCCCAGATCTACGAATGTTGACTCGACACAATAAAAGCAGCTGTAAGGGGGGGGGGTGTCAACAGAGTCCTACTACAGTGAAGCTTATACAGAGCGAGCCACCGACTCTTGGGTTCACACGCCCTTACTTGAGGCGAGCCTCCGGGTGAGAAGCCTTGATTGGAGACAGGGGAGGTTGGAGACTGATTGGCAGAGGATCCAACCCTACTGCGGTACTGTTGGAGGGAGGAGGCCTGATACAAGAGGATATGTTTGAGTTATTCACACTGGAGGGTTATCTTTGCTGGGGTCTGCATGCGCTAATGTGCTAATACCGGTTATCAGGGGCGGATCCGGGGGCGGGGCCAGGGGGGGTACTGGCCCAAGCTGAAATCTGATTGGCCCCTGAAGTGCCCCTGTCCTGTCAGTACTCTGTTATAAATAAATAATTCACTTACAAAATATTAAATAAAAATGACAATTTGATATTATTTTTTATCTTCTAAGCATGTTTTGAAGAACACAATGTCATTGAACAAGGAACATTCTTCAAAATATATTCAAAGATGTGTTGCTTTGCCTAAGGAATGACTAAAACACGTGCACCTTAATGAATCAGGATTTGTGCACGGATGTTGGACATATAATTGGCCCCTATTATATTTAGAAAAATCCTAGATCTGCCACTGGAATTGCCCTGTTTTAGAAACTTTTTATTTATTTTCACAAACAATGGGTGGGATTTCAAATGCAAGACACATGTGCTGTGCAGTTTCTGAAAGAGATGTGACGTTCTAGTGATTGTTGTTAGGCTGGAAATGAAAAACATCAGGAGCCCTGACTGAGGAATCATTGGTTCACTTACTGTCTTTAATGGTAACAACCCAGCATCAGCATAGTCACAGAAATTTTGAAATAATTTCAGAACGTGAAGGAGGAAAACCACTCACTTCATATCATACTGATGCATTAATCATACTGAGAAAGATCTGGGAGAAAGTGTCAAAACTACAGGGGATTAATTTGGAGGAGAAAAATATTGCCAACAATCAGAGCTGAGCGACTGAACACAGTAAAACTGGAGGATCAGAGAGAAACGACTCCACTTTCTTCTCATCTGTTCTGTCATATCCGCTCTTTTCATTGTCCTCACCCAAAAGAATCAAAGGAAGATACTTCCACAGACCAAAACAAAGACAAACCAAAAAGAGAAATCCTATTCTGATTCAAAGATCACAACCGTAACTGTGGAGAGAGAAATATCAAAGTTACTTTCACAGTAAATAACAGATAAACTATCATGTAATTCAGATTTAGAGGAGTATCAAACGAGAGTGATAATCTCTTATCACTGGAAAGTTAACAGGGGTTCAAATCACCACATTTCTAATCTCTGCATAGATAAGCTATCGCAATAGTGGTAGCATGAGATACAGACGTGATAAAGCAGTTCAAGGTTTCTCGATACAGATATAAACTACTGGAATGATCATTACTGCAGTGGACATGTTTGAAACCGAAAGAAGAAGATATTTTCCATAACCAAGCCGTACCTGTGTTTGCTCAATAGCTAAAATTGACAGGTTAGAAAACGCATCTAAAACCATTTCTGAACACAAATCAGTGCAGAACGTGAGCTAAACAACTGCAGATGAGATTTATTAATCGGGATTTATTAATTCAAAGTTCTGAGGTGCAGACCTGCCACAGCACAACTGAGGTGAAGAGAATGTAGGCCACTTCATTACTGCAGAAATCCAAAGAGTTCCCACTGCAACACAAGTAGAGCAGCGAGAGCCAAGATCTGAAGGATGTGCAGGACTGCGCACATAATAGATCTCATTGAGGTTGTGCACATTTTTTGCTTTTATTTCACGCGTAAGGTCTCGTTTCTTATTTAGAATTTTGTGCAAAGCATGAAAAGTAAAATCCTGAATGATAAAACAACAAATATTTATGTTTAAGCATGAATTTGTTTGTCCATTTTTTATGTCACAACATAGACTTTGCAGGATAAATGCAGCCCATGACAACTTCACATTGTGACATAATGTGCAGAGTGTCGACAAAGCTATAAAACTCTGACGAGGCAGTGTGTATTCAATGCGCTGGCGACACCTGAAAACACAGCCTCGCAACACACAGCCGCTTCTATCACAACACCACGTCTGATGCGGACGGACGCGCGCACCGCTCACCGTGTTCATGTCCATGGTCATGTTGCTCTGCGAGGACGTGTGGTTGTCTAACGTGGAGCAGGAGTTCACAGAGGATTGCAGCTGGACCAGACCTGTCTGCTGGAATATAAAAAGTGGGTAATAAGTAGACATAGACGATAGGTATAGTCATCAAGTGCCACTTTATAGTTTTAATACTGGTTTATCACAAATACAGTACATCACTATCTGACCAGTATGGGTTGTAACCCCTGATAACATACTTTCAATTGAATTTGTTTTCTTCTCAAGCTAACATCAGAGATGCACATCAGCTGTTAAAGTTTTTTTATAACTTCTAGTTTATGTGGAGGGAAACTAACTTGCTGGCTCTGGTGAGTCTGGGACAACAGCTGCTGGTTGAAGAAGGCATACTGGGACAGCTGCTGCTCAAGGTTCATCGCGTTGATGGCCGCCTGGGGGGAGTACAGGAACAGAAAAGAGATGAAGTTCCAATATTTCCGAATTAATTAACTGAGTCATACTTATTTAACACCTACGCAATAAAAATCAATCTTCCACCGAGATATTTAAACACCACACAACAAAATGACAATCTGAACCAATGACAATACTTTATAGTGAATCAAACCAAACACAATCAATGTTAAGCTGAGGCCAGAGAGTAGGTCTGTACCTGAGAGAGAGAGAGAGGTGGAGATGTTGGGGAGAGCGGGAGGTTCTGCTGCTGGTGGGAGTCTCCTAGGTTCAGGATGAGAGGAACCATGTTGTCCTGCCCAAGCTGCATCTCCATGGATACTGGCTGAGAGGTGTCCACGCCTACCCACCACACAAAGACAGAATGAGGAAGGAAGGAATCTTTTATCTTTAAAGCACACACAAAGTGCCAAAGTCGGAAATCACTGCATTTAATCACAGGAAGCTCTAATTGTCTGTGGTACCTTGCGTGTTAGGCAGGTTCTGTGTGCTGTTGGAGGGGCTGAACGTGGAGGCGGTGGCTGTGTCGTCCGAGTCGAGCGGGATGGGCAGCGGAGGAGGGAACTGGATGTTGGTCAAGTCAGGCAGAGAACCGCCAGTGTTGTGGGCTGCTGGTTTGAGCGTGGGGGTCAGCTGCTGGTCGGGAGATGGGAATATGCTGCAGAAAAAAGATGGATGCAGTGAACTTATCAGGGATGACGATCTTAACCTGAACAATCATCTGTTTGATGAAATAAAGAACAGAAACAGAACCCGACTGATTTATTAGTTGAGTGATAAAACTCTGTCAAGCCTGGCCTTTTAAGAAAGTGGCCTTGTGGGAATTACACATAGGAGATGTAGACGATGCAGTGTGTTGTTGGTTATGTTTATTCCCACCACCTCCATCCATGTTAGTAACCTGTTTTGTGGCCACTGTGAACAGCGAGGCACTGAGGGATTTGGCTGTGCATGTTCCCTGTAGTTTTGCAATTAAGTGCCCATTCTCTACTTCAGAATCGGTCTGGAGTGTTTACTATTACCATTAATGAGCCATGGATAAGCTAAGTGTGCTAGCGGTTTGGAGCTGCGAAGCTGGAGAGGTGACACGTCTGTATCAGTGTTTAATGTTTGTCAATATGGAAGCTTTTATTTGTCAGAATAAACAATACAGAAAAGATGTGCATTTATGTTTTAATTTTATCTAAAAAAAAAGTTCTACGTAGACGGTTGTATTTGTACTTTATTTGTGATAACAAATGTGTCAATAAACTGTGTAATATTAAGCCTAAATTACATTTATTTGTTATTAGGGTTTGATAAATAGATAAATACTTGTTTGTTACTTGATTTCCAAGACAAACAACCTCCAGAGATATTTGAGACTTCATGCATTTGGCCAGTGGTACTTCAGCTAATGCTTCTGCTCTACTCTCTTATTACTGTGGTCGCCAAATGTTCATGAAAGGGAAATGAAATGATGTATAATTACAGTCAGATCTTTTATTCATGCATGTTCTCCAGATGTGTGTAAATATGCATTCGATTTGAAGCTGCTGCTGCTGCTTGTGTGCTCTTTACCGCCATTTTATAACAGTGCAGCCAAAACATCAATTCATTATGTTAATCTCACTTTATATAAATGTGTCCTCAAAATGGGTCAGATGAGGAGAACGTTAAAATACTCACTGGATTCCAGGAACTCTGCACAGCTTGGACCTTGAAATGTTCTAAACGGAGAGAAGAATTGTAGCTATTGAGAATCGTGGCGATAAAGCTGACAGAGAAACATTAATTTGTGTGCAGACTTTTCACCTTTTTACAGTCCCACTCCTGTTTTTGGCCATCCTCATCAACCTCTAGTTTAACTGCTTCGGAGCCTGGCACAGTGAGCAGCAGAACTGCAGAGATAGAGGAAAACAAATCTCCTCAGTCTCTTGGGTCAACAGATGTCCAGCCTGTTTGAGCTTGTAATAATCACAGCCCACATGTCCTTGTTTAATGTGGTCCAACCATATTTAAAGACCATAACCGAAAAATAGGAAGCGAGGAAAGAACAATAAGTGAGACATTAGAAAGTTCCACAAAAAATATTTTTTTAACTGAGCAACCCCATAGCTGAATCATAGGTGTATATCAGCCTTGATCAGCAGGTCCTAGTTAAACTCCTGACCAGCTGGACCATTTACTGCGTTTCATTATTCTCTACAACCATTTCCTGTCTCTCCTTCAAATAAAGGCAAAAGTCCAAAAAGCACAAAATGACTGAATAACAATAATACATAACACTCACAATGTTTCCAAGGAGGTTTAAACAAAGTCAACAAAAGTTCTTCCGCAACTTCAATATCTTGCTCACGCAGCTATGAGCAGAAACCTTCATCACAACACTTGGATCCACTGCGTGTTTGCAAAAAATAATCCGGTTTACAAAAAAACAGCCTCCACCACTGCCTATTACTGATAGATGGTAAAAACACCTAAACAGTCTAAGAACTGTCACATTAGAAGTAGTAGAGCTCAGTTTATACAATACACATTAACTTGGATAATGTAACTGCATGTGTGGTATAGCAACTTATCGTAATACAGTTTTAACTTTATTATTAAATCTTTTCAGATAACACGCACCTCGTTTTGGTTGGAGCTCCTGTGATCCTCCAGTGAAAGAGAGCTGCTGGGCAGGGGTTAGTGTGCTCTGGTGCAGCGCTGAGTCAGAGTTTGTCCTGCGGCACAAGAAGTCACACAAATCAATGTGAAGTAAAATACAAGACATGTCTGTATGTGTGAAAGCAGACAAAACACATGTCGGTGAACTGCAGCGTTCTGTAGCACATAAAACACATGATGGTATAAATCTCAGTATCAACACAAATTAGCCATGATGACACATTTTTAAGGTCATGGAGAGTCTTCACTGGTTTTTGAAAAATACAGGAAAAGACATCCACACACACTTTTGACACGTCGCGCTCTTTGCAAGGATTTCATTTTTCAATCTCAGTGACCAAACTGAGCCTAAAACCAAATACAGCTGTCAATTTTCAACACAAGAATCTATAATAATCTGAATGCGATCCTGTTTTTTCTTGTTCATGATGAAAGTCATCAGCAAACAGAGCATTTTTGTCTATAACTGTAATATATGAAAGTAAATATGAAAGTCTGAAGAGGCAACGTGTTAATATTCTCAGTTAGTGTTTCGTCCTTTCAGGTGGTCTCACCTCCTCCAGTTGGTATCCAGCGGCGGTGACAGATACACTGAGCCATAGGGACAGCTGTCAATGTGAGATCTCAGGTTAAGAAAATACAGCTGCAGATAGAAAGTCTGGTTCAATGCATTGAGTCCTGTGGATTCTTTGAATATAAGAAGATTCTAGTTTGACTTAAATTCAACAACAAGCTAACACAAACCTAGTTGAGGGATTCGTAAACATCTGTGAATCTAAATGTCAGATACGAAATCCACAGACTGAGGATTTGTAATTTTTAACAAGTTGTTGACTGATGTTTTATGGAGGCTTTATTTTTCCTTATTCCTTACGAATATACAAAATATTGTGCTGACTGACGTTCTCTGGGATTAATGATGATCAGAACAACTGCTTATATTCCAATGTCAATGACAATATTTTCCATGTTTTCCTTTTAATGTGTTATAGTTTTATTCTTCTTCTATTATTATTCATCACAGTAATATCAAAGTAATTTAATTGTGAAAAATCAGAAATTATACTTGATATTTGATTTATTCTACAAAACTACATGCTTTTAAATGAGATTGAGAGCTCAGATTGCAAATAATGATATATGAGAAGAAACAGAACTTCAATAACAGAATTTAACCTCAGTCTCTAAATGAGAAACAGCATTAAAGGATATCTGGCGCCCGTGTTTGTCCACTGACAGCGGTTTTTGGTGCGGGGATGCGACGCGGTTACGGTCCCGGTAGACTCTGTCCACCAACCCGTGGTGTCGCGTCGATCTGTTCATGTCCAGCTCTGAATTCTGACCAATGAAGACAAAATCATTTCATTTAACTGATTCAATTGTAAACATTACCTGTCAGTAGTTCAAGCCACCACTTTTGTTTGAGAGTCAGTTCAGACTATATTTAAAAAATGTAATGCAAACAGACTTAAATCTTTTGTTAAAATCTGTATTTAATTTACATTTCATTTGAAGAGAAGTATTGCACTAGCTTGATGGTTTTCTGTGTCCCCAGTTACACAGACTGTCCTTGGCTCACAGAGAATGAACCTGTGTTCTGAGCTCTCACATCAAATGAGATCCTTGTGGAGCAGTGATGAAAGTTAATGCGGCTCAAGGCAAGAAGAACTACAGAGAACAGGAAAATGCCTGTGAAATTAAAAATTAAAATGAAAAGGATCTGGAAAAGGGCCAATTCTTTCCTGTTCATGTGGGTTTTCGTGAAATAATATTTACAAAGGCATCATACTGGAGCTGGTTCACAGGAAACAAAAGTATTATCCCTCACCATCCTCTGTCTGTAGAGAAATTCTACCAAGTTCCTCACCTTCTTGGAATGTGTGGAGTTGTTGGTTTTTTGTTTCAGATTCAGCTCTGTATTTCTGTCCCAAAAGAATCGTATATCTTTTACAGTAATAAAGTCTTTCAGATGACGTGACAATAAAATGCTTTATCAGCTATTTTTCCTCGTGTGCATGCCATGGCAATACACGGTAAACATTTGCCTGAGAATGGACGGCAACAGAAGCTTCAGTAGGGGCATAAAGGGCAAAGGTTTTCCACCTCCGTGCACTGCAGTTCTTGCATGGAGCTACTATTTCACGAATTCCCAGACTTTGAGTAGAACTTCAATATTCCGTGGTAATCCTAGTATAGTGTATGTATGAAAAATGATTCCCCTCTGTGTAAATTGTGGCCCCTTTATGGTGCCTGAAATCCAATATCCACTTGAGTGGAGAAGACAGCTCATGTAGGGCTGTGGTCTGATGCATTTATTCTTCCCCTTTCTACTTATTCTAAACATAAGCAGTATTCATTCCCTGGAACAGGATCTGTTGTCATAGAGCGGCCACAGGTTGAATGGATATTGTAGGATGTTATTCAAACTTAGTCACGGACAGAGAGGATATTTACTTGCATGAAACTGCTGCTGCATAACTAACCAACACAAATCAAATCTTTCCAACATTAAAGACAAATCTATTATTTTTCCATTTATACAGCACCTCAGCTGTTAAATATACTTAAATACAATTCTACAGAAAACAGAGAGGTCTTGAATCTTACCTGAAAAGACACATCAACAGTGCTGTTTCCAATCTGATTGACGTTTGGCAAAGACCCTCCGTAGTACTGCCCACGGTTCTGTCCCAGCTGCAGGTACTGAGTCTTCTGCAGCTGTAACTGGAAACACAACAACAGCAGGTGTGAGACAACATGAAATTACAACTGCATCCTCCAGTGACATGAATTAGCTACAAATGCACCACAGGCCTGAAGCAACAAGATGTAGTGTTCAATATTATTAATCATGACAGCTCAATGCAATTTCCTGCAGGGACAGTCCAAGAAATATTCTACAAAGGGGACATAATTGCATCCTTACACTGCTCCAACCCCAAACCCATTAAAGTCCTATAATTGTGTGATGTTCTATACAGCTTCCCTGAAACCGCCATATTGATCAATCAGCAAATGTCCCTCAATATTTTGTCACGTGTCAAATCGATCGTCTTTATTAACCATCGGTTTGAGACGTGACAAAATATTGAGGGACATTTGCTGAAGTATCATTAAATGAGAGAAACAACACATTAATCTAACTAAGATAGAAAAATGAAGGCAAAATATTGAAGCAGAATTTGCAGCAGTCATCGCAGCAACAGTTGCATTCAATAACACGTGAAGAGAAGTTGCACATGTGTGAATTACTAAAACTCAAACTCCCTAAAGCCTGTATGACAGTTCTTACTTTCCAAACAACATCCAGTTCCACTTCCCAATAGAAAAGCCCATAATCTGTCAATTAAATTTTCTTATCCAAGCCCACTGCTCATTGATGGCAGGGCAGGAAATCTAATAAAAACAATTACCATGCCTGCATCACTGGTGTATTTTAAATAAGCCTCAGACCTCAGAGTGTGTGTTTGTTTAAAACACATGTAAACCCGCTCTGTTGAAGGTTGTATATTGTAACATCCCCAGATCAAGAAGGAGGTCCGTGCTAATCTATTTAAACACAGTGAGACAGGTACAGAGAGAGGAGAGCTGAAGGGGAGAAGGAGTGGACAGAGGGGAACTCTAGGACAAGAGTCTAACTTTGGCCCAGATATAAGCTTCCTGTACTATTATGTCTGTTCCACCCATCCATCATCTACACCCTTTATCCTTTGAGGGTCACAGGAGGGAACCAATCCCAGCCGACATTGGGCGGGAGGAGAGGTTCACCCTGGACAGGTCCCCAGTGAGGGCCAGGGCCGACATACAGAGGCAAACAACCATCACTCACACTCTCCTATTAACCGGGGGTTTGGTTAATAGGAGTGTGTTTTGGGATTGTGGGAGGAAACAGAGAACCCAGAGAAAACCGAGATTGACACATTCAAACTCCACACAGAAGGACCAAGCTGGGATTCAAACCAGAAATGTTATTACTGTGAGTGTTAACCACTCTACCACCATGCCGCTATTTGTCATTTATAAAACTGAAGCCTCAATCAAGAGCAAACTAAATCTTTAGACGTGCATCCTAAAATACAAATGTATAACATGGTAATAAAAACATCTTACAATTACACAGTTTTATCCCTGCCGTCAAGGAGAGTATGTTTTTGTCTGTGTTTGTTTGTTAGTTAGCAGGATTACGCAGAATCTAGTGGATGGAGTTCCATGAAAATTGGTGGAAGAATGAAGTATGGGTCAGGAAAGAAATACATTTTTTTGGGTGTGGATCCAGGACTTTTTTTTTTCACTTTCTTTAACATTGTGAGATGGGACGTTTTGCAACATTTCCATTGATTTCTCAGAGTAGAATCCATGGATCTTGATTTAAAAAAATCAGGCGTGTTTTGGGTAATAGTATTTATGAGTGCGTGCAATTTGGTGCAGATCCAAATACAAATCTAGATCTAGTGAATTGTTTTGGCAAAGGTTTGCTCTCTCTGAGTCCCATTCTAATTTGTCATTGTGGTCTTAGCATTGACTAAAGCTTCCTAAAAAGGCCTGTTTCACGGCAGACATTTTGACCTGCAGGAAAGGCAGACATGGAACTAATATTATTAATGAATGCTCCATTCTGTTCACGTGTCCCAAATAAGTCATGGCGGTGAGCCAGCATGCACAGAGGCTTTTACAACTGGGACATACCAAAATATCTTCTGGAACCAAATACGCTGTGAAGAGTTGTTGCCATTGGACGGATTAACTTTGCAGTTTTTTTTAAAAGCTGCAGCAGCTCGATATCACTGCAGCAGCAGAGATATAAACAGATTCCACACATGCACATTTCTCTTCCACTCAGACAGTTAAGAATATTCAGTTATTGCTGTGTAGTAATAATAGTTATTGCAGTACAGTTTTAATAGTTATTGCACTATAGTTATAATAGTTATGCAGCATAGTTATAACAGTTATTGCAGTATTGTTATGATAGTTATTGCAGTAGTTATTGTTATTGTAGTACTGTATAATGATATAACTCATTGCAGCATAGTTTTAATAGCTGTGGAGTATACAGTATAGTTATTATAGTTATTGCAGTAATGTTGCACTATTGTTATGACAGTTATTGCAGTAGTTATAACTTTATAATTAGATAACTCATTGCAGTATAGTTGTAATAGTTATTGCAGTATAGCTATAATAGCTGTTGCAGTATAGCTATAATATGTATTGCAGTATAGTTATTGCAGTACAGTTATTTTATTTATTGCAGTATAGCTATAATAGTTATTGCAGTATAGTTATAATGGTGATTGCAGTATAGTTATAATAATTTTGCAGTATAGGTCCACAGAGCGTGTGTCCATCATGTCCCTCCTGAGCCCAGCTGCCTCCATAGGATTTAGTTTGGAGGCCTGTGCTGTATGTGGCTTAAAATCCACATAATCTGTTGGCTTCATCTTTATGTCACTGATGCTGCGGTGCACTCAGACCTGTCAGACAACTTTACAGAGCCACTGCCCACCACCACCACCACACACACAGGCCTGGAGACGATGTGACATACCATAATAATAAAGCAACATTAGAGTGATGCGTGTGTGTGCGTGTGCGTGTGCGTGTGCGTGTGTGCGTGTCTCTCAGTGGGTGATGTCCGCCTTCTCCTCTCTGAGCACGAGACCAGGCTGCAGTTGGTCGCGCGCTGTCAAATCCGCGTGCACGCCCCTTCGCTTTCATGCGTGGGGCAAGAAAAATGTAAGAACTTTTTTCAGACGGAGGTTCGGGTCGTCCATGTTTACATCGATGTCACTGCGGGTGTGTGTGCGCGCGCGCGTGTGTGTGTGCGTGTTAAAGGCGGCGGGAAGCGTCGTTTGTTATTGTTTACCTCCTCTGCTCCGACTGCGTGGAGCCGCGACACTGACGCATATTTGACAGTTCGCTGAAAACACTGGGAGAAAAGGGGGGGGGGGATACACACACACACACACACACACGAAGCGGTGTCGTTACCCTCGCCGCCCGCGTGATGCTCAGGTCCTTCATCACTTCTTCGAACGCCGCCGTCTCCTCCGCCTGCTTCTGGTTGTGTAACGCGATTTTCTCGCTGAATTTCCGCGGATTGTTCGAAGTCGCCATGTTTCGCTCTCCTGCTCCGTTTTGCCTTCACTGGTCAGCGTCAAGCTACCGGAGGTTCCAGACACACCACTTCCGGTTAGAGCACAGAGCAAGAGGAGGGAAGTTAACAGTTAAAGTTGTACATCATCTTTTTGACCGCCAGGGAAATAAAGTCTAAAAGGCCGAAAAAAATGACATTGGCTCAGTATAAATAAATAGACAAAAATCGGATAAATAAATAACAAATATATATATCAATAAATATACGGAAATTACGATAGAATATTAGGGGCAATTATAGGGGGAAACAACTCAGATTTCCTGAACTTTACCAGAAAAATGTTATGATTTTACAAGAATAAAGTTGAAATATTGTGACAATAAGTTGTAATTTGACCAGAACAAAATCTTGCACAAGAATATAGTTGTAACATAAAAAAATTAAGTGGTAGTATAACAAGAATAAAGCTGTAAAATAACAAGAATAAAGTCGTAGTATAACAAGAATAAACTCTTAATATATTATACTATAATACTAATATGATCCAACATGGGAAGCCACTGACATCTGCTGGAGCATCCCCTCAAGGCCTCAGAAGTCTTGGATAACAATTTATAACAACAACATTAATACAAATTAGAGTAAAACTAGGCTAATTTTTTATTTATAATTTTATAATACATTAACCAAAAAACCCACTAAGTGTCAAAGCAGTGACAAAAGCCTTATACAAGGTATCACAGACACTACTACTGGTCTTTAAATTGCTTATTTCATCTATATAATAATCACTGCGTTTAATCAGTTGTCTGTTGATTTGTCAACAAATTTAACAACTGGACTCATTTCCAGTGGCTTTACTCCTGCTTGTCAAACTAAACTACTGCAGCTGGGACAGCTGTAAGCTTTTATTTTGAAATTGTCATTGTTTTGTTTCCGGTGTGTTTTGTGTTGTCTATGTCTAACTTGACGCAGCCTCATCAGTGAGGCTTTGCGTGCTCACGTCGCTGCACGGGGGTGTTGAGGAGGCGCACAGCACATCTGTAAAATTATTATTATTATTATGATTATTATTATTATTGTTGTTGTTGCTGCTGCTGCTGCTGCTGCTGTTATTATTTCACATGAGACTTTTTAGGCCTTGAGCTGATGCTCCACATCATGATAATCAGTAGCTTTACACATGGATCATATCAGTATAGTTTTTTTACAGGAGGATGAGCTTGAATTCACTTCACTGGCCTTTTTATCTGTGGCCTTTTTATCTCATCCTCCTGGTGTGACTTGGCCTAAATGTTCATGACAGGAAATCTGGGTCTGCGCCTCCCTCCTCCCGGCCTGTGGATGTGCACCCCTGCTGACTGAGGATAAACACAGTCACAACACTGTCTCCCCCTGCTTTCCGGCTGAACGCACACACAAGGTGAATGGACCGCACTCCCCTCCCAGAGATTTACTCATGTGGAGACGGATCAGCTCTTTAGCTGAGAGAGGAGGAGGAGGAGGAGGAGGTGGCATTTCCATCACGTTAAAATGTGAAGCCCTCTCCTCCGGTGCATTATGTGATAAATGCATCACAATTAAGAGGAAAGGATCCTCTGCGTGTCCACTCTTGTTTCTTGACTGCAGTGGGAGTTTTCCTTTTCACACTCGCTGCAGCAGAAGCAGCAGCCAAGAGAGCAGCTGCATGCACAACCCCAAGAGGCCTGTGAGTTTTTATTTACAACAACTGCATATTGTGCACACATTGAGATTCCTACTAAACAAAACACCCACTGCCACACCTACATTTAATGTTTCTTATTATTGCTTTCACAGGCACTCAAGGCCCAGTGGAGCTGTTTTACCTGCCTGTCAGGAAGGTGTAATTTGGTTGTCACGTAACCATGGTGACACAGAAGAAGAAGAGGCAACTCCAGGGCAGGTGGAGAGAGGGATTATTCTGTTATTGCTTAACAAGCCTCAGGAGAGATGGGGGGATGGTGTTGGGGTCTTTGAGGTTGGTTCTGTTACAGTGAGTCAAAGCACATGTTGTGATGCATGGTTTCTGTATCCGGCTGTGGTTTTGTCACAGGATATTATTAGTGTTTATCTCATGCAAACACCCTGCAGAAACATTACCGGTAAAACAAGTAGCAGCAACTTTCCCTTCACTGCAGCAGTCAGACTTGAAACTCTGAATGTCTCCTCTGTGTTTTTGCACCACAAACCGTAGTCACTGTGGTGTACCGCAATATCATTTGTGTCACACAGTGAATGGAGTGGATGCATGTGGCTGCTCTATTGGAACCAATAATAAAGTCATTTCCGCATAGATGGAAGTTGCTTTAGTTTGACTTATCTTTTCTTTATTCAACAAAAATCGGTATATTTGCTCTTCTCTTGAACATTGCAGCACTTTTGTCTCTCCAACAACAGTGGATTTTGTTCTCTGTGCCAAATCATAACATTAAGAAAAACTCCACTACCCATCCATTCTACTATAGCCTCACCTTTGAGGCGGGGAGCTGCAGAAGCCATTCCCAGCCTACAGTGAGAGGCGGGGTACACCCTGCACAGGTTACCGAGACAAACAACCATTGACATTCACACAATTTAGAGTCACCATTTAACCTAACCCCAGTGTTCATGTCTTTGGAGACACAGGGAGACACATGCAAACTGGCCACAGAAAGACCCTGGGAACCTTCCTGCTGTGAGGCGACTAACCACCACACCGCCATGCCGCCAAAAAAGTCTACAAATAAACCATAGACATATAATATGAACAATATATTCATTCCATTCTGATTAAATAAAGAAAAGACCATACTCTAGGTACATGAATACCCAAAGAAATCATGTTATGCTTATTCATATTGTGCAACATCCTCATAATATCTATCTGTGGGTTTTAGAAGAAGTACATACTTCATTGGAAATACAGAAAAACTAGTTTTAACTGCAGTTCACGTGGAACCCTTCTCCACTTGGGCCTTCAAAGTTCTCGCAGCTCGTTTGTGAGTTGAGTAAAAACATCCCCGAACAGATAAAAATAGAAAGTAATAACCTAATGTTTTTGTTGTAGTGGGTGGGAATGATAATAATCTGTCTGATCTAAAGCCAGGACAATGCGATTTGTCACTTTGTTAGCACGGACACTGATTCTCCTTCAGTGGAGATCTCCTCGCGCTCGCCGCTGGATTCAGTGGCTGAGAGAGGTGATGCATCTTAAACTTGAGGAACTTAGATTTATGGTACCTGGATCTCCTAATGACCTTAACTGCCCATTTTGTATGTTTTTTTTCCCTGTTGGTTTTCTTTTGTGTTGTGTTGCTGTTGTTCTTTGTGAAAGAAAATCAATAAAATTATGTTTAAAAAAGTCGTAAAAAAATAAAAAATTTAACAGCAACATATTAATATGTAAAACCTTCAGGGATCAGCTGGCATCTGTACAGGATGAAACGCCTACATGTGTATAAACCTACATGTGAACAGTGTGAGATGCAGACACCTTTACATGCGTGAGCTCTGTTATCCAGCAGTAACAAAGTGTTCAAATAGTGATGGTTCAAATCGCTGGTACAACCACATCAGCTGGGATGTACAGTGTAACATTAATGTAACATAGCGGCCGGGTGTACTCTGCATATGGGAAGTGAAACTGACTGCAGGGGGAGGTAAAGGTCCGGTTAAACTTTTTTGTCAATTGTACACTTTTCAACCAGAGAAATTAAGAAATACTACTTTATTTGAACTTCTCTTTTCTTCAGAATCAATTATTTCATCATAACCAATTTTCCAACATTTAAATTTGTTGCTAATTTTGTGCTCAGGTTGGAAATTTGTCAGTTGAGTATTAAAGGTTTATACAACAGCATAAATTTGAGTCTATTTTCAGAAGGAGCATCTACAGGAAATCTTTCTGTTTTCAGCTCTTTCATTTCCCTCCTGCATTACTTCAATAAAGGGGAACTTCGCAAGAGTGAGTTGCCGAAGAGAAACTGCACGACTTCACTCTGAGCTCAGACCTTGACCCACAACGTCCCAGTCTGGTTCGGTAAGTTTTTTCAGTGAGCCACACTTCTTTGTTTGACTTGGCTTACATTGTTGTTTTTGATGGCATTTCCTGGAATGTATTGAGATTGTACTATTACGTCTTTAGATTAAATACATTTCAAAAAGTTTTTCTATTCACATGTAATTATGGCCGAATCATGATATTATTTTACAATGTGGAGGCCTTACTTTATATAAGAACATATATTTATGTCTATTTTTAAACTTTTGGATGAATAATCATGGAATGTAAAATGTAACAAATAAAAGCATACAGTAATTTGAGGAACAGTATGTTTACACGTATACATTTTCATATTTGCAGATAATGTTCATCAATAGCACCCTTGAGCCTTGGGTTACTCAAAATGCAGAGGACCAGTCAAGGCAAATCAGCTCCTCCATAGGTCTGGGTGTGGGGCTGACGCTGTTGGTTCTCACTGCGATTTCCGCCGGTGCGATCGTGTACAAGTTCAAGAGTAAACTCAGGAATTTGGTGCAATCTGGACAAAGAAGAGGAAGAAGCAACCAGAAGAAGACGGACTACCCAGAGACGACCCAAGCTGACTCCCACTACACTGATCTGATCAGAGAACAGCCAACGGCACACAACCCTATCTATGAAAACTACAAGAGGCCTGCAGCACGGCAGAGCAGGTAGGCTGGAGTTTCATTTCACTTTTGTAACAGATTCAGGACTTTTTAGACAAAGTACAGAGGAAATGCTGAGTCTGAAGTGTCACTTTTAAAAAAAACAAACAGAGAATAAGCAGAAACAGATGGGGAAACAGTGTGCGTGGTGTAAATATCCCCTTTTTGCACAACCCCTGTTGTAATACATGCACACAGTTTGGCATCTGACATCTGCAGGTGATTTCTTCTGTTGTTCTCGTGCCATTCAAAGTCGATTAATCAAATGTGCCAGCTTATGACTCAGTGCCAGAGTTTTTCTTCTGAGCAAGAATAGAAACTAGGGGAAAGTAACTCACACATGTATTTGGCTTGATGTCGTAATTGTTTTTTTTACATCAGAAACGTGTTTCTTGATTGGAACATTATCAGCTACACATATTGTTCCTCCGCAGGTCGCCTGGGGAACTTGAAGAGGATTTGTATTTGCAATGTGATTCACCGGATAATGCAATATACGGCAACGACCCCAAGTGCAACCTCGTCATCTGTGACACGTCCCAAGAAGAGGACGTGTACATTATGCCAGATTCATGAGGAGTAAAATGTCTCAAATTTTTTATATTTCAATTTATTCTGAATATGAACCATTTTTACAGGCTCAGAAGCTCAAATTGTATATTGTTACAAGTACAAAATATACTGCTTCTTAATACAGCTTACATATAGATATATATATATATATAAAAAACTGTGTACTCTGGATATTAAATACAAGTTGACACCCACAGGCCACATATTTTATACATACTATATGTTTTATTAATGAGCATCATCTGTAAAGTTGGAATCATGTGGAGAAGCTGCTGAAGGCTACATGTTCTGGTTACCATAGACTATGTGATTTAAGGGAAAAACATTTTATCATGAGTGTTATGAGGCACTGCCATTGTATTTTATTGTTTTTACACGTCTCCTACTACTTCTTGACACGATTCCAATTATGGCCGTATTGAACACAGTGTACAAGTGAACACACTTTGACGGTAAGCCAGGGTCATCAATTCACTGATTAGAGCTGCTTGTTTTAGGGCTTCCTCTTAATACGCCTGGGAATTACTGATGACCCATGAGAAGTTTATTCACACTTGGCTGATAAAGTCATGCATCGGTTGTCCTTTTACTTTTCTATCAGCCGGCCTGCGGCTGGATCTTTACTCGATTTTCATTCTCCACGTATACTTGACAAAAATCTGAAAGGTTCAAATACACATTTTCATAATAATTTTATATATATGAATTTGCAATAAATAAAATATCAATAACTGAAATATGTGACATATTTATGCACATGCCCAGTAGATGGGTATAGTATTCATTAAGTTTAATAGAATACTGATAGGTCTAAAGCTGCCACTTATAAATCATATTTATGTGATGAATGAACCTTTGTCTTTTGGAACATTTTGAATATTTAACTGTCTGTCACAATTAAAAGTTAACAACAGCCACATCACTGACAGAGGTCACAGGGATTTCATGAGTTCATTCTTTTTTAAATGTGTTAAAATACAAATAATAATAATATGAGTAAAAGTTGTTTGTCATGTGGGAGGTTTCATTCCTCTGATTCAGCCCAAATTATTTTCACTTATTCATATTCAGCCCATGTTCATGAGGACGACTCAAAAAGAACATAATATTAAGCAAACTCTACAACTGCATTTGAATTTGAGCTCAATTCATTAGCCAATAGCCACAGTTTCTGGGGCAAAAATAGAATTTACTAATAAATATCCATTGGATACCAGACCTGCAGACAAGGTGTACACTGCAAAAAATAAATCTGTTCATCTGTGTCTTTTACACACAAACATCAAGTATTGCAACAAAAAAATAATTGCAAAGGTCAGCAGCACACTAAGTGTTTTGTGGTGTTTCTGGAGAAGACGTACAGAGAGGATGTGAAAATCTTTCTGACCATGTTGCAGAACTGAACTGTTTTCAAACCAGTTCTGGGAAGAGGAGTTGCAGAATAATAATATGAGAGATTTGTTCATCTCTGGACAGACAGTGACTGGAGTTGGGCAGGGTCCACCATGATTTCTTCACTTTCATTTTGATTTCCTGTTATTCTGACTTGAATCTCAACAATAGCTCCGCAGGTGCAGCTGCGTGAGGATTAAAACCAGGAGAAAGCCAAATAGCGGAGGCCAGGGAGTTCATGCTGTCTATTACGCACAGAAGGGTTTGATAAATCCTGTCCCTAATTCTTTTATTCTTGTATACTTTGGGTGGTACTGAAACTGCAGACCTTTCAGAGTCTAAGATTGAAGACCTTTCCATCCACCCACCGTTGTGTAATGACTGAGGATGTCATCCTTGAAACAAAGGAAACAACAGAACAAAAACAAAGAAATGAATGAGCAGTTACTGGGCACAGGTCTACATTTACCATAAGAATAGTTTAATTACGGTAAGCGGTTGTGTCTCCAGCTCCGATTAATCACCTTTTTATTCATCTGCCTATTTATTTAGTCGTCACTCGATGTGCCCCACCCCTGAATACACCGACTTTATTAATTGAGAAACAACATATGCTCACATCGAAGTGACCTTTACACATTCAAAGATAACGACTATAAAGGAATCATTAGGGGTGGTGGTGTCACGTCTTGGAATAACTCAACTATAAATACTGCTGAGGAACTTGCTACTGGTTTCAGGTCACGTTCATCACGGTGCTCAGTTTATAACTGCTGTTACTGCACTCAGGCGTCTTTTCAGTCCTCTTCTGTGAGTGTCTCTAGCCGGAAACCATTTCTTACTTGTCCTGGCGATCACACTTATCTTAAGATATCTCACCTTCTTATTTGTTCTTTTTCAAGTAACTTATCTCAACAGGCAAACATTACAGACACAAGCTCTGATAATCTGCAATGAAAATTGATTTCATTGATATGTAATCTGACGACTCTCAAGTTTACACGGCAGACAGCTTTTTCCCTACATTCCCTCTCAAATCAACCTCATAACTAGAATGGCACTCAGTAGAGCACATACCTCCGCCAAGGCCCAACAATCCCCTTAAATTCAAACAAGCTGCACCACATTTCACACATTAATAGATATCAGTCCCCTAAAAGGCCTGATTTTCTTTTATTTAGACCTATCATGCAAAGAAAGGTAAAAAATTCCTATACCTTTTGATTCCGATCCTCAGCAAAATTTAAAGTTTCTTCCCCGACACATACTTTATCCTTCTACCAAGTTTTATTAATTATGTTAGTTTTGTCCCTTCGCTTGCTGCAATGTAAAAAGTTATTCTTCTGCTTACTTACATTAAATCAGTGCTCTTTACTTATTTCTCACTATCCAGTTGATTCAACTCATGTAATGTAAGTCATTCACTTATTTGACCTAAAAGAAGAATGAAACCAAATCTACTAATGTAAACTGGACTTGTGTTCCTGGAGATAAAGGTGTGCAGTAGAGCAGTACGGGAACCATCCAACGTTTGTATTGCAGCGTGTTGGGGGGAGATGGGCCCAGCGCCCCACCATGCTCTGAGACAATGTTGGAGACATGAGTGAAGTTGTGTTCCAAGACCTTATAGATTTGACTTGGCTTTTTGCCGGTGAGTTCTTTTCATTATGACAGTTGAGGCTGCTGTCGTAAAAGATGCATTTTGGCACCATGAGTGAAGCTATGTGTACGGTTAATAACACCTCAGAATAGGTATGACTTTAACTTTGGGGGGATATCCACCAACTTCCTATAGCAACTAGCATAATAGAGCATATCAATGGATTAATTATACACTGATAACCCTCGTCTATGTTCCAATAAAGGATCTTGTTGTTATTGGCACTGTTGAAAGTTGTGCTTGATCTTTTACAGTGAAGAGATCTGGGTTTAATTTAAAGGTCACGTTGAAGGTGAAAAATGGTATGATTGTATAATTTAACTTGTCATATTGTTATTAAATAAAATTGTGTCAATTGCCTTGAATCAGTGTCAATAAAAAATTATAATTATGTGAACCCATCATCCTTTGTTGTTGTAACTCATCTGAAGCAATCAATTTCTTACTGGGTTAAGATAACTATTCAGTTTAATCAGACCAACTTGTTTTACTTTAACTGCTACAATTTTAAAAGAACAAGTTCCTTTCACTTGACATTCTTAAGTTGGAAATACTTAACAAAATTAAGTAAATACTTAAACTAAGTTTTGAATGGAATATATATTTAACCTAATTTAAAACTATTTTTGTACTTTCTCAAGGCCATCGTGTTCTTGATTTTTTTTAAAGTAAGATCAACTTGTCAGATTTTACAGTGCGGTTAAGAGCACAGTGAACACGACTTCAAGGCCAATGATGGGAGATAGATGTTATCATATCTTGCTGGTTTCTCCGACACACCCTGACCTTCATAATCTACAGTGGTTGAAAGTACTCCTGGAAAATAAATGACAAATCTTATAAAAGGTCACGCTCATGTGTTTATTATGAAATGTACATTCAAGGGCAGCAGTTCAGTGTGAATCAATCAGAGCATTTATTAGGACATAAAATTATTGAAATGTTGATGACAACAAAACAAGTTTTCCAAACCACATGTCTCATAAACAATACAGCACTTTAAATAAAAGCAACAATACAAATTAAATAATAAATTCTACTTGTAACATTACACAACAAAGGGACACAAATAGGACCATAAATAGAACTTAAAATAAATAACTATATGGTTTAAGGCAAAGATATGAATCAACAGATCGACAATGCAAAACAGAACAGTGGCTTTGTGCATCAGTAACATCTTTTTTTAATTAAAAGTGGATGACCGCAATTTTAATTCAGTTAACCAATGACGATATGTGATAAAATGTTAATTTAAGAACACAGTCAGTTTTGTTTTCACCGTGTAACATATTTTTTCCCAGTGGAAATGATCCCCCCAAAGATTACAGTAAGTAACCTGTCTGTGGCATCCCCCCCCCTCAGGCACAGTGACATTTACTGACAATAAAGTCGTTGAAAGGTGTCAGCTTTAACTTTCCCCTACTGTCATAGTGCATGAGGACCATGGGCTCGTAGGCCGCCGGCACGCAGCAGGGGTGAGGCATCTCTCCTTTGGTAATCTGGTGCAGCCGGGACTTCACCTGCGTGTGCATGCTGGCCGGCTTGTAGTTGTGGGGGCAGGCGCCGTCGCAGAAATGCATCGTGTATTCGGCTGGGGCCACCACCCAGTCCGTCCAGCCGATGTCTTTGAAGGACACGATGACTGACTTACGGCAGCACCATCCTCGTTCGTCACAGTCGTCCTCCTTGTTGGAGCGTCTCGTCCTCTGAGCCGGTTTGGGCTGCACGAGGCCTAATTCCAGAGAAATGGTTGGGTTTGTCTTCAGGGCATCTCTGCCGACCACAACCATCCCTACATCCACAACCAGCACTTGACCACCGTCACTTATCACCCACTTCTCCACCTCGGGGCTGAGGTCCAACAGCACATCTTGACAGGTTGAGACGTTGACGTGGTCTGTGTGAGACCAAGCAGCAGAGTTCATCGGCTTCATTCCGTTGACTCGAACTTTAAACTCTTGTCTCGCCTCAGGCTTAACTGACGTGGGTTTATTTAAGATCTGCCTGGAAATCTTCAGCTCTGCCCGAGCCAGAGTCACCCCAGTCTGGATGTGGGGGGGTTTATGGAAAACAGCTCTGAACCACTGCATGTGTCGAACTGACTGTGGGTGTTCTCGTCTCCAAGGTACTTTTACTGGATCCACTAAAACACACACACACACACACATTAGAAACCAAGTAGTAATGATTTCATAAAGTACATTCATGAGACAATATAGCAATAAACAAAAGGGGAAAAAGGTGAATGAAAATGTGTTCAAAGAGCATCATGTGAAAGGTGTGCCTGTCACGCTGACGCTTTCTAAAAGCTTATAGGAATGTGTCTGCTTTGTTTACACGGCTGTTCCACGGTTCCAGATTCTCTTTCCAACCACTCAAATATGTTTAAAGTCTAAAGGTAAATTCCAGGTCTGACATCTTTACGTGGAGCATGAGCTACAAGGACAGGAGCTATTTAGAGTCTTCACAACAAAATGGCTTTTGTCCGCAGAGGTTTAACTTGTGCAAGAATTCCTCATCTTGTCATGAAACATTCCTTCCTCCTCCCACACAGAGTGATTAAATTGTCTTTTCACATCAGCCGGTCGAGTGTGACAGTGGTTAAATCAGCACTATAAGTGTTTCCAGAGATATCTCACCTGTGGCTGGAAAAAGTACCGTGGAAACTGTTGATTGCCAGGTTTCGCTCATCGGTCGGCTGGAATTCCCTCTCATCTCCCTCAGCTTTTCTCTGTAGAGCTGAAACATCTCCCTCAGCTCCGGCCCTGAGGCCTTTTGGGTCGCCCTGGGCTCCCTGTCCATACCCAACGAGCTGAGGATTCCCGTCTTCACCGCCTCCAAGAGCAGGGCCCTTTGGCTGTCTGTCCTGTCCATGTCAGGTGCGCCCTTGCGGGCCACGTGAGGCCGGCTCTCCCCTGGGCTAGAGAGGGAGAGGAGGAGCAGCAGCAGCGTGCAGGAGAGTCGATGGAGTGCGCATGGTCTGAGCATGGTGAGCCAGGCGGGTAGATTTGGTTTGAGAGTGCTGCAGCTCAGTGGATGGGGTTTGTCCATGTGATGTATGAAAATTCTTGACATGCTTTTATTTATAGAGCTTGCGTGTTGCCACACCCCTGGTCTGTCAGGTGAGTCAGGTGAGCCTGTGATGGGCTCAGCCAGGGCCATATGTCAGTATGTGGCAACATGTTGCTGCATTGTTGCATGAAACCTATGGAAATAGAAATCTGTGACAGGTTTTTTTTTTTCTTTTTAATTTGAAGTATGACACATTGGGAAGTGAAAGGACAGTGACATGAAATAAAGGGATTTCCGGATGAGATTTAGTTACGTCACAAGTACACGGTGTGCACATCAGCCCGCTAGGTCGCCAGGATTGTCCAGTAATGCGTCACTTAATCAAATAAATGACCATATGTCTTACAGTAACCAATTGTAAGGAAAGGTACAATGGGCAATTACATTAGCTCCTTCCAGGGTTATTAATGATAATGTGATAGTGTATTGATCCCTATGAGCCTGTGACTCTGTTCCTTTGTAATTCTGCTCTGTACGGTCAGAGGTCAGGATCAGCAGCAGACCAAAGAGGTTCATTTCCCAGCATGCATGTTGCTCAAACCTGGGAAGCCCAATCTCGAGAAACAGTCACCCAAGTAAATAAAAGATAAAAAAAAGTCAAAAAAAAAGATGGAGAGAGGTCATTTTGTGTTTAGACCAACCCAAACGAGGAAACGCCTCAAGGTTAAAAACAGATTCACAAACAAAGAAGTAAAAAAAAAAAAGGCTGTCAGAGTTATCCGAGACTCACATCATCACAGGAGCTTGTCAATGATCAAAGCAGAGCTGAGTAAAGAAGCTGTATTAACATAGACTGAAACCATATCTGATCTCAGCCCTCATGACCTCCTGTGTGGATAAAAGAGCAGCATTCCTGCTCCGTCAGTAGTTAATTGTTGCCTCAGACCAAAGAGCAAAACACAGGCTACATCTGCGTCTGCACCGTCGAGCGTTGCCAAACAGTTATCAGCCTATTATGTGAAAATCCTCACTTGTATCAGTAAATAGGATCAGTACACTGCTTGATTACAAAGTTGTTTCCCCACACCATTACGTGGCCGTCTGTGTCACTGACCCTATTCTTTCATCTCGAGGACATTCCCGCTTGCAGCAGTCGCTTGCTGATAAACATGGATGGAAAAAAAGCTTGAAAATTACTATCACTATATTCTGCATCTGATTAACAGGACAGTAAAAGTGCTGCGTGATAAGAGGGTTATTAAAAGTACAATCAAATACTTATATGCACATTATGATCTAATAAAATGATAAAACAATACAAATGACAGCAACACAAACACAAGATTAACAGTGTGTATGCTGGTTAAATTTCAACAGCAAGTCGTATTAAATGTCATGATTCAAAGCTGATGACATAAATTGAAAAGGTTTCAGGAAAATAAAAAATAAAATACTGCTGCAAAAAATTACATCTTTAAAATCATGAGATGTGATTCATTTTACCACTCTAACAAATGTCAAAATTCAAACAATCTGTGAAGGTAATATTATTTTCTGTCTCCTCATCCATTCAACCTGTGAAAAAGGCAAATTTTGAGACTAAATAATCTCCATATAAATACCATGAAAGGCTTCACGAGTTGCCATTGCCAAAAAGGGATGGACAGGAACCAGTTATGCATCTTTTTTATCAACATAAGACAATATGGCATTATATATATATCAATATATTATAATGATACATAGAGCATATTCTTTTAAATGAATTGAAGCTCCTCTGACAGTGCGGAGCGTGTGAGTTTCTGAGCAGTGAGTCACTGAGGTGATGAAACAGTCATGTGCTCTGCCATCAAGCCTACCTTGCAAGTTGAAAGTGTGTGAAAGGTGTAAAGTGACTCATGCAGACTGGCACTCTCGTTACCTTCCGTTTCTTCATGTCACTTTCTTTCACCGCACTTATCTCCCAAAATTCACTTTTTCCATTGATTCCTGTATGTCTTTATGTCTGGTCTGCGCTTTAGACTGTTTTTCCGTCTATTTTATTTAATTTGATGCCCATCTTGACCAGGACTCCATGGTAGAACAGCTATTATCTCTAAATTGGACCTTTCTGGTTAAATTAACAATAGAAAAGTAGCAAAATGTGAGAGAATGAAAATGCAGAAGTGTAACTGAAACAGTAATTTCGCCACCCTGGTCACAGACAGAGATGTTCTGAGCTCAAAATCAGGCTAAGAAAAGATAAAAGCACTTAAACTATTCACAAATGTCCTCATTCTATTCTAGCATTTTTCTATCAGTTCGTGGCACTTTAAAAAAAATTGTATACACTATTAGTAAAGAGGATGTTTGTAAAAACAAAGATTTTGATCAGATTAATATTTGGTGTGACCACCAGTTCTCTGAGTCACACATGTGCACAATCGTTAAAGGGACCTGCTGCAGGTACTAGGTGGTTTTAAACATCTTGAAGAAGTCCCCACAGTTCCTCTGCTTCTGTCTCTTCATGTGTCGCAGACTGTGGGAGTCCAACCATCTCCTTGTTCTTACTTATCTCCAAAGATAATCTTTTTATAACTCTGGCTGTTTGGGGTGATGCTGTGGAATGAATTTGGAATTGATCAGACACCTCCCTGTTGGCATTGATGCTTAAAACACATTGCTGTAGGATAAACTGCTCGTGGTAAATGTTCATATAAACAGGTAGATAAACCAGTGTTTTGAGTCTTTACGTGTCACTGCCATTCTTACCCGACTTGACCCATCTTTCATTTATTCATCCATTATTTACTCTTTTGTCCTTCCCTTTAGGTCTCATCACACTGGGACCTCTCCCAGGATGAACTTGGCAGATCAGAGAAGAACCAGTGATACAAGCCTGACATACAGAACATATAGCTGCATTCTGCCCCCTTGTGGCCCTAAAGCTACAGTACAGAATTGAATTAAGTGGCCTCAGATTGATGTGGAGTCAGAGGGAGAGTGTACATCTTCACCTTAACACATTAACACGAACCTCATGTTGGAGTCAAGACAAAGATGTCTCTGGGCAGAATACAAGAGGAAATCCACTGTTTTCCAAAAGCTGAACAATAGGCCAAATAAGTGTGTGTGTGTGTGCAAAAAGAAAAAGAGAGATTGTCCACAAGAATACATTTTCTTTCTTTCTTTTTTCATTTATTCAGGCTGCTCCAGTGGAAAATGACCAGGTCTGTGATTTAAACTTGTTGACTAACCACTCCAAACTTTCAGGATCAGCAACCAGCAGTAATAACCCTGAGGTTTCATTTATGTTGTTAGTTTCCTCATATCAGATTTCTTTTTTTTTATATAATTCAAATATCTGAGTGGCAGGGCTGTCAGAAAACTGTGTGTGGTTAATTTAACCTGTCCGTGTTCTAATGGCATCAAACAGATAAGTGAGGTTAAGATGTGAGACGCAGAGTCAGAGTGAAACACAAATGAGGGGGGGGGGAGCTGACTTTCATACCTGATTGGTTCCACTAATGACCTATGCTGGATCACATGGGGAGCGTGATAAAAGGACAAACAGTGACTTCACAGTCTGAGCCTTCTTTGAAACTACCATCATTATCATCATCAGTCTGCTGCACAGCAATAATACAGATATTTGTTCACACAGAAGATTAGTTTTGTCCCAGTTTGTGGTGGTGTTCAACTCGGGGTCATACAGATACACAAACAGGGGACACATCACACAGAAAATAATACAATACAACTTTATTAATCCAAAAGGCAATCTGGTTCAGGGCAATCACAAGAGGACTTAGAACCAAGATACAGACATTCCACTGAAACAATAAGACAATAAAACATCTGTTCAGTTGCATCGAGCTAAAAGTGCAATTTCTTTAAAAATACTAAAGGTTGTAAAAACTAACTAGATAATTTACACAGAAGGACTCAGTCGTCTCCCCCTGTCATCTGGACGGTGAAAGCTGATTGTAGTGTTATTAAATGGGTTATAGTTCTGGTAATCTGGTAGAAGAGAGAGAAGACAAACACTGATGTTTGTGTAAAAAGCAGAATATATTAAGATTTGGAGACACAGGTGTTTGATCATCTCTGTGGTAGATTCCTGACATTCCCGAGGGGCTCTTTGTTGCCACAAGCACAAAGATGTGAAATCAAGTATTTGCTAACTAACGCTTCCCTGTGTATTTTATCTTTTTAAATTGGCCACTTTTTTAAAACTTGAATTTAAGGAGACTTTCTATTTATTACATTGAT
Source organism: Hippoglossus stenolepis (assembly GCF_022539355.2). Lineage (NCBI taxonomy): Eukaryota > Metazoa > Chordata > Actinopteri > Pleuronectiformes > Pleuronectidae > Hippoglossus > Hippoglossus stenolepis. The sequence goes on from NC_061493.1 coordinate 10,088,994, forward strand.
TTTCTCATCCTTTAAAGTACTTGATTTCCAGCTCGTCGTTTTAAACTGTCTTTAAAAAACCGTGAACTTCAAGGGGAAACAAGGGAGGATTCACATCCCTCTGCATTACATACACGGACATGTGACAGCGCAGGACAAGAGAATAACCATTGTTGTAAATGGAGGAGAGAAAAAAAAGCACATCACGGCACCGCCCGGTACCAAACACACATCAATCACTGCTATTCAGCCCGGCTTTAAAGCACAATTGTTCTTCATCCTCTCTCTGTTGATGTTCCTGCAGACAGACACTGTGGTGTTTTACATGTCTGGTGAATGCATGAGGACTGAGGTACATCCAATCTATTTGCATGCGCTGGAACATGTGGAAGCAAGAGGAGTGCATGTGTCACTGTAGGGGAAGGCTTCTCAACTTCAATAGCAAATGGGCCAGATATAGGAAAATCACTGGGGTTCGTCTGGTCTACATGTCCCACACAGCAACAAAATGCACGTTTAGTGCATGATCTTACTCACTCGTGCAGTGTTCAGCACGTAGCTGTGTCAACCCACGTCCTATACTAACAATAAATAGGACCATTTGTTAAGAATTTATATTTTCTAAGCCTTTTTGAATTGAATGACTTAAATGTGCACTCGAATGAATCAGAAACCGTGCACTGAAGTTGAACATGTAATTGGCCCCTCTCTGGTGCCTCTGGTACTTTCTAATGATACTGTTCCTTTATCCACAATCACCTTAATTATTGAATATTTTAATGAGTTTTCATTCAAATTCGTAATATTCTTAATATTTAAATTAAATTCAGGCATTAGAAAATTAAGAATGCATGATGTGGAGAAACATAATTATATGTATACATGTATGTCACTGCAGCAGGCTCCATTACATCATATTCACTTCATAAAACATGATATGAGTTACCTAATGTCTCTGTTTTTTATTGTTTAAAAGTCTATTTACTGCTAAATATAGTGTGAAATCATTATGATCATGGATCTTGGTAAAAAAGGATCTTACAGTATGTCTGACATAAGACATTATAATACGTCCCTCTATAAGACATGTTGGGATGAGGATATAACAGGATCTTTTGTGGGGTTTGTGTATTTGATGGTCGCTGACCTGCAGAGAAACAGTGAAACCAGGATTTGTGTCTTTTGTCTTTGTAAATAAGAGGGTGGGGTCAACATGCCTTCTCACTTCATGCAAGGGTCCCTATCGTCGACCCTCCCCCTCCATGCTCCTCCTCCTCCCTCCACCTCAGAGTCAGGTGATCGGGTGCCCACCACCTTCTCTGGGCCGGTCGAGTGAGCTCACCCCGGGGGCGGAGGAGGAGGAGGAAGAGGAGGAGCAGGTGGCTTCTGGTGCTGCTGCTGGTTGAGGAGCACGCTCCCGGGGAGAGGAAGACGCACAGCATGGGCTGACTGATCCATGGATCCGCTCTGGGGATTTTTTTTTGACATTCAGAGATGGACGAACCAAATATCCTGAGACGCCGCGGTCTGCAGGTAAATGTTGGGCTGTCATGACAACGGCGTGGTTGTTTCTGGGCAAACGGGATGATATGATGAGGATGATGATGAGGATGGAGATGGTGATGATGATGATGATGGGGGACGATGCGAGGGATTTCTCCAGGAATTGCTGTGGGAGCTGATCTTAGCTCCTCATAGCTTATATGTATTTTAGAGCCTATGCCATTTATCCTTTACTCCCCATTATGATTACATTGATAGTAAATGTTATGATTATTGTGTATAAATAATTTGTTTCATCATGTGTGCTGATCAACATGCTGTGATACTATCATGGCTGAATATGCATTGGTGCACACGTGAATGCATTTAAAGGCTATAGCAGCAGCTGACCTCCCTACTTATATGTTTATATTTCTGAGCTCTCCATTGGTGCTCAGGAGGATCTGGTTGCCTTGGTGACAGCAGCACAAAAAGAGAAGATTCCTGCATGACTGGCAGAGACATCCCTTTAATCTTCTGCGTGTTTATCTCTCAGAAATAGACCCCGAGAGGGACGAATCGAGTGTTTTATTCACTGTGTGTGTTTTAGTTTCTGCATAAATGAAGTCGCCTTGTTTCTATACCTCAGGTCTGATGTGAAGGAGGTGATGTTGTTTTTGTGATCAAAGACACATCCGTCCAAAACCAATGTTCCCATTCAATTACAGTAATTTGTTTCCTTTCCACCTTGCATTCATCTGCAATTTAGATTGAAGTGGCCCTGTGATTATACCGATAATGAACAGGGTGGTGAGATTATTCAGGTTTTCCGCCGACCCCCTGAAATCAATTATGTTGTCTTAGTCGTCATTAAGTACTACTCCATATATGGTCTGATGGTGATTAAGCTTAAATTATAGTAACTGAAACATATTTAAGGTGCGTTTTACAGCATCTGCTCCCTTACCTTGTTTGTTGCTCACAGTCTGAGACGGACTGTCTTGAGATGTGATTGATTCCTATTGGAGGAACCATTTAATCAGTGCCTCAAAACGATTTTGTGCACAAGCTTGAGAGCCACCCATCCATGTTCCCCAAATCCTGATTGGCAAGGGCAGTTTTTCAGTTGCCTGAGCTCAAACGCAGTAGCCGTGGGCTAGTGAGGATTTGTATCCTTGCCAGTAAATGATGAGGAGACCTACTTGTCGTGCAAGAAACTAGGCCATACGGCATCTAATGATATTTACACTGCATATAAATGAAGATAGGTGGGAACGACAGAGAAGGGTGTTTAGGGAAATCTATCAGGAAAACATATGAACCGTAGCTTTTTAGCTTAAAAAGCATTTTATAAATGACCGCTAAGCATCACAAAACCTTCACATTCCTTCCTGTTTATCCTGAGGAGGCAACATGTGCTTAAATAACCACAGAAACAAACAAGAATGACCCCCAGGAGAGTCCATAGGTCCAACAGCCCCCTTAAATTTAACCAAGCTGCATCAGATTTCACAGATTTCAAGACCCATTAATTATATTTTGAGAAGTCATGGAAAATATGATAAACGCTCAATCTCGCAATGTTAAAGAAAGTGAAAACAAATCCTGGATCCACCCCATGATGTCCACATCAAAATGTTGTGGGTTCTTCCCTGACACACGCAGCTCTGTTGTTTCTGTGTAATCTTGCTTACAAACAAACAGACATACAAACCAGCCAACAAGCAAACAAATTGATCCCGCTGGGAAACTATAGTAGCCATCTCTGCTCAAACAGAAAAAGCTGATATCTGCATTTCAAAGCAATGTTTTAATAAAACGTGAAATGAAAATATGTGTTTAAGAACGTAGTCTTAATTCAATCTTTTCCATCTCTTCATTCCAGAAAGAACTGAGTCTTCCTCGCAGGGGAAATGTGTAAGTCTTATCCACTGAGCTATTCTGTGTCTCATTGTCTGTCTCTGTCTCCTTTGCCCTCTCTCTCTCTCCCTCCCTCTCTCCCTCGTCTTCAAACCAGACCAGCCAGGTGTCTGTCACATGTCCTCTTTATTCTGCTGCATGCATGTCCTATATCACCATTACACAGCAACCTGTGAAACCGCTAATGCGAATTGCCTGACAGACGGAGCAGTCTCACCGCTCAGACAGGTTTTGCTTCAACGAGGAAAGCGAGAGCAAGAATCTCTGATGGTCGCTGCTGTATGCAGGGAGTCTTCTCAGTATAAGTGGGGAATCAATATGTTGCCCCTCCCTAGCTGCTAAAAATCCATGCTTATTGTGATATGTGAACCAGTTTTTCTCCATTTTGCTGCAGCAGAGTTGATAATCTCTCCAAGTGATAACGCATTTTAATATTTCGACTGAGCGAGCGAGCTGAGAAGGATCTTACAGATAGTGGTGATGTGTTTTTACCGCCATCATTTCCCTGTCCTGAATTCAGATGTTATTATCTGATGATTAAAGGGGAATTTTTACACAGCAGCTACGGATGATCTGATGTTTTAATAACAAAGAAGTGACACATTTGAAAAGCATGAAGGAAGTTGTGACCTTGCTGCTCAAAGAGGAGGTGATCCAGTCAGGAAGACTTCTTTTTACTGTCACTAACCTGTTCAGGGACTTTACACTGTCATTAGAGAAGAGTGACATCCACAATAGTTCCACTCTCAATGAGTCAGACGTCTTATTAGAATCTCGGGACGTACTAACAGCAGAGCTGAGAGGTGATAGGCCTTAAAAAATAAACACCTAAAGCCTTCACCTCCCAGTGACAAGGACACTTTCATTTTTGATGTGGGAAGTGTGTGAGATGAATGTATTATAAATTGCTTTTCTTATTTTTATATCATGTATAAGGATGAATGGTGTTGAAGCCAATTTTAGTTTTTTGCAAATTACATTTTCCTAAGTAAATTATTGAGGTGATGTAAATGTGTTTGACTTATGATTTGAATGAAGTTTCTGAGGAATTATTTTGGATTCATTATTTGATCTTTTATCTATTGTGATTGATCAGACGATGATCGGCTGTGATGGAAGGAAGGGTCGGGACCGAGTCTCAGCAAACACTTGGGAGACAAGGCATCAGTATAGCCAAAAGTCTTTGACCTCATGTTAGACCATGTTCTGTTAGTTTATTTGAAGTTAAATTAAATTTAGGTAACAGAATTTGGGACTGAGGTGTTTTGTAATTTGAATGTGTGAGTCAAGAAGCTCACTGGCACTGGCTCCAGCTGAAATCTGATGGCCCCTCCCCTGGCCCCCTGTCCTGTCAGTAGTTTTTATCTAAACAAACTATTCACATACTAACAATACTAACAATAAATATGACATTTGTTACGATTTATTTTATCCAAGCTTTTTTGAAGAACACAATGTGCTTGAACAAGGATCAGTTTTTGAAATACATCCAGTGATGTGTGGCTTTGCTCAAAGAGCGGAAAGTAAAAAAGGAATGGCTTTAACCTCACTGAATCACGAATTGTGCACAGATGTTTGACATACAAGGATAAATGGCCCCTCTGTGTAAATTGTGGCCCCTTCGTGGCCCCTGATTTAACAGATTCTACATGCAGCACTGTAGTAGCCCTGTTTTGAGACTGTTGATTTATTTTTACGAACAATGGTTTGGATTTAAAATGAAAGCAAACAGCTACAACTCATAGGAACAGGTTCTCTGCACTTTTTGAAACAACAAGATCCCCAAGAGGTGTAACGTTCAAGGCTGCTTGAAAACTGCCAAACTGACAGTTGCAACCCTGATACGACCTGCTGTGGACGTTTGACTCTTTTTGTTTTAATGGTATGTCTGTACAGACATGTAACTAATACTCAACTCCTCAGTCTTTCAATCACTTTATTTGAATAAACTGTACTATACAACACTTACAAAACAAGATTAGGAGCAAGAAAACAGCAAGAAAAAAAAAAATCCATTCCACAATGATGGAGATAACATGACAGCATTGTGGAATAAGACAAACAAATGAGGTGGCAACTAAGTAAACTGGAGAACAATGGATTTAAACAAAAGAAGGAAAGACAAATAAAGGAAAGGACAAAGAGGTATACATTTTTTTAAACCTTGTTGTTCATTTTCCCCCAATACATTTTAGTGACTAAAAGTAGTTAAGCATTAACGTGTTGAAGGAAGGAGCACTGCCAGTCCTCTTACAAGTAGGGATATGATACAATCAAAAGATAAGCCTCTCAATCTCTCGGTGGTTCATTGTTGTAATGGATGACGGGAGAATTCCGGTAGCACCTGAAGGCACCGCCGGCTCCTCCTCCCCGGGAGCGCGCTGACGCGGCTGCGCGGCGGACGCTGCTGCTGTTGCTGGAAACTTTGTGTCACTCTCTCGCTGTTTGGAAGAAAGAGGGCGTCCGTCGGTTTCATGTCGCGTCCCGCTGGAGAGTGAACCGTGCCCGGGGGGGGGGAGACGCTGCTGATACACCGGGGAGGACATGGCCGTCACACCCGCTCGGAACCACAGAGCTGCCGCTGCTGCTGCTGCTGCCGCCGCCTCCGTGTCGCGGGTCTGGGGTCAGTGTGTACCGGAGCTGCTGAATGGAGTCCGAGCTGTTGGACATCGCGTACTGGCCTAGCTAACCACCAGCACCAGCACCACCACCACCAGCAGGACCACCAGCACCACCGGAGCCCGGGACACCATGCTCCCGATTTGAATCCTCATATCTAATTCGGCTTTTATCGGTCACCGCCACCATGTCTGACCAGAACTACTACTGGACCGTGCTGCCGAGCTACAAAACTAGTTTTGTGACTGGGGCCATGATGAAGAGATCGAAAAGGTAACAGCAACCTGCCATGACGTGTATTTATACGTGTATGCATCCCTACACGTGTAAGACGACCTCGACACAAACATGTCCCGTGTGTCTGTGCTTGTCATCAGCAGCTCCCCCGCAGGGAAGCAGCGATTTTCTGAACCTTAACGTTGAGCTATTTGTTTCCCCGCGGCACGTAAACGCAGCGTCCCCCCCTCTCCCCGCAGCGTCTGCTCCCACCATCACTGTCCCCTTCACGTCCCTAATGTCACCGTGAGAAAACTCCGTGTGTTACTGTGTATCTCTGTGTGTGTGTGTGTCTGTCACATCCGCCCTAGTTTTTGTTTCCGACAGAGAAACGTGGCCATTGTAGTGTGTGTGTGTGTGGGTGTGGGTGTGTGTGGGCAGACTGCATTGTCTGCTAGCAGCTGTCGCATAAAACGACACAGTCCCAGTGCTGATCGATGCACTGATGTGGTCAGTGGGACTGTAAACGTGCTGTTTATTTGCGAGATAGACGTGATCAGGCCTCACAATATGGGGGAGAACAATTCTCCTTCCATGCCCTGTAAGGACTCAATGTGTGTTTGACTTTATCTGAATCAATCACAGTTTTATCCTCTTTGTCGCAACACCAACATTTCTGATCTATTTCTTATTTGCAGTGATCCTGCAATGCAACTGTCACAGGGTCTTTCAGTGTCATTGACTAATTAAATGAGAAAACATATGCAGTCATTTTTAAACTATGCATTTGGAATATGGGCAAAAATGATATCGAGATAACAATATTCATATCACTCAACGTCAATAATGATCAATTATTAATCAATAAACGTTGCAGCTGTCAGTTAAGCAGCTTTTTGCAGCCTTGAACGTTGCATCTTGTTCTCTTAGGAACCTCTTGTGCCTTTCGTGGATTTTCAAAAACTGCCCATCACATGTTCCTTTTTGAATTATAATATATAATCTATAACTGTAGTTTTGAAAAACCCAGCCGTTGTTTGTGATAAAAATATTCACGATTTCAAACTTTTGTTAGGAGAACTGCACTACCATCCATCCAACTACTGGATGGATTACCACAACACTTGGTGGAAGAATGTGCTATAGGTCAAGGAAGAATCATTACATCTTGGTGTGGATCCAGATCAGTGGGCGGAGTGTGATCTTGATGAAAAAGATTAATGATTAATAAGTTAGCATTTTTGGTGCAGCCTGATCTAATTTAAGGGGACAGTTTGACCTTGGCGGAGGTGTACCGAGCTCTGCTGGGTGTTATTTCAGTCTCTATATAAATTGGACCTTTGTTAGATTGCTGCAGATTGAAAAAATATCGCAATAATTACTGGTATTGTTCCATTGCCGAGCCCTATCATAAAAAAATCCCCAGTCCTCTGTCAAACTACCCACTTTTTCCATGTAACAGCTTGGGATCATGCATCAGTCATGCCACTCACTGAGCACAGCGTGGCTTTCAGCGCAGCTTGGTGAATAAATGCGTCCCATTCACCATCAGCAGACATGTGAAACTTGCAGGCCTTTACATCTCAGTGGCCTATAGTCATCATCCTTCATGGCTGCCTGCAACACACACACACACACACACACAAACCACCATTGTTTCGTCTCGAATATGAGTGGCCTTATCGCGGCCAACTGTTGATTAAGGTCACGTGATCATGTTGTGACACAGTGATGCTTTCATGCCATTTTTGCTCAGGCTCTATAGTGTGAAAGGGTTGTCTGTTTATTTTCTGATAAGAATAAAATGGCGTTTGCTCATAGTGTATTATGTGGTTTGGAGCGATGTTGTAGCCAAAGTCCAGCTCTTATTGGCTCTCTCTCTCTCTCTCTTCGCTCTGTTGCTTTGCCTCCTCTGCCACATTTTGGGTTGGGGGGGTCATACACCGAGCGAATCTGCCTCAGCGCCGACCCAGAAATGTCAGGCTCTGTCATCGTTTCAGCCCCTCAATTATTTTAGGTCACTGCCAGAGAGAGAACGAGAGAGAGATGGCATCGGCGTCGCCAAGATGAAACAGAGAGCATGATGGGATTACACCCGGTGCAAAAACAATCTTGAAAGAAGCCCCAAGTGTGTGTGTTGAATGAAGGCATTGGCACACATAGCACGAGATGTACAGATGGCTGAAGGCACCATACATACAAAAACAACACTATTAACATTCAAACTTTAATGAACTGATTCATAATCACACTGGCATCTGTGTGGGCGAGTCACAGTCAGAGAAGAGCCTTGTATTTTTAGTACTAGACTGATACTAATATTGGGGAGTAAAACATTTCTACAGTAGATACAAATTTGGATTGATTCCTAATATGTTTCAATGATGTTATCAAACACATATGACAAAGAAAGGTCATTGAGGCTTTATATTTAACATCTCAAGTACGAACTTAATTTTAGATCACTATAAAAAAATCACAAATATATTGAGCTTGAGTCAAGAAAATGAATAGATTTTCACTCAATGTTTACATAGATGTATATCCTGTCTGTATTGTTTGCACTGTAAACATTTTCATATCGGCAAACGTAAACGCCTGTAGCGATTTTTTTTTAACGGCCAACAGATGAATCGATCGGGCCAGAGATCTATCTGCAGCTTTTATGCAGGTCTGCCTGTCACCTTTGACAAAAAGCTGAACAGAGGAGGAGGCACTACAGTTGCAAGTTGAAGTCAACCAGCGGAGCAAAAAACGAAACCAGTTTTTATCTAAACATCACTGACAATTACTTTGAAATTTACAGCACTAGACCACACCTCTTGGAAACTGTCTATTAGCAGAGGTGACACGTGGTGATGAGGTGTCGAGTCCTTTGTACGAAGTTGCATTAACTCTTGAGGCTTCAAGAGTTGGAACAACAATCTTGACTATTGATTATCGGTGCCTATGGATTGGTTTTTGTTTACATGCAAATAAAGATTGCATTCATGTGTGGTTATGGATCTGTAATGGTACAGGCTGTATGTTATGTCACAGAAGTCACTATGTCCACTTGTTTCTCTGCATCATTGTGTAAAAACCAAGCAAGGCTGTGTTTTAAGATCAGGAGCTTTTAATCAACAGATGTTTCCCATGTTCTCACGTGGAAATTCCAGCAGAACGGAGATCAGTGGGTCTTCATTGGTACTTTGGTGTTATAACAAAGCAAATACTTCATACTTGTCATTATTTATTGAATGTTCATTTTAGTTTGTGGTATTTCCCTTGTTTGGTTAGCTTTTGTGGTCAGCAGCAGTTTTTCTGAGAAGAACAGGGGGAAAAGTCAAAGTAACACACTACACACTCAAGGTGTGAGTGTGTTTACATGTATACATGTTTGTAGCTACACCGTTGCTTTTACCATCACAGCCATCAGTGTTTTCCTTGTCACGATCAACAACTGGAGTCTGTACGTTGACTACAGTATGTTTTTATTTTACATGACTGTTTACTGCACTGATGAAAGAATGATAAACAGCATGTGCCTCTGGGTGATTGTGTTCGGAACTGCACAAGCGAAGGTTTCATCTCATCTGTTTGTTTTTCCTCCTCTCACAGTTCCCGTAACAACAAGAGAAGGACTTTGGCGGTCGGGACCCCGTCGCCCACGCTCTCACGCCCGCTCTCACCTCTCCCACTCGCCACAGGTACTTGTGTGTTGTTTTTTTCCGTTGCGTCTCTGCTCTTGTTGTTGTGGCAATTAAACTTGAGGTTCATTGGGCCTACTGTAATAGATATGACCGCACAGAAAACCGACAAGTGAGGGAAGCTAAGCTGATGAGATGAACAGTTTCATGTGACAGGAGAACGCTGTATTGGGTTTTTGTCTTCAGCCTTGTGTTTGTTTTGATGATGAATGTCACAAGGTCTTTCTGTGGTGTTTATCAAGTGTTTATTGCTGTTGGATTTTAATCTGCCCATATTACAGTGTATAGGACATGCATTCATTTCTCCCCTCACGATGATGTTGCTTCCTTTTGGCGATTCATTCAGCTACTTGACATTGAGAGTCATTCATTCTCTGCTCACGTTTTTTTTTATTTGATTCAGGGTGTGGCTTTAATTTGCCCACAGGGACTGGCATGGAAACCTTTAGTGACACTTTCAAGAGTTTGTGATGTTGTGGGATCAACAACAAGACTTTCTGCTGAAGCTGAGATTCTTAGATTGAGCAATGGAGAGACCTAGTTTACTTCTATGAGCGTGTTACTGTGATTTAGTTTAGTAGCTTTAGGATGAAACATGAAATGACAAACAGGCTGCAAAATTTAGGATTATGATCACGGAGCGTATTTCGAACTGAGCATTTAAAACCAGGGGATACACAGAGACATTAATCAACACTACAGTAATATCGTTTCTTACAGCTTAGGATCAGCTTCTGTAACGGCTTGTTTTTGTTTCTTCAGCTGGCAGCAGCCCTTCAGAAAGCCCCAGAAATGTCTCTGCCAGCACTTCTGCCAACTTCCAGTTTGCCCGCAGGTAAGAATAAACTCAAATGCTATTTAATATGGATCTGGTCTAAAAGTCCTCTGGCTCAAACAGCTTACTTCAGTAATATTTCCCGTATCCAGTGCATAAATTACAAAAACATAGTGGGTGATCTTCAAAAAAACACTCGTATCCCGATCACAAACTCAATCTAAATCGGATCTTTCTTCCCACGAATCCATGAAGTCTACTGATGACAATATCCAGACTTGAACCAGCCAATGGACTTATCTGTTTTAACCATTTAAAACACAGTTTTGCATTGAAGCTAGGGTTGCAAATCCTGGAAAGGGTCACACTTTGAAGATTAAAAATATTCTAGCAGTGTCCGGGCACTGCCTGAAAAATGCTAGAAGCTGACTTTTCTGTGACTCGCTCACTAACTTCTGGCTATCGTCTGTGCTTCGGCGGTATATGTCTCTCCGGCTTGTGAAGACTCCGGTCATGCACAGTGAGAGCACGGGCAGGTTGCACGTAGGCATGCGGGTCGGTTAGTGACAGACTTGTTTCATTTCATCTGGTCCGATTGAAATGGTTGGTTTTGTTTATTAGAGTCCTGCGACGGCCACAGTCACCGGCTTTTTCATTTTTAGCATTTTTAGCTTTTTAGCAACTTAATTAATTGATGGCTATCCGGAAGAGGATTTCCACAAATGAGATAAAAAGTGTTTCTAAAAGAACTTACCAATCCTAGCTTTAAAGACTGTCTTCCAAATGGTCATGCATCAATATCTTAAAAGCCCTCATTGTCCACGATTTCTACTTCACCATATCCGGAGCTCGACAGAATATGTAGGTCTCAGTCACCTTTTTTCTTCATTTGCTGCTTTTAACGATTATTCAGCTGCTGCAGCAGCTGTACATGATCCATCACACACTTCCTTGTGAGGTGGTTGAAAAGGTGTGAGCGAGATTTCTACAGATGTTCTACAGATGTCTTTGATTTGGTAAATTCGGACTCAGCGGAACCACTTTCGAGGTCGGTTCCTTGTTTGGCACCAGCTCCTCATCCATCATGCTGCTAGTTCATGTGTACCCTGTACCTCATGCATGAAAGATGACTTGATTTGGTCAATCAGCACAGCAATATAGTAGGAAATCATTCTCTTGGTTTGTAAACATAGCATGGAGCCACATTATTAGGCTATATCGAGTGTTAATGTCATAAAATGTCACAATCTTATCACATCTTTATGATCATTCAAGATATAAAATTATTAGATCTTCAACTTCTATCAGAAAACTGGTAAAACAGTTGATCTGATAAAACTGATACAGCTGAAATTCAAAACATAAGAAATAACTGCCTGTAGAAAGTCATCATTTCTTGCAGTGAGAGTTCAATAGCCAGGGTAGTCGGGGTCGACTAAGCAAAAATTGGCTCATATGGACTTAATCAGAGCGTTATCCTTGTTTTCTTTTTTTAAACTAGAGCCTTTCAGTTTCTAGAAGAAAACTGAGTTGCATGAACACCGAACATGCCCTGGCTTCTTCCCTTTTGCCCATGTAGTAGAAATGAGGGAATGGGAGAAGCAAGTCCAATCAGCCGAAAGGCCCCAGGGCCGCTCTCTGGAGATGGTTCTTGGCATTTGTTGAGGCAAATAATGTGGCAAGTCGCTGCACACACACACAGACACACACACGCAAACTATTTACTCAGACCTCTTATGATTATGGGGAAAAGTTTCGGAGCTTGCCCTCTCATCACGCTTCTTGCAACTGTTTATAGACTCTCTGGGAAGGAACAGTGTATACAACTGGCATCCTTTTCTAGTGGAGGAAAACTAGTGTGTTATTTACTTGCTAGAGAGGAGATTGTGGCATAACACATGTGGGCTCATTCTGAAGGAGTTAATAATACATACATATAAACTTCACAAATGTGCTCAGTCTATCTGACTGAATGTACTTAAAATGTACGTTTATGCTGCTTATCTGATCTATCATGTGTTCTGAGTTAGCTTTTATTGTTGCAGTGCAGTGTAGCATATTGCACCATAAGCTCAGGGATGGAGAGGGGATGTCTCCTGGTAGAATCGGCTGCATGACTCATCTACATTTATTGAGACTTTTTAAGCTGCCAGTGTGTAGACAGCTGCTGTGACTGCACTTTTCAGATCACTGCTGGGTTCATTTGTTATTCACACAAGCTGTATAGCCCGACTGCTTGTGCAAATTTATTTTCATGTAAACATGGAACACCCAAAATCGCTGCGTAATAAAAAAAGTCCCTTTGATGCAAGTGAAGTAAAACCATGGTAAAGAACAATCCCAAGGGAGAGGCTCCCAAGGGTTTAATTGCAGCTCCCTTTTAAACATTGAAAATGCTTTCTTTTTAACTTTGGGGTGTGTGGGCTGCCCACAAACAGGTCCACAATAGTTTTTTTCTCCTTTTACACAAAGCATTTATTCTAACATTCATTTAAAACTGTATTTAAATGTGTCTTCCCCTTAAAGCTGGGGTTGGTAATCCTTGAAAAGATCTGGCTACATATACAAAATATGCAACCAATACATTAATCAGCTTTCAGACATGCACTGGACTTCAGATAATCTCCTTACATTCTCCGGAGGGGCTGGATGTGAGAACGCAAATGTCTGAGACAGAGGCTACGGACATACTCCATAGTTTCTCCTGCCAGCCCCCTTTAGTGAACACTCTGGAGAATGTGAGTGTCGGCTAATGTGAGAATACAGCAGGAGATCCTCCGGAGGATTCACCTCGAGTGACTGGGCGTGTTGATGATGTTTCTAACATGCGACGGATGCAAAACCTTTAAAGGAAAAACTATACAAATATCTCAGGATGAAAAAGCAGTGCCATACACGTAGAGGACACTGACCAAGATGTCAAGAGAGCTTTTGATGATGTTTATGGCGATGTCAGCACCGGGGTTTATAAGTAGCGTGCCGTGCTTTATTACAAACACGTCTGAACTGAGAATCTTGCTGCATTCCTCATATCTAGTGAAAGTCCGGACTCAAATGCGCAAACATTCGCTGGAGGTCATGTGTGAAGCGACTTTAGTGACAGACACGTACAGGTTGCGTTTATTACAATCCTGCTGTAGGGACGTGAAGAAGATTTCAACAAATACGATAAAAAGTGAAGGACCTTTATACAACCTCTGAGTGTCATTCGTAAAGGTTTTACTCACACATAATGGATCGCATACATATCAGATATAAACCAGATGAGAAAGCACACATGTCCAACAGCTCACTAATCCTCAGATCCCGGTGCAGAACAATCCAATCTCATTGCGTCACGTCGGATGTAGCTGCGTGTCCCCAAGAACTGATGTCTGCGAGCAAACATTCGACCATTCTTGTCAGCACAGATCGAATCAGTGAAAGAAACTGGGCCACATCCTCAGAGTGCCATATTGGATTGAAAAGCAGCGGTGATAGAGGCAATGATACAAGTGGAAATTTCTCAGGTTGAGGTTTTCTGTGCGTAGTAGCAGCCCGGCCGGGGTGTGTCATGGTGTGTATTTTCACTTCGTTTATGAGTGTACTCACAGGCTCCCAGTGCTGTGGGTCTCAGTGCTGCAGTATGATAGCATCCTGTCAGGTGTTCAGCAGCAGCAGACCGCCACTGGCTGCGAGCTGTGACAGACAAACAGAACTATGACTCTGACAACCAGTCTTGTCATTATCATTAAACACTTTTATTTTTCTCTCTCACCCTGCCCCTCTTCTTTTCTGCACCTCTCTTCTTTTCCATCCTCTTTTTTTGCTTTTGTGCAGCCAACTGGCCCGAACTGAACGGTAAGAAAACAACAAACTTCTCAGTTCTCAAACTTGCATGAGAAGATTGGTTTTTTTAAAATTCGAATGAGATTTTGCAGGTATAGGAAGGACATGCAGGTTTGATGTTCAATGTCAAGTGACCACTGAGGAGTGTGCAACTGTTTTGTCTCTGCAGACCAGATGGGCGGAGGTGGTCTGTGGCGTCAGTTCCCTCGTCTGGATACTGCACCAATGCACCCAGTTCATCAGTATCTGTAAGCTCACACTGTTTCTGTGTCTCTGTGTCGCCCTCTTTCTTTTTTCTCTGTAAGACCTGTCTGTCTTTCCTTTGTCAGATCATCAACATTTCTCCAACACATGCCAGGAGAGCATTTATCTTCCTGTTTTACTTATTCTCACCGCATCAGTGACTTTACAGTGATGTGATGTCTTACGGTGCAGAATGACTAAATCCATCAAACTTTATTTGTATGCACTTTTCATACAGGTTAGTGCAGTTTGAAGTGCTTCACAATTGACTGATGAGCCAATAATAAGACAAAAAAATCCCATCACATTATACACCCTGCCTATAAATGGTAAAAATAGCTTTAAAGTGCACCATAAGTCCTTTTTTACGCCCTGAACCAGGATCGTGTTTTAGATGAAGTGAAAAACGTGTGCACCTTTTACCCAACAACTAAAGATGATTTAATTTGTGTTATAGAAGTTTAAAGTGATGCTTCACCCAAAATTCTATATTTAGATATGGAAATCTCATCACCTGTAGAAATGAAAATTCATTGTGAAAAGTTTGTTTATTAGGCAAGTTGTTTAAACATATACAAGCCAACATACTTGACCCTGTTCTTGAGATTTGTCTCAAGTAATTCAGGCTAACTTGAGGCTTGATGTGTCAATCCTGGATATTGCATGCTCTTATTTTGAAGGGAAAAAAAGGCAACTGAGTAGAAAGTTGAAACTGGATTACCTAATTTTAGTTATAAGTCTCATTTTCTGTGTGTTGCTATTATTTTGTTCCACATTTTGCAGCAAAATTATTCCACTGTTTACACACTTGTTATACACTTAGATATAACCAATGAATAGACCACCAGTGATGCTGGTTGGTGGAGTTGACATGCAAGAGACATTTAAGTAATAATGATCTCCCTGCTGTGAAAATGAAACTTTACTAAATCTGTAAAAGCAAATAATTCTATGAAGTATGATGTCATCTCTTTTAATGACTCAGCTAAAACAGGATCTATCCAGTGATGAAGCATCCTTCCATCATCTGCCTTCAACCACAGTTTCCAACACAGAGAGGAAACAGGAATGAATCCTCACATGCCTCCCCCACAGTTTTCTGGGAATGATTTACTCAAGAACGGTTATAATTGACGATGGACTGTTTTATATTTTGTGACAAAATACACAAAACTTGTACTCAGTGTGGTGGGTTTTCTGGCAAAATGCAACTATCAACTCTGTGTTCGTGGTGAAACTAAAGAGATTAAGGCATTCAGAGTGGTTGGAAAGTCATACACTGTAGTTAATGTTTCACAACGTGACCATTCTTCTCAAATAAATGACTTCATGACTAATTGATTTGAGCTGCACTCTGCATAGCCGCTTCAGACGGAGGGAAAGTACAGGGATAATAAGTCTAATCATTAAAACAACAGGTCTTGATGAAATGCATGCTTTCTCCTTCCTGCCTGACATCACAAAACGAGGAGGGGCCGTGCAGTGTTTTCAAATGTTCTCACTCAGCTTTTCCTCTCAGGAAAAAGTCAAATGAGGGGAGCGAGTCCAGTCCCAGCTACAACCAACGGTTATTTGTCGAGGGTTTCTTCGGCGATTATCTTGATTTTGTTCTTCAAAGTCATTATCGAAACTGCAGTCGGTCGTAGCAAAACAATACCCAGCTCCTCTGGAACGGTTGTAATTTTGTACGGCCAACCACATGGCTTTTAGTCAGTGAGGTCAGCCCTCATCGCACAATGGTCCTTTCAGGCTCGCTGTCAGTGAGGTCTTTATACTGCTCTCACTTGCTTCTGACACGTCTACAGTTTCCTCCTCAGGGTATCTTTCTCCTCCATCTTTTTTATCACTTCTTTTCTGTCTCTTTCATGCTCTTGTTTTTTCTGTCTTTCAGTTCCCTTTTCACTCTGTTGTTTTTACCTCTGTTAGACGTTTTTCCTTCCTGCAGTCAGTCAGTTCCCTTTGCTCTTCCTCCAGTGAAACACAAGATCCCAGCCAGATGGGAGTTCTCATAAATTCCAGGCTGCGTGTCACATATTTTGGCTTGGAAAGAGAAAACCAATGCATGCGTTGGCCAACGCAACAGCTGTTGCTGCCTTCCTCGGGGTGTGCTGCAGCAGGAACGGACAAAATGCTGCTTCAGGGGAGCAGAACACTAAATCTCACAGAGTCCCCTTTTTTAAAAGTAAAAAGGGGATTTGTGATGTTTTACTTTGCTGCAGAGTTTCTCAACACCCCCTTGTTAAGTCTTACATCTAATTCAGATCCATAGAAGAACACGAAAGCCTTTAAGACTCTGGGTATTAACAGTATAATGAGTGAATATATGAGAGAGGAGTGGTGTGACTTATCAGAGGAAGCTCAGGATGTTATATCATCAAAGCTGCAAAAGCAAAACCTGACATAGTTACAAATGTGCAAAGAAAAGTAGGCTATAAAGAGAATAAGTAAGTTAGTAAGTAGATGACACTGTTAATTACATATTTAAAGGGATTACACTTATTCTTTCTCAATGTAACTTCTCTTTGTCCACTGTGTGCTTTTCCCTCCCAGTCCTCTTCTTCCCAGGAGTTATTGCACCAGTTGCCCTTCCAGCCCACACAAGATGATCTCCACTTCCTGTTCAAGCATTTCCGGAGTACAGAGAGCGTGGCGGACGAAGAAGGAGCACACCCCCCGCCCGCTGTCAGACTCCGCTCACGCAGTCTCAGGTAGATTGGAATCATACAATAACTGCACCAGATGTATGGACTGTTTGCTTGTTACACAAACATTCCCATAACACCACACTGCACTGGAAGGAGAGATAATGACGCCCTTAAGGTCTGAAGTCTGCTCAAACACACTGTTAATTTCTGAAATATTATTATTCCAGAAATTAGATACTAATATAACCAGTTTTAAAAGAAGTTGAATTATCACAGTGCAAAATGCCAGTATATCAGTATGCTAGCTCATATGCTCAACTGTCTGGATTTGACAAGTGTGGTCTTGGTTGACATTATGCACATAATGCAGAACATTGTGAAGGAGCTGCTCACAGCTCAACAAAAACTTCATATCTCAGCCTCACTCTCGCCCTTGTGTTTAAATGACTTATTTAAGCTTGTAGGTCAATTGGTAACTAAATGGTGAACGGTAACATGCTGAACATCAAGGCCGTGACTGTGAATATTATTACTAGAATGGCACTAAGAGAGCGCATACCTCCGTCAAGGCCAAACAATCCCCCTATGAAACCACAGTTAAATTTGCTAGATCCAGGTTTTTTATTTTATTCGCACTAAATTGTGCACACTCACACACACACCAGTCCCATAAATATACCAGAGTTCTTTAAATCCATTCATTATTTTCGGAGAAATCAAGGACAATGTTGAGAAACACCGTATCTCTCAATGTTAAAGAAAGTAAGAAGAATTCCTGGATCTACCCCATGATCCATGATCCAGCGCGTCATTTGAGTTATATATGGTTATCGTTTTGGTAGTTACAAACAAACACTGAAAATGTAACCTCTTTGATAATTAAAGCAAAAGTTCAGGCATTAATTCTTATTTTTCACATTCAACTAAAGTTTCTTATCTTCCAGTAAAATAATAATCATGTTAGCTAAAAAGCTTTGTCGTCATTTCTGTGGCCCTGTTCAGGTGTCTGTCTTACTGTAACTGCAATGTGATGCCGTGATCATTCTGCTGTACTAAATGAATATGAGAGCTATGGAGCTCATATAAATCCCACCACCTCCACAAGCTTAAGACACACGGTGTGCACCAAACCTTGTGTGTGCATTTCCTGTTAAGCAGCTACTTACCCAAAGATGGATTTAAAATATATTTATGAGAGACAAATTAATGGTAAGCAGCGCTGCAGCCACCGAATATCCTACAGTGAGTAATGGTGTGTAATTAATGAGCTGTAAAATGAAATGAACGAACCCTTAGGATTTGAATATGGCGTAATGATTATCTTATGTGCTTCTGGAGGAAGCCTCTCTGCTGGTTACTTGTAATCTCCTGGAAAAGAAAACAACAATTTCTCATCTAACAAGCCCTCGAAAGAGCTCTGGTGTTGGGGAGTTGTGAGAATACTCCATCCAAACTTTTATGATGCGTTGTTGACCGTGTTGCACACATCTTGATGTGTTTTTGTTTCTGTGACATGTTCCTGCCTGTGCCACACAGTCACACATACTGTACACACACAATTAAAACACAATCCCACATGCACACAGATATATCCTGAGGCTATCCTCAGGTTTACAAAGGAGATTTAATACTCTAGATAAGTCAACTGTTCTATGTTTGCAGAAGTGGTTGTTTTCTCCTTGCAGTTAAGACTCAAGTTAAAAAAAAATCTTTATCCTTATTATTAATATCTTATCCTCTTATAATATTGGTTGTTATTTTAAAGGTTATTGTTCTTTAAAGGTTATAAAGTTCTGAATATAGTTAAAGGTATAGTATGCATCAGTATGTTTAATCACATTATCAAAGATAATTCCAGCAATATTTAAACCCAGAGTAATCCTTGATTTTATTAAAGGTAATGGGACGTGTCATTTATTTGAGTCACAGCCGCTTTCATTGCCATTTGCTGCGTAATGTGAATAACACTTAATACATTACCTCATCTATGAACATGAACTTCGTCTGAATCATGTCGGGTAGAGTTTTATTGACAGTGGTTTTGAGGACAACAACATCATCAAACTAGGCATTTGTTTGTTTTGATTGAGTTGCATATTATACATTTAACGATTGTCAACTTTTTAGTTTGATTGTAGAAGTTTATGCTCCGGAATGTTTCTTTTCTACATGTAAAAAAGAAACCTTGTCTTTCAGATGGTTTGTTAATGTGACCTCTGGCTGATCAGCTGCTCAGAGATGAAACATGAGATTCTAGAAACTCCGTAACAACAGCAGAGAGAAAATCCGTAGCTTACTAAAATAATGTAACGGACTTTTGCAATGCCATTAAACGCATCTATATTACTGCATGTGTTAACTATGGGATTAATATGACTCTCCATGTTGCTAAAATAGCTCCAGAGGGTGTGTGAAGCATTTCATAGGGGGCAAACGGTGGCTGTTGCCCTCTCTGTGGTGACCCAGAAATAGTAAAGTGCTTGTCACATGTCGATATTGTTATTTGTAGTGTGATGTATTGGGGCACCCAGCATTTCTATTTTGAACACGTGATGACAGTTCATAGACATGTAACGTGTATGGACGGTTTAAAAGGTGCCCCCTCGTAACTGAAGCCCCCTGCAGACAACAGATGTGGTCACGGATACTGCACATGATAACTTGATCTGAAATCTGAATCCTATTAGTGTTGGAACGGCCGTAAACACTTTGAGTTGGAATTTACTGATCAAAAGTTTATAGATTTTGTGTAGCTTTAACATTATTTTTGTTATTGACATATTATTTCTCCACATCAGCATATCATCTGTTAATTTAACTTAAAAAAACCTTTTATGTAATATTAACCTCTTCTCCTGTTTCATCACCTCTCCATCCATCCTCTAGCATCCATCATTTATTTGTTTTACCGTGCATAAATATTGTTTGGTATTTATTGTTGTGGTATTTCTGATCAATTTGTCTGTTCTTTCTTTTGCCTGTTTCCCTTCCAGCCCTGGACGGACCTGTGGAACATTTGACAATGAGATTGTCATGATGAATCATGTTTACAAAGAACGATTTCCGAAGGTAGAATCATCTGCTTTTCTCGTCTTATTTGTAATTTTTTTTTGCTTTCTCAATTTGAAGTGTTGCTTATGTATCTTCATGCAAAATGATGATCTACAATAGTGGGGTTGAGCTTTGTTACACATGGAAACCAGGACAGGAGATTTTATGCTCCTGGCAAAGTCAAAATCTCGAGTCACTCACCACTGGGATTTAAAGTAACAGTTAATAAAGCACCACTGTCACTGCTATAAATGACTTCCTCCATCTTGGTTGTTTTCCAGGCGACGGCACAGATGGAGGGTCGGCTGCTCGACATCATCGCAGAGTGTTCCCCGGGCAGCACTCTGCCCCTGGCTGACGGCGTGCTGGGATTCATTCAGCACCAGCTGCTGGAGCTCGCCAGAGACTGTCTGGACAAGTCCCAGAAAGGCCTGGTCACCTCCAGGTACTTTGTGGAGCTCCAGGAGAAGCTGGAGAAGCTGCTACACGAGGTGGGTGTTCTCCATCTTCAGCAAATCTTTAAGAAAAATACTGTGGCTCATTTTGGGCACTGTTTATTATTCATCCAGTCAGCCGTGTCTGTTTCCTTCTAATTTACTGCCAGTGGGTTTTTGATGGTTGGTAGCTCAGATTGCCCTCTGGGACATTACAGCATATGACACTGTAGCTACACTGGGATTATTGAATTGAAGTTGCCTGTTTGATTGGCTGTCATCCGAAGCAGACTCCAGTTCATTGGCGAGTAATGGTGCTGTCATTTTCTATTATTGCATCGATTTGTGTAGTGGTCAAGTGTTTGCTTATGTAATGATTGATTACATGACCTTTCCACCAACAGTTCTCCTGCAGCAAATGCTGCCTTCTGCTAAATAAATCACAGCCTCTGCTGCAGAATGACTTTCTCTTTTTATTCAGAAAGTTGGATAATCTTACAATGACTTCATTTCTAATGGGGCCATAGTTTGCACACTCTCTCATTGCGGTGCTTTTTTGTGCTCTTCCAGTTTCCTAGCAGCTTTGTTTATCCTACGGTTCAACAAGGAAACACATTTTGTGTATAATTCCCACTAAACCACATTTCTAAAATAATTTTTCATCCCAGAAAAAGTTTATTTTAAGCAAACAGTCCCATGCGGTCAAATGTTAATATGGTTTACTTTGTCCCTCTGCTTGTTAGTTTTTCCGATGGTTTAATATTTCATGCTGCTGTGATTCTGTTTGAATATTACCTTTAAAGAAAAACCTCTGACTCTGAACCCTGACTCACATCTTTTACCATCTCTGCAACACAGACTCTGAACCTGCTGTTTGACCAAGGCAAGGCAGTGTTAGACTAAGATATGCAGACAATGGGATTCAATAATAGTGTGTTGGCAGGTATAATTTATTAATCTGGCAAGGCAGCAAGCAGAAACGAGCATTGATGCAGTATGTCTAAATATCAGCCCCAATCACTTGAATCAACAACAAATAAAGTAAGAAGATGAAATAGGTGCTAAAAATAATGTGAGGCAGGGTAAAGTGCCTCTGTGGATGAGCTGTCGTGCCAATTTGCACGAGCTGTGTGGCGGCACAAGTTGCAATAATAATCCATTATCCTTTGTCTTTTTCCTGATCAGGCATATGAGCGTTCAGAGAGCGAAGAGGTGCCCATCATCACCAAACTGGTCAAGAAGATTCTCATCATCATCTCCAGGCCTGCCAGGCTCCTGGAGTGTCTGGTAAGAATAATTCACAGACAAAGTAGTGATTATATGTAAGTGACACAACATTTGTATAATGTTCAGCAATGTAGAGCCTTGAGTTAACTGTCCCCTCAAATGCAGGGGTGACATTCGACTCTAGTGATGTCGTAATGATAGCTTCTGCAGTAATAATACCAGTTGTTGTTGTTATTGGAATAAGCCAAGAGCAAGTTCAACTTGTTGGATAAAAGTGCAATGAAATCACAACACGTCTTTTGTTCTCTCTTCTCC
Organism: Hippoglossus stenolepis; assembly: GCF_022539355.2. Lineage (NCBI taxonomy): Eukaryota > Metazoa > Chordata > Actinopteri > Pleuronectiformes > Pleuronectidae > Hippoglossus > Hippoglossus stenolepis. The sequence goes on from NC_061493.1 coordinate 10,111,417, forward strand.
AGGAGTTTGATCCAGAGGAGTTTTACCAACGTTTGGAAGTTGCGGAGGATCATGCTAAGGTCGGCCAGGGCATCAAGACTGATCTTCCCAAATACATCATCAGCCAGCTCGGCCTCCACAGAGATCCTCTGGAAGGTGCAGCACCAACTTCCTACTCTGATTTTATAAATGTTTCTACTCCATTGCCTATTTAGGTATTTTAGAATAGTTTTCTTTCAATTTCAATTGCACTATATTTTTGATGGATTGTTGCCGTGATTATTAGAGCATGATCTAATCATTCAACAATATTTACTTTCTTCAAATGTGCATCTATTGAAAGTTATACTAACAAAATTAGCAGGTATACATTGTTTTTAAATGCGGGCAAACCCACTAAGAAAAAGAGATCGAGTCCTTTCCCATTGCCAGTAGAGGAGTTTGCCTTTCTGTTTTATTTCCTGGCGAGTCCTGTCCGACACCAGAAACTGAGAAGCTCTCTCACCTCGCTGTCTTGCCAGTGTTGCATTTTTCATGATGCGAAGAAAATATCACTGTTGCACATTGTTCCCAAGATGTAAAAAACAACAAGTACACAAACATTCATGTCTATTTACTCGCCAATACACAGAAGTTAACTGTGCATCATGAAGTTGTGCTGAAATGGGCACCGCTAGCATCTAAACTGCCAAAATGAAGAAGTTAATGCCTTCACCCAGGTGTCAGGTGGAAAAGGGGCTTTATTTTCTCTCCATACAACTACATGAAGAACTAATAAAGATCATATCGAGGTAATTGCAAACTCAATTTCAGAGCTTCCCTATATTTTCCTCAGCTCTGACTTTTTGTTAGTCCTTCCCTCTCCAGTCATGCAGGTTGTGTTTTTACTACAGGACAGCACTGCCTTCCAGATCCAGCTTCCAGTCCTCAACTGAATTTGATGCTGTTAATCATTAAAATTAAGAGACGCAAAAAACAAACCTGCCACCAAATTTGCTATATATATAGTGACAGCTGTCTGATTTTGTTTTACTGAGCCTCATTAGTATAATTGCTGACAGTTGATTAAACATTCACTGTCATCATTGGAGCTGATTTAAGCTGAATGGAGTTTGATCTGTGTGTCTGATGCTGTTACAGAGATGGTCCATCTGGAGCAGACGAGCCCGAGTCACAGGTCGACCAGCAAAGATTCCGATGACACTGGAGAGACGACACTAACGCAGGTATAACACAGTTTAACTTGAACAGCAGAGATGTAGTTCATATACTTGAAATGAGTTTTACAGAATTAACAGTGGTGGGCAAAGGAATCTTAATGGCAGTGGAAGTTGTTCTGAATAACGTAGAGCGAAACAACACTGAAGGGGTTGATTTAACAGTTTAAGTGGTGAATGGAGCCTTTTCAGAAATAATGCAGCAAATAAGTTGATGTTATTTTCCGTCTCATTTTCTGATGTGTGTGATTCAGAGCCGAGCAGCATGCACCCCTCCTCGTAGGAAACCACTGGAGAGTGACTTTGAGACCATCAAACTCATTAGCAACGGCGCCTATGGGTGAGTAAGACAGACTGACTCACTCTCTTTGTGGACAGTAAATGAATGAGTTTTTAATGAATAAAAAGCACAACAAAAAACTCAAGTGAAGATGGTTTGTTGTTATATTTTTGTGTTTACGGACTTTATGTAATCTCTCAAATGATCTCCCTTCCACATCTGTCATGCCCTCATTATATCTGTTTGTTCTGTCGTGTTCCTCATGTCCCTCCCTCCATGCAGAGCTGTATTTCTGGTGCGCCACAAGGAAACCCGTCAACGCTTTGCCATGAAGAAGATAAACCGGCAGAACCTGATCCTAAGGAACCAGATCCAGCAGGTGTTTGTGGAGCGGGACATCCTAACATTTGCAGAAAACCCATTTGTGGTTTCTATGTTCTGCTCTTTTGAGACACGGAGGCACCTCTGCATGGTCATGGAGTATGTGGAAGGTAGGGTCGGTTTGGATTGGACTCTAAACTTAAACAATTAACATTTATTAAAAGGTTTTCCACTTTTTCCCACTGATCTAACAGAGCTCATCATGTTGGCCTCCTTTGTCCTTTAAGGTGGGGATTGTGCAAACCTATTGAAGAACATTGGTCCTCTGCCTGTGGACATGGCGCGGATGTATTTTGCAGAGACCGTCCTGGCGCTGGAGTACCTTCACAACTACGGCATCGTACACAGAGACCTCAAACCTGACAAGTACGTCTCCAGCCACTCACTAAAGATAAAACAACCTCACACATTTCACATTTCTTCTCTCTTTTATCTAAGGCAGCACCTCACTCCTTTCAAGCTCTCATCATTTTGGATTTATCATAAGTTTTTAAACACCAAGTCTTTCCGAAGTTGGAGCCGAATTCTCTGAAATATGCTGCCTTTAATGTTTTTTTTTACTGAATCTGAGAATTATGATTTGAGTAGCGTTTGATGCAACATTAAACATTCTTGTGTTTCCTTCCTTTTATAGTTTGTTAATCACCTCCATGGGCCACATTAAGCTGACAGACTTTGGACTGTCTAAGATTGGTCTAATGAACATGACGACCAACTTGTATGAAGGACACATAGAGAAAGACACCAGAGAGTTCATTGACAAACAGGTTTGTCTCCTCATGTCCTCCTCTCCTCATTCCTTCTGTTGTGTTTTTGACCTTAACTCACACCAGTTTCCGCTCTGTTCCTGTTGTTTTTACTCTCTGCAGGTCTGTGGGACTCCAGAGTACATCGCTCCTGAGGTGATCCTGAGGCAGGGCTATGGAAAGCCTGTGGACTGGTGGGCCATGGGCATCATCCTCTATGAGTTCCTAGTGGGCTGTGTGCCTTTCTTTGGAGACACACCAGAGCAGCTTTTTGGTCAGGTGGTAAATGGTAAGAGACCATTATTGTTCACTCCTCCTGGAAAGTTTATTTTTGTCTTCATGTTATATGGAACTGGATTGTGCTTCTTTGTCCAGATGACATAATCTGGCCCGAAGGGGAGGACGCTCTGCCTGCTGATGCCCAGGACTTTATCACTAGACTACTGAGACAGAGTCCTCTGGAGCGTCTAGGAACAGGTTGGTGGTAGTTAGACTTTTTGTGTCCCTGTGACCTCCTCAATTTTGGAGCCAATCACATGAGGCATTCCACTTGAAAGGGATTTCATAACAAGTCAGATGTGAAGAAAGCAAAAGTTTGGAATACATTTTAAGTTGCTCATTCACCTACATCACAATCGACATTCTGGATCTCAAATGTGAAAACTCACTGTTTTTCTTGGTCTTACATAATATATTTTTGGATTTTGGACTGCTTTTTTTTGTGACTGTTTTCTGATATTTTATAGAACAGACCAATAAAAGAAAATAATCATAAAATGAATGGATGATGAGAATATTCCTCAGTTGTGGCTCTACATGAAAGTAATCTAATCATTACACTGAATGTTTTCACAACAAAGTGATATAGTCTGGTGTCAAAGGAGGCTCTCCTTACATTTTGGCTGAGGATTAGCTGTAAACTGTGTTAAATGCCTTTTCCAGGTGGAACCACTGAAGTGAAGATGCACATGTTCTTCTTGGGTCTGGACTGGAACGGGCTCCTGAGGCAGAAAGCTGAATTTATACCTCAACTAGAGACTGACGAGGACACCAGTTACTTTGACAGTAAGTGGATTCATCCACAAATACACATACAGGCTTTTTGTGAAGCAGGATGCACTACTACTGATGTCTGATTTATTTTTTTTAGCTGTCAATTAGGGTAAAAACAATTTTTCCAAATGTTTTAATCTCATTAAAATTATACAGCTCGATCGGAGCGCTACTGTCACCTGGACTCCGATGAAGATGATGAAACAAATGATGATGAATCGTCTCTGGAGCTCCGTCAGTTCTCCTCTGTGGCCCATCGCTTCAGCAAGGTATTTGTTCTGGCTCTGCTCACTGATCCTCATGCAACCTTCTTTGCTATTACTAGATATATCCAATATAAATTACTTATTCATTGATAGAATACAGTATTGGTGTGAATTCTCAGGAAATAAACAGTGACAGTAACACATGACAAAAGTAGAGCAAAGCCTCACCACCCTTTCTGCTTGAACTCTAGGTGTACAGCAGCACAGAGCACCTGTCCACCTCTACGCCGTCCAACCAGAGCCTGTCGTCATCGGAGCGAAGCCACAGCGAGGAGAAGGAGGAGCGATGGGAGGGCAAGGGAGTCCTCTCTCCTGGCGACGGGTACAAACACTCGGCTTGTGGAGACAGGAGGGCAGATGGACACAGGGGGAGGTGAGAGCATGAAACACCAGAGAAAGTGATGTCCTTATTATGAGAGGAGAATGAACCAAGAAGAAATATGTGATTCTTCTCTTTTCATAAGATAGTAATGAAAATGTTGTAGTAATATGATTCAGTTCCCCCTCTGAGGCCAAATAAGATACTGCCATGATCTCAACTGAAAGAATTGTTGCTTTGGCAGATTAAACCAGTATTTTAAAAAAGATAATCAATTGTTAGTTTTTTCTTAAAATTCGTGTAATTAAAGAGCTGATTAACAGCATAGCAAAGCTAATTTCTTTGTACCTGTGGAAATCTAATACAAACTGAGAGAAGTTTGGTTAACTCTCTTTGGTTAAGGCATTTTGTTGCCTTTTTGTTTTTGTTATTTCTGGTCCATTATTGCAGTTTTTACAGAGAAAGCACAGTTTCTCACTTAACCCCATGTTTTATTGAGTGATCTTTTTCTCCTTAGCAGTCTGCGTCCTCGTGCTTCATCCAGTTCCTCCCAGTCAGAGCGCAGTGCCAGCCCGCTGGTGATGAACAGCACCCAGAGCCTTGACATCATGCCTCACTTTGCCATCTCTGCAGAAGAGGAAGGTAAGGCTAACAAACACAGACCTATTTATTTGTTGTCCATCCACTTACAAATTTGTCATGATATTTTGCAATTGTTAGCCCTCAGTGGTGTGACCTTTTGCTTCATAATCATAGACGGGATGGTTTCCAACCTGCGGCGCATTCGTCTCCGGAGCAACAGCACAGGGACTAGGCCGTCGTTCAGGAGAGGAGCATCTCGACGGATTGCTCACCAGCTGGAAACTCCAGAGAAACCCCGATCCCCAGCTGGCAAAGTCCCCAAGTCTGCCTCTGTCTCTGGCCTCTCTCTTATCATCACCCCAGGTAGACCGGGCAATAATCTGTACAAAATGTGAAGGAAATACATTTATATTTGTCCTTTACCTTAGTTCTTACTGAAGCTAGTATACATTTAATTACTTGGTTAGATTCCAGCCACAATAATTTTGTATGTGTTTTTAATAGGCTCCACCGTAACCTAACTATGTTTGCTAAGACTATTCATGTGTTTACAGTGCCCTCTACAGGTGGAACCTGTGTAAATCACAAACCTTTAATACTAGTTCTATGTCCATGGCAACTTTCTGACTAAGAATCATGTAGAGTGGAATAACCTTATTTTATGATTATTATTATTATTTTAGTAGTGTGGTGGAATTACTTTTATGAAATACTGTACAAAATTAACTAAAGTAGCAGAGGTAAATTACATACAATCCATAAACATTCAATTTTCTATTCATCTTCCTCTCCTGATCCAGACGACTCAGCAGCTCCTTCTACGAGCCCCAAATCTTCCTTGTCCCTGTCGTCCAACCCCTCGTCCAGAGACTCGTCTCCGAGCCGGGACCTGTGCGTCAGCGTCAGTTGCCTCAGGCCTCCTGTGGTCATCCACAGCTCTGGGAAGAGGTTTGGCTTTGCTCTGCGAGCGATCAGGGTCTACATGGGAGACAGTGATGTCTACACTGTCCACCACATGGTCTGGGTACGTGTCCTCATCTCAGATGTAGCTGGTGCTGTTAATCCTGTATGGAACATTCAGTATATTCAATATATATATATATATATATATATATATATAATCAAGTTCAACATCAAATTATTATGCAACATTTTTAAATTTGAAAATGACAATTTAAAACAACTTGCATGTACAGTTGTCATGGCCAAATCTGTGTTTTACTGTTTCATATGTTTTTTTTATAATTTCCAATGCACTAAATAAATGTTTAGATTTCACTGGTGTCTTTTTTTACTGAGTAAGTAAACTGGGAATGCTAATCATAGTAATCAGGTGACACATTGACTATAGTACTAACAGCTGATTAGGTGGTTGCTTGACCAGTAATTTTGATCGGAGGCTGTGTGTGTGTGTGTGTGTGTGTGTGTCCACAGTGTGTTGAGGAGGGCAGTCCAGCACATGAAGCAGGACTGAGGGCGGGTGACCTCATTACTCACGTCAACGGGGAGTCGGTCCAGGGACTCGTCCACACTGAGGTGGTGGAGCTCCTGCTCAAGGTAAAAGGGCTTGTTATGCCTTACAATGTCTTTTTAGTATATAACAATCTAAATGTAGACCCTCCCTGTTAAATATATACATTTTCTGTCAGGGACATGTCATTTTGTGGCTCTTCACCTGCCTTGTAGATACGTATTTATGGTCTGTTTTAAACAGAGTGGCAACAGAGTGACCTTGCAGACGACTGCACTGGAAAACACTTCCATCAAAGTGGGCCCGGCCAGGAAGTCGAGCTATAAGTCCAAGATGGCCCGGCGCAGCAAGAAGAGCAAGAAGAGGGACGGACAGGACGGGTACGTGAAGGGGGAATGAAGTCATCACTGTAACATTTTGAACTGTCTGAATCTTATATCAAAGCTCAGTTAAATTTCACTTTGCCAGTGACCAGCCAAAAATCATACATTTCTATTCTGTAAATTTCATTTTAGTTAATCTATGAAACTAAAATTGTTCATTTGACATTGATGGCATAGGATTAATACTTCAAGGGAAAAAGGGAGCTGGGGGTGCCCTACACAATTGTTGTTGCTGTGGACTAATGTTAACAGCCATTCTTTGCAACGCCCCTGCTAATGAGCAAAATTCCAGAAGTTGAATGGATCTTAGTTTATGAAAGTTGTTGTTTTCTCTGGGTATTTTTTATTTACTTGGGTAACCATGAAAAAGACAAAAAGAAAGAACAATACAATGAACTAGATCTGACGTCCACTTTTTGTCATTTGCAGCAGACGACGTAGCATCCTGAAGAAGCTGTCGAAGCACACGCCGCCTCCGCCCATGCAGAGCAGTCGCAGCTTCTCCTCAGGATTCCACCAGTCATCTAGCGACAGCCTCTCTGGTTCCCCCACGCAGAGTCTCTCTCCTGGGCCTTCCACACCCTGCCGCTCCCCTGCTCCAGACCATTCAGGAGGTGAGTGAGGATGCTGCAAAGTGTATCAAGTTCTCTTGTGGATCCTTTGTGCTTTGTGGTTGTCCGTTTCTGGTGGGAAAATAAAGTATTATTTCTCTCCCCTTCTGTTAGATTCGAGTTCTTCACCTTGTTCCAGCTCCCCGAACTCACCTGTTCCTCAGGCCCGCCCCAGTTCCTTGCATGTTTTGGGTCGCTACACCAAAGCCGGCCGCTGCAAGTCCACCAGCAGTATCCCTCCGTCACCGCTGGCCTGCATCCCACCTCCACATCCTCTCTCCCCCCAGTGCTCTCCATCCTGCCTCCCCAGTCACCCCAAGTCCCTGCAAGGTTTCCACGGCAAAACATTGTCCCCTCCCACTATAGCACGCCATTCTGTACGCCCCCGCAGTGCAGAACCGCCCCGTTCACCTCTCCTCAAGAGGGTCCAGTCAGCAGAGAAGCTGACTGGAGACAAGATGACCGGAGGGTACCATGGAGACAGGAAGGCCTACAGCACCCGCCGCCACACCATGGAGGTGCCTCTGTCTGAGGGGGAGGGGCTGGAGGACATAGAAGGGGACACAGCCACCGGGTTCGTTTGCGTCGGTGAGCATGGCCGTCAGGGGCTGTACATCGGAGGGCAGAGAGGCCACCAAGACGCAGCCAGCGGTATTGGCGAGCACCATCGTTCCACCATCTCTCCACACCGTAGCGGCAACCACCACTCCAATGACGTGGTGGTGATGAGGAAGCTGGCTCTGTCAGAACGCAGGGACTCCTTCAAGAAACAGGAGGCCGTGCAGGAAGTGAATTTTGACGACCTGGAGGAGAGAGAGGCAACGCCGAGCCCAATGCTTCCTGTCACGCAGCCATTCAAGGCGTCCTGGATCAACTCGGCCGTGGCAGAATCCAGCATGAAGCTGGGAGGAAGAGGATCACAGGGTACAACTACACAGCAGAGAGCCAATCCAAAAAACAAGGAAGAGTTTGGCAGAGATAATAGGTCAACAAAGTGACGGGAAGTCTTTGACCTGCAACTGTTCTTACAAGTGATGGCCTTGTGTGTCCAGAAAACTCTGACTAAGCCCCTTAATCATCATGAGCAACTGTCTGCAGACGGAAGAACAAAATTCAAACCACGTTCCTAAGTAATATATGCACCCTGCAACACTGTTAACAGAATAAGGACTGCAAAACTGTGTTTACTTCCTAGACGCTTGTTTTTTCTCTCTCGGTTCTCAAATCACTGTGGCACCAATATCTGATGTGATTTGTAAATATTTTTTGTTTTACAATTGAGAAACCTATTTATGACTTTTTTTGGGGTTGTTGAAAATGCCTTGGATACTTCAGCTGTTCTTATTTCAGGAATTGCACAAATAGAAAAAGCCACGCAACAGTTTCTCAATGTGATTTTTGCAGTAGGTGAAGAAAAGAGCAGTAAAAGTCAGCCAATATCATTCCCCGCGTCATTTTTCTATACCACCATGTTCAGAAAGAAACCCGCAGTGCTACTTCTGTAACATGTACTGTAGAATTCAAAAAAGATGTTTTGTGCTGCCTCAGATTTTTTTTTTGTGGTGGTGAACATTTAACCTCATCAATCCTGATTGCATTTTTTTTTTTTTTAAAGAACAAAATATCAACATCAAACCATTTGGAAAGTGTGATGCTGGTGCCAAAGCATGGTTTAAACAAAGAAACCATTCAAAAGAGGAACTGTAGTTGTACATAAGAAGCTTCGTGCATGTGTGGGCGTCACCGCTACTTGCCGCCTGTGCTGTTAACTCCTCGCAGCGGTTTCAACCACAGCCTGATCACCATGCAGGTGTGTAGATAAAGCTTTCGCAAGTACATTTTCGAAACCCGGGTGTTTCCTCCGTCTTCTAAATACCTTGTTGAATCAAGCCTCCGTCCGGCTCCTCGCAAAACCTTGTCTCGGTGAAGTGTTTGCACAAGTCGTCGTAGTGGTAGAACAGTTGGAGCGCATTTCCATTTCAGGACGATCTCTTTTCTCTGTGGGTTTCAAATATTGTACAGTGGATGCAACAAACAAAAAATGGCTCCCGTGGCTGTTTTTTCATGTGTATTATGAATGAATGTTTACAATTTAGTGCAAATATGTGTGTGGACTCGTCATGGTTTTTGTTAAATTATTATGAAGAAAAACAACAACAACAAATGAATGACAGGGAATGGGCAGAATTCATCCAGATGGAGGAATGAGTCGAGACGATCGCTCCTTTTGTATATTTTGATATGGAAACAGTCTTGTTGCAGTACTAATAGCCTATGCTGTTGATGTATATTGTATAAACAATGGTGGACCTTATAGCAGCTGTAGGTGGTGTTTCTTTGAAAGTGACCTTGTAAGGGTAGATGGACTCCGAGGTGAGGATCTTTATCTCTCGTTTTAATGAACCTGATTGTGCGTGGTACACATCCTAGTTGCGTTTTCCCACAGTTTTATTGCACATTTGGATCTTTTTTTTAACCTCGTTTGATAAGCCCTGAGTTTTTTTTTAACATGAGCGAGATTTGAGCGTTACAGTGAGGATGGAGATATGAAAGTAAGGGATTTGGTTTTCTGCTATAGGTTCCTCCTCTGTATTTTTGTTCCAATTTTGAAGCTGTTTTGGTTTTGTTTTTATTCCGAAAACGACTGGATCAGCAGCCAACAATGCCTCCCGTCTTGTTTTATTTACATTTGTTACACAGAAGACACGTGCGTCTTGTGTTTTGAGTCACACGAAGGCGCACATCTTTGTTTTATGCAAAGTTGAAGGAACTTAAAATGGTAATTTACAAGTCGTGAATAACGGTTATGGATTGGGGGGGTTCAATTGAGACGTAATGAGATTTTTTTTCATTGAAAAAAAAAAAAATACCAAGTGTGTGGGATTTATCTCTGAATTTCTGATGCAATATACCTGTACATCCTCGAATGTACTGATGATTTCACATTTTCATTTTGCATCACCACCAAAACATCTCTTGACCTGTAAATTGTATCATCAAGTCATGTTTTTTAAATCACAAGTTCATTTTGTGGGGTTCTAAGCAGCAGCAGTTCATCACACATCATCACAAGAAGCTCCTCATCTCTCTTTTTGCCTCTGTGTGTGTCTGTATGTGTGTGTGCGTGTGTGTGTGTGATAAAATCCATGTCCTCACACGGGTGCACAACTGTGACTCTCCACATTTGCCACACTCCTTATAGCGTAGTTGTGTGTTAGAAGTTGTTGTCCCCTCCTCAACCCCACCATGTCCCAGAATGACAAACTAGCCTTTGTGTAATTCTTTCCATGTGGATATCTGGTGCAGACTGGTGTGACATTGTCTGTTTTTTTTCTATTGTCTTAACAGTGCTTGAAATAAATGAATTGCAGAGGACTCAAAAGTCCAGGACTACAACAGCTTGTGTGTACCTGTCATTTGTCCCTCATACAACAATATTTGCAAGACTGTGGCAACACAAACTATCAGAATCTTTCTTAAATGTACTAATGGTCAAGTGTGACACTCCTCAGAGATCTTCACATGTCAGTTCTACACTACTGATTCATCTTTGTGGTACTAATACACAGGCAAAGCTTAGTATTAAAACTATCATGCATAACCCATACTGCTGCCACAATGATAGGTCTTCCAACACCCAACCTCTCTGATCTCAATTCTCAGGCCATCACCTGCATCACCACCTCAACAGCCATCAGGACACAGGTACAGTTCAATAAGGTGCCACAGGGCAAAAGTACCTGCAGCCAAGGCAGCACTATGACATCCTGTGGCTAACCCGGCCCTTTACTGTTAATGATAATGAGGCGTCCTTGCTTGTTACTATTTTTGTCTCGTGATGTGTTTGCTAAAGGTGTCACTCTGCTGTTTGTTTCATGGGACTTCGGTTGTTGGGGTGAAGGTGAGTGTGCATTGCTGGGAAACTGAAATGATGGTGGCCCACAAGGTCCAAGAGAAATCAGAACACACCACAGCAAATATGAAAAACTACAGAATATAAGAAGACACAGTGACAAACCTCAACAGCATCAACTTCTAAAAGAAAAGGTAGGTACCCTATTGACAGGGCTCGTCACTGATTGGACACACGCACTGTCCATCCTTTTGACTGTGTTGTGTGATCTGTTGTGTTTTCTTATTTACTACCACTGTGTTTCATTATTTACTGCATTGTATTTTATTATTCGCTGTTATATTTTCCTTTTTGCCATTGTGTTTTCTTATTTGTTGTGTTGTCTTATTTGTCACGTTTTCTTATATGTTGTGTTGTCTTATTTGTCATGTTTTCTTCTTTGCCAATTAGTTTTGTGATTTGTTGTTGTGTTAGGTTATTTGTCATTGTGTTTTATAATTACCAATGTGTTTTCTTATTTGCTGTTGGGTTTTGTGCAACTAACTAACTAACTAACTATCTAACCAACCAAAGTCAATAAGACTAAATACAGATAAAATCCAGATTTGTGCTGTTTCCAATTGTTATAAATAAAACAAGCAAAGCAAGATACACACTTATAATAGATATAGATGAACAGTTGCATGATAATAAAAAAGCTATAATAGAAGTGAGGTGTGGATTCATGTACAAAATAAGAGTTCTATCTGTTTAACGTGGTATTAAACATAGACTTTTCTCTTCTCATATGAACTGGACTCTGCAGTGAAAAATATCAAACTAAATGGCTTTAGTGGGAAACAGAATCAACTTTACAGCTTCAAAATCCTCAGGTTCAAATTCCCCGAGGCCATCCGGTGACCCCTCTCTGACGTTTCGGACCTTTCCGCCGAGCTTCGTGTCTTTCCGCTTCTCCTCATGTGAGTTCCCACGCACTGCTCCCTGCCGGAGCTGGAAAATGGCTGAGTAGAGGAGCCGCTGGAGGACAGGGAGGGAGAAGAGAAGCAGCGGACAGGGAGGTGTTCTCCTGGAAGCTCAGTGCACACACGCACACGCGCACACACTCACACACGCACACACACACACCGAGGAGCTACAGCCGCCACACGGGTCTCTGACTGGGTCGAGTCCGCTCTTGAAGCTTCGAGGCGCCGCACGCGCAAAGTGAGAAGAGTCGAGTAAAAGATCCGCGGGTGAGTTTTTCCAACTTGCTGCACATTTCCAGCGCAGCGGCGGACACTGTGCTGGAAAATGGTGGAGGAGGCGCCGCCGCCAGCCTGCGAGCCTTTCTCTCGCGCAGCAGCAGCAGCCCCGTCATGTTCACCGCGGTCCCGCTTTTTAAACTTTAAACCCGACTCGCTCTTTATCCGCAGCTTTCTCGCCTGTTCTTCTTTTTTTTTTTATTGCGCTAAACAGGGAGAATCCAGTTTGGACTCGTGCGGCTCGGTGCTCGCGCTCGTCGACAGTTGACGTGTATCAGACGTCGAGTCCGTTAACTTACTGTAACGTTACGCGTTATTTAAAAAAAACTTTCCACTTTACTCTGCGCACTTTTTTTCTTTATTCCCCATTGTCGCGCACCCTGATGCTAACACGAAGACGACTTTTAAACCGACCCAAGTTCTTAAAAACCGCAAATTAAAACAGAATTTAACCTCCGAATTGTTGTTTATGTATCTTAATGCAAAAAAAAAAAAAAAGTCAAACGTTTTACGTGTTTTTTTTTTAAAGACGAGTCAAAGTTGTGTTGAGGGAGTTTCGAGTCAAACTGTGTCTCCCTGTGTGCAGCACTGTTGGTGTGTGTGTGACACCACAATAGTGCGTTTACATTGGCTGCACAGGACAGGCGGCCATGCAGTGTGGAGGCCTCGCACTGCTGCAGGCCTGACATGATAGGGGTGTGTTGTGTCCCTGCTTTGAATCTCTGCCATGCACCGAGCACTTAATGTGGCACTTGCATAATAAGACAGGCCTCTAACCCCCAATCCCCACCCCTACCCCAGTCCCTCTCTATTAATTACTGAATCCAGCGTTATGCAACAAAAAATTCAATTCTCCAGTACAATGCTGCTGCTTTATCAGCGTGAAGCTCGGCTTGTGGCAAAAGCCTCCATTCTTCCTCTGCATGTCTTAAAAAAAATGCTCTCGGTGACGCTTTGGGGCTCGTTGCGTTTGAACTTCCAAGAAGTGGAGCTTTGCAGAATGCCAAGTGTCACTTATCAGAGGGGCTGAATAAGACATTATTCAGCCCAGACACAGAACAGCTGTTTGTATTGTTGATGAACGTCCCTCAGCTGGGGGGACCCAGTTGAACTGAAATTGCGTTATTTGATCAAAATAGCAGCAGAATGTGACTCGGCTGGAACGGCTGCAGACTCTGAGCTGAGGGTTCTTGCCGAAGAAAATAATGATTATCAGATATGCTGTAAGAAACATTTTCCTACCTCTCCAGAGAAATAGATGAACCTGTCGCCTTCATGGTTGTTGGGAACACATCCGTGACATATCGACCCACTGCTTATTGCTACAATCCAGGAATAATATTTTTATACGATCCAGAATGTGAAGGTATAGACTAGAAACCAGACAAATTAGACAGATTTGCTGTCGGTGCTACTTTATTTGAACTATTGCATTACCAACCTAGTCAAACTGGGTGAAAGAAACTAACCACTTGCGGCAAAAACAGTCTTGTGGTATTTTCATGTGGCGCAGACTTTGGAGGTTTATCAGATTCCTTGTCTTTTTTTGATCAGATTAGTCTTTGGTCAAACTGTTAAAAGTTCACAGTCTGTCCACGTTGATTCAAGGCTTCGCCCGTGTCTCATATCATATCTGATAGATACAGCAATACAGACTTTTTCTGAACAGTGCTGTCTCAGTGCTGCATAATCTTCGCAGCAGATGTTTCTGTTTAGCAAAGGGAGCTTTTTTAGCTTCATTAAGCTCAGATAGAATTCAGGTGGGACTAAGAGAAATTATAACGTGCCTAAGCCCCCGTTTGAGGCTCAAAAAATAAGTCCTCACGAGTTCCCAGTGTTGTTGGCCAGTCCTCCCTGTCTGTGGCGCAGTAGATTTTTCGCTTCCATGTGGACACATGGCCCGAAGCCAGGCTGCATGCGTGGTGGCTCTGTAGTCAGCTCCTCATCAGCAGGGCGGTAAAGGGCCAACACACACACACACAACTTTAAAGAAGCAACTGTTACCATGTCGTAAATGTCTGAATTCTGTACAGCGTGAAAGAAATGAACTGTGGTCCCCATGAAATCCATAAACTGTGTCTCTGAGGCGTACGGCAACGTGTAGCCCAGCATTCATATCCTTTTATAAAAACTGCACAAGCTAAGACAACATTCTTCAACTCATCAACCTTTTCAGCTCGGTATGAAAGACAGGCATGTTTCTCAAAGATATGGTAGAAATTAGGGGTTCACATAATTTGACACTGACCTACATAGATGTGACTGACAAGGAAGCATACACCAAAAAGTCAAGATTGAGGATGTGGTGGTGTGAAAAGTAAAAGACGTTCCACACAGCCGCAGGTCCAAGAGAAACTTGTTTATCTGCATTAGTGGCAGATAGCCGGGTGATTGATTGACAGAGGAAAGGATATTTAGGTATGTTTTCATGTAGGTTGTTAAATATATATTATATATAGAGCTGGACCAATACATGTGCTGAGCTAGTGTACTGGCTGACATTAGGTTATTACACATATATATCTTATATATCGTTGCTAATGTCCAATCACTATTAAATCCGCAACATAGTTTGAATACCCGAGAGCCCTGAGAAGTACATTTTTTTTAAACGATAAATCTGCCGAAATTTGTTTTCTTCTTTTCCCCCTATACTTCTAAACATTGACATCAGTTTTGGCTTCAAAGATCCAGCAATACTTTTCGCGTCCGTCAATGGGCGTGATCATGATCTGTAATGTTGACTTAAATAATTTGGAGGAGACGATCAATCTTCAAATTATTATTATTATAACTTCCAGCAAATTCTTTCAATTATTCTGCTCCACACCCATTTGCACACTATGTAATGATGATGAAATGGAAATGCATTTACCTATAACATGGGCCTGTCCAGCTGTGAAGCCCTTTTGGTTTGGTGTTGCTCATGTACGATCTGATGTAACTGGAATGGATTCTCTTATTATTAGACATTATCTTTCTGGAAATCTCTATACCACGAACCAGTGGAGCAAAGGGAAATACAGCTGACAGTTGATCCGAGGTACTGCAGAAGATCAAATAAAGTTATGTAACCCAGTGGTGAAATGTTTATACCACTACAGATATGGCCTACATTGTTTTCCTGTGGCAGATTTTGATATTTAGGCTGTCTTGCCAGAGAGGAGGGGAAACTATATTTCCCCTCCTGATTCTGGTTCTGATACCTGGACTTTACAGAGTACTGATCCCACATCAGTCAGTGCATTTAACAAATATGTTATATAAAGTATAACAGCTGAATTCTACTAACCCTGTATGGAAGTGGTATTTGTTATCATTATGGCTCAGCCACTCAGGTTAAACCCTTCGGGAAAAAAAATACACACAGAGAATGAATGACATAGAAGTTCTTTTATTGTCAAGTTTGACAATCAATTTTTCCCATTGCCTCGGCCAACTCCTCTCTTTCATGTGATGGTTCTTCAAATGCTTCATGAGATTACTAGTATTGTAATTGGTAACACTAGTGGCACTCATCAAAACTAAAGTCTTGTATACTACATCGCAGTTTTACCTGTCGGACTTTCCAGTCTGAAATCTTGCCAAATTGCTTACATTTAAGCTCGCTCTGACTAACACCACTCTGCCGAAAATTGCAGTTTTATCTAGGTGAAAACGTACATGATTTTGGATCGGTACATAGGTTTGCATACTAGCCCGACCCAGCATTTCCGGCAATATTGGAGGTATTTCCGTTGCTGAAGGTTCTGACAGCTGGCTGAGGATGGTAAAAAATGTTATGGATGTGGTAACGGCCCACCACCATTGCAGTGTGATTTCTCCTGGTACTGCTAATGGCCAGTGTGGCAATGAATAGCAGGTGTTTGTGAGAGAGTACCACCTCTCATGATTATGTTAATATGTTCAATGACCAGTGTTACTGGTGAATTCGGTGGCTTACGATAAACCTGCATTGTGAAACTTTAGTCTCCACCTTCTGGGAGTAAGAGTAATCACATAAACGTTGTCGAAATGTGTGTATGACATGTCGTTGTGGTGGATTGCTTCCTTTTTTGGACTATGATCACAATGCTGAGTTTCCTTTTTATCTGGAGCTTTGTTAAATGTCCTTGGTTGCATCCTAGGTTTGTCTGCCTTAGGCTCTAAAATTTTACTAGCTGCTGTAGCCTACATCGTCTCCATCGCTACGGTTGCTCCCCTTTTCACTTCTGACAAATTTAGTCAGCGTGAGAATGCTGCCACCAACACCAGATTTAAAACAGTGGTAAAGCGAGATACAGAGATATTTACCTGGGGTTGAAGCCTTACTCAACATTCTATGAGCTCATTTGGCAAGGACTTGGACTACAGCTTTGATTTATAATAATGTATGGTATGATTTAATAGACTATATAAACCATCAGACAATTAGCGTATACCAATTATGCTGTGTAATATATACATATTTTCTGATAAATGATACTGTTATCATTCTTGAGATGAAGTAACCTGTATTTTTTAGAAAATTTGATTAAACATGATGTAGTTTCAATTCAATATCAGAAAATAAAATTACACATAAACTAATATTTTTTATTCACATTGCCCACTGATTGTTACATAGTTTAATTGTAGATGGAAAGGGGGTCTTATCAATGTGTTTATTTTCTGATGAATTATTTACTTGATTATTTTTTGTTAGAACCATTAAGTGTTTGACATTTTTGCTTGGAAAATGTTTGATTATTTGATTAAAATAAAAATATCAATATTTTTGTTATTCTGTTTAGCGCTATAACATCTATTTCATCAGTTAAAAATACGAGTTAAAACGTATCGGCCTTAATTCAGTGTATCCTGTAAATTTTAACAGAAGACATCCAGTAAAAACATTTCTTTTTTCTAGTCATATCGATTTTTATTTCTGTAAAAATAAAATAAGAAATCCTTGTTATTACTGTCACTGTTATCACTCTATTAGTGATGCTCTGAAAGACTTATTTGCCATTTTACATTATGCATACTGGTGTATAATGAACAGGTCAGAGTGACACTGGGTGACTAAACACATTAAGAGTCATCTGATGTCTGCAGACAGCAGAGTCCAATCTAAATGCCATTTTAGGTTCAATGTAGGTCTTGCTTTCCCCCACAGTTAAATTGAATCTCTAAGTAAGAAATATGAGATCAGAAGAGTTAATAATATTAACCCACCTCATGTTTTTAAATCAATCTAAATAATAGGTAGTTCATATTTTCTTGCTATATTGTATTACTTCTCTTATGAATTCTCTTACACAACAATTTAGTCACAATGTTGTCATTTTGTAAAAATTATAATAATTTGTTTCCTCCTTTTCATGGAAATAATCACCACATTTATCATCCTGTTCTTTCAGAAAAACAAATATCTCCTCTCATCCCTTCTCCTGACTTTAACATGACTCATGGAATTCGCTCCAGTCACGCTAAGCCTTCAGTTTTTCCATGTTGTGTTTTTCATCATCGGCATCATCAACCTGTTTCAGTTTCATTTAATTTAATCCAGCATTTCATGAGAGATGATAAACAATCATCAAGGTTTCACGCATGAGAAAAGTCAAGTGTGTGGGGAAAAAGGTTGAGTTGTTTGGGTCAGATGTTTGATCGCTGCCTAGATACATTTTCTAATATTAGAACATTTCCTTGATTTGCCCGGCTTCTCTGGTGACTGGGTAGCACATGGCCAGAGCAGCAGCCAATCAGAGCGCGGGATTAGCTTTCCCTCTCTCTAGCAACAGTGAGTTACTTGCTGCCTATTCATTAATTATTTTCCTGTGGTCTCCCTCAGCCGTTTGGACTGTGCTGATAGCAAAGTGCTCCGTCTCTTAGTCTCACTGCTTTTTTTTCACCGCTCTCTGTAGCTTTGTGCTCTGACAGAATAAAAAGTCTTTTTAAAAAAGGGGGATGGATCCAGTGAGGCTGAGCCTGACAGCTGCTGCTGCTGCTGCTGCTGCCCTGAGCTGTGAGCTACTACATCAGACCCGGACTGTAACAGAGATGACTCGTCTCTCACCTCGCACGACTTTTTCTGCTTCGGAACTAAATAATAAAAAAGGATTACTGAATCAGAGCGCTCCCTGCGCACTGCTTTTTCTTCTACACCGTCTTCAGGTTGTTTTTGCTGCTTTCCTGCACCGGTGCTCTGACTATAAACAAATAAAACATGGCAACTGGAAAAACAACTGGACTTTCTTGCTGGCTGAGGATGGGGGGGGCTGTCAGTTGGAGGCAGGACTCTCCCTCGCTCTGTGTTTTATTTTTTTTTTCGGGAGGGGGGGTGAAGAGCAGGTGGAGAGAGGAGGGAGGGAGGTTTAGGGTTGGGGGGGGGGGTATGGTGGTGTGAGGATTGCGGGCTGTGGTTGGGTATGCCAGTGCCACGTGTCTCGCCTGGCACCTCTTGCTTCTCGACTCGGAGGATGTTGGACTGAGAGTCTGGCTGAGCCTGTCGGGCTTCTCTCTGAACCAAAAGTGGGGTGAGTGTTGCACTGCGCTGCATCCTGTTATCACGATAACTCTTAAACCTTTCCTTTTAAAAAAAAAAAGATGATATTCTTACACACGAACGTCTGCAGGGAATGTGCGTTTGCTTTTCTGAATCTAGTGGGGGCACAGAGGATAATCTAGACTAAGGTTCGCAAGCATGCACTTTGGCATTCAAAGATGTAAACCGGAGGTGTAGGTTTATTTTTTATGCATTCACCTAATTTTTACTTAAGCGTCTGCAATGCATCATTCAAAACATTGTCCATTCACGAGCGTTTTCGAAGTGATTGCACAACATCAGGCCTCGCAAACCAGGCCTGTGGTTATTTGGATTTGGACGTTTTGGTAAATTGCCCCAGATAGATTCTTACAGACAGAGACAGAGACGACCAAAAACTTCCATCCACCTTCCTGTCGCCTTCGTCCCCCCCTTGCTACCTGCTCCATCTCCTCACGTACGTCTTTTCATCCTGTCCAGAGAGGTTAACATGACTATTGTCCTCGGATGGTCCACAAACCACAGATGTCGTACTTAATCTGGAAACCCTAATCTCTCTCGTCCTCACTCCCTGTCTCTTGCAGCATTTTTATTCTTTTTTTCGCTTACATCTTAGATGACCAGACATGATATATTAAGATTTTATATTTTACTGTGGCCATTATAATCCAGAAATTTAGATTATTTTTTTACAATTGAGTGTCCGATGAATTTAATGAATTTGGTATATTAGAAACCCTTAAACCAATCCCTCCTTCTGATACTGTTATAGTAGTATAGTTACAGTAATATTTGCGTTCTTCTGTTTGGCATTTTATTGGGCAATCATCTCGATCAGAGAATATTTGTTACGGTTCCATGGATTGACCTTTTGCTGTATGCAGATATAATATGATCGACTAGATAGAGCAATCATTTATTTGTGTTAAGTGGTGTTTGTTGGTCTTTGGTTGCTCAGTTGACTGTCCATTTGGTATTGTCATGCAGAAAAGTCTATTTAGCTATTTTGACAGATGAAGTCAGAAATATATCTGAGGCAACACATAGCTGCCTTTTTTCTCTCCTAGGAGAGAGGGAACTGTTGCAAAAGGTTCCGCGTGTTTTAGAAAATTCTGGTTGCCCTACAGCCGTGGTACAGGTCTTAGTTGCCTTTGCACGCTCATTCTGCGAAAAACCCTGTCTTCGCCATTTTGCCTGAATTTCTTCAAATGCTGTTAATTGCACATGCTGTTGTGTGAGTTGAACGGATGTTAATTACACAGTAAAAACTTCTTGTTCCTGTGGAAAGTGTGATGCACCAGTAAAAGCTATGAGTGTGTGAATGTAGAATGGAGGGAATGGAGGCTCCTGTCCAGGGACCCAGTCTGCTGTTGGTTATGACGCAGCAGCATCATCCGATCTCTCTGTCCTAACCGAAGACTGCACAAATGCATTGAGCTGCTGCAGTTCGCCATTTTCATGCACCGCTTTAAGCTTCGTTTCACATAGATATGGGCCGCTTTACTTCTGGCTGTTTTATTTAATAGAATTGACCGTACAAAACCATTTCTTCTTATTTTTCACAGTTTTTAGATTTTTTTATTGGTATTTTCTTGTAACACGAATTTAAAAAAAAATATTGCCCTCTTTTCTAAATTTTTTTGTTTTTGTTTGCTTTGCAGGTCGGTCATAATCCCTGTCCAGAACATGTGGGAGCCTGAGAGAACCGAGTAGGATTAAAGACCATCCCACTCCGCCACTCGTCTTCCAATCAGACCCCTTCATTCGACCGCGGAGAGCCAGCAACACAGGGCCCTCAACTGGCAAAGTCTTTTATTTTATTTTTTTTGGCTGCTCCAGTAGCACCCAGCGAGCAGGTTTCGCTGCTTGAAAGAGCATGTTGCCAACGATCTCGCTCTGCTCCATCATCTGGCTCAACCGGGGAATCAAGCTGAGGAAATCGCACCAGTCCACCAACACCGGTCAGGTCTGAAACCGCTGCAGCCACAGACACAACTGCAGCAGAACGCCATCTTATGGACCTTTTGAAAATGCTTCTAAGCTTCGGGTGACTCCCCCCTCCTCCCATCATCCCCCTCCCCCTCCCCCTCAAGCCAAACTAACATCCAACACCAGAATTTAGTGACTCGACAACGTTTTTGGTTTCTGAGGAGGATTTCGGTCACCCCCGTAGTTGCAGTTGCTCATCTAATCCTTTATTTGGTGGCCATTTTAATTTTTGTCTCCCCAACAAAATGGCGGCAGAGGGTTTTCAGTACCGTGCTCTCTACGCATTTACCAAGGACCAGGAAGAGGACTTGGACCTGCAGCCCGCAGACGTCCTGACAGTCAGCAAGGCGTCACTGTCATCCATGGAGAGCTACCAGGAGGGCTGGGAGGAGCAGCCCGAGTGCCTGGGCTGGCTCCTCGGGTACAACGAGCGCACCAAGCAGAGAGGCGACTTTCCGGGGACTTACGTTGAGTACATTGGCCCTGTTAAGATGGCGGCCCCATCGAGTCAACCCAGGTCCCAGCGACCACTTCCTGCTGCACCCACACCAGAATCGTCTCAAGGTAAGAAGGTCTTCATATAGATAAAATCTGTCACCTGGTTTACCTCAGCTGTGAAGATGCACAGTAGGTCAGTCATTTTCTAATATATTGTCAGGGGTCACACTAAGATAAACGCTCACAGCACAAAAACCTTTTACAAACTGTGAGACCACCAGATAATATAATGTATTAATATCATCAATAAATATGTCTGTAAGAAACCAGCACATCATTTAATTGATTTCTCATCTTGTTTGCACAATGTGATGTTGCCAGTGAAGTTAATAGTAAAGCTGTCGCTTAATTCAGTATCACAATGAGTTATTGACTCCAAAACCCTTACTGTGCATTTTTTACAGAAACTAACTCCACTCTCCGGATTCTCTGCGTCTATTTTTCTATATTTTCCGACTCCACTTTCTACTCTGTTGTTTGTATTCAATTTAAATTATTTGTTTGTAAGCCTCAAATATGCAGAAGTTATCCAATTTGAAAAGTTTACAGATTCATGAAGCCTTTGTGAATATGGATTTTTCTTGGTTTGTCTTTATTTGTTTGAGGAGGTGTGGAATTTTAGACAATTTTTTTCTTGACCTTTATTTTCATAAGGAGAAACGTTTCTTTGAGCTCACCATAAATTTGAGTTTACGATTTTTTTCAAACAAGACTTTCCAGTAATGTGAGAGACACCAGCTGTCGATGACATTTAGCTTTTTGTAGAAGAAAACATCAGGAACAAATATTTTACATGCATATCTGCAAGCAATCACCATTTTGAATCCAGAATAG
This sequence comes from Hippoglossus stenolepis, assembly GCF_022539355.2. Taxonomy (NCBI): domain Eukaryota; kingdom Metazoa; phylum Chordata; class Actinopteri; order Pleuronectiformes; family Pleuronectidae; genus Hippoglossus; species Hippoglossus stenolepis. The sequence continues at coordinate 10,133,625 of NC_061493.1, forward strand.
GCACACGATTATAAAATAGGACAACCGTTATCTTGTCTCTCAGTCAAGATTTAGGGTTCAGGACCAACCATTGATTAAATATTGGGATCAAGATATTGATAATCTGGGCAAACTGAACAATGTAGATGTACATCTTTCAGTAAATAATATCCATCAGCCAGTTCAGCCAAGCCATAGTATAATGGTTGTTATGGGTCAGGTTGGAGGAAAATACCTGTAAAGAACATAAACCACATTAATTTGTAGAAGCTTAGACATGTCCTTTGAAATGCGTCATAAGCCTCACGTCCTTGGACGCACAGCTAACCAGACTGACTTCCTAATAATAAAGAGCTAATCCATCCACCTACTGGACTCTCCTGTACAGGTCTGCCTTTCACTCTGTCTAACTGTGTCTCCTTAAAATCGGCAGTAACAAATTCAGCAGTAACAAACTGCATCTGGGCTTATCTGCACAATAATGCCTGCCGTTCCTTCGTTGACCCTTTACTCACCTTATGGGTAAATGACTGTGCAGGCAGGAGGGACTAATTTCTACCGTGTTAAGACCAAGATACAGATATTAATGGCGTTGTTGGCACACAAAAGTTACACTTGTTTACTTACATTTTAAGATGGAGAAATTATATAATAGGTGTGTTTGTATTTTGTGCACAATTAGTTTTTTTCTCCGGAGAGATAAGTGATCTGTTCTTTCACACCTCTCTTCACTCCTGTGACTTTGGGAAAATAGGCACGTCTCATATTTATTCATGGTGGTAAGAGCCTGCTTTCAGCTCCGACGGCGTCCAAGTCAAACATTGACATGGCATGGATTGGTCGACTTTAGCGAGCTCAACTTCAAGTAAAAACTTTTGATTTGTTACCACAGTTCCTCTACTCTCCCAAGATTTCCATCATTTTTTGCTCATTCGCTTTTTGGCTCTGGGCTGCTTGATTTATTGCTTCCTTGTATGGGATGCCAGACGAAAAGATGCATAGAGCCAAGACAGAAAAATAAAAGTTTTTATATTATTCTACATATGAAACCATACATTCCTCTTCTGTCAAAGGCTGTTTTCTCTCCCAATTCCCCGGTGCTTTTTTATGACAGATGGGCTAAGTACCACTGTGAGCACGTAGGCTGTGAACTCTGAATTACCTCTGGTTGAGCCAATTGGCTATTCATCGAGTACAACAAAGTACACTGGGCCTCATTCAAATTCATTAGCTGGAATTCATTTCTGAGTATTTCTCTCCAAAAAGTCCTAAAAAGCACGGGATATCATGGCGGCAGCACAAATGTATCAGCAATTCTTATCAAATAGGAATTATTTTTGCCAACAGAAGAATACAAATTGAGGTTGAAGGGAATGTGTCTGTGAATAAAACAGGCCTCTGCTTTCTCCGGTAGAGGAAGGTGAGGAGAACAGTATCCTCGCACTTTGACAGACAGTGAAACAAACCAGTTGGGCAGCAGGCATTTGTGTCTGATTTGGAAAGAAAGGGGCAGAAGAACCAAGTGAACGCCTGAGAGTGAGGAGTGAGGTGAGAGGTGTGGGGGGTGTTGGTGGGAGGTCATTTTACAAATATCATCTTCATGTCCCTAAAGCCCTGGTCATTGTGTGAATAGAGCTATTGTTAGCGTGGCCCATTTACTATTCACATCAATCGTAACATTTGTCGTCAACTGGCAGAACCAGCGCCTGGTGGTCAGGAAGAGTTGACCAAGTTACAGTTTCAATCCCGGTGTCCATCCGTCAATGTACAGCTGAATGCGTCATTCATTTCCTCATCTAAACTGCGGTTATTACAACACACAACTTTCTCCGCAGTTCGTTTGCCTCTGGGAAGAAAAGAGCAAGTAACTGATGCAGTTGTCAGCTGCTTGCACTTTGAAATACCAGAACAAATAGCATGATATTGGATAAAATACAGCAAAGTAAAGAAAGCTGTCTTTTTTGTGCAGAAACCTGGTTACTGTAAAACCCACATTCACATGCAGCTGGCTGCTTATCAGATTTCAGCTCAGCCCCCAACAATACTTCAGAGCCAAGACTGGAACATTTGAAATTTTGATATTTATGTGTTATGTGAAGACTGGCTCTTTTGTGACAGAGCAGTTTTTTTCCCCCTTACTGTGGCAAATGTATACATGTGAAATTATATTTAGACACATATATTTTGTTTAAAATTTTAGACAAACATTTGTTATTTATTGTTTTTGGCACAGCTATAACAAGAATGGCACGCAGTCGAGCGCATACAACTGCCAAGGCCCAACAGTCTGCTTATGAAACCACATTTAAATCCCCTAGATCCAGATTTTTATTTTGATCTGCACTAAATTGCACACAATCAGTCCCATAAAAATGTCAGATTTTTTCATGAAGTTTCATGAATTATTCTCTGAGAATGAAGGAAGATACACTTTTGAACGACACCCTTTCTCTCAATGTGAAAGACAGAGAAAAAAAATTCTGATTCCGCCTCCCTGTTTTGATCGGCAACAAAATTGAATAGCTTCTTCCCTGACATATACCACATCCTTTCAATACGTTTCATGGTGATCTGTCCGGTTGTTTTTGTGTAATAATATCAGACAACAGAAAACACAAACCTCCTTCACTGCTGCTACTGTGATGTTCAGTCTGCAGTCTTTGTCATGCAAATACACAAGTAAAACTCTCATCAGAAAGTGTAGACAACATTGCCAAAAAATTGGCCTATTTTCCAGAAATGTTATTCTTAACCAGGTTTTTCCTAATCCCCTATCCAGTTTAAAGAAACCAGGTTCTCATTTGCATTTTAGAAATCAGGTTACTGCAGTATGTCGCTAAGACGACGACTACTATGGTGCATGTACATGTAAAAAAACAATGTTTTTCAGAAGTAGCAAGCAATATACAAAATGCAGATTTATCCAGCATGAACCTACACTTTTGTAGGTTTTGCATGTGTTTTTTTGGGGGGGGTTTACATAATTGAAAATGTAAAAAAGAACATTCTGTGTCAAAGTAAATAGTTTTTTTCTTCTTTTTCTACTTTCTGGGTTTTTCAAGTTTGTCAGAATGGATTTAGTGAACATGTCATTAGGTGCATTTTGCTTTAGCACAACCAGGAGACAAATTATGACTAAGAATCACTTCCAGTCCCCAGATTCAAACCCAGAACATTTCTAAACTTGCTTCAGAAATAATTCTCCAAACCCAGTGAGAGTTTTTTTTTCTCTTTTCCTCCTCCTGCTCTCTCCTCTCTTTGGCCTCACTTTAACTGCCTGCTGAAGTGAACCATGGCTTGGCATTTTTGCAAACTCCTCCTACTCCCCCCCCCTTCTTCTCTCGCTCCCTGATTCACATACACGTCTGATACTGTCTCTGGGCAGCTATAAACCATGTTAGCAGGGCCAGTTCTCAGAAAGGAGAGGCCTCCGCTCACTCTCCACTCCCTGTGCCTTACCAGGAAAACACTTTCAAAGAACCCATGGAGGGGCTGCGAGAGGGTGGGAGAGGGGAGAAAGAGAATGGGAAAGATATGAAGAGGCTGGAAAGGGAGGGAGACGCGGGCTACAGTGTAGGCCAAGGCCACCCTATCCAACTGCAAATATAGGAACCAGCTGTATTTCATTTCTCTTCTGACGGTTGTATCATTCTCCTGGACCTTGGTAAATTTAGCATGTTGCAGTTTGCAGAGCTATCGAATTTAGTTTTTTTTATAGTTTTGTTTATTTTCTGGTGCATTTCTTTACTGCCACAAAAGGAAGCGAGAACTCCTCCAGGCATGATGTTGTCTCAGTGAAAGATTAATGGCTTTAGCAAACCAGAAATAGAGTAAAGTATGTTTTGTAGAGTTGTTTACTGAAGGCAGGAGTGAAATGAAGTCACAGTTTGTTTCAACAAAATGACACAACGGAAACAATCATAGTTGACAATGTGATTTTTTAAAAAACTATTACTAATTAAAAATAACCGTGCATAAAAGACAATAGGACAATATTTGTGGGAGAAGTCGTGCACGCGGCCAGTCGCTGTGTGAAGTGGGCGTCAATGGCCGACTGTCGAATTTGGAATGTGACAAAAATGAACGCCCCGACTCTGATGTTGGAAAGGCTTTGAGACGGAGTTCAACAACTCGACAAGCACACTGACCCATCTCTACTAGACTGTTAACACTCAGGCCAGTTGCTATGCAGCCATGTGCGCAGTTATAGAAGACAGCTCTCTTGTTTCTACAGTCCGAAACTAGCTAGTCGGCCGTTTTTTCCTTCTATTCTTTGTATTAGTCACTAGTAATGGATCACAATTATTCATTGTCATTTGCTGCATAACGTGAATAAACCTTTGATACATTCCCTCATCCATGAACACGACTTGTCACGTCAGGTCGATTTTCATTGACAGTGGTGGTGAAGACAGCAACTCCCATGATCCCATGCTGCTTCACCACATCATCAAACTAGATCTTTTGTTATTGTTTTGATTAAGAGACCCCTAGTGGCCCAAGTTACATATTATACGTTTAAAATCCCTTTTTAAAATTACAATGAAAAGTAATTTATTCTCATATTTGTTTAGATTAATTCATAAATTGTCATTTGTACTTTTTTGGGGTTAATATTTCTATTAGGATTTTTTATTTTTGGGACCTGGGCCTGTTTCAGATAAAGCTTATTTTTGAAATTCTCTAGTCACGTTGCATTAAACTCATCTCAGTCATCCTACTCTTACTTTAAACCATGTTTCTGCATTAATATCTTTTCTGAGTGGAGCCAGCAGGCCCATAAAACCGGAGCCGGCGTTGGTGTGTGTGGGGATCACCTGTGTTTGACTTGGTTGCAGGGGCTCACCCTACACGTGTAGCTTTGAAGCATGTTGTGACAGAGGAGTGGATGGTGTGCCTGGTCATGATGCATTGCCTGTCTGCATAGTTGGGATGCAGTGAAGACATGTAGCAGTGAAACCTGACCAGCAGCATACACACTGTTACACACCATCCGTGAGCCAGACACCAACTGGGCCTGTCACCGCTGCACACAAGGAACACATGCTTGGAGTAAACGCCATGGGTCAAAAATGTTCCAGCAGATTTGATTCTCGTTCGTAGATACATGTGTTTATTTGTGATTTAGCCTTAAATATTTATGTTCATTTGGAGGCCAGTAAAACCCTGGGAACTCGGTTATATGCGGTGAAAGAATGCAGATGATAAAAAGGAAAACTTTTCAGCGAAAAATATAGAAAATATTCAAGTAAATCTGATTATAGTTTTTTGGGGAATACACTGTTCACTGTAATGCAAATCGGAACTAGGCAAAGCCAGTCATTATTAATCATCCTACTAGTTGTTGGACATCTGTGTTTATTCAGCAGCAAAATTTCACAGAAACTACTCAACTGATTTCCATGAAATCTTGTGGAGGGATGGATCCTGACACAAGGAAGAACCCACATTTTGATGCGGATCCAGAAGGGATGGAAGTTGTTTTGTCTTTTTACATTCTGTAACATTATCCAATAGTTCATTGTTGATCTGTCAGAGAATTATTCATGGCTCATGATAAAAAAAATCTGGCATGTTTACAGTTCTACAGTACTAATATTTAATTTAAAAAATCTGGATCTATGAATTTAAATGTGATTTGATAAGGGGACTGTTGGGCCTTGGTGGAGGAATACACTCTACTAGATATTTCAATGTATGATGTGATTTTACCACATTATAAATGATAATTAGTTGTGCTACCATAATTGTGTTTTCACATAATTTACAACAAATCTGTACAAATCCACAGTGTTGGAGTTGAAGTGAGTAAATTCCTGCGGTGAAATGCGACCAGTGAAATCCTGTGAATGAGTTCACGTCGTTCCTCTGCACCGGGAGAAACTTCATTTTCTGACACGGCTCCGAGAGGGAGAATGCAGCAGAGCCAGCTACATGTTACATAATCACACTGATGTAGAAGATACAGAGCAAATCCTTTGCTTTGCATAGCTTTCCCTCATCCAATCTTATTTTGCCTTTAGTCTGCTGCTTGCCTTGGACTGAGCGAACCATTCACTGTAAACACACAGAGACAGGATCTGCAACTTTCATCCGACCTTCGCACTTTCAGCGTCGTGTGTAGACGACACACACGACACATGATTTTGTCGGGTTGTCACTCACACAGATGTTGTGGAAGGACTCAGTTTGGTCAGAATTTACTTGCTGTAAAGACTCTGTCCAAGCTTCTCTTAAGGAAAATTGAAAATACGGTCATGAAATCTTGACTGTAAAACAATGAGTCCATGCAGTATAGACAAAGTGTGAGTGCAAAACTACTCTCTCTCTCTTTCTAATGCATCTTTCTCTCTATCTCTCTATCTCTCTGTCTTTTCTCTCTTTCTGTTGCTCCTATTGGCTACGTTTCAGGACATGTCAAGTCATATGCCTGTCTCTGAGCTGTCTGCCAAGGAAGTGGTTCTAATTGACTAACAAGTTGCTGTTACTTTATCTCTCTCTCTCTCTCTCTCTCTCTCTCTCTCTCTCTCTCTCTCTCCCTCCCCCCCTCCCATATCTTTCCATCTCCCTCCCATATCTTTCCAAAACCCTCGAAGTCTCCAGAGCTCCAGCGGCCTTGCCAGAATAAAGAAACGACTCCCTCTTTGCACGAAAGTCAAAGTTGGACTCATTTTCATTTTGAACACAAGAAGAAAAATATACAATTGAAAAAATTGTTTGAATGTAGGAGTGAGAAAGTTTGCTCCTTTGAAAAAATATGGAAATCCATGCCCCCTTCCTACTTTCCTCCCAATCTGTTGGAACGTGTTCATTTCTGTGGGGGTTTTTTTTAGCCTATGTATTTTCTTAATTCCCCGTTTCATTTGATTTCCCTGTTTTATAGCCTGCAGCCTGCAGCACAATATGAGTTTCATGAGGATTGGATTTTGCTCTCTTGTGCTGAATAATTAATACACTCTGCTTTCTAAAGCAATATCATTTACATTGTGCTGCATGTGTATTTATGACAGTCCAGTCTTAAGGTTTATTTTCTCTGAGAGCAATACTTTAATTAAGATTCAGATTTCCAAAGATGAGGTATGGGTCAGGGAAGAACTTCAAATTATAGTGTGGATCTGGACTCGGGGGCAGATCCAGGATTTTTTTTAAGTTCTATTACGTTGCGAGGTGTTTTTCACCATTATCACCGGGAATATTTAACGTAACTTAATGAGTGATACGTTGAACAAATATGTATGAGTCTGTAGTGCAGCTTGATTTCCTGCTGTATTCTCACATGGGCTCATTTCGACGTTTTACAGACATTGTCTAGGGGGCTGGCCGCAAAAGTTGTTGTAGAAAGCCACCGACCCCAGAAATATACATTCTCACATACAGCCCTTCCAGAAAATTTCAGGAAAATGCCCGGACTTAAGTTCATGTCCGACAGCAGCTGTACTGTGACATTATAGAGATGCAAACACTTGGGGCTGTTGGCAGGTTCTGCAAAGCTTGTGACAATTGAAGATTAGAAAACTGGCATAGAAATATTTTAATAATGATCATATAGTGACATCTGGCCTATAGCAGAGACGGGTCAGAAAACGCTCGTGAGTTGTTTTGTGGTGTCATACCAAATGTTTTATTTTAATCCTTGGTTTGGGATTGTAATTACAATATATGTAAAAACTGTACTGCGCATCCAGGAGAGAGATACTGTGAGGAGGGGGGAGGGGTCTGCCTGTCAAAATGTCCAACAGGGATAAAGATGAAACAGAGGTGTGTGTGTCTGTGTGCGTGTGTGCGCGCGCACGTGTGTGTGTGTGTGTATGCATGTGTGTGCTCGCTAGAGAGCTGGAGACACTATCAGGCAAAGTTTCCATGTTTAACCGGCAGGCATGAAGACAGAAAGAGAGAAAGGCAGAAGAAAAAAAAAAAGAGTAAGAAAAAGAATCCATGAAAAACTTAAAAGTGAAAGGGAAAAAAAAGAAGGAAGGAGCAGGAGAGAAAGTCCTGCAAAGAGCAAGAATGCAATAGAGTGAAAGACAGAGAGTGAGAGAGAGAGAGAGTGCACGATAGAGAGGGAGTGGGGTTAGAGAGACATCCAGGGAGACTGAGAACAAGAACCAGAGAGAGCGGGGGAGGTGGGGGTGGGGGTGCCGGGACGGAATGTGCTGACGCGGCGTTTCTTGTTTGAACTCCTCAAATTAATAATCAGCAGCGGTTTAGCCGAGCTGTGCCAGGAACAGGAGCCTACTGCCAAGCCCCGGCCAGGCCAGGCCCTCCCTGCTCCCAGCGTTACCCCCCACCCCCCCTCATCTCACCCCTCCTCAAACCCCAGCTCACAGCACACTGCTCTGGGGCCGAATAGGAGGCACAGCCTGTCCTGGTCGGGCCGGGTCTGGCACACTGCCACAGGGCTTTTGCTTGTTCAGGAGTTTTGATTAAATCCTTTATTGTGCTCCACTCACGCAAAGAGCTAAGGCGAAACACCGAGCAGGACGGAGCGGAGGGGAGGAGAGAAAGCGAGAGGGGAGAAAAGAAAAGAAAAGGGAGAAAAAAAAGGGAGGGAGGGAAATGGGATCTCTCCCTTTTCCCTCTTGCTTTCTCCCTTTCTCTTTCATACTGAAAAGATGTTTGATTTAGTCTATGGGGAGTTGTGAAGTAGATAAAGTTTTTCTTACCGGCCATCAGCAGTTTTTTGTGGCCTTTTTATTTCCACTCCTCTGAATAAAGCCTATTTTCATTCTTTTGTACATTTACTAAATTGCTGTGGGTTTATTATCGTTTATCTCATCAGCTAGACTTCCAGACTACAAACCAGCTCAATGACATGAATCACACGCTTCAGTCCTCTGTTTTTAGGAGGTTTTGAATCATAAAACTCTGCAAACTACTTCTCAAACTCTCAGGCTTTTGCAAAACAGGTGTTCCTCATGCAAAAGTGACTCCACCTCATCATATCTTTTGTGTTCTTCACAGATTGTAGATTGTCTACCAACTTTAAACTCTGTATCTCCAACTGCTGCTAGTTAACTGTACCCTTGTCAGTGCTGCAGCACCACCCGCGGTCTCTCAGAGGCTTTGTGCCAGAAGTGTAACAGTGATTTGTGTTGTTGTTTCAGCTGTTTCTGTGCTGGACCTGAGCGAGCAGTTCACACCGCCAGAGACGGCTCCCCCAGCTCTCACCAGCCTGATCCAAGCCATAGAGAAGAGAGGTATATCCATGTCAGCCCGCCGTCGTATCCGTCTGTCTCGCTGACACTCTGTCCGCCTCCCCGCCTTTCGTCTATGTGCGACTGTCTCCCTCCCGCCATCTGGCTCTTGCTCTCTCATGCCAGCATTTGCACAAGTGTAGACGCACAGACATGTGAGTGAAGTCAGACAGTCGAACAGATGTAGAGGAGAACGTGCACACACAGGAACGTGCACACTATCAGGACCTCCTCAGCCGGTTGAAGACTTAATAAAGTTTTTCAACATTGATGCTTAATGCGGTTTTAAGTCGGAGCAGTTTTCATTGGCCTCACTGAGAGTCCTGCACAGTGGGTTTGGTTCACACTATGTTATTAACAAATAGAGCTCAGTGGGACTCCATTCACAGTTTTTCCTCTTTTTTTTCTATCTTCCTTCTTTTCTTTCTCTCTGCATGTAGAGCTTTAACTAAAGATTATATTCACTTTTTATTATATACGAATATGATTATGTCCAAAAATTTGAAAAGATACATCACAGTTTCTCAGGGGCCATTATTAAATCGTCAAACTGCTGCCGACCAACAGTCCAAAACCCAAACATACTCAGTTACAACAATGGAAAACCAAGTAAAGCTACAAATCCATAAAATGTAACAGGAATTACAGAATATTTGGCATTTTTGCTTGAAAATGACCGAAGGGATTAATTGATTTTGAGAGTAGCCGATGATTAATTATAGCCACACATACAAGCATAAATGTAGGCAGCGACATTCAAAGTAGCTTCAGTTAGGATACAAGAAATCATCACATTTTTTATCCAGGAAATACTGCAATACTTTACAAAAAGAAAGCAGAATGTCTGAAGTTTTAATATTTATTATTTTTGACTTTTCAAGATTTCTTTGTAGCTGTCTCACCACCTTTTAAATTTGTCTGGATTGTTTGCTGTCAACAGATCACACTAAAATCAAACATTTTCTTGTGTGCATATAAACTTTTTTTGAAGATACTAAATTTGTCGCATTTTCACTGTGAGCACATTTATGTACTCTAATCCTGTGGTGTGAAATTCGGACACAGCTTTAGTCTGTTCATGAAGTTATTGATGACACAAGTTTGGAGCACGAGGAAAATGTTCTTATAGGAGTAAACATTTCAAAATGTCGATATTAGATGGGCGACAGGAAGCCTGCCTCTGACACTTAAATGTTGCAGTAACGCAGACTTACTTCCCAATGTTGGATGCACACACACTCTGACTGCATAGTTTGGTTTTCACAACTACCTGAGAGACGACCTTGTCTCGAGGAATTGTCTCCTAGATGCAAACTGTCTAGACCTGGCGTTTCTAAAATGTTTTTTTGTATGGGAAATCTGTGATATATTCATTCAGAGTTTTCTTCAGTAAGATTTTCATAGGATATGTGAAATGTTTCTCTCCCTCGTGGAACAATCTGCCGAAAAGAATCCCATAACGTAGAATTTCAGATGTAGACTTGTTATATTTTCTGTGCTGTGTCTGGCTTTAAATAAATCCCAGATTTTCCACAATAAAAGAACCAAAAAAAAAGAGATGAAACACTTAGCAGGGGAAAATTTGTTGGCTCTGCTTTAGTAAATATTAGTTGTAGAGAAACATTTTCTGGAGCAACTCTCCCCCCTTTTGATTATTTACCTTCACTCTGTTATTGGATTTGGGACGAGAATGAAAACAGCTGACACATGCTCCGTCGTGTACACGTTGTTGCTCACACAGTAACACTGACCAACTGGTAATACAATTTTGTGGGATTTTTATTTTATTTTTCCTTCCAATACAAACAACAACACAGTCCAACAACATCGTCGGCAGGCATCATGATATAAATACTATACTATTAGTCTGGCTGGGACGTTTTGTATTGACTCTTTTGCATTGACTGTTATGCGTTTTTGTTTTGTTTGATTAGTTTTCTGTTCGTCAATGGTCAGTGACGGAGAACTCACATGCATTTTGTTTTTCCTCAGGTCTGGACTTCACGACATTGTACAGGACAGCTGGCTCCCCCTCAGATCCAGAGAGTCAGGTGTACTGCCTGAGCTCTGGTGAGTTAATTTGATACTTCATTGTTTTTTTGAGAGCATTTAATCGATTAGTTTCTGATTATTTCTAGAGCATTCATGCTGCTTTGTACCTGTGCATCCAAATTTAATGTTACAGTCTGTATATTTAGGAAACGGCTATAGTGTTATGCTGTCAGCAATTCAGTAGCTCAATGGTACGTCTCCCCTGCCTGTTCAAAATTGCCACATGACCAACCTTTAGATCATAGCACTGCCTCTTTAAAGAGTTCCTCAACCAAAATCAACAAAACAAAATGTCCAACAGGTTTATATTTAGAGATTTGATTGATTATGGTCAAATTTGCCTCTAAATGCCTCCGTATTCTGTGTGTCTTTGTGGTCCAGAGAGTGACGTGGGTCAGAAAGACGTGGGTTACCTCTCTGAGTGTGTCCTGCACTACCTGAGAGACCTCCCGTCACCTGTCATCCCGGCCTCTATCTACCCCCAGCTTCAGACTGTTGTCACGCTGCAGCAGCAGGTCCTACAGCAGTCAGCAGGTCGGTCTCATCCCATGAAGAAATACTTCAAGCTGAAACTTATAACATTTAAACACTTTTCAATAAGACAAATTAGAGTGTCATCTCTAATTTGTCTTATTGAAAGACTGTTAGGAAGTTTTACTTGATACATACAGATTCTGTATGTTACTGCTAACTAGTTTTCAAAGGATATGATTATACCATCTTGCACATTTGGAACCAGAGTCTGTGCAGCAGCAGTTGAGGGATGGAGCCGTGGTTGCAAGGTCCCATTAATGCATCAAATAACGAATTAAAACCAAACTTATCAGAAACATGAACACTTGAACAAAGTGTTGCCAAAAGTGTGATAGGTAACTAAAATCACAGAAACCATTTTTCAGATGAGACGCACACAGTTTCCAGTTAATGCGCTTAAACATCAGAGCCGCTGGTATGGTGGAAGAAAAACTGAAGTTATATTGTTCCTGACTACTCTAAATCTAGTATGAACAAAATAACACAAATTAAGTTGATCTGTGTTGAAGCAGGTGAAATAATTTCATCCTGTTGGTATGTTATTCTTAATAGAATAGTAAAAAATATACATTGAGCTGTCTGCTGCTGATGTTGTGAAGAGAAAGACAGCTTTCATTGCCTCAATGGCTGTAATTTAAGTAAAAGAATTGCACAAGGCCCAAACTGAGCGATGCTGGCTGGTGATCGAGGTCAGTCGCATGTCAGCGTTGAGAGAATAGACTTAAGTGTCGGGAGAGGATGAGCTCACTGTGGCATGTTAGAAATGCTTCAGCTGATTCTCCTTTGTACAGAGGAGGCCATGATTTCATTACTAGGTCTATTTACAGAAACATGCACTGACCTCATTGACCATGATTGTCTTTGCTTGAAAAATACCAAACTATAGATAAGATTACAGATAAAAGTAAGTTTCCTCAGATGTGATGTTATACATACATTGTTCAGTTTGTCACAATAGTTCTGTGTATACATCCTAATCGTGTTTGTTTGAATCACTGTTACAGATGGTGCGGTCGCTGGCAGCCATGACAGAGAGGTAAGCCTGGTCCTCGAGAGCTCCACCGCCGTCCCCCTCCACAACTGTCTCACCCTGCAGTACCTCCTCACACACCTGGCCAAGGTCACCCAGGTGCAGGCCAGCAATGGCCTGGACACACACACACTGGGAAAGATCTTTGGACCACTGCTCATACGGACAGGCCCCTCTACCCCATGGTACATATTTTTTTCTAATATACCTAAACAAATGTGAGTGTGTGAAGTTGAAATGATGATGAGGGATCAGGGATCTTGGAATTTTCTTTTCTGTGCTGCAGTTTGTCTGGTTTGAGTCTCCTGAATATATCAGCCATTGTATGTCAAACTGTTGCGGTTGATTGATTCATTAATTGAATGATTTGTAGGTTATCACTTGATGAGAAGTTCCCTGCCCTTGTGGTGGAGAGGCTGTTGATAGAAAGAACTATGGAGCAGGACCTTACTCCTCCAGGTGACATATTTTTTATAAAACCTGAGTAGAATAATGTTTATTTTTCCCCACAGCACAAAAACATGTAATTTTTTTTTGTTTATTACCGAAAAATTATACTTGTTGGCTTTTTAGCCGTTTTATTGGGAGTTATGTGTTGACTGGTTTTATTTTCTATTTGTCTACGTGCGTTTTTCTATGTAGTTCTTCCAGCAAAGCCAGTCAAGTCAAAAATGGCCCCATCAGCCATGACGGACACAAGCAGCCTGCTGAACGACGCTGAGTGGTACTGGGGGGAAATCTCCAGGTAAAACATGAAACTGTTAAGAGAGAAATTGATCAGAGTTAATGAGGTTTCCATCCATTTCAAAGTCAGGGACTGTGGGCGTCCCCTTGGACCAAGGTGCCCGCTCACCTCACCCTTGCTTATTAAGTTTCTGGAGACACTCAACAATTGAGCAAAGTTAGACTAATGTTGCTGTTTGACAAAACTTCAGACCAAAGAATCAGACCATAAAAAAGGTCTGTCCTCTTAGGCAGTTGTTAGTTTCTGACTAAAATGGCAAATTTCCCTAAAACTACAGTATCTCTGAACCATATCACAAACATTAAGTATTTAACATGATAATAATATTACTAATGATAATATGTAATCTTTTCATTTCCATTCACTCACCTGAAACTCTTTGTGGAGGCCCACCTCACACTTCACCTGGGATTTAAATGACAGAAAGGGTAGCTTTGAGCCATCAGTTACAATATATTAGCTTTTGATAGCCACAAGCTAAGCAAGCCGTCGCTAAGGAAACACACTGACAGCTGCAGAAGCACAGGTGCTCTGAACATTCGTTTTGCAAAATGGACCCAGGCAGGACTCTGGGTGAAATGTTTAGTAAATGGGATTACTGTGTGCAATACCAGCACACCATACATGTAACAAAGTCCAGAAGTCATTGTTTTGTGGTTTAATATCAGCTGAGTTAGTGTTAATGAAATTAATACGTTGCTGTATTTGCAGAGAGGAAGTGAATGAGAAGCTGCGAGACACTCCAGACGGCACCTTTCTTGTTCGGGATGCCTCAAGTAAACTAGAGGGCGAGTACACTCTCACCCTCAGGTAAAACAGCACTTCTTCTTTAAAAAGTATTTCTGCAAACTGACGTACTATTTCCAGTCTATGTACAAGTAGAACCAATTTTCATTCTCATTTGGCTCCTGTCTCCCCCTGCAGGAAAGGGGGGAACAACAAGCTCATCAAGATTTACCACAGAGATGGGAAGTACGGCTTCTCGGAGCCTCTCACCTTTCTGTCTGTGGTGGAGCTCATCAATCACTACCGCCACGAGTCCCTGGCTCAGTACAACGCCAAGTTGGACACCAGGCTTCTGTACCCGGTCTCAAAATACCAGCAGGTTTGTGATGCTGCAGATTTTAAAGCAGTTTGTTGGTTGTTGTGTGAGTCTTCAAATTCACTACCCATAACTTCTTATAACCTAATTCAATTGGGTCCTGCATTGTATGAATGACAGTAATCACTGTTTGAGTCGTGTTTTATTATTTCATGCATCCAATTGGTGATGTTGCTTTCATCTGCGTTTTTGCAGCTGGTGAAGGAGAACAGTATCGAGGAGGTGGGAGAGCAGCTGAAAGTTTATCATGAGCAGTATCAGGAAAAGAGCCGCGAGTACGACTCTTTGTACGAGGAGTACACACGCACCTCACAGGTACGGGTTCAACACACACAGTCACATAAACACACACACAAACAGGGGATGTGTCGCACAGTCTTATGAATCTTACTTTAGTTATACTGATGAAACACAAACATAAAGACACATGCAATATATCCTGGAAATAAGATGAAACCTGGTTTTAGCCAGAATAAAATATAAATAAATTGGAGCTATAGAACCATGCACATAGAAAAAATGTATTAAAGAATTTATGAAAAAGACTAGATGTGTGTACAACACCAACAGTCGAGGATACAAGCAATGTGAAATCATGTCAAATAAGACGTCACATAAAAATAAAATATGCTTAATTATAAAAGTAAAAAAACTCAAAACATTTATGTATTATGTTTAACACACTATATATGTATATATATATATATATATATATATATAAAAAATATAAAGATTAAAGATGTGAGTTTATATTGTGAGAAGCTTACATATTTGCATTATGTTCAAAACAATTGTTGAGGAAGGTTCACATTTCTTTGCTAGCTTTTATATCAGAGGCAGGAAAAAAACATGATCAATCTGGGATTCAGCAGCTTCAGGCTGAATTAAATATTAAATCAAATGGACAGTCACAGTTTTTCTCCTTCTCCCTTTATTCCCCAGGAGCTGCAGATGAAGCGCACAGCCATTGAGGCCTTTAATGAAACCATCAAGATCTTTGAGGAGCAGTGTGAGACTCAGGAGCGCTACAGCAGAGAGTCTTTGGAGCGGTTTCAGCGCGAAGGCAATGAAAAGGAGATTCAAAAGTACACTTCTGTTTATTTTTTTACTGAGCCGTAAATCAAACTGCTAAATATTAATAGTGTTCAGCATTTGAAAAACACATTCATAGACATAATTTTATAATTTCCCTCAAATCAGGATCCAGACCAACTCAGAGCGTTTAAAGTCTCGTGTGAAGGAGATCCACGACAGCAAGTGTAAACTGGAGCAGGACCTGAGAGAGCAGGTCTCTGACAACAGAGAGATCGACAAGAAGATGAACAGCCTCAAGCCAGATCTCATGCAGCTCCGCAAGATCAGAGACCAGTATTTGATGTAAGAGGAATGAATCCAACATTTACTCCCTGCATAAAATACATGCTCACACAAACACAAAACACAAGTTTTAGAACTGGCTGTGAGCATTACATGTCTGTGGTGTTTTGCAGATGGCTGACACAGAAGGGGACACGGCAGAAGAAGATCAATGAATGGCTGGGCATAAAGAATGAAGCTGATGAGTAAGTGTTTGAGATGAAGGAGCGGTTTGGCAACTTGTGCTGTGATGACAGGGTGCCGTCGTATCTGCACCTATAATTTAAAAAGTGGTTGGAGCTCGCTGTAATGTTCATGGTATGAGATGTACTTCAGTGTTTGCCGCACTATTTCTCCCTTTCCAGCTCCTACTCGCTCGAGGAAGACGAGGGCTCGCCCCACAATGATGAGTGTGCCTGGTACGTGGGTGACATCAAACGCACCCAGGCTGAGGACATGCTGAGAGGGAAATGTAATGGAACCTTCCTCATCCGTGAGAGCCAATCACAGAAGGGCTCCTACGCCTGTTCTGTTGTGTGAGTTTGTGTTTCATCTTTTTTTGAAGGACAGAAATCCACCTGAATAGTGATTATGTTTTTCCATTGATATGGATTTTCTATTGATAATAATAATGATATATCTCTTTTCTTAATAAACTTACAAAGTTCTCAACAAAGTTAAAGTTGCACACAAAAACAAAAAACAATATATGTCAAATTGTTCCATGGTTGGACAGCAAAGGCCTGGTTGATATGACAACATGAATATTGACAGATTTCAGATCTCTCTGAACACTACACAGTTTACAGTAAAACATCAATGGTATACACTTGGTTTTCGTGGCAGGGCCAGCCTCTTTGTCATTGGCCCGTGGTCCGTGGATTGACCCATTCCTTCATCACAGGCTGTTTAGAGGGAGCTGGAAGTTGACTCTCTGTCTTCTCAGTCCTCTGCTCGGTCGTAACTTCCACTTGAGGCTGCTCTTTGTAGAGAGGCAGGGCCGACGAAGAGGACGGGCTCGGTTTGAGCTCATCCTTTCTTGTCGCTCTTCAGGTCAGGTGAAGCCGTGTCTCTTGCCTTCCTCGAGTGGGCTGGAGGCTCCACAAACACTACTGCCTCCTGTTCACCATTCCTCTTCTCTGCTAACAACAGAGGAATTGGCATGAAGGTCAACTCTGTGTTTTCCTTTGCTCCTGCCGTCGTGTTAATTTAAGAAATCGTAGAAGTTATCCAAAAAAAGGAAATCGAGTGAGCAAAGTACTCTGAGCAATCCAAAGTGCAGCCAACCAACTTATCCAAGGCAAACAAAGTGAGGACTGAGCTTCTCTCACACACTTATATACCCTCTAGAATGCTCGGTAAATACCAGGGTTCCGAAATGTAACTGTTTGGTTTTGATCTAAACGATAGAACGCAGGGGGGAGAGGGAGGGGGGGAGGGAGGGGTGGCGTGCAGTGAAATGCATCATAGAAATCTCGTAAAGTCCTTCCATAGACACTCATTATAAATCCAAAAACTGCAGGAAAAGTAAAAATGGGAATATAGGCCTATATATGATGTTATTCACAGACATACTCAATCCATTAATACACACACATGTGTATGTATATTTATACATACCCATGCATATACACACATACAAATCGGTACTATGTACTGTGTATATTGTATAGTATTTTATCTCTTTTTACTTATTCATATCTTTTAGAGTGTCTT
This sequence comes from Hippoglossus stenolepis, assembly GCF_022539355.2. Taxonomy (NCBI): domain Eukaryota; kingdom Metazoa; phylum Chordata; class Actinopteri; order Pleuronectiformes; family Pleuronectidae; genus Hippoglossus; species Hippoglossus stenolepis. Next base: position 10,151,333 of record NC_061493.1, read on the forward strand.
TAGTTTGTATGTATGTTTATTCTTTTATTCTATTCTAAAGGGAATCTACAGAACAGAATTTCTTGAATATTGTACTGGTGCAGTGACAATAAAGTTATCTTAAAAAAATGTCTTAATAAGTGACATTTACACAAACATTACTTGACCCATTGGTTGTAATGGCTGATTTTAGATTTTCAATTTAAAGTGATTGAAATTGGTAAATTGTTGTTGCACTTTCTTGTGAAAGACGGTGAATAAAGCCACCAGGGTTTTTACCACAAATGATATGAGTTCTTTTGAATCACTCTATCATTCACAATAGTTTTATCTGGCATCTTATGGTTTCTTTTATTAAGTTATAGGTCACTCTTGATTTAAATGTCACACAGTGGTTGCTCAGGAGCGGTTGTAGTCCTTAAAGTATCATTTTAATATTTAATATGGTTATAAAAGTATTTATCAGCCAGTCCTATAACATGTCATACCTGCAATTCTGGAAAGTCAGCATGCTTAGAAAGCATACAGAGCAGCAGGATGGCTGCTTGTTTGTTTTAGTGTAAACAAGTGAGGGCAGCGCAACACGGATTTCTCTCAACAGCAACATTGTGGGATCTCTGTACTTAAGGTGGTTTTGTAACTTTGCATCATTCAGTTACATTTACACGGAGAAATCCATCAGGAAAATGGTAAAGAGAAGTAGTTTTCCTTTCATTAAAATTATATTAAGCAAATTTTATGAAAATACCACTGTTTGAACACAGCCCTGTTAAGGCCAGCTTGTTATAAATACATTTAATATGCTATGATAGTTGTTACATTTCTTTGCCTGTGCTCCTCTGTGGAATTACACCAAAGAAAATGCAATGATGAAGATGTAAACAGGTCAGAGGTTTCATGCTAATTTCTTCCATTAACAGTAATTCCGGGAAATGTAGGAAATCAGTGAAGCCGTTTTCAGATATGAACTCCTGAGAATGTCCTCAGAATTTACAACATTTCCCTTGTTACACTACAGTAATTAATATAATGTTTGTCCTTGTTTTCAGTGTGGAGGGTGACCCCAAGCACTGTGTCATCTACAAGACGGCCACCGGTTACGGATTCGCTGAGCCCTACAATCTCTACTCGTCCCTCAAAGACCTGGTGCTCCACTACAAAAACGTCTCCTTGGTCCAACACAACGACCAGCTGAATGTAAATCTAGCCTTCCCTGTCCTGGCCTGCTCCCAGAACCAGAACCAGCACCCCAGATGAATAATCGAGCGGCAGTGTCGGACGCCTACCAGGGTGGGGAAACAAAATTTTCACTCAGATGCATTGGGGGGGGAAAAAAAAAACATCTGAACAATGCACTTGTTCATGTGGTGGAAGAAGTGGGTAAAAATCGACTCAGCAGCCACAATTAAAAAAAAATCGTATTTTTTTGGCTGGAGGCTGGTGCTTATTTCCCACACTGACCCCAGTCCAGCAGCAAAGAGCACTCCTTGCTAACAGCATGGCTTCAATATAAGCACACTGCTAGCAGCAAGTAAGCACTGTACAGTACGCCTGGCTGACGCAGCGAGTTTTACCGCGAGGAGAATGTCGCATTAGCCAGCCATGACTGTACAGTGTCGGTTATTAAAACAGTGTGTCAAATTCAAAGACACCTTCGACAGAGGAAAAACAAGACTAAATGTGTTGAAGGAAAAAATAAGCACACGCAAATGTTGCTTTTCAAGATCGTGAAGAGGAGAGACCAGATGGGATGATGGGAAAATATACAGGGGGCACTTTTCTTTTTTGCTTTGAACACGATGAGTGTCTATAGACAAAGGCCTGATCTGTCATCCCCAGACTGCCTGCAAACTCTCCGTAGACAAAAGCCTGAGCTGTTATCCACTAAAAGGACTGGCTTTGCTAAACCAGGCTGCTCGCATCCCACCTGAAGGCGGCTGAGGAACCGTGGACCAGGAGGGTGTAGTCACTGGAGCCGAGGGGAGAGGGTGGAGAACCTGCTGGGGTTGTTATTTTTGGGGGGGTTTTAAAAAGATTGATTCAATTTAAAGCTTGCTCAAGTGCCATAGTAATAGCTTTGAATGACCACAAGCCTGTGTCTAGAACGAGGGGGCACGTCGAGGAAGGAGAGGAGGAACGCCTGTCGACATTGACAAAGCTACAGCTTTAAAAATGATCTTTATTTTCAACTGGCTTGTTGCTCTCTCTCTCTCAGCGGCGCCTCCCTCTGATCTGATGAGGTACAATGGACAGCAAATACTGTATTACATGATAGAAGTGCATGCGACGTATTTGGTATATTGTGAATATAGAAATACTTTTTAATCACAATAAACTAGATGCACAGGTACATTGATTAATGCAGTTCCACATAATTCAGGTTTCCTTCTTAAAGGAAATAGTGGAAAGAGTCCTGCATTAAACGTCTCTTTGTTTCAGACTTCTTCCTTCTTTTTTCATCCTGTTTAATACTGTAGCACCTGTAGCCATTGACTTTAGGCATAACTGTTAGTGCTGCTCTTAAGTGTCTAGTCTCTATATGCTACAGACACTTGCAGAGCATCAATCTATGTGATTATTGTATCTTCGGTGCTGTATTTGCTTAGCCTCTGTTAGATTAGACTGTTGTTAGCGGTACAATGTCCTCGCAGATGTTTCTTGTTGTTGTTTTTACAAGCAGATTTCACTCTCGGTACTTCCTCCCCCTTGTGCTTGACTGTTTGTTTCATCACAAGCTTGACTCACAGAGCTGTAGAACATAGATGTACAAAAATAAAGCGGTAATATAACATATATATATACATAAATATATATATATATAAATAATATTTCAGACACACATGCAGACAGTGTATGTGATTTTCTACAGATTAACCGCCGTGTTTCTTTAATTGTTTTTCCGAATATTTGCTATCGCTCTTAGATTCTGTTTGAGGATGCACAGTATCCAGCTAATGTGAGCCAAATGAAGGATCTTTTCATGTAGCAAGAAAGAGAAAGCACAACCAGTCGTGTTGCCATCCAGCGTGGCCTCTGTGCTCTGAGAGATTATCTAGTACGGTACGCATGGAGTAGTCCTTCGTTTGGGTAGAGTTTTTTTTTTTACTTGGTGGCTGATAATTGTGCTTTTTGTAGAGTATATACAGTATGGTTTGTGGTGAATGCAGTAGTACTATTATACTGTAGTACTATGCGCACCATACGTGTATAACGAGCTTTAGATTTTACAGCGCTCAGATCGGTTCCCTCCGGTTGTTCTGTGCCGTGGCAGCGAGTTTCTCCTGTTTTCCTCATGTTCATTTGGCTCGAGGTGGAGATTTTACCACCTCTGTTCAAAGCACAAGTCATTTGTGTAAAAGGCAGGATGATCCAGTTATTATTGTGTGGTCGATAAAGAGGCGTCACATGATGTCGCCTGTGAAATTGATTTATTTAGTTGATTTCTTGAGATGAATGAATATGAATAATCTCTCAAATTTATTACACATTGTCGACTGTCATTGCCAAAAAGAAAAGTATTTTTGTAGAAAGTTACGAGAGTCAAATGTCATTGGCGTTGGAACCTTTTAGAAAAATAATGCACTGCTTTTGAAAGTTACACATTGAAAAGTTACATGGATTTTGGATGGATGGATGGATTTTTATTTTTATTGAGGAGGGATGGACGTTGCCGTTTTGTTCCTAGATGAGATCCTCACCCACTCGACATGTCATGAAACTCAATTATAAGTGAATAATTTGGTTTCATCTGATTTCAGGTACCAAACCCATTTTCAGATCAAACTCAACCCGAAGAGGTTAAATCAAGACGTTCATTGTTGTTTCAGTCAGGACGAATCAGTTGTACTGTACTTTGCACAAGTAGAAAATCCCAAGAATTTGATTCTGATGCTTGTGGTTAGAGGGCTACAAAAAGTGAGGACGATTCGAGAGATAATTAGAAGTGCCTTTAGTCATTGTGATGAGCTTGTTTTCTCCTTGTTGTCGTTGGAGCGTTTCTCCACAAGATGGTGCCATCACCACACATGCTGTGCCCCAAGGTTCACATGTTCGCCAATCGTCTAAAACTGGCGATTGAGCATAGTTTTTGTGTGTGATTGCGTCTGTGTGTGTCTGTGTGTGTGTGTGTGTGTGTGTGTGTGTGTGCGTGTGCGTGTGTGTGTCGTGTTTGAGTGTGTTATAGATACGAGAGTGACAGATTTTAGGTGTGCCTCCTTGTTGTTACATCTATAATTGTTACATATTCCTTCTCTCTCTGGTGGGGGCTGTACATTGGCTTGGTGCTCTCTCTCTCTCTCACGGTGCACACAGGCTAGCTTTCTTTGGTGTTTATTTTTTCATGGTATATTTTTGAATAACACTCATAAGTTAGAAATGTGAACCGTACATATCCACGTCCCAGCCCAGTTGTTTGAAGCTCGATAAGCTCCCGAGTTAATGCATGCAACCTTTCTCAGTGTTTTGTATGAAGAGTCGCTTCCTTCGTGGACGGCCGATCTGGTTGAGTCACCCGCCACTGCTGACGCATCCTTTATCCAGTTTGTTGGACCAACAATTTGCGACTGCACTTTCTCTTTTCTGTTCCCCACCCTCAGAGCGGTGTGTCTAAAGCCCAACAACCATAAACTCACAGACAGTGGCAAAGCTCAGTTGTGTTAGTGTTTGATTTGGTAGTTCTCTGTCTTTCCACACAGTATATCAGGAGTGTTTTTCTTTACAGTGTACAATATATGCTTTTGTTGTCAACAGCTACCATGTAATTCTGATGTTTTTTGACTGATTGCAATGTTTTTACTTTCACTAAATGGACTGTGTAAACTCTTATGCAATTTATTGTCCGCTTAGCAGAAATTGTCCAACTTAACAAGACAAATAACGTGAATTTTTCTAGATGGTCAGCTCATCCAAAACGTGGTATATAGCCATGGAGGTAGTTTCTGAAATATCCATATTTCTTGGTGGAACTTCTTTATCCTGGAGAAATTTGAGGAAGTCTGTGGTTTATCCAGAGAAACCAAAACATTGTTCCTGAAAAGATGTGTATGTTTTTCAATTTTTTGTATTCTTTTACTATCACAAACAAACATCTGTTCACCTGTAGGTGGATACAGAGGTTAAATATAAGAAAGGTTACAGAACATGGAAGTGAAACTAAATGCATGGATAGCTACCACCAGGAAAAGGTGAAAGGTTTTTGGATAAATCGACCACTTAAAATATGTCTTTGAAAATCCTGCCAATGGAGCACGGTACTTTCAGTTTTATTCCACATCAGGTCAACTTGTTTCAGAGAAGTCCATAAACGGGACGGTTCTGCTTCTGTTTAAGCAAATTTCTTTTTGTTTTTAAAAGAGAAAAGTAGAACTGAACTACTTCACTTGTCGAGTACTTTTAACACTTTCACCGGCCATGTGCTCATCACAGATGTTTAATAGCTAGAAGCAATGCAACTTTAGTAGCAGTGGAACCCGGTGGCGCGGTGTGATGAGCATGAAACAGGCGGGGGGTGAGAACTTGATTTTGTGCTTCGACTCTGAGGTGACTTTTGTTGCACGAAGCATTCATCCTACTAAACTCCTACATATGCATTTGTGTCCGAGCTTCTTGGAGAACACTTTTCTATATAACACGTGATCATTCAAGGAATTCAAATATTTTTTCATCCGCTTTGGTACACTGTAAATTATATTTCTTGAAATCGTCTCGTACGCAAAGCACATCTTTCACTGACTACAAGGAAACACATATTTGGTGTCTATTACGGTTTGAAGAATGAAATACATACTAGAGAATAAATATTTTGAAATATATTCTTAGATATCTATATTTTTGGATTATGTAATTCTGATTTTGGATCGCGCTTGAAACAAATCAGAACGAGGCTTTGATGTGAACATGATTCTTCAGACTTGCTCCACGGGTGCTTTGTATTCGAGCGGTTATTGAAACGCAAGCATTTTTACTAATCGGCTGCAGTGAGCTTCATCGCGATCAGCAACACGCTTTGTGGTCACGGCTGATTGACGTACACTTAATCGATTGAGCATGAATATCAGGTGCATTCAGAGGATGAAGCAAGCTCATGTACATGTGTTAATATTTACAGAGCTAAGTCTATATGTTAAATGCAGTCCCGGCTGCTTTGCATTTATTAAATATTAGAGAAAAGTTTTTGTTTTTTTGTTTTTTTGTTTTTTCTTTAATTGAACGTGAGAGTCTGTTATTGTCAAATGGAAGATTCTGTTTTTTTGTTATTTGTGAGTAGAGGCAGTGTTAAAAGTTGCACCACAAAAGAGACACTTGGACGCTGCAGCAGAGATGCACCACAGATTGGACAATGTCGAAGCTACCACTGTGTCTTCCTCTGGTGGATCTCTGCAGCCGCTTGAAGTGGAAGTCAAAAAGTTAAACCTGCAAAACTGACGAGAGAAAAAAAGGTACACGATTTCGACGGTTCACGATCACTCCTCTGTGCAGATGTTTGTACTCGGAGCAATGATGGCATTAGAAAGTGTTCTTTTATGGTGCCGAGTATAAATATTTTTATTTGGCTTTTTAAAAAAGCTGGTAGATTTGTCTGTCCAAATGTTTTTTTTTTGGTTTGTTTGTTTATATATGTTAATGATAACCTTACAGAGCCTATAAAGAAAAAAATAAGCTAGCTTGAATATTTTCCTCCATGCAGAAAAAAAAAATACAAATGTTTACAGTATGTAATTAACCAAATGGTAAATATGCGTTTGAGAATCAATCTGTCTGTCCCTCAAAGTGGCCGAGACGGATTGATCTTTTATTTCTTTATTTCCTCTGTCATTTTAAACTTGAAAATGTTACGAATGCTTGTTCTGTTTCTTCCTGTTTCCTCTTCTTTCTTTTTTTTACTTGTGAGGACAGTGCTCCCTCAATTTCAAAATAATAACTCAACAAAACAACGAAGTTAAATAAGATTGATTCAATACCACAACAAACATGCACTCATCAGTCTGTCATTTTCTACCTGCTGACTGCTTCACCTCACACTGAGCCTTGTACTGCAGCTTCTGCTCTTTATATTATGTACTGTGTGTTCTGGCTCCGTCAGGTGTCTCTCTGGGTCGTAGAGGGTTACAGTGAACTGTTGTGAATAACAGTGAAAACTCACCACTCGGTGAACATGCTTGTGCACAACCTTAGAACATAAAAAGCTGTAAATTCAGGAAGAATTATCAAGAGGCATCCTGTTCTTGATTTTGCACTACACAGCAAATGGCACTCAATGGAAAGGCAAATCAATTTCCCTATTATCTGATTTATTAGACTAAATGGTATCCAGTATGGAATCAGATTTCCATTTAAAATACAAATACATTAACATTTCCACTTTTCTGCTTGTATCCAGTCAATGTAGCTTTGCAATTTGTTTGACTCAATCTCATGTGAATGTTGTTTCACTGGTGAAGGTTAGAAGACCTGCAGTGGTACAGAGCAGCGACAATCTAAAACACTTTGAACTAAACCCGCTGATTTGTAACGTTTCCCAACAAATCACTGCCTGAGCAGAAGTAACACACATACACTTCTCTTATTTAATAACGATGTGATCTTTCTTTCAAACACGTGAATGGAAACGAAGGGGGCAGTCCGATAAATTGACTCTACACCAAAGTGCAATTGAATTCAGAGGGAGCACTGTCGGTAGAGGCCTATCAGTTGATGTGTGCTCAATTCCCTATGCACGAAAAAGATGGTTACTCTTCTGCTTCTTCTCTTGCGATATCCTCCCTTTGTTGTTCTGTCTTTATTCAGATGCAACATTTCTCTCTCTCTCTCCCTCTCTCTCTCTCTCTCTCTCGTGTACAGCTTGCTTCAGAGATGTTTGTCCTCAGACAGGTTCTCTTTCATCTGCACTGTTCTTTCTTTATGCCGATGCAATGATTTTAAAAGACAATAAAAGACGTCAAATGGAGGGTGTGCTCGTTTCGCTGCTTCATTATGTTGTTAATCATCACGCTGTCACACTTTCTCAGAAGTTTATGTCCTAGATACACTGTGGCCCTCATTTGTCAGACTCACTGTGATCATAGACAGAAAAAAAAGTTTTTCTACATTGAGCAATTGAAATGCAATTTGATGCACTTGAGATTGAATTTGTTCCCATTTTGATTAATTTGTGCACACATGATAAGTGTTAATACATATATGTATAAATGCAACACAATATTATTTACTCCTTTGCTATCCTTTGACAGTTGTGAGTGTACATTTTTTTTAATATGTGCCAGGCACCTTTTGCCACATCCTTTCAAGAGTGAAAATTAAAACCGGCTATTTTCCCTTTGCACAAAATATTCATCATGGATGAGAAAATAGATAGAAGGGAAATCAGGGAAACTGGAACAGAAGAGATAAGATGAGCAACAAGTAGTTTCAAAAGTCGTGTAACTCCTGAAGGGTCAAAGATGCACGTTACGAAACCCAAAGGTCGATTCATTGTGCAATTTCTTGATTCTCTCCATGTTTACCTCCAGTTTTGTCTGTATCCTGCATTTGCAAATGCATTCATAATAAAAGAACATATGTACAGTAATGCCCCAAGAAAGGTAGTGAGGATAAGATGACTTTCAAGCAAACATGAATATCAACAACGCAGAATCTAAACCATTTTCAAAAATGATCTTTGCCCAGTTTCGGGGGAGGAAGCGAATGCATGCAGGATGTTCGCTAGACTTCATGGAAACACATGATGCATTAAACCCAACAGGAAAAATAATTCTCTCACACAACTTCATCTGCAAACACACTTGTGTTTTCATAGGAGCTTCGCAGGAAGCAGCTGTAATGAAACTGGAACCCGAGGTCTGTGGTGTTAAACAGATTTTTTTATTTTCTAGAGAGGAACAGTATACCCCACTGCACCTGCACACTAGGTTAATACAGCATAGGCGTACAAATGTAAAGAAGCACAGATGAATACAGATGTATTCTAGCACATAAAAACACACCGCAAAGAACAGACACACCTTATAAAACCCAGTGAAGCAGAGAGGAAGCTGTGTGAGTCATGCACAGTCATGTTGTGTCCTATCTGTCCTGGTGTGTGGAGGAAAAGCTGGGAGACATCATGTGAGAGTCACCAGGTAAAACATTTTTACAATGATCAAGGGTTTGTACTGTTTTTCTGCACTGTCTGTTCTGAGAGTTCTTGAGCAACACCTATGAACTGGAGAACTGAACAAGTTGGGTGAGCAGATCATAAGACTGCACTTCCTCCTGGTGATATTTTTTTAATTTTCCTCATGATTCTGTATCTGTGCAAGAGCAGCGGATCACCAACCCAACACTGGTTTATGGCCTGTGTGTGACATTGTATGAGATGGATGGAAAACTATCGAACTGTATTGCATTCACTTTAAAAATTAAAATAATCTTGTTTATTAAAAATATGTAAAACAGACAGAAACAGACTGTAATCTCATTGATCCGCAGAATTTTTCTTTCATTAAAAAACTGAATATAACCTTGTTTATTTAGAAAAACAGAGGATTGTTTCTCAGATTTTGTTCTCATAACAATTGGATATACTCTTGTTGTCTTGAAAATCTTGAAAAATATCAGATTGCTTTTCTCATGAAAACAGAAAATTATCTTCTTAATTAAAAAACTGAGCAGATATTTTCCCTCACAACAACAGACTGTAATCTCATTAATTCAGCAGCATTGTTTTATCAGAATAGTTTTTCTCTCATAAAAAATGAATATAATATCGCTTATTTAGAAAAACTGAGAATTGATTAAATATAATAGAAAAAACGGGTCAGAATTTTTTTCTTATGAAAACAGAATAATTTCATTAACTGAGAAAAACATGGAACCTGGAATCACCAAAAAAATGATCAATTCAGGAAAATGGCAGATATTTTTCTCATTAAAAGAGAAAAGAATCATTAATTCAGAGAATCAGCAGATTGTTTTTCAAAGATTTATTTTTCTCACGAAGACAGACAATAATCTAGTTAATTCAAATAAACAGAGCTTTTTTAATCAGCGATCTTGCTTCCATATAAAAAGTGTAAAGTAAATAAAGTTCCTGTGTAGAAACTTGTTTGTCACAAAGCAGCAGGCTCCACACACATCTCTGCCGGTAACAAGTGACGCTGCCTTGATCATGTGACTGAGAACCAATCACAAAGGAGAGTCGCTGTACGAGGAAGCGGCAGGGCAGTATTTAAAGTCGCTGGGTAGTGTAGTTTGCTGTTTGTGGGTCCGTGTTGTGTTCTCGCTGACTTTGTGTACCTGTGTACAACTGAAGAGGATGAAGACGATGAAGGCTCCTGTGCTGCTGCTGCTGGTTCTGACTGTGTGGTTAAACAGTGGAGGCTGCGCTCCTTCCTCCTCCTCCTCCTCCTGCTCCTCTCCTCCGTCCCAGTGGTGCTCCTCTCTGGACTCAGCTGTCCAGTGCGGGGTAAGTTATCCAGTTACATTGTACTGGTTTATGACGTTATAACCCCACCGGACTACTTTAACGTACAGGACATGTCACATACCGTGTAGTTCCGGTCAACTGTTCAACCCCCGTTTGAGTGCTGGAAACCATGGCAACGCGTTAATTTAGCTAGTTAGCTCACTTGTGAAACTTCACATACGTCATTTCACCGCTTCTATTCGAGCATATCGTAAGTACCCGCTGTCTAGTTACAGAAAATGACGCAGTGAAACTTTGTGAATATGACATTCAGCGTTGTGCCCACGCAGTGTTGGATTTTCACAGGAGACCGACACACAAAATTGTGTGTGGACGTACAATTTGTACGGTGGCCGAGAGAGCTCGCACGTCTTTTTTTTTTTTTAGCTTTCAGTGGGTTGAGCTCTTTCGGCCACCATATATCTGCCAGCTTGCACTCTTTGAGGAGATGGATAAACTAGTTTGTTACAATGGGAAGTCAGTACACTCGGTGAAAGAGGAAGTCAAACAGTATCTATCCTCTCCCAACCTCTCATTGCACAGATAGCACACACAAGTAGCATAGTGCCATGTTTAGTTAAATGGACATCACAGTACCTGAAACCCACTGTCAACATCTGGGTCATCTGCTTTGTTTATTTTGAATCGTTGATTTTATGGTGGCACTGATGTAAACGGACATGTAAACACCCAGTAGAGTGCACACCATCCCCAAGGCCCAAGAGTCAAGCCACCCCATAATTGGACACACTCATACATATCAATTCCCTAATAATGCCCAGATTTTTTTTTTATCAAGATCCATGAATTATATCCGGGGAAATCTGTGATAAAGATCCACCCCAAAGCTGAATTGGTTCTTTCCTGAACCATACAGCATCCGTCCTCCACGGTTCATGGAAATCCTTCCAGTTATTCTTGTGTTATCCTCCATGCAAACAAACCAACTAACAAACAAATGGACGGGAGTGAAAACTTCCTTTTGGTGGAGGTAACTGGAATGGCACTCACTAGAGCACTCCACCTTACATTCAACATAGCTGCACAAAATTGCACATACTCAGATGATCAGTCCTGTAAATATGTCTATTTGATAAAGATCCAAAGAAAGTGATTTAAAAAAAAAAAAGAATCCTGGATCCGCCCCTTTGTCCAGAACCATGTCAATATAACAATAATTGGTTCTTTCTTGACCCACGTTCCATGTTTATAACAAGTGTTAATGGGAATCCGCTCTGTCTCGCAATAATCTGAGCAACATGTTCCTGACTGTGAATGCCACCTCAAGTCAAAACACACACACACACACACACACACACACACACACACACACACACACACACACACACACACACACACACACACACACACACACACACACACACACACACACACACACACACACACACATGTTAAAAAACAGAGAACATGATCTAACTAAAGTTGATCTTTCCACTTTCTCCCTCTTGCGCAGGTTTTGAAGCACTGCCTTGAGTCTAACTTCACCAGGTCCCGCCAGACAACAGATCCAGTCGTGGTGGGGCTGTACTATGAGAGTCTATGTCCCGGCTGCAGAATGTTTCTCGTGAATACTCTCTTACCTACCTGGGTCTTGCTGTCGGACATCATGACCCTTACTCTGGTTCCCTACGGAAACGCTGTGGTAAGCAGTGAACCCAGGACATTGGTGTTACGGTTGGATTGTAATTCTATGGTGTTGTCAAAAAGATATGTGACGTTTATCTTACTAAAAAAGAAGCTGTTTGTTTGTTTCTAACCTTTTGAACGTTCTGCATTTACCTTGTCCCCGACCACAGGAGAAACCTGATGGACAGAAGTATACTTTCGAGTGCCAGCACGGAGAACAGGAGTGTCTGGGTAACATGATTGAGGTAAAGTTACTTTCCTTAACACACAGTGAGAGAACTGCCCTGCTGAGTAATACTGTACAAATTGGAACCATGTTATCTGCCTTAGTTTCAGTGTTCAGATTATCAGTGTGGATTTTTGTAAATCTGGGTGAGGTGATAACATTGTAAGTGGTCAGAGAATCAGTGTCCTCAAATTGCCTTATTACCTTTTTTATACTAGTTATATACACACTACTGTAATTACATGATTGTAAGTCGTGTGTGTGTTTCTGCCCCACTCCTTTCAGGCCTGTTTAATGAACAAGACCAATGCTTTCCCGATTATCATCTTCTGTATGGAATCCTCATCTGATGTCATCAAGTCAGCCCAAAGCGTAAGGATGTGTGTGTTGCCTCATTTGGCTGTTGTCTGTTTGCGTACCTTGTTCTCTGGTCCATCTTTTCAGCAACTGGCTACCCCCCCAACACACATATTATTTCACTGCTGTGTGTCGATTTTCTTCTGTTGATATCTGTAGTGTGTGGAAGTCCACGACCCTGACTTGAGCTGGGACGATGTCATGAGCTGTGTGAAAGGAGACGTGGGAAACCAGCTTATGCATCAGAATGCCATGATGACCAAAGCTCTGAACCCTCCACACAAATATGTGCCCTGGATTACCATCAACGGGGTAAGACTCTGCTGTAATTAATAAATCCTGCAGTAAAACCATGTCCAGGAAGTTGCAAAAAAAAATGCCGCTGATGCTTGCTTTGTAAATAAGTAACTTAACATTTAAAGTGATGATATAATGTAATGTTGTGATCATTTAGACCTTTGGCCCAGAGCTCCAATCTTTGAGTCAGTGAGAGCGCTGTGACTGATGCGTGAGAAGCTGCAGCTTGATGCGATTCACAGCTCAGTACAACAGATGCCACTGTATCTCTGCCAAGCAACCTGGGGCCAAACACACAGTGACTTGAAACTGGAGTTCACTCAAAAGCTACTACGTAAGAAAAGAGGAGGGGGGAAAAACAAATTCGGTGTTCATCACTCACTAGGCACCAAAGCTAGTCACTGTGTGGAGAACTAAAGATTTAAGGCAGTTTACTTTATCAAAGCAAGCCTGAACAGAAACAAAGGAGGGGAATTTTAGAGGATATAAATTTCTTAAAAAAATAAATAGAACATTTACATTTACAAGATTACATGGACACCAATATTCTGATGTTAACCAGATGAAGACATTAGTCTGAATAAGACACTCAGTGACAACAGCTCTGATTTGAATGGTAGCGTTAAAAAGCTGAGTCAAACTTCACATCTTTACAGAGTTAATGATAAATCTTCAGTTTTGTTTTGTGGTGTTAAGCAACAATCCTTTTGCACTCACATGACCCTGTAGGTAAACTTTTACTGCAACCACTGTGGCTCTTGGCCTTCGCACTTTGTATTTTTTTTCAGCGTGCCTGTCGTACCATAATAAATATGCAAGTTTTTTGGGGCAAACCTTAGCTACATTCCATTGAAGACAGTATTGCCCTGCGATGCACACCGCTCTCTGAGTCTAAGAGTGTCAAAGAGGCAGAGCCGCAGTTTTCAGAAAAGCTGCTTTCAAACATGCACTACAGCTCTGAACCTTTCTACACACCTCAAGGAGCTGTAAGTGTGAATGTCTGAATCTGTTGAACTGGACAATAAAGTGTCTTTGTCGTGCCACCTCCGTAGTACAAAGTCTGTGTGATGTCCGAGCTGTAACTGGCATGCATGAGACAAAATGTTAATTCACATTTTGCACTTCCACAGTTTTCACCTACGTCCTTAATTTCACACATTGACCATCCACGATCCGGTCATATTCAAGGGTTTGACTTAATCTTGTTTAATTTTTGAAATGTAGTACAGTAAGTGATATTGCGATCTTTAAAAGAAATATGACATACTGCTATGTGGCATTTATTATAACATTTCCCACTGTGTTGCTGACATTGCATCTCTGTCTTAGTTAATCCAATAAAAACCTTAATTTGTATTAATTTTCAGGAGCACACAGAGGACCTCCAGGACAAAGCCATGAACTCTCTCTTCACTCTGGTCTGCAGCATGTACAAGGTACAATTAATGTCAATCACATCTTATGCATTGGCTCTTTGTGTTTGGCCTTCTGCCCTTTATTACAATTTCACTTATTTTTTCATTTGCATGGACTTTATCGTTGACCTCTAGAACACTCTCTTAATTTCTTTTGCAGGGCCCCAAGCCTGCGGTGTGTGGAGGGGACCAGAGACTCTACAAGAGCTACTGCCACAAAGAGTGAAGGAGCAGCACCCGCCTTTGTGCTCACTCTGTTCCAGGTGTGGCCTCCAAATAAGCAACACTGAGGGATGTCATCGAGTCTATTTTTTTAATCTGTGATTTTACAGTGTTTGTATAAAGGGAAGAATTGATCACCTGACTTTATGATTCACACAATATGAATACAAGTTACTTTTTCAAAATGTTTTCTAAAACCATGAAACCATAAATCGCTTTTTGTAGCATTTGGCCAATGTGTTAATAAAGTATCTTTTGCTCAGTAAGATTCTTAAGTGAGTGAAATGTATCCAAGTGGCAGCCACGACAAGGGCTGGTTAAATATTTTAAATGCAAAGGTACTTCAGTGCTTCCCTTCTTACATCTTTTAGCATCGCACACATTTTAGGAAAGGAAGTGAGATATTGCCATCCCACAATTCTTTGTGGCAGCAATATCTGATGATGATGATAATAATAATCATAATAATTTGTATTATTATTAAGATTTATATAGTGCCTTTCAAGGTACCCCAATGAAGCTTTACAAAGTTAGAAACATTTAAAATTGTCCAGAGGTGTGGCTTTTTGGATCTCTGCTGGAGAGAGTTCCACAAGGTGGGGGCTGCCCCCCTGAATGTCCTGTCACCCTAAATTCTCAGATTAGTACGAGGAACAGGAAGCAGATCCGAATCTGACGACCATGAGTAAAGCGTGGAGGGAAGGCACTGGCGGGGCACGGAGGGATTTATGTGTGAGGAGGAGGAGGAGGAGATAATTACATAGTCTAGTGTAAGTGCAGTCGGATTCTCTTTGCTATGCGCTGCTATGAAAGACGTCCTTTTGAATTCTCCTTCAGAACTTTCCTCATTAGCATTTACATCAATGAAATGGAATGAATGGTCAGGAAAGGACTTTTTATTTTACCTCTCAACTGCATCAACCAGGGACAGTGTACAGATGATTGGACTGATTTAACGTTCAGTGTTCCTGCTGTCCCTTAGATGGCGCCATATCTCACCGTCAGTCCCCTTTTACCGGAAGTGTTAAGAGAGAAACAAACAGCGAGTTACATGTATATGGAGGTTATATGGAAAGAACTGTTGTCTGTGTCATACTACAGTCTTGAAATCATTATTTTAACTTCATCAGATTCCATAACTCTGAATGCACTATATTCTGTCCTCTGGAAAACAACAGATTTCAAGTGCAAATACATGTTATAGCACAGTACACCTAATTATACATTATTCACTTAGCACATGTTAATGAGCAAAACAGAGCTCATAACTAAAGGTTAAATAAAGAGAAGTTTGAGGGATTCGTGAGTCACAACTGACGTCAAACTTTGTTTTGTGTTTGGTCTTTAAACTCAGCTTCATGCGGGTGTGCAGCAGAAGGAGAAGTTCATTAAAGTTCATCTCCTTAGAATCCTACTGAATGTTTAACACACACTCACATCCTATTAGAAATAGTAAATCCTTCCGAAGTTTGAAAACCTACGTTTAATGTTAAGGCTGTAGGCAGCGGCTTGATCAAAGTCTGCGTCTGTCTGGTCTGAACAGGTCTGGTTGCCCTCGGTCGTCTGATTCCACAGTCAGATAGACACACGTGAATAATGGTCTGTCATGCGGGCAGCTCCACTACCTCAGTCTCAGTCTCAGCTAAAATCTGCTCAGTCGTTAACACTCACCAGACTAAAGATTCAAAAATGTTCATTGTATTTTGGTCTAATTAGCTCACAGTTAAGAAAAGGGCCACAGTTGAAGTTTGACTGACAAGAGAAAAGTTAGCTGCTGATCATTGGTGTATTGTTAGCTATTGTTAGTGTCTTCTTTCTCAAGAGGCGGGGAAATAGTCCTTTGCTGAGTGACGGGTCACAGAACTATTGGTTCCAGAGACGACTTCAAAGCTGATGTTAAATGTTGTTCCTGTGTCGTCCTCTGCGGTGTTTCCTTCCCAGTTGTCTTGTTCCCCTGAGTTACTGTAGTAGCCGACAGCATGAGGAGAAATAACTCATCGAAAATTTTCAACTTCACCGAGGTAAGCGTCATTTATGGTCCTTTTAAAAAAATACCAAAGAAGAAAAAAAATCATTAAATCAAAATTCAGTTTATGGCTTTGGATTCATAGTGAGCCTGACTACACAGTTGAAGAGAAGATTAATGGAGCCTTGTGTTTTTAAAATAAGCCTTATCTAATCTAGCAAATTCAGATCAATTGCAACAAAAGTTATGTTTATTTGACTAAACAAATGCGTTTTGGCAGATATTGAAATACCAATTTAAATTTACAAACATCATTTCTCAGTCATGGTTTGTCTGTTTTGTGACTGAGAAGAAGAAATTGATTTATGACAAGAGAAAGTCTGTGTTTTGTCCTGAGGGAAGTTTGTGCTACAGAAATCCAACAGTGCTCTCTGAGTCCTGGTCACCTTGCTCATAAATGGGCAACAATAAAACTGGAGAGTGTGTTGACAATTGTTTATGGAAAGGTGGAACATCCCAAGCAGATGGAGATATAGGGTCACGGGATGGAACAGGAAACAAAGACTGTTATCTACCCCCCCTCAATGCTGCTGACGCTGAAAGAGAGATGCCCTAAGAGCTAAATCACAAACACCGTCTCACTGTGAGAACTGTTTCTCGTGTCCAAGGTGTGTGTGTGTGTGTGTGGGTGTGTGGGTGTGTGGGTCTGAAATCAGATAAACATTTTCAAAAATAATGCCTGGGTGGGCTTTTGTGAGGGCTCGTCACAATTACAGCCCTGTCTGCGATTTACCTTTAAATTTCAACTTTTTTTTAATACTATCTCTTCAAGAAGTTCAGCAAAGGCCAAACTTCACCTATTAAAGTTTACTGATTGTGTTCACGTTTATCTTTATAAATAGTGAAAATGTCGACAAAGTCCAAGACAAACATGCACCAGTAGTTCTTTGGCTTTTTCTAATGTTATTTCTTAGCTGCTCATTAGGTTTGTTTGGAACCAGGTTCAGCGTTTTCATTTCGTCATCCCTAATCTGTAACACACACCAGCTAATGTCATTAACACCACTGAGGGGCTTGAGGTTCAAGCATATCTGCATTTCATCCTCGTTGCAATGAAAAAGACACTGTGCTGACTCTTGATTTACTGCTTTACAATGGCCCTGAAGGGCAAATCACAATGGCACATCCCTGGTGTACCAGTGAAAAAGCTCAACCAGCTTTTACATCTAAGACGGAGTCCGTCACTTGCTGTCTGTGGAGCATCTAAATGTCCCATCTCTTCATGGAGTCCCAATTCACAGCCCTAATTACCCAGTTTCACATTTAGAGGCATCAATCTAATAATCTAATGTAATGACTTGTCTTTCCTTTTATTCACATCTCACTCTGTCTCATCCTGGCCTTTGTATTTGTTCTGCCACCCAGAGACTGTGGGATTCTTCGGAGCAGACCTCCTGCACTGAGGCTGCTCAGGAGCCTGATGCCAGATGTGCTGTGAGGAGGCTCTTCTCGGGCACTCTGCAGCTGCCCAGGCTTTCCTCCAGAACCCCCGCACTGGACAGACCTGAGGATGGCCCCCAGTCCCGCCCCTTGGCCTGCAAGATCAAACCCTCCAGGAGCCTGGGGACTCTGACCAGCTGCATCTCAACAACCTAGTAAGTCAGTGTCCTCCTGCAGATACACTGGAGGTTTTCTGAGATTCACTTGTTCATCATTCTCACCAAAACTTCCGAATTACTAAATTCACATTATTTATCTCATGAGGCTCAACAACGTCACAAAGGAATTAAGTGATGTATTAACTGTATGTTTGAATGTTATGTTAAAAATTATTATTAACACTTTTAAACCAAAAGCTATACCCAACTTTTTTTCCTTTTAAACATTTTTGTGAAAATGTGTTCGTTTTTTTTCTAGTTCCCAAACAGCTGGGCACACTTTCAAGGTTGATGATTAAAAGTATTTACGAACAATATATGATCAATCGATCTATCTCCTGGGACCTCACAGTGTGTTTCTCGTGAGCTAGCACTGATTTACGATAACCTTGCAGCACCTGCTTCCAATTCTGTTTCCTGTAAAAAAAAAAAAGAAGCTTAAATGCTTAATTTGCATAGGAAAAAAAAAAAAGAATTTCCTCTTGAGCATAAGAATTGACAGTGTCCCGCTCAGGGCATTGCTCTCCCCTCTGTCACACTGCTAAACAATTATCACTATAAAAGATCAGACAAACAGGGCTCTTATGATTGTGTGTGTGTGTGTGTGTGTGTGTGTGTTTGTTTGTTTGTTTGTGTATTTGTGTATGTGTCTACTGCACCTTTTCCACAAGTAGAGGGAATGCAAACAGACCTGGTTGAATACGTAGGTAGCTGTTTTGCATGTCAGAGGTGATCAGATGTACTTTGTTTGGAAACAGTTGCAACAGACTGTTACAACCAACAAACCTGTTTGAATAATGGAAGCACCACATATACTATCCTATCATTGCAGACTAAAGAGATGCTGGTCATAGCCCTATTCACCAATATTAGTCTGTATGATGGAATTTCCAAAGATCTAACCTACACTGCTGTAACAGTATACAGGTCACTTACATTCAGTTTACCAAGACACATACTTTTATTTAGACACAGTAAACTGTATGATTAGTCTCTATTTATTCCCTAAATGTTTATTCACCAGCAGGTATAAAGCAGCACTCTCACAGCCACGACTCCTGTAGTGTTGATGGACCTAAAAGCCTTTCATTGTGCTCCTCGTCTGGGAAGAGGGCCATGTGCTTGTCTGTTTACAAGTTGATAGTGCAGTTTTGATGCTGTGCCAGGGAAATTGTTTATGTAGTAGCATAAGTTGTTTAAACGTGACAATGCCACCCATGTTGGAGAAATCTAATAAAAATATAATTGAATTACTTCATTAACATATCACAACCTTTTTCTCATCATATATTAGTCAGGTAATATTAAACTGGCACGAAATACCTATAAAATAGTCATATGATGAAATGTAGAACTTTTTTCTGAAAGTTGACAACAGACGACGTCATTACTTCTTCCCACTATTCAGAAATGAAGCCAAGATACCCTGGGTATAGGAATGCCAACATCTTGCTGAGTTGGAGCAAGAGCCTGTGCAGTAGTGATCTGGAGATGGAGCTGGTAGCGAGGTCCGATCTTTACAAGTCATTACAAAATCTTCAAATAGTCCTCCTCCTGTTCTGAATTACTCTGTTCTGTGTCACGTTTGCTCTTCTCATGCAAATCTCCGACCTGCACCAGTGTCATCCAAATGATGAAAATCAGTGTGACTTGTAGCATGACGAAGTAGACTATAGAGTCTATAGTCTACATATTAGTATACTAATACTAATATGAAAAGATGGAGGATTTTCTATTCTCAAGCATTTTATATCGTTATATCACGCTGCCTGAGGCTAGAGAGGACTCATTTTCAACCTTGTTTTCATCAATCTATAAAAACGCTGTCTATACAGACTACATCACTGTCTGTAGCATAGATTGTGTGAAGATGGACAATATGACAGCTCTTCAAAAGTCAAGGCAAAAGCAGCTCAATTGCCACCTGGTGGCTGGCTGCAGTATAGGTCATAAATCCTGCCTCTTGCATGTTAGCGTATGGGTCATGGACCAAACTAAAAAGATGTAGTACACATCAAATACATTTTTCTTAAAGATGATTTTTGGTAGTTCTCGTTGCATTGATGTATGTTCAAGTGTTAATTTTTCCGTTAACTTTGATTCTAATTGGTTGATTCTGTAAAAGCGGGTATGACTGGCAGCTGATTGACAGCTGCGATTCACGACTTGTCAGTAACGTGTATTGATGTGACATCACCATCCACAGCTCCACACCACGGTCACTACTGAGCAGACTCCGACTCCGCAACATGGCAGCATTTGCATACTGGATATTTTGGCTTCATTTCTGGATAGGAAGTGGAGACGTGTTGTCTTTATATACAGTCTTTGGTTCACTACGCTCAACCCTTTCTCATTATCATTTCAAAAATATTGATATGTACAGTTTTAAAATAGGTTTGATCACTTTTACCAACTAAATTAAAGACACTTTAAATTCTGCCCTATCTGATTTGCTATAATCTCAGCAGGGACACTTAGAACAACCTGTTTGTCAATGACTGTTAATAGTACTCCAGTGAAAATATGATGATACTGTCGTTCTGTGAATCTGGTGTCAGTGAAGTTATCACTTGGGGAGGATGGACCAAGAGTCACATCCGGTGTTATACACTGATGATGGCTGATATAAACAATGTTGACATGCATCGACCTTAATATGACTAGTTTACATCCACAATGTCACATTTGGATGAGAGCACATTTCTGCTCGTACAGTGCTGTCGCTCCAGAATACATACAGCAGCTCGGAGTGTATGTCCATAAAAAGAATCTTTCTTCCCTGTTCTTCCTACCAGCTGCTGGTCATAGGTTCAGTCCTGTGTCAGATGCTCCAGCTCCCTAGGTTATTTCAGTTTCTCTAGACGGTACCAGTGTTTAGCTGTGAGTCCTTAATCACAGGAGGACCTTTTCTCACTCTTTAGCGATAAACAAAGCGATTGGGTGGGGCCGAAGATGATGTTGCCTCCGGTCATAGATAAAGAGCGCCATCGTGACAGCACCCATGCTCTCTATAGCTTTTATCTACCTCTGCTTTTAATAGTCAGAGGCCCTTCATGTGACTCTTCCTGGTAAACTCGGAGCATGTGAAAGCCAAAGAAGCTGTCTCTCAGGAAATAGGCAACTTAACAACAAATAGCACCTCGGGGACCAGAGGCGAAGCCTGAGTATGCAAAGTCAGTAGGAGTGAAAGTAAGAGAGGCGAGCTGGAGGGCCAGGTCAGGCGACGGCTTAATGTTTATAAACTGGAGGAACTCAGAGAGGAAGTAATTATGGAGCAAAGTTTGAAGTTGATGAAGAATATGCTCCGTCAGATTGGGAGTGAAGGAAAGGGGGAGGCAGAGTATTGGAGAGGAGGTGACCCGTCATGATTCTCCTCCCTGTAAATCAGACGTCCATATTTAGTTGTAGAGAGGGAAGGCCTAGCACTAATGTAAACAGAGCCGGGGAGAGGGAGGGAGGCAGGGAGAGTACATCAACACTAATGTTTGTCTATATTGCCCAGTCTGACTGTTAGCGTGGTCTCGAGGAAGAGACGAGGAAAGGGTTTCAAATAAATATTTAAAGAGATGTCTGATAGAGAGGAGTTTTCATAGACTTTTTGGAGAGGTGCTGTTTCTCTTTTTGGACTTTTAAAGCAGTTTCTTTGAGAGTGGACATGAGCCGGCACAGGTTTTGTTAAAATGTGAGGAACTGAGGACTGGGCCAGAGCTTCACCAGGATTTTTTGGAAAATCAAGACGGTCACAGCCTTATGCCATGTAACAAAAACCTCATGTAAAGGTTTTTTGAGAAACACACACTACAGTGTTCCTTGGACCAAAATTCCCAAAGACAGTGCGAGCAAAGGATCTTACCATCTGGCCCCTGACAGTCCTCTGCTCACCATGAATGACCTGCGCTCTGAGAGCTCTGAGGAAGAGCATTCCGAGGTTGAGGAGAGGACGCAGGAAAAAAGGATGACCAGGCTTCCAATCATTCAGCTCATGCCCAGGTCCAAAGCAGGCTCACCGGGAGGATCCCCGAAGACCTCGCCCAAGGATTCCCCACGTGGGTCTCCCCGAAACTCCCCGGTTCTCTTCAGGAGGCTGCTAATGAACCGCAGCATCCATCTCCAGAGGCGCCGCTTCACCCTCGCCCACACGCCCAGGTAGAGTCAATAACGCTGAGGTGATGATGACCCAGATGACAGATCTGTTCCACCGAATAAAACACATTTAGCTTGACCCTTTCGCATATTTAACACTACTCACTCGCTTCTGCACCTGCACTGGACTGCTTGAGTGAATATTATAGTCGCAGCTATTAAGTGGTAGTGGACAAGGCAGATAACCACATCAATATACCAACTTAAATTCATATCCCAATATTTTAACTTTAAGCATGTTTGTTACGATGCTCCAATTTAAAATATGTGGAGGATGCTCAATATATACAGTACTGTTGGAACTTTTAAGTTAGATTTTTTGAGTTTTGTGTTAACACAGAGTATTAATTTTATGGCCCTAACACGTCAAGTGCAAGACTTTTGACATATTTATATTTTGACCTGAGACTAAGAACTGAGATTTTCTTCTTTTTTTTTACAGTCGCTGTCACTTACTCTTCAATTATAACTTTTTAAAAGCTCTGGTTAATGTCTGAGTCGATCTGTTTGTGCTGTTGAAGTAGGCGATGGCTCCTTGTTTCATGGCCAATAGTCCCTCAGCTCTAGATGTTGTGTGTATTTTTGGTTTCTTTTTGTGCAGGCAGGCAGGCAGGCAGGCAGCAACCTTTCACACTGGAGAAGTGTTTGCCCTTAAGCTTATGTTATGAAATTGATCCTGACCACAAGATGTTCATGTACTGCTGCATTTCAGTTAAACCCACTGTCCTCTACCGAGAATAATATCACTCCGCTTCAGGCAAATTCAGCAAAATTAAATCCTATTCATTTTGAGTATTTTATACTCGCTCTTTTATCCTCTGCAAATGGAATAGGTGACATTGAAGATATTACACAACAGATGCAGGATTTGTACGTGGTATTGTGCTTGATTTTCTATTATTTATATAACTGATCAACAAAGTACTCACAGTAGATGCAAAAAAGAAATGGATGCGGATATGTGCTGTCGGTTTTATTGCTTCATTTCCTTCAGGTGCGAGTGTTTTCCCACCTTTTGTCAGCAAACACACAGCTCAATGACACTGCTGATGGATTAGCCATTTGCTGTTCCACCTCCTTGTCAAGCAAATACTCAGTGATAAAACAACACATTTTAAATAACCACACAAAAATGACACACACTCCTCGAGCGTGTAACTGGTTTTTCCATTTATTCTTAATTTGTCACACTTCTTAGTGCATTTAACTCTTGTTTGTATAGAGCACAGCTGTCTTGCCAGCTCCACTCGGGTTCCTGTTGATAGCTTTAGTTTTATGAGGAGTTATTGCATCAGGCTCTGCCCATATTTCCAATGCTAATTAAACATTTACATGGTAAACGATGTCGAGGCAGGAGTCGTATGATCAATTTAACTATGCATGACTCCAACTCCTTGAAAGGAAGAATAAATAGGGCCTTATGTGTGGATGGATATGGAAACAGTCAGATACTGTATGTGTTCTCTTTTGCTTCAAGCACACAATGTATTTCTGTCTTTTCCTTCAAATGAAGTGTCTGTTGTGGACAATTATAAAATCCTGTCAAATCGATCGCTGCACACATGTTTCATACCTTTTTGTCAATGTATACCCTTCACCTCTCAACATGTATACACATTCACATGTAGGCACATGCAACTCGGGGCTGTTACAAGGTGTTTCCAACTTGTTGAAGTGATGTCAGATCACATGCACCGCGGTGAAATAAAATTAAAAGCCTGGAAGAAGCTCCAGCCAGAGCTGTAAAACCCAACTTTACTTTTATTGGCAAGAAAAGAGTATTAAAAATTCCTAAATAAGCCAGGGCCTACTTGAAAACTTAAAGTGTTTACAAGTTCAATCACCCTTTATAAACATGTAATGGGGTGTATAATTTTCCTCCAGGCTTTTAATGGTCTTGGATGTGAGATTGGTGGACACGTGTCTTTTCTCGGTTTTAGTGTAACTCTGCAGCCAGGATCTTTCATTAATTTCAGGGCTGTCTGTTGAAAATCTAAATATCATGGAGTGAGAATTCATTCAAGGGGATTTCAGTCAGATGCTCGGCTCTGAGGTCACGCCAGTGGAAGTTTCCCTCTGCTGGGTATGTGCAGAGTCCTATAATGTCAGTGCTGAGATAAATGGACGGGGATGAGTTACTGCAGGATGGCTGGCAAGGATGAGGAATTAAACAAACTGGGGGTCAGGCGGAAAATAAATGTCGCAGGCAAGTTCAAATATAGAACGTAGCCACGAAGTTATTTTCACTTAGTGTCTGAGTTGATTAAACCTCTTTTTCCACTCAACAGACTCTTCATGTCAAGTGGATTTTCTGATGAAGAACATTTTGTGAAAATTGTTTTCGTGAGCCAGGTCTGGGGTGACGGCCAGTTTTGTTTCTGTTATGTCTTTCATTGATAAATTAAAGAAGATTTTCTGGATTGGCAGAACTTAAACAAGCACAATAATCATCACTTTTATGTGCATCCTCATCTGCAGTCGATCAGGAATGTGGTGTTTTTCCAAGGGGAATACAGCAAAGTTGACATTAGCATACAAGAAATACATATACAGCACATACAACTATATATTTCCTCTCTCTCTCTCTCTCTCTCTCTCTATATATATATATTCAACATACTATATGTTAAACTATATAACAGTATGCATTCATAGATATATATTTGTCATGCCATTGCATTTGGCCCATCCCTTCTTGGGATTACTACACTACACAACTTATTGTAAGTCGCTTTCAGGCATTCTCCAGCTAACTGGCTGATTTATCAGTTTCATACAATAACAGCCATCTCAGTCTTTGCACATCACATCTTATATTTACAACATCAAAATATTGTATTCATCTATGAAACAGAGCATTACACAGTTCACAATAAAATGGGCAGTAGAAAGCAAAATGAAACCTGTTGTCTACATCATCAAGACGGCACATAAGAGAGATCCACTTTTCTTCCTATGAATTAATGAAAATACCTGATCTCAGCTCGGCTCTGCTTTTTGGACAGTTTATATACAACATAGATTATAGACATCAAAGTTGTATGTATCTTAAAGAGTTGCTTGCAAATCCAGTTGTACACTATGTACACTCGTACAGCTCCTGAAGCTGACCTGGATGACTGAGAAGCTCCACATATAGTTCTCTGTACCATATTCAGTTTTTATCCTGAAGCCATTTTGGTTTCATCGATAAATCGCTGGCCCACTGTCCTTCACTTTGTGGAAACAGCTCCTCTAAACAAACAAAGATTAAACTTGTCATCGCAATCCTTATATTACAGAACAATATGTACACATCTGTAGACCAGGAGCCAGACACTTGTTGGTCCCAGATAAATATTTGTCTTGTCATCCTGCTTTCTTCCATATCAAGTTACCGATTCCATAACTGAGCTATACATATCTCAGGTCTCACATGATTCCCATCCCATGTCCCCCACTATAGCCAACATTGACGTGCATTTATGTACACCTAGTGCTTATAGCACTATTTTGCACTGATTCACAAAGACCCCCACACAGACTTGAAACAGTTTTGTATGTATAGTTTTACTGTGTTCACAAATTCTTCGCAACAGATATACAATGGATAAAAAGGTATTGAAACAAGGATTTATGTAATATAATTACAATTATTTGCATATGAGATAAGAGGCTGCGAGAGATTTGTATTAGAATGATTAGTTTCGTGAGTGGTTAGATATTGCATAATAAATCGGATATAATCTATAAAATGACAATGTGCCCAAGTAAATTCAGTGTCTTTAACTAGCTTTAGAAAGTTATAAGTGATTTAATCAGTGTCAGTCATTTTTTTATTATTTGGGGGTTTTACAAAGTGTCATCCTGAGCCTGAAGAAACCAGATTGTAAGTCCCCAGTCCGACTCAGGCATATGTTGCATGTTTAGATTTATTCAGGATGCCAACACTTTCTCCAAAAAATGAACATTGCATTTGCTGTTGTTCTCCAGTAGGGGCTGCTGTGTTGTGAAGCGTGTGCAGAGTCTGTCAGGAGGATGGGTTTAGTTTCTCTGATGGGTCACAGTGGAGGAAAGAGACGCTGTACTTAAGCTGGAGTTTGGTCCTGTGGAAGCAAATATTTTAATAATAATAACAATAATTTAGCTTTTGAATGAGAGTTGGTGCTATTAAGAAATATTAATATCTTTATCTATATGTTAGACCTTTTCTCTGAGTCAGACCGAACTATTGTAGATAAATAACAGTTTTAAAAAGTGAAATCATGCAAAGTAACTTTAAAAACTCTCATGAGGTTTTCCAACCTAATTTGTGTCTTTTGGCCTAAAAGTTTAAAAGTGGAGCAAGTGATCACATGTCACTGAACCTAATACCTGTTTTGGACAGTTATAACCTCACATCTGTCGTAACAGACACTTCCTGTTTGCCGCTCCCTGACATTATTAAAAATGAGAGGTTTTCATCTCTTTGCTGATCACCTATTTTCTGCTGTATTTTCACAGTCATGGGTTTAGTGACCCCAAATATTTGTTTAACATTGCAGAGGATATTGTGCGAATCCGATGGTTTAGAGCACAGCACGGGAGGAGAACTAAATATAAAATATGGGAAATTAAATCACCTTTGCAAAGGCTTACAATCACACACACACACACACACACACACACACACACACACACACACACACACACACACACACACACACACACACACACACACACACACACACACACACACACACACACACAGACTCACCACACACACAGACTCCGCACACCCAAACACACACACACACACACACACACACACACACACACACACACACACACACACACACACACACACACACACACACACACACACACACACACACACACACACACCCACACACACTCACACACTCACACACATTATTGAAGTATTGATTGACCAGAATGCTATTGCTGCTTCTGGCGTGGGGGCCGGCTGATAGTGTACACACTATCATTGCATGAAGGGTATTGTTTAAAACGTTGTACTTGTAATATTCTAATGTAGCACAGTGTTAAAAAGTTTTTTTATTTAAATATATACTTTAATAGTCTCACTCAAACACCACTAGTCCACTTTCTCATCACCGTCAGTCTTTGTGCTCTCTCTCTCTCTCTCTCTCTCTCTCTCTCTCTCTCTCCCTCTCTCACCCTCTCTCTCACCCCACCCCTTCTCTCTCTCTCTCTCCCTCCACAATATCTCTTTCTCTCCCTCACTCTCAGGGGAGATAGTGTTGTTGTTTGTTGTTTTAAGCCTGAGCTTGGTCCCACCACTCTCAGGAGAGACGAGAAGAGAGAGACAGAGCACAAGTCTGTTATGGCCCGCTGACGAGGGACTACATGGGACGGCCCACTCCGGGGAGCATCTGATGGGATTATAACACTCTTTTCCAGCTCACTTTTTTTCCCCCTTTCCCCTCCACTAAGAATAACTCAGTGTGTGTTGGTGGTGCAGCATCACAGAGGCGACTCTGTGTTCAAACGGACAGCTCTGTGTCAAGGTTACTGGACCTGATTTATTCATTTATTTTTGTTGAATGCAGCGAAATATCTGGGGCCCATTGTTGAGGAGTTTTTGGAAGTTTGCAGCGCATTTGGAAGAATTCAAGCTTGCAGTTTCCTATTTAGGAGTACAAGAGGAGGACAAAGAGAACACACACACATTCTCACGCACAAGAGAGCTGCTTATCTTGGCACGTCTGTGATGGTGAACTGAAAGGAGAATGAGAGAGGATCTAGTCCCAGATGAGCACTGACAGCTGACACCATCCTCAATTTGCCTTGATTTGATCTGGCACCATACTTCCACTGTCAGTGAGAAGACATGCTAACTCGCTCTGTGATAGGTCTCTAACAGCCAAGACTCTTTGCCTTTTTAGGCTGTCCACACACACACACACACACACACACACACACACACACACACACACACACACACACACACACACACACACACACACACACACACACACACACACACACACACACACACACACACACACACACACACACACACACACACACTGTGCTCTAAACCTTTTGGGCTCTTTTTTTCCCTCCCACAAAAAACAAAAGGACATATCCTTGTTGCCTGGACCAAAATCTACACTGCAAAACTAATTTCCAGTTTGTTGCACTTTTATTTGTTGATTCCGCACTGAGCTGGAAGTGAATTGCTTCTAGCTAATAAGTGTTATCTAATAAATACAGAAGGGGGGACCCAGCAGGCCTGACTTACTGTTGGGTTCACTTTCAGACTTGGTCCTACCAGTTGCAGCTGCAGAGACTCTGAATTGACTTTTGCTGTTTTGGCCCCTGTCACTCTTGGACCTGTTTTTTTCCTGCACCGTCCTCTCAAAGGGAACTTTCGCCCCGGTGCCACAACTTGTGACCATAGATAACGTAAAGGAATCCGGACTGTTTTCCTTTCCGATTTATGACAGCATGGGGATTTTTATTGCGCCACAGAAGTTAACTTTGTGCATCTCTCGCCTCCCAAAGCTCCTATTTTGATGCTTCCCTGAACTCAACTCACGTCTTTAAAAAAAAAGAATATATACAGCCTATAAGATGATGAACAAAGACTCTCGCTTCTCAAGGAAGATGCAAGGCAACTTCTCCACGCGCAGACACTCGTGCATTGGGTACGTATCAGGTTGTGTGGCTGCGAATACAGTTGCTGATGTAAAGTGAAGGCAACATAATACATGTGTTGGCAGAAGTTTGCAAGTCTGCAGTATCTGGGCAGTTCTGCCCGTTTTTGTCTTTTACAGACCGTGAAACATGATCAGCTGATGGTTATTATTTGACAGTGCTGCTCTGTCTCTCTGTTTACACTGGTATTGTGTTGTGTTGCTGTGTTTTCTTTGACTAGTTGCTTTTGTGTTTTGTTGGGTCATGCAGTCTTGATATTTTGAGCCCCTGTCGGAGTGAACCATTTAGATAACATATAATATAAATATTTATATATTTGCAGTTCTCTGTCAGATTAAACCCTAAACTTGGTTTGTGTCAGTGATGTGAAAAACACTAAAACAAATGTCTGCCAAACGATTGGACATGTGCCGTGGTGAAGCCAGTGGGTGTTGCTGTTGGTGAGCTGCGGTTGGCCGCGCAGGCCTCGGGGTGGTATTGCGGATCAATGGCCCTGTCCACCAATGTCCCTCCTTGGGGTCCGTGGACCTGAGCCAAGCCGAGGCGTCCGTGTTAGGCACGGTATGACTGTCATGTGGTCCAGGACTTTTGGGTTTCATAAGCAGGCTGAAGAAGTACTGGAGCACTGTGGAAAATGAAACAGAGAAAAGTAAAGTTATGTGTCAAATGAACTTACTTTGAAGAGGTACATAATGGTGACAGGCCCCCCTGCTGACAGACTGATGCAGCTGATTGGCCTAATTGTAGTTGTACTTAAAATGACTGTGTAATCAGCAGACCGGTTTCTGGGAAAACATCAGATCTACTACAGGTGTCATGAGATCCCTGCAGCACAGGTTGTTACAGAGACTAAAAATAGTGCCGATGTATTAAACAAAAGAGCCCAGACAGGAAAACGCCGCATATGAAAATGCAAAACACGCACACACATTTTGGAGGCCAACATGACTCCAACGTGAAAAGCTGCATCATTAAAATAAAGTCGGATTGATCAAGGATCTCTGAAGTCAGATCCCTCGTGGGATATTATTCAGTGCAGTGTGCGGTGTGGCAAACTTCTATGAACTCTGGGCATAAGGCATGTGCCTCGCGAGTGTCATCCGTACTCCTCCAGCCGTGAGCCTGTTTGGATCATATGAGGAGATCAAAGCCGGAGATTTTAGACCACAGCCAGAAATACAGAAGTACAGAACAGAACAAATCTCTATTCTCCTGTTACCTGATTTGTGTATCACACTTCCTAGCTGAAAAAAAAAAGAACTGAAATGGAGTCATTCTCGGGAGCTTCTGCTCAAAGCAAAGTTCAGAGTTGTTTTTTTCATTTTTCAGTGCCAATAAAACAGCGATCTATTTATTGTATGATCTCGGAGAGGATAACATACTGAAATAGTACTTAAACTAGTCAAGGGAGTCGTTAAATTCATTTTTAAAGTAATAATCTATCATCATGCAGCACGAGCATACACACTCACACACAGATACACACACACTCACACATAGATACATACACAGACACACACAGATACACACACTGACACAAAGCAGTCTCTTGTAATCCAGATGTGTCCATCACAATAGACAGCTCTCATCTTCACTTGTACTAACAGTACCAGGGCACTATTCATCCTACCTTATGACTTATGACACACACATACATACACATACACTTACTACACACACAGACGTACACCTACACGCACATATACACATTAAAAAACGTGCACATACACACCCACATGCACATGCACATTCTCACACATATTCAAATACACACACACAAACATGCACATATAAACATACATACGTACATATTAAAGCACATACACACAGACAAACACACACACCCACCTAGTAACCTTCTCAATGTTTTTTTATGGCCTATGTGTGGTGTCCATTTAAACAGCACAGCGTCAGTGCATTTAGCCGGACACGGCTGGAGACGGGAGTTCTTAGTATCAGGATAAGGTAGTTGATGTTGCTCTGACAGTTTGAGAAGATGCCATTTATTTATCTGAAGTAGAGGATGATAGGAAGAGACGTTGAGAGGACAAACGCAACAGCCGACTGGCTGGGAGAAAGAGATAATTTAGACAAAGAGGGTGAAAGCGCAGACGAGAGGGCGGTGAAGGAGTGATAGAGACAACGTGGCTGCGATAGCCCTGCTTTTAGTGCAGAGATAAAGAATGAGTGGAAAGAGAGGGTCAGTCGAAGAGATGGGAGAAGGGGGGGGGCGTTTACAGACAATTAAATAGATTTTACTGAAGTAGATGAAAAAACAAAACAATAAAGTGCCATGTTTAATTCTGTCAAACTGACAAATACAACAAAGTTAAAACTTTCATACATTTATTGTTTTCATTGTGAGGGAGAGATCTTTGCCGAATATGGTTCAATTTCCGTTGTAAATGATAAAGAATTAAGTTGTTTGTAAGTTTACATTTACGAATGTGGAATTTGGCAAAAAGTAAACAGAATAGAAATTAGATTCATAAGGAAAAATGCATTATCGTCTTTATAACTATAACTTTATTCACCACATATACAGAGAGTAAAGAGCGAAATCTGAGATAGAGTTATAAATACAGCTATAAAATTATTAACAGCCTTCCACAATTCAAATGTTAAATTGCGATATCAAAATAAAGCTTTAAATAGAGCAGGCTGAAATATATATATAAAAAACAGTAACCAACTAAAATGGTTTTGAAAAAGTGACACTACAAAGTATTAAAAGAAAACAGAAGATAAGTAGACAGGTGAGGACAACAAAGTACAAAATATTACTTACATGATATTTTTTTATTTGCTTTTTTGTGATAGAGAAATCATTGCCACATTGTGTTCCAATTTTCTTTGTTTGAAATTTTACATTCATGAATATTTACAAGAAGTAAACATTAGGTTAATAAGGAGAAATGCATCATCGTCTTCGTCACTATAATCATCACCAAATATAGTAAAGAGTAATATCTATAAATATAAATGCATACATAGGATGTACACAATAAAAAGAGCAGTTAACATCTTCACCAATCTTTAACCAAAAAAAAGTGTCAAGTGAGGCCATCCCACCAAAGGGCAACAGTGTCAATGTCAGAGGTCCTAATATAGCTGCCACCACCCCCTCCCCAAACACACACCCAGATTAGTCAATAGGGCCTGTGTGGCTGTGGCGGGCTGGCTGCTGTGTGCGTCACTGCTGTACTCCATATTTTCAGCATGACTGATTTCCCCAATCGCCTCCAGAGCCTCATCGATTCCTGAGGCTGGCAGCAACAGCAGCCCGGCACAGCCCGGCACAGCACGGCACAGCACAGCACAGCACTAATGCTGCTGAAACTCACGAACATGAACGGCTCCACTGTGTGAGGGGACATTAAAAGTGTCTCTCCTTTATCCAAAGTTCAAAGAGACTGTGGCAAGAAGCAGAAAGATATTAAATGAAGAGGAAGTGAACGTTTTAATTGATTATTTAGGATTATTGTGGAAACTGAACAGAGCGGATACGCTGCTGCTGCTGAAGTTATTTGTTTTGCAGAGGATGTGGCCTCAAAAAATATGTTGTTTGATCTGAAAGGTCTGATCAGATGTAATTCAGTTCAATTATATTTCATATATGGCACCAAATCAAAATATACATTATCACAAGACTATGGTAAATTGGTAGATTTTATATTTTATCGTGAAACCTGACATATTGTTACATGTTAGAATGATACATTTAAAGTTTTAACCATTGATGAATATATATTGTTGAAAACTCCTGTTTTATTTCAGACATCAGTGCTGGGTGTCAGCGCTGCCATGCAGTAGTATCAGGACGACTGTCCATTGTGACCACTAGAGGGAGCACCTGACTAAGCTTATGCTCAGAGACAAGCTGATCAGAGAGCTGAGACCTGTTGACTAAGCACTAGTTGGACAAGAGGGAAAAAAATGTGTTGATTTGGTAGATAATAATTTTATTTTGTGAAACTGGAAACACCACATCATCTCAGCCTCGAGGTTCCAGCTCCTCACAGCACAACTGTCTTATGATGAGATGTGGAGATACTGAGCAGAAGCATTTAACGTCTTTCTTCCACCTCAGTGACGCAGATACATAAACAAACTAATAGCTTATTTGTCAAGATTGAATGTGTGAAATTAAGTATAAACAAAATGATAATATTACAAAGCCACCATAGATGATATTTTTTACTTTAACTATATAAAATAAAATGACTCCCTAACCCAAACTTTATCCCTTTTTCACGGGAGGACTGCAAATTTGATACAAATCGATGCTCCGCTGCCCCTCCTGAGTCGTACATATAAACTTAAAAGTGTTTTTTTTACCATTTTCCCATTGCCCAGATTTGAACCTCGTAACTGTCCAGATTTAGCTTTATAAAGCATAATTTTTAGGTATTTTATATGCATTTCCTTGAGTGCCCGTGGCCCTCGTAGCACTCATACAGAGTGCTGCATTCTTGACCTAATCTAACCTGAACCATGACCAGTTCATCTAACCTTAACCTAACCACAATTCATATCTTACCCCTAAACTCTTCCAAGACCACAGCAATTAGGTTTTGCCTCATTAGTAGCAGGCTTTGATGCCCATGTAGACTACTGGTCAAGGTCAGTGTTAACAATACAAAAGGTCCTGAAGATGTAACAAAAATGTATAAACATACACAAACACGCTTGGCAGCCATCTAACTAACTTGTTTCATAGGTGTGTGTGTGTGTGTGTGTGTGTGTGTGTGTGTGTGTGTGTGTGTGTGTGTGTGTGTGTGTGTGTGTGTGTGTGTGTGTGTGTGTCAAGGTTAGAGTGAGACTCCAGGAAATTAATGTAAGCCAATGGTAAGGTCCTCCAAGTCACTGAAATAAGACCCTGTGTGTGGTTGAGTGTGTGTGTGTGTGTGCGTGTGCGTGTGCGTGTGTGTGCGTGTGCGTGTGCGTGTGCATGTGCGTGTGCATGTGCGTGTGGCTGCATTTTTCACGTGTGCCCACAAGTCTGTCATCCGTGCAATCCCCAAGTCAGCGGAGACCCAAAACCCCACCGTCATGCGAGCAGATGGCGGCCTAATGCATCATGAGGCGACACACTGATAGCCTTTACTACAGTACATGCTGTAACATGACGTTTGTCATCACTAACTCAGATAAATATAGGCTGGTAGCAGCAGCCACATGCTGACACCTGGTGCTGCTGCTTTGTTTTACGTATATACTCAATATTTTAGACAACGTTTGTTTCTCCAAGACATTTGTTTTAGCCTGAAATAATCACAACATTCTTCTCCAATTTCCGATGTGGATACTTTGCATTGTTGTGTTGAACATTGCTGCAATTTACACAGTGTGTTTGTTTTTGTTTTTTTAGGAAAAGGTTGTTTTGGGGAATTAATCATTCCTGGAGATTCTGTTAGAGATGTTGAAACTAGAGCAGCGACTATGGGCAGCCCTGCTCATGTGAATATGCCCGTGTGTGTTACATTACTGTGTTTGTGTACCCTTTTCTTCTGCCGCTGCTTTTTGAAACTCTTGAACTCTGCTGTGCCCAGCACTCTGTCCCTTTAGACAAACTCACATTGTTTAGTCCAGAGTGGTTAAAACAGACAGTTATTTCAAATTGTAGAGGAGATCCCAGAGTTTTTTTAAGACCGCAAACAGGCTGAATTTAGAAGAAAGTAATGTGTTGGGTTTTGATGTATTAGAGGCAAGTTTCTACCAAAGTTCTACCATGCTCTTTTAGACGCTTGTGAATGAAATAGTGTTTGTTTGTATATATCATGTGGCTGCAGAGAAAGTCCAAGCTGGCATAATATGTGAGAGCATCACACAGTGTTAACAACTGCATGTTTGGATTTATGCAATAAGTCTTTTAATGTGAGAGCACTTTATTTATTATTTCAATATCAGTAGCAGAGGACACTTTCATCTGCACTCTGTTGCTTTTCAGACACAAGCAAACACATCCAGGCTGACAAAGCTTTATTCCATTGAAACTGATTTGAGTGTGATTCATGGAGACACTTCAAGTTAATACACCAAATTAGAAACACGTCATCAAATATTTACTGTATACTAACAGTTGTGAGAACGAGTGTTCAGGAGAAATTCATGTTAATAATCAGTTAAGTAATCGACCATCACTCAGGGAAAACTCTTATTTTAGTGGTCTTGGTGTTAGACAAAGATTTTGATGAGCAGATAGTGTTTTGTTCTGTTTCTAAACTCACATTTTAGTTGTGATTGATTGACATGTTTTTTTTTTACATTCTTGTGTAATTCACTATTTTGATAATATCCAAGTCCTCTTTTTGAATTGATTATTTGGCAAAATCAAAGCCAAAGTGATTATTACCTTTGTGCAGAGGTTTCTGTCTCTACTAGATTCTACTCAGTTTATCAGTATAGCAAAGTGATATTTTATAAAAAATACAAGGGAACATGGAAAATATTGCAGTCTCATCATTATCACGCTGTTGCATGAACTTTTGAAATACTAAAACTTTGACAGTCACAAAGTTGGTGAATGTTCTTTCTTCATTAACCCACAGGAGCACAGCTAATCCTGTCGTTTCCCAGTTAAAGTCCAATACTTTAATATAAATCAAACCAACGTGTTTTTGAACTGAGTCCCGTTCCCTCCTCGTTGTGCTGCTGGAGTGTTTTATTCCAATGTAAATGTTCTTGTGTTTTGATTCTAACCTCACCAGTTGGCAGTGGACAATATGACAGTGGAGATTAATCAGTGTCAGCTCGCTTTACAAAACAAACCACAAACAGACGGTGTGTCCACTGACGGGCAACAATCCTGGCGAACAGCGCTCCTTGCTGACTTCAAAACAGCTCGTTATACAGGAATGCTTACCATGCCTCTGTGTAGCCAACGCATGATGTCATGAGGCCCCTTCGCAAATAATGGACTATTAAACCCACAACTTGGGGGTCAGCCAGAATTTATGATGCCTCCCTGTTTTATGAGTTTTAAGAGATCACCACATCCACCTGGAGTCCAGCGCTTCAGAACACGACTGTCTTAAGATGAGATGTGAAGATAGTGAGCAGGAGCAAATGTTTCATGTCTGTCTTTCCTCAGACATCCACTCTCTTCCACCACACTGACGCAGATACATGAAACACTGTGAGAGCCTCTGTGTTCCTGCCAACCTATATATGTGTGTGTGTATGAATGTTCACTCTAGATAACAAGGAATACTTCACTTGAAACATGTTATTCCTCTAACTGCACATGCAAACAATTTTCCTCTCATGGAAATGTGTCAAAAGTGCAGGTCGCTGTTATTCCCACTGGAGATAAACTCTCCAGTTTTACAAAATCCAAAGTCAGATTGCAGGCCAGTGTTTGCACGGTGTGTATTCACAAAAGATAAGCGTGAACTAAAGCTCGGAAACTAAACAAAATGAAAGAATTAAGTCTATCAGGTTTCACTTGTAGCGCCTCTTAATCAACCTAAGAGAGGCCGGATCTTGATTCTGATCCTGCACAGTCAATCCTGCTAAACCCAAGTAGCTACCATTTAAGTCATGTAGTCATGTGATTGGATTTATAATCTGTTGCTGCTTAACTGGGGCTCCAGAAAACTATAATACAGAGCAGTGTTGTAGGTCTGTTCAGTTTGTGGTTCAGATTGTTGTGCGTGTGCACCTCTTCAGATTTCCTTACATGGCAGTTTTTTTTCTTGACCACTGCAGACACAGAACCTTTGTATAAGAGTAAAGGATTATATCAAATCGTTTTAGAGAGAAAACACCACAGTTGTGAGCTGCCTGTGTGTTGCAACCAACATAAATATAAAAGTGAGAAATAGAACCATATCGCATGAAAAGACTGCTTCACATCAGTAGTAACAAGGCTTTCATATAATCAAAGGGGCCTATTTCATATTCAAGATACCTGTTGAGCCCCGTCTGTGTATATGTTCATACTTTTTTCTATTCTGTTCTTTGTCTATTGTTGTCTCTCTGCCTGACGTTCGTGAATTCCATGGTGATGAAGTGATGCCATTGATTGATTTGCCAGTTTAATTGAACCGTGTCGTGCTGCATGTAGGTTGGGTTCAAGTCCATTTATGGAGATGTTTTCTGTGCGTAAGAGCGAGCTGGATGGCGATTGATCGTTTGTCCAGCCCCACCACGCCTGTCTCTGTACTCGCGAGGCACGTACAGTACATATCAGCTGTAGCTAGCACGCTATATTAAGCTTATATTAGCTCCACGAGTTGGTTAAAAAAGCCGTCTCAAGTTTCCTGCTGCCTTTTTTATTAATGGCTGTTCTTTAAAAGGATCTTGAATATGAACTTGATGATATAAGATGTCCAAGATAAGCTTCATGCCCCAGAGTTTAAATCCTCATGATGATCTGTGTATAGGACGTGAAAGACAACATTGTTCTTGTGTTGCAGTGTGGAGCTAGTCAGCCCTGGTTTTATTGTATGAAAACAAATATCAGACTGTCACTTCATTCTTACATAACTCTGTTTTGCCGCTTAGCTTATGTACATGTTCATATTTTTAACAGTATGTTTTCACTTAGTGTTACACAATGAGGGCAAACTGATGTGTAATTTAACGCTATCTTGTGTAACCTTGGCTGGAGTTGCTGAAGTGTAAAACTCT
This sequence comes from Hippoglossus stenolepis, assembly GCF_022539355.2. NCBI lineage: Eukaryota > Metazoa > Chordata > Actinopteri > Pleuronectiformes > Pleuronectidae > Hippoglossus > Hippoglossus stenolepis. The sequence continues at coordinate 10,188,984 of NC_061493.1, forward strand.
CCAAATACAATGAGGAGCCGGACAGAGCTGCAAAGGTTAGCTTTAACGCTAAGGGACGTCTTCTGCTGGGGAAATACTTGGTTTGGTTGCTTTGTTTGTTAGTTATCAGGATCACACTAAAACTACTGAACCGATTTCATGACATTTTGTGGATGGGTTTGTGAGAGCGGGCCTTTTTACAACATTCTCGTTGATTTGTCAGAGAATCATTCGTGGATCTTGATGAAAACAATCATACATGTTCCTGTGACCGATATTTATGAGTCTGTGGATCTAGAGATAAACGTTGTTTAAGAAGAGGACTGTTGGGCCTTGGCAAAAGTATGCACTCTACTGGGTACCATTGTTGTTCCTTTATATTTTAGTCTTGGAAAGATTCAAACAAAACACAGATGAACTCTTTAAATAGGGAGTATCCATCTCATTACAGCCCCATTAACACCAGGAGAGATCTGAAGCTTCAATGACAGGCCTAGTTGTGGTTACCATGTTATCACTCAATCCTATATTTCACTATTATATTTCTCCCCCCTCAGGACTCGAAGAGGTGTTTTTCTCACACTAATTTGAATGAAATATGAATATATGAAAACTTGTTCTCTGTGGAACACTAATCCATGGTAGGACTTATTCTATCTCTGGGAATATATCCTGTAGCTGTTCAAGGTTTCACATGAAGCATACAGAAGGTTTCGTATTTACTTTTCTCATTTCTGGTCTTTAAAAGTACACTTCCCCAGGCCACTTGTGACCTTGCACGCTGGTGCCTAAGCTTGTGTGTAAGAACATACTGTATACAAATAAGTGTGTGTCCGTGTATTTGCATTTGTCTGTGTGTGCGCACATGCTCTTCATTCTGTGCAAGCTGTCCCAAGAGCTACTTACTATAATACCGTATCATACTCATCCTGTCATCAATCTCTTTACCTAACATAGACAAGACATACTTGACACACACACACACACACACACAGACACGCACACGCTCACTCACATAGACACACACACGCACTCCATCTGGAAAGGATAATGGCACTGTGTACAAAGAGAGGGTGCAGTCCTGCCATAGTATCAGGGCTCTCTGTGTGTGTGTGTGTGTGTGTGTGTGTGTGTGTGTGTGTGTGTGTGTGTGTGTGTGTGTGTGTGTGTGTGTGTGTGTGTATATGTGTGTATGAGAGAGAGAGAGAGAGAGAGAGAGAGAGAGAGAGAGAGAGAGAGAGTAGGGGTTAAAACATTTGGAGAAGGCAGGGACCAAGTCTGCTCTGACCCCGCCCCCTTTCTCAGCTCTGACCTCACTCTGAAACTTGTTCCCCCTTGTGTGTGACGCGCGCACGCACACACACCCACACACACAGCTCGGTCACATGCCTACACACACAGCGTGCTCACCGACGTACACGCTCAGTTGCTCACACACACACACACACACACACACACACACATCACGTACAGATTCTGTGCACAGTGTGTGGCGCGCTCGGACACACACAAAAAGAACGCACACGCAGACGGAGTGGGGGGGCTACTGTGACAAACTGGAGCAGAAGAGCAAGTTTGCCCAGGGAGAGGAAAGGTCTCTGTCTGTCCTGTGACTAAAGGTATAGCAGCCAGAGGGGGGGAAGAGGAGGAGAGAGAGAGAGAGAGAGAGAGAGAGAGAGAGAGAGAGAGAGAGAGAGAGAGAGAGAGAAATGGAGAGGGCAGCAGTGTTGCGCCACATTTAGACCCGCAGCAAAGACGAGATGTGCAAGGGGGACCGATTAATGGAGCTCTGCGGGGAGTGATGAGAAGCTCCTTGAACAGACAGGCAGGAGGGAGGGAGCAGCTCGCACAAGGTGCCCAGAGACCAGCACACACACCCCGCACAGCCACCGAGAAGAACGCCGACCAGCACCAGCTGTCAGTGGCATGTCTCACTGGAGCCACTGGTCCTAGAGCGGGCTGTCCCCTCCTGCCAGAGGTAATGAGAAGTCCCGGGAAGCCGCGGAGAGCCGGACAGCCCGACGGAGCGAGACAGACCAGGGAGCGGGCCGCGTCTCACAGGGATGAGAGGGGCCACACGCTGAGAGGAGCCGAGCGAGGGGGAGCAGCGGAGCAGCCCCGAAGAGGAGGCGGGTGAGGACGCGTTTCAGAGAGTAGGCTAAAGAAACATGAGTGTGCCGACGAACTGTGGGTTCTGTTACTCCGTGGAGCGGAGTATCACTGTGCGGAGTGGGGACATATGGGGATCGCCGTGTGCTGTCAACAGGCCCATTGACATCATACAGAAACGCAGGCGGTAATTAAGCGCTTCCTCATTTACTCTAACTCAGTGCTTTTGTCTGTGTCTCAGTGTCTCCTTTCATCTCTCTCTCTCTCTCTCTCCCTCACACACACACACACACACACACATACTGTACATCCAGTGTGTAGCACATCATAGATCAAACTCTTACTGAAATTACAGTTTTTACAGAAATGACTTGTGCTGCATCAGTGACAACTTCTTGAATCAGTTATAAACTTAAACAATATGGAACAGTTTATCTGGCTTCCTGTGTTTTTTAAAAAAATCTTTTAGAGAATATGAACATCTTTGACAATGAGTATCTGAAATCTTTGGACTGCATACTGTTTTTCATCAGCTGCAATATTTACAAAAACATTCTTTTGGCCCTTATCAGTTTTTGTTCATATCTCCAACTCCCAAAATATTTCTTATCATGTTTCCTCTTGAACACTTGTGTTGTGTTTTTTGTAAGACTAGGCACTGTTCCAGGTGGGGCACTTAAAAAAAAGAAAAATTATACTAATGATTAATTAAACAAACTTGACGACCCGTATCATGGCTGTTAACAAGAGTCAATATAGTGAAACTGTGTAAGAGTAAAAGCATTTGGATCTGTTTAAATGATTGTATCTGGGGGAAAAAATAATGCCTTTGGAATGTGAATCTTTGAATTAGTACTGCAATTTAGAACACAAGGTCATGGCTATAGTTATACTAATCCAAGACTTGACAATGAGGAAACAAACTATACAGAAGTATAATTTTAAACCTGTGTGGGAGTCAGAAAAGCGGCTGTAAAACTCTTTTAAAGGCAGGAAAGTTTAGCCAACACCTTGCAGAACTATATAATCAAACTGAAATATGATTTACAAAAATAAAACATGTTAATTTTGATTTTTACTAATAAAGCAGGATATGATACAATACGATACAAGATACAAGATGCATTATTTATTTTCGAGGGGTAAACTAAATGTCACCTTACACATTGGACAAACAACAGGCAAGAGGAAATCATACATGTTGGATAAAGAAGTGAATTGAGACACTGATCACTCATGTGTTTTAATTTAATCGTTACATTTTTAATGTGGCTTTAATCACCGGTCAGTCTGTTACGTCTTAACAGCAGCCGTGGATCATTGTCCTGCACTGTCACTTGGCATTCAGTCCCAAAAATGTGAAACAACCACATTCATACGTCCTCAACACCGAAAACAATAGTCTTGAATGTGTGTGATTGCGGACTGCTCGCACATCCTGCACATCAGTGCATGAGAAATCTGGTCTTTCTCATGAAAGTATCTGCCATGTAGCCCTGATGCTGCTGTTCCTGACACAAATGTTCTCACAGGAAAAGTCCAACATAAGTAGCTTCGCACATAATCCTTAATGCCAGTGGGGAGGCGGCGAGGGAGGACTCTGAGATAAAGTCCTGTTTACATTATGGACTCTTTCTCAGGCAGGATCCTTGTTTATCAGATGTAATGCAGAACATTTGCGAGCACGGGGCTTTTAAAGGGCAGTTGTCCTTTCAATTTAAGTCCCCTCAAGACCCATGCCAAGAAATGTAATTGACTTCTGCTCTTAAACAAGCAAAGCTCTCCTCTGTAGCTGAAACTTGAGGGGTATGGATGGAAATGTTAGACAATTACTTCATGCTCAACTGCTTTTATAACACCCGCCATGTCTAGAAATTCTCTGCCTGCTGGATTATATTTTGAAGAGCAGAGGTATTTGTTGAAGTCGATGTGCAATGGCCTGGGAAGTCACAGACAGGGAGGGAGACAGGGAGCAGGGAAGGTATCATTTTGGGGCACATTGGTGACCAAAAGAGCAGAGTCTGGATGGATTACAGGGTGTAATTGACCTTGCCAGTGTATATTTGGGGAAACTATTAATAACATGTTCAAGAAAGACATCAAATCTTTAGATAGAAGTATTGACTGGTGGCGTGTCAGGCTTCTGTATCCTACCTTTACTTGCTCTTGGGAAAAAAGTACCCACTTTGCTTTTCCCTTTCCCCCTTTTGCCAGGCATCGATCAATCCATATAAAGTATAACGCAATGCTGCTATAGTCAAAGGGGTATCCAGAGAGCTGATGTCAGAGAGAGCTCTTTTTTGTATCTATGAAATATGTTTATGCTTGAGTGCATCCTCACATAGGCATGAGAAAAGCTGACAAGATGAACCTACGGGTCGAGGAAGGATATAAATCGGAAGCTTTGGACATCAGACACCAAACCGTCTCGCGTGCCGCTCCGTTAATCACAAAAGACAACAGCCAGACAACAGAGGCCCTTTCTCCTTAGATGGACATGTGGCAAGGGGATGCAAAGTTTTATGTGAGCGCAACACGTACCATGCAAATTGATACCTCTGCTCTTGGTGCATCTCATACTACTTGTTTAAAAACCCTCTGGAGGAAAAGTGATGGTTCTTTTTGCCCAGTGGCGGTTATTGTTTTCTCCTTTCAACTTTCAGCTGTAAAGGTAACACCTGCTTTTCCTTAAAGAGGACCGATAAGGGGATTCTGTTCGAATTCCTGGGCCAGTTGCAGCTTATTGGCTGCGATGTGTTATGCTGCATTCATTTATCCTTTGATTTCAATTTTATTAACCTAAAATTGGCTTTAGCCTATGAAAGCCGTCTGGCACATTTAATGTAACTGTATTTGCCAGCTAAGAACAACATAATAAAACTTGCCTTTTTATATCAGCGGCGTCGCTCAGTGGACGGCATCATCGGTCGATCAGCTCACCATTTTGGTTCAGACAAAAATATCTCAACTGTTGAATGGATTTACATGACACTTGTTACAGACATTCACTGTCATCAGAGGATGAATCCTAATGACTGGTGATTCCCCAACTTTTTCTTTTGCACCATCGTGACTTTGTAGTTAAATATCTCCACAACTTTGTGACCAACTGCCATCGCATGCATTGGTATAGATACTAATATTCCCCTGAGGTAATTTTGGTAAACCCCTTGCATTTCATCTGGCGCCACCATTAGGTCACATTTAAGTTTATCTAGTGCCGGCAAAGTGACTCACATTTCCACCAGTCTCTACTTTCTGCTTAGTGTTAATAAGTAAGTAGTAGCATGCTAACATGCCTAGCTACACGGTAACCAGGAAACCTGCTAAACATGCAACATGTTAGCATTGTTAATTAGCATGCTGCTGTTAGCATTTAGCCCAAAGCCCCTCAGAATCACAGAGCAATGAGCATGGCTGTAAATGCCTTGTCTTTTTTTTCAGAGAAGACCACATTTAGTAGTTCAGTATAATATTTTAACTTGACAATAAGTATTAGCATCATTTTAAATCAATAATTCAGTCTTGGATAGAGTTATAGTTATTTTCTTTGTAACAGATCAGTTTTCTGACGTCACATTGAAAATTGAATGCCGATTAATTACCTCTATTAATTTGAGTGATGTTACTCCTCGGCTCTCACCATTTACAGTCTCCTGTGGGCCCATATGGCCACTGATCTAATTTTCCTCAGAGCTGTCTGCAGTGGGCCAAGTATAAAATGAAGTGGCACTGACACAGAGCATTACACATGTTGCTACAGCCAGGAAAGGGATGTAGAAAAAATCCTAAAAGATTATTTCAAAATGAACCACTGACAGCAAATACAAGCATGAGCTTTGTTGCGTGTTTGGGGGTGAGAGAGAGAGAGAGAATGATTCATGCACAGAGTAATTTAATATGAGTTACAAGTCTTACCAAGAAGGTTTTGGCAGGACGCATGTGAGTGAGCTCAGGGTTCAGCTTTATTAAGTGTATTCCTAGAAACCCAATACTCTCCCCTGTCAGTTTAACCTGGGAGGAGAGGGGAGGAGAAGTGAAAGCTTTATCTTCCCAATTTATCAAAATTCAAAAAGTGTGAAAGTTGGATTCATTCTTGATATTTTAGATGCCACAATTCTATCAGGCAGCTTTTTGCTTTTGATTCTGGTTACAGATCAAATTGTGTATATCAAATCTCATCTTTGAGATAAATGAAGTGCGCTTGTGCCAGAGGTCAGTTACTTTCTAAATTTGCCAGGTCAATGTGGCCTTGACAAATTAATCTGAGCTTTCAGTCACGCTACATGAATCTCCTAATTTGCAAAAATGATTAAGTCATCCCATTGCCCTGCGGCATAACTCTCACTGGTCCTGGTATAGGAGACGAGGCGTTGCAGCCAAAAGACATTTTGAAGTAATAAATGTGTCTAAAAGACATTTTCTTAAATCATCAGTTACTTCTAATGGAGGTCTGGCCTGCAGGGATCCTCATGGACCTTCATTTGTCTGCCTCATAGACAGGAGGAACAGATCCCCCGGTGTCGGGTTGTACGCCTCACGAGCAACGATGCACATACGGTTTACTGTACTCGTGTGGGATGAGATTTGTGCACGAACACTCAAACTCAATGTGTGTTGCTGGTTCATTTGTAACCTTCACTCACTCAGAGTGAAGTCATGGCTGAGTGTTCGCAGTGTGACAGGCGTTATGGACTTAATGCTCCTCTAAACCCCATAAATGTACTGTCCAGTGATGAGCTTTCCAGATTCGCACACAGGAATATTTTTCATAGGATGACAGAGTAATTGTGCAATTATATGTCTGTGTGTGCGTGTATGTGTGTGTGTGTGTGTGTGCACGAGCTAAAAGAAAGTAATGGCTTTTTTTTCCATTTGACATCCAGACTGTTCTTTACTGTCAAGATACTTTACCCTTTATAGAAGCCAGAGAGCAAGTTTTACATGTTACATTGCTTCACTTGCATTTAAACACAAGCATATGGACTACAGGAGAACACGAGAGTGACCGTTTTTTAAAGGTTTTTAAAATATCCTCCTCCTTCACTTTGCTTCAGAACTTCTTGTTGCATGAGATCTTTGTGACAAAGACAAAATCTTTATCAACAGTTCTAAAATTTTCTATATGTGTAAATTCAAATCCAAATTTATTTTTGAAATATGGATTTAAAAGCGTTTTAAAAGTTTTTTGTCATGTCATTTTTAAGAAAAACACTTGACCCAACTACTGTAGGTTAGAATGAAATCACTAATAATAGTAGCGACTGTACACACTCGGGTTGAAACTGCTTTACAACTTTTTGATGGAGGAATATTTCTTACAATCACATTACATTACATTACATTTCATTTAGCTGATGCTTTTATCACAACCAAGTCATACATTAAAGTAAGTGAATTAAGCCATTAGGACCATATCTAATTGTGGATACGAATAGCTCACACAAGCTTTCATAAGCTAGTAATAGTTTTAATATTTCATTTCACATCTCGTATAAAAAATTTGCTAAAATATCCAGAATAAAATTTGAAAAGCAAGTTGTGTTATGCTGCCGTGACATATCCACATGATGTGTGATGTCTCACCTTTACCACTAATACCTCACACAGATCATGCTACAACTATACTAGACCAGGTTCTGAACTTTTCTCACTCTTTCTCCCTCCTCTTCTCCCTCCTCTGTTCATGTGTCTCCTCACCCTCAGACCTTCTCATTTTCCCTTTCCCTCCAGTTCTTCCTCCTCGCACTTCACTGTTCTCTCTGCTGCTCTACGAGATCCTGGAGGATAACACAGACTGAAGTCTTTGATATGTGTGTGTGTGTCTGTGGGTTTCTGTGAATGTGTGTGCAGGTGGACAAGGACTTTCCTATCAGTGACTGTAAATTTCTTCTGGTCTCTAACTCAATCAGATTTATATAAATAATTATTCACTTTCAGTTAAAACAATGGTCTACAGTTTGAAATACAGTGTATACAATATGTGGATGTCCGGGACAAAAAATACAAAATCTTTCAGCAGTTTGAAAAACACTAACTTTTACATTCAAAATGGTCAAATCAGTCGTCTCTGTTGCTCTCAGCCACCTGGAGATCCACAGGACTCCTGAAGCTTCGATGGTCTCCTTGATTATGATACCATACCTTCCTGCTGCTGACCAGTCAGTTGACCACTTCACACTGTACAGTTCATCATAGGTCAGCATCCACCAGTGCCAGCGTCATAATCCTGGTGTGGTTTTTTTCTCCAAAGGAAAGATCTGAGGAAGAGGGCAGGGCTCTGAGGTGGTGATTACAGCCGTCATCAGAGAGGGAACACTGAGAATACACTTTACATGTAATAATTATTTCACACACACGCACACTCACTAGTTTTGTGTTTATTTTGTCTGTATTTTTCTTGCTTTTGGCTGCTCTGAGTTCATAGCAAAATAAACTACTCTAACTTAATCACAGAGCACAAACTTAAGTTCAGTAAGACAGTGGCCACACACACGCACACACACAGGTTTAATTTACAGCTTCTGGTTTAGAAACAAATCAGTGAGGCGACAGCTACCAAGATCTGTGTGCGTGTGTCTGTGTCTGTGAGAGAGAGAGAGAGAGAGAGAGAGAATGCATTTTATTTAATATAAGTACTTATGGAGTTTCAGGGGTGAACAGCATTGCAGCCCAATCCAATACAATTGAAGTAAATGGTGACCACTTCTTCAAATGTAGAAAAAAAAAAATTTTAAACAGAAAAAATACATAACATGCCTACATACTGCTCCTGTGGAGTCATCCAATTGTCCGTAAGCTCCGACATTCTAATTCAACTCAAAATAGCTTCATTTACACCGTGTTTTTAGACTAAAGGTCTGCTGTGATCCTCCTCCGGAGCTGCGTTCGCGTGTGGACATTTAAACACATGGTGTAAATGACTCCGTTTCGAGTCGAATTTGAACTATCCCTTTAATGTGACACATTCAATCTTCTTTAGGAATGAATAGTTTTTAAAATATTTGATAACCTACTTTTACTTATTAAAAATGGAAAGTTTCTCTGTTCTCATGTCAAACACTTCCTGTCCCCAAACTGTCAACAGAGAAACAGTGGAGTCTTTGTCACATCACCACCTCTATACAAACTTTAAACATTCTCTGTTTTACGTGGTTCTTATAAAGGTCAGTGAAGTGATTCGGTGTTCCTGTCTTTCTGTTGTGTCAGCTCCGTTGCCTCACTTTCTCTTAAAAAACGTTTTCATGGCTCGATTGTGAACAATGGGCATACATTTATATCGCAGTTGCATAATGTCTATACTTAGCTATCATTTTTGTTGGATGTGAAATGATGCAATGTCTGAGAGGTTATTGTTAGTTTTGCTTTTCATGAGTAATTTCTCAAATAATAGCAACTAAACTCTACTTTTAAATTCTGTCTGACTTGGTTTGTTGGATGCTCTGAGTCTGATCTGCAGAATAAATGCAGCGTGCAGTCGTCTCCTCCATGTTTTTTAACAAGGGGGATTAGTCAGTAACAGAGACAAGGGCACAAACAGAGGGCCAGGAGCCAGATCTCGTGTTTTCAGCAGGCTGCTGCTCTAACAAGAGTTATACCACCGAAACCTGTAAAAGGAAGTTTGACATCTTTTAGAAACATATGTATTCGCTTTAGTTGCAGTGGTTTGAAACCCAGCTAGGAAATTATTTCTGCGTTCCTGTAGTGACAGATTAATCGGAAAAATTTGTTCCTCACTGCGAAATTTCAGGTGAACGCCAACTCAAGCTGGAACAACTCGGAAAATTGGCGAAACTTTTGGTCCATTAGTTGCCAATTTCTGTCGTCATCACTTATTAACGAATTAACATAATGTTGAAATCAGCTCTAAACAATCGCTTTTAATGTGAACTTTTAGAATCGTTTGTCACTTGTAGACTGCATGTCCATCGCACACAGTCGCCTGACAACAAACCTTTTAGCCAATACAAACGTTTTCATGATTAACGTGTATACATGTTAATCATGTATACATTTAAATGTCTTTTTCTTTGTTCTTTCTTATTATGCAATTGTAGTGTCTGGGTGTTGTTTTAAGGCTCCAAAAGCATAAATACAACATAATTTGCTCACAGCGTCATGTTTTTTCCACATTCCAACCTCAAATCACATGAACACACCAAAGTCAGAACGACATCCTAATGATTCAGAAAATTGGACCTTCTGAGTAGCACATGAATGCACAGTTAAACAAAGATTACAGCTAATCAGTAAAACACACCATCACCGTCAAGTTTGCCACACGACCAAATAGTTTGATGTCACAGGAAGGGAGAGGAAGGACAACACAGACAAACAGGGTGGTTCTCTCTCTGTGTGTGAGGGGCCGCAGCAAAACACAACCAGACAACTTTCATTGCAGAACACACACTGTCGTGACTGTCGGGATGAGAAGTAACTGAGACTGAAAATGTCGCAGTGAAAATTCTCCCGAGTGTATACTTTTAAATCTCTTGACCAGACCTCTGTAGTCCATTCATTGTTCTTTTTGTTGTGTGTGCTGAGCTGCAGGTCGTGCACTCTGAGCTGCTGGTGTGACCTCTGTGGTCTCATCAGGTCAAAGCTAATCCCTGTTCGCTCCAGAGCATCTTTCATGAGTCATGTGAGGATGCAGCCTAGATTATAAAAGGTTCAACCACAGCAGGAAAAATAAGTTTGAGTTTTACACTTGTGCCTCGCAGATCTTCTTTTGCTTGTCTCTATAGACTCATTATCAGAGGGAACACAATACTCTCAGGCGTCACGACCTGACATCTGTGTTACATGTAATAAATGTTCTGCATATCTCCTGAATAAATGGCTGAACCGGTCCTGCCAGTCGGCTCCGGTGTAACCAATTCTACCTCTGGTTGTGTCCCAGTAAAGGCTGGGGAATGATGAATGAAGGTTCAGATGACAGCTTGCCCTGGTTTACAGGCCTATCTCCTCTCTCGCTGCCTCGCTCGCTCGCTCTCGTGCTGCCCCGTAGCTCCTGTATTTTAATGCTCCCCAGATGGTATTGACGTCGCCGTGACAGGCGGTGACGCAGGCAGGGTGTCGAGTATCGTGGCCACTGACAGGTTACCATCAATCACGCTTCTTAATAGCTAGCCACTTAAATAACACATGCCGTAACACACCTCTGTCTTTATGCTTTTATTTTATTTTGTTATTTTTTTTTTTGGAAAAAAGTTTTTATGATGCCCAGGAATGTTAGTCTTTAGAGAAGAGAAAGTCATTAGGTGTGTGTGTGTGTGTGTGTGTGTGTGTGTGTGTGTGTGTGTGTGTGTGTGTGTGTGTGTGTGTGTGTGTGTGTGTGTGTGTGTGTGTGTATACAGTGTGTGCACGCATGTGTGTGTGTATGTGCCTCTGTCCGTGCGCATGAGGTGGATTTGAATGAACCCCAGTGTGTGAATTCAGAGGTCAAACTGGGATGGATGCACTTAACCACATCCAATACTAAAGAGATGGCCTTTGTTTCTGCTTGTTTGTTTTATCACATCTTTGTTCAGCTTTTCTGCATCTTTTAATCCGTCTCACTGATCACAAAGTTTTTTACCTTAAAGGGATAGTTCACCAAAAAATGAAAATTCACTCATTATCTACTGGTATGGAGGGATGGGCGAAGTGTTTGAATAGTTTTCATTCTATAAAATAATAATTTCAATACATCACTTTGGTTTTTGCAAGTTTTATTTTAGTTTTTAACTTTTCTATGATATTTGGACAGAAGATTATTGATTTATCAGAAAAATATTAGAAAGAAAAGGGTAATTTCCAGAAACAGCTGCTTGAAATAGAAAACAGCAATAATAAGAAATAGAGATAAAGAATAATTTTAAAAAAATGTGTATGATAGTGAACTCTGGATAAAAGAAACAAAACATGTTCACTTTACTATAAGACAAATACATTTATGAAATTTGAAGCAAATCGTTCTTTAGTAAAAACTTTAGTGTGTGGTCGACTATCACAATTGTTGGTGACTTATTTTTCTAACTCTGCTAACTGTGTTATCTCTGCAACTTACATACTTCCATTGTCCATAGTGGGATATCCAGGATGCTCAGCTCTTGCAATCCCCCTGAAGCCCAGTAGAGGGTCCCTCTCCTCAGGTTGAATGAACAGGTTTAATTCAGTTCAACAGACAGCAACTACTCACACACATCAGCCATCAACAAGTGTATCTGGTGTATTGTCAAACAACACCCTCCCACTCAACAGGGTTATTTTTAAAAAACAAATTCTGTTTTGTTCTTTTTTGTTTGTGTGATTTTTGGCTGAGGCTGAGAGAAAGCGCGAGGGAGGGAGAGAGGGAGGGTGTTAGGAAAGGAGAGAAGAGGTGGGTGGGTGTGAGTGGCTCCCATGTGAAAGACACAAAGACAATGGAGGCGTTTTTTGAAGATTGACCGTCCAAACAGCCACAGAGCTACTGTGGGAGTTTCCTGTCCGGGCGACATGCACGCTGAGCCTGAACGCTGACCTTTGACCTCTCAGAATCACAAAATGCCTCAGTTGACACATTTAGCATATGTTCTGTAAATTGTGTGCTTAAAGCTTGTGCTCAATGGAGGTGTTAAAAAAGCATTGGAAGCATGTCATTATTCCCCTGCATTGAAAATATACGGCCACTGCTATTTAGTTTGCATCTAAAATGTATTAAGTTAATAGTAAAATATAAGTCATGTCACATATAAGAAAGCAAACCCATATTCAAAGTTTATCTTATCCAATCACTTTATTCTCAACACTCTTGTGACTAGATGCAGTGGGTACACAATATAGAATAAATATTATATAACACATTTATATACTGGAATATACACACAATGCATTACACCAATAACAACAAAACTCTCTGACACAGACATTTTCACTATTTGTTCTTGTGAATCATTGTTTCAATGTAGTGCTTATTTGGATCCCCATCAGTTGTTACCTTGGCAACAACTACTCCTAGGTTTCATGCTACCGTGTTTATTATCCATTAGAGTCTGATTCATATAAACCCAAAGGGAGAGCACTGCGATTGTGCCAGTGAGAATCATGTGAGGCAGATATATTGATCCAAAAATACAATATCATCGTGCCTGAGTGTGTGCAAGTAAAAGATAATTAGTCCAATGTCATGAGTAAGTCAGGACTCAATGTTCGCTACCCTGCACTGAACCCAGCTGAGCGAGAGAGAGAGAGAGAGAGAAAGCGTGGAGAAAACTGGAAGTGAAATAGCAGCAAGGGAAAGACGTGGGCGATATTTTGATCTGTGGTCTAATTATAGCTCAGCGTCGCCTTCAAATAGAAATGTCTCCATAAATATTCATGAATGGGGGGAAGAATCTGCTGCTCTGTGATGCAGAGGGAGAAGGCAGGGGAGGGAGGGCTGCTCTGTGTTCTACCTGAAAGTCTATTTTTAGCTGCATCGCTGCCTCTTTCGGTCTATTCCCCCCCGTGCACGGGGAAGCTAAAATTAGCTGCACAGAGACAGAAGCGTTGTGCCGAGACCAAAATAGAAACGAGTTTATGGTCAGAGCACGCAGGAACAGCCAGAGGTGCAGCATCATTAGGGTCGACAGAGGGATAGAAAGTGTGAGGAGTGGGCGAGGGCTCCGAGCTGCGTGTGTCCTTGTAGTAACTGGGCAGGGATCATGTGTGTGCAATGATCAAAATGCACGCGTCACAGGTGTGTATTGTTGCACGTTGCACTACTGTGATGCATTTACACACGCACCTTCTCCATTTTACTATGTAGAAATACACATTTGTAGGTGTGCACACTACAAACTGAAAGCACACAGTCACACAGTTTGCAGTTAGGACCCCAAAACCCCCCTCGTGTATGTGTCTCAGAACATGCTGTACTCTTCCTCCTCGCTTCCTGAAATTTTGTTTACGCTCTGTCTCTCTTTGCCCTGTTTTACCTCGGACGTGCTCCCACTCACCCCACAGTCTCCACTCCCCTTCCCTCTGACTCCTCTCCTTGGCTATGTATAGTGCAGTCAGTATATCTGAATCAGTCACATGAAAGGAGGGATGGGGACTTCTGTTTGGCTGGTGGTTATGTAACAGCCTGTAACACACCAATGTCTTGCCCTCATGCAGCATCCCTAGCACGAAGGAGGAATGAATGGGTTTTTTTCATGCTGAAGCTGGTACACTCCTTGTGTTAAAGCCTCGTAGAGAGCTGTATTTTTCACTGAAATCATTCGTGCTATGCATGTATGTATAGCTAATGCTGTCAGTGGACTGATTTCAAGGATTGCAGCTATTGATCAATCCACCACTATTTCAGAGATCAACACAAAACGTTGCACTGATGGAGGTTAATTCTGTTGTGTTGTGTTTAGACTACAGTGTAATATACAGTACAACCTTACATGGCTGCACAGTGTATTTAGAGCTGTGTCGTCTAGTACTTTGTGATGGACTTGTGTAATAATGTTTTATTATTTCCCACTCTTATCATCTACGTCTCCAGCTGTCACTACTGCCCTGGGTTTCAGAGCTTTCTATTTTGGAATAGCGTTCCCCGTGCTGTATTTATTTAAACAATATTTTATGTGTGTATGTGTGTGTGTGTTAGCATCTGCCCATCCAAAATCCTCCACATTCTGCTCACGGTTGTTTTGCCAAGGCGTGGATTTCTCCTCTGGAATACCTCAGACTGTTTAGAAAAGCAGGGGTGTTGCCTAACGCGGCTAGAGGCTGACAGAGTGTCTCCGGGCTCTCACGTCAGTGTGGGAAAATAGAGATGTAGATCAAGGAAGACACGTGCCGAGACTGTGAAGAGGAGCCTCTTTCCCGCTAACTCTCTCTCTCTGCCTTTATTTGGTGTTTTTCTCCATCGTCGGATCGTGTTTGATCAGGAGGAACCCCCTCTCACCTGAGCGCCCGGCTATTTTTAGACTCTCACACTCACATGACCCGCACGTCAATACGCTGATGCTAATTTTACACGTGCTGTTCAGTCCCCAGTCCACCACACACACACACACACACACACACACACACACACACACACACACACACACACACACACACACACACACACACACACACACACACACACACACACACACACACACACACACACACACACACACAAAACTTTCACCTCTAATGAAGTGCACATCATGTAGTCCATGATAATGCGTCAGTTCACTTCAGGTAGTAATTCTAATGATCGTGCAGCCACAGCACAGAGGCCCACATCAAGCCATCAGAATTAGAAACCATTCGCTGTCTCAGACTTTCAACACCCTTTCATTGTGGTTTCAGACTCATTTAGCTGTTTCCTTCTCTTATCACCTATTGTCTGACACATTTGAATGCAGTGCTGATTTTAGTCAATTTTGTGGGATACATCAGATCAGCTTTGATAAGTGCCTTCCCACATATTTCACACAGTCATATCCTTTCTGCTGCTCGCTTAAATTTGTAATTTTTAGCTCTTATTGTGGTCTTTACTGCTTTGTAATGGTTATCCTTCCTTACAAATTACACCACTTCCTGTTCAAAAGATAAAAATGGCTGAATGCTGTTACCCACTGATGAGAGCTTGTGTTATTTTTAGATGTGGAGTATTGTTTGTTATATTCCTTTTCTCTGTTTAATTGTTACTGGAGCAGCCATAGTCTCCTATAAGTGGAGGAGAGTCTGGGGTTTCTTGTCAGCTATGTAGTTCATTGGACAGTCTATAGAGTCACATTTCCATCGTTAATTGAAATCTGAACTTTATGGATCCGTGAACATTGATCCATTTATTACACATATTCTCTAGAGTAATTACTGACAACTCATTTAATCAAGAGGAAACCACAATAACAGCTAAAACTGTGTATTTCTAATAACACTATTGACGTTGCTGTCTGATAAACTTTGTCGTCGACCCTGAATGAATTTCCTCCCTCTCTCTCGTTCTCTTTCTCCACAGTTTTGATGTGGAAAATGGATTATCGGTGGGTCGTAGCCCCCTGGACCCCCAGGCCAGCCCTGGCTCTGGTATGGTTATACAGGCCAACTTTCCCCACAGCCAGCGGAGGGAATCCTTCCTCTACCGCTCCGACTCCGATTTTGACCTTTCACCCAAAGGTCCCTCCAGAAACTCCTCCACTGCCAGTGACATGTAAGTCAGTTTTCCTACTCAGCTGTTACACGAGTACATGATACAGTGGATGTGTTTGTTCACTGATGTTTTCAAAACTATTCCGTACATGTGCATTTTTATTTGATAAAGGGATTGATGACGATTGTCAACCTTGATGCTTTTCTTGTCTCAGTATTTCAGTGTTACAAGCTCATAGACCTCATTTAAAACATGGCCTATGGTGACAAATGAAATCTTTCCATCTAGCATTTGGCATCCAGTATTAAAACGTGCCTCATGCATGTGTGTGATATGTTTGTAGTCAGATCCAGAGTTTCAGAAAGAGCAACAATTACTTCTGTTTCTCCATCACACAATGCTTGCATGTTAAATCTGCTCCACTGCGACTGCAAAACGTTGGAAAGAAGGAGGCAACTTTTTGGTCGATAGTTCTGTCTCAATCAACCGCCTCCTCAAATTCATATTCTCTAAACACCATTACGTTTGTAACGTAAGCAGTCACAGGTGTCCTCATCGACTCTTACCTATCTGTGTTTGAAGGGAGGAAAGCTTGAAGCACTGGGAGGTCAACTGGTTGTCATCTCGGTGAGAAGAACATGACAAAACTAAAGAAACTAGATAAAAACACTGACTGTGTCCCCCTGAAGCCCCCTCCTGCATTCCCTGTAGATGGTTCTGTGGCCATTTCCCCCCACCCTTCTGACATGACTAAATATTAAGCACCTCACCCGTGACCCCTGTTAGACACCTGTAAAACACCCAGTTCTGTTTGGTTTGTTTTTGCATGTAACGCTTAAAACCAACTTAGTATAATAACACACCCTGTGTTTTTTTCTTTTTTTGTGAGTATTCATACCTGTATCACAAACCTTAATACCCCACCCAGTCCATTTCATGACCAAGCAGTGCACTTCACTTTTGTTTTTTTTAACAGCTATGTTTTTAATAGAATAAGGATGAAGGGAGTGATAAACGATGATATCTGACAAATAAATGTGAAAACTGTAGAAAACTGTCCTCTAGCTGCCTGGTTGCACAGATAACTGGTTTGATAAAAAACCCATTGTTGTAGATGTCATTCCTCCTTTCTCTTTATTTTGTCATGACGAAGTTAAGTATGTCTTGTTTTTTATCTAACACAGATGAAATATAGAAATTAAGGAGCTTGTAGATTGGTCATCTACTCAGAGAAACGTGTCTTTGTCTGACGCCTTTTCCTCCTGTGTGTTCTGTTTTCCATTTCAGGCACACAGAAGACATGATCGTTACACCATTTGCACAGGTGAGTCCTCTGATATTTTCCCATTCAGCATTTGGAAGCTATATTCCAATCTGAAAAAAAAGAATTGCCAGGTGGCCATATAAAAATAAATTTATGTCCACTTGTTCGTTAACGAAAGCAGGTCTTATAAAAACTCCAGATGGTTCGAGACCAGGCTATTCTACTGCACCGGAAAAGCCCATAGTGTTGTGTTGGCCCTGCGACAGGACCAGGCATCCTGCTGCTGTTGCCCGGCTCTTGCGTGGGACATGCGTCACACTTTTGCTCACTTTACACAGTCGAATAAGCAGCGAATCTGCTTGATCACGCTGTTTAAATTTGCATGCTGGCTGAAAGGACTCGCACACACGGGGTCGCACACTGGATACTCTTGTGATCTCCCTCTCTGCGCTGAGTCAGTGTTTGGCTGCAACTGGAGTGACAGACGTGACATGGGGGAGTGTCAGTGATGTCACCAAAACATCAGACAGGGACAGGGGAATGCCTCTGAGCAGCGCAGTGGACGAAAGCAACAGTATCTGGTTTCAAGGTGTCTGTCAGCAAATCCTATTGACAAGCACTTGATGTAGCGCCAGATCAATTAAGTGAAGATGTGTGAAGAAGTATTTAAGTTAATCACTGAGGTGACACCTTTTGTTATATGACAGATATATGATGCTCGGTGCTCCACATTTGATGAACTCGTACATTCAGTCTCTTGTTCCTGTCCTGTAGGTCCTCGCCAGCCTGAGGACAGTCCGAGGTAACTTTGCCATTATAACAGACCAGCAAGATCGCCCAGCAAGCAAGTAAGTTATTAGCAAATGTCCTTGGCTGACAAATATAATCATGCTGGATATACAGTTTGTCTCTTCACTTGCTGACTGGATGGTCTCTGTCTACAGGACGCGATCCTCAGGCAACAACCCACCATCCATGTGCAAGACCAGCCTTGCAGGTTGGTACTGGGATTAAAATATATACTGATCAATATCCTATAATCAGCATTGGTCAGAAACACACACAATATTAACATATTGCTCTCATGAAATGAGGAAGGTGTAGTAAATTAAGTAATTTAAGTCCTAGTTTAAACATCTTTTAGAAATTTGAACAGTATATGAATGCACACTACTAGCTGAATCCATCCCATAATGCCTCCCTGTGTTTCTGTGGTGCAGAGGAGCCTCACCAGCAGCTGGCCATAGAGACTCTGGATGAGCTGGACTGGTGTCTGGAACAGCTGGAGACGCTGAAAACGCGACACTCTGTCAGCGAGATGGCTTCAAACAAGGTGCTTCATCATGATACACAACCCTGACACGTGGGTCGACCACAGATCATACACACCTGTCAGAGAACACACCGCAACACTGTGCAGGTTAACATTTAATACAGCGAGGTTACCTGCAGAGGTTTCATTAGACTGCCTCAAATCTGCACTGTTATTCACCCCCTGAAGGTGTTTTTTTTTTGTAGTCAGGTGCATCTTGTGCCATTTTTAAGGTGCCGTCACATTCAAACTCTAGATGAACCCGAATTCATCGAGGTAAAACTGCATTCTGAAGAATACATATCAAATTAAAAGTAATATAACAATACGATGATGTACATCACATGTAAAAAGTTAAACCTCTTAGCATCAGAGGCAGCATATAACAAAAGTTCAATTTTAGCTCCAAATTAGAGGAATATCTATAAATATCTCACAATTCGTTCCCTGGTCTCCCCCCAACTGCAGCTGCTGCTTCAGATGAGACCATAGCAGCCAAACTTCAACTGTCATAGTTTAATTAAATAGATGTTTCCTTTTTTACAGTAAATTCTTACCCAGTTTTATTCTAAGTAATAGATAGGGGAGTTCTGTGTTTATTTTTGGCTACATGAATGAAATCACCCCCCCCCCAGCCCCCATCCATTCAAAGCTTTTCCTTCATATCTTCTTCAAACTTGGTGCACATGGTGTTCACGCAACCTCCTCCTCTGACGCTGCCAGCCCCGCCCACTCTGTGCATCCCCTGGCCAATGAGGGACAACCGCCTCTCCCAGCCTCTGCTGCAGCGAGCGCCCGATTGGCTGCTATTCTTAGGCTTTTTTTTTTTTGGAAGGAGGCGGGGATTAGAGTACCTCGTTCTCCCTCTGTTTACACACACACAGGCAGCCAGTAACTGAGTGAATGAGAGAGAGTGAAGGGGAGCGAGGGAGTGTGGCTTCTCAGCCTCTGCATCCTCGCATCCCTCGGCGTTCCCACAGCTGTGCGTCCACTCTTTTGTTCATCTCTGGACTGCTGAACTGTTCTTTTTTTGCATCTGTTCAGCTCTCACTGCTCTGCTCGCTTGCACTGGATTTTGCTCAGAGTCTCAGTTGCAGTCTGATCCTCTGTCGAAACAGGCAGTGTCACAGGAATGACCAGAAAGCTCAGCTGACTCAGTTCTATTTTTGCTCCCATGCTTGATTTTGCGCTGAAATGCCAGAAGTGAGTTGTTTAATCTCTGTGTCGTGGATGTTCTTTCAGGTAAGGGGAGGTGAGGGATGAGGGGAGGGCACCGGGGCAGCCCCAGGCTCACACGTTGCTCGTTTTGTGAATGAGTGTGAACCAACTAGTGGTTGAGATCCTCTGTGACTCTCTTCCATGTAGATGTGTGGATGGTTTATGTGCAGCCTGCTTGTGAGTGAAGTCAGCCATGCGTTTTTTTCTGTGTCCAATCATTAGACTCTGCAATGTATGCAACACATTTGTGAGCTCCAGAGATCTTGTTGATTCAACAATTCTGGGTAGATTAGGCTGTGGATGTGTTTCCCTCTTCAGAGCTAATGGTTCTCTGTGTTTGAATGAGTTCCTCAGATAGTTAGGCACTTTAATACATTTGCTGGAACAGACAAAAACCTCTTCAAGTTTCTAGTAAGGTTTATTCTAAACAAATTTAAAGTGACATTTGCTGCCTTTAAGCACTGGCGAGTCAAGAGTTTGTGGGTTGTTTTTTTTAATAATAAGAGCTTCATTCATTTTACAGAACATCACTTTCACTTTTGGTGCATATTTTGCTTGCTCAAACTCATGGATGCTTTATGTGCATGTTTGCGTCTCCAGTTCAAGAGGATGCTGAACCGAGAGCTCACCCAGCTGTCAGAAACCAGCCGGTCAGGGAACCAGGTGTCTGAGTTCATCTCGAGCACCTTCCTTGGTAAAAAACCCTTTATTTTATACAATACAAAAGCTGCACAGAAATATCTAATACAGCTTTGATCTATAATACTATTTTACCTGTTGCCATCTGACAGAGAAGCAACATGGCATGGACATCATGTCCCCCCCCACCAAGGAGAAGGACAAGAAGAAGCGGCCTATGTCCCAGATCAGCGGCGTGAAGAAGGCCACCCACAGCCTCGCCCCCTCTACCATCCCACGCTTTGGGGTCAACACCAGCCAGGAGGCACTCCTCACCAAGGTACGACCATTTCAATGCTTCATTTATCATTTCACTGCAACTGGTTCTACATGTTCTCCTTTGTAATGATCTATATCGTTCACCCGCAGGAGATGGAGGACGTAAACAGATGGGGCATCGACATATTTAGGGTCTCTGAGTATTCAGGGAATCGAGCGCTGACGGTCAGCATGTACACCATCTTCCAGGTAACACACGTTAACATAATGTACTCTTCTTTGAGTGTCCTCTTACCACATGACCACATACACTCGGTACAGTAAATGAATGAACAAGAGTAAATGAATGAATGAATGAGGCATTGACTTAACAAATGTTAATGAATTATTAATCTCTACCGCGACTGACCCAGAGTGCGATGTGTTCTTTCTCTCCTGCTTCCGTAGGAACGCGAACTGCTGAAGTCCTTCAAGATTCCTGCCGACACTTTCATTACTTTCATGATGACTTTGGAAGATCACTATCACGCGGATGTGGCGTACCACAACAGCATCCACGCTGCTGACGTGGTCCAGTCCACACACGTCCTGCTGTCCACACCTGCCCTGGAGGTAGACACTCACTCTTGTTCGTCCAAAAGACACACAGACAGAGATAGACAGAGAGAGAGAGAGACACACACACACACACACACACACACACACACACACACACACACACACACACACACACACACACAGAGACAGAGACAGAGACACACACACACACACACATATACTGACGGTCCCTCCCTTCTCTTGTGTGTTGTCCAAGGCTGTCTTTACTGATCTGGAGATCCTCGCCGCCCTGTTTGCCAGTGCCATCCACGACGTGGATCACCCTGGAGTTTCTAATCAGTTTCTCATCAACACCAGTGAGTTTGCGTAGCTTTACAGGGATTATGTGTGGGTGTCAAGAGTATTTAACGACGTGGATGAGGTGTCTATAAATACGTGTCTGTGTGGAATATGATTTGTTAAACCTTTCGGGTGGCTTACAGTGCTGTCTGTAAACTTTGTTTTTTGCATTTTTTGCCTTCAGACTCGGAGCTGGCCCTGATGTACAACGACTCGTCGGTGCTGGAGAATCACCATCTGGCCGTCGGCTTCAAGCTTGCGCAGGAGGAAAACTGTGACATCTTCCAGAACCTCAGCAAAAAACAGAGACAGTCATTGCGCAAAATGGTCATTGACATGGTGAGACAACTTTGGTAGACAAGGCACTCTTCCTACATTTTTCACCTTTAAACTGAGATTTCTAATTATTCAATTTGTCTGTTATATCCGCAGGTGCTGGCAACAGATATGTCTAAACACATGAACCTACTAGCAGACCTGAAAACTATGGTGGAGACAAAGAAAGTCACCAGTCTCGGAGTCCTGCTCCTGGACAATTATTCAGACCGCATACAGGTCAGAACCATGTTTCTATTCATACAAAAACAAACAAAATCAGTATATAGGAATAATCTTCTGTAAAAGTGCTTCTTTATCTGATAGTCAAACAATGTTCATTTGTCACCGCAGGTTCTTCAGAACATGGTGCACTGTGCAGACCTGAGTAACCCCACCAAGCCTCTTGAGTTGTACCGACAGTGGACGGACCGCATCATGGTGGAGTTCTTCACCCAGGGGGACAGGGAGAGGGACAAGGGCATGGAGGTCAGCCCCATGTGTGACAAACACAATGCCTCCATAGAGAAGAACCAGGTACAGTAGACAAACCAAAGTATTTAATTCATAGCACCTATTGAGGATGAGGATAATTCCCTATTACCTACAGTATATACCACTTTTCCCTTTTTTCTCCAGGTGGGTTTCATTGACTACATAGTTCATCCATTATGGGAGACGTGGGCTGACCTCGTCCACCCAGATGCTCAGGAGATCCTGGACACTCTAGAGGATAACAGAGAGTGGTACCAGAGCATGATCCCCCACAGCCCTTCACCCGAAACCGAGGCCCAGGAGGAGGAGGAGGAGACCCTCACTGGAGAAGCTTCAGCACTTAGTTCCGCCGCCATCGATAAGTTCCAATTTGAGTTGACCTTGGAAGAAGAAGGAGAGTCCGACACAGAGAGTCCACCTGAGGAGGAGGAGAGCTGCGATCGCAGGAGGGCATCTCCACTTTCCAGAACTGGATCTGGCAGCAGATTTGATGCCAAGACTCGCCGGTTCCCCAAAATGCTCACCACTGATTCAGACAGGACGTTTTCTTTAGAATCTGATAAAGATATGGCAGAAGAAAGAGAAACAGAGCAGGAAGACATCACTGGGGTACCACCCGTCAGACTCGGCACATAGCACAGCCCATTTGTTTTTCTTTGGGCCTTTTTTGTTTGTTTTTCTTGATTTCGGTGCCTCATCCTCTGTCACTCCCCCTTCTCCCACTCCGAGCAAACACCACCACCTCTGGTTTCCGTGGACAAAGGGCGACAGCCTCTGGGGGGTGTGGAGTACGGAGGTGCACGCAGGTGTGGGAGGTGCTGAGAGAAAGTCTGCAGTTCTACACAGCAGTCACTTGCACTGGAGAGAGACAGATAGACTCAGAGAGGACAGGAAGCCAAGTTTCTGACAGGTCCTTTGCGTTCTGTGTCCTTCAGTCAGACTTACAGAAATCTGAGAAGTTTAATAAAAGAAAACTTCTCTTTCTACCAGCCAACCTAAGGTCTTCTACTGCCAACATCAGACCTGTCTTCCTCTTTTGGAGTACTTGTGAAGAAGTGATGAATGACCGTGAAAACACGCAAACAATGTCTTGTAAGACTCTTGCCAAACTTGCAATTCATGGGGACAATGCTGTTTTACCTGCCTTTTGGTTTTCTGTTGGTTTGTTCTGTTATTTAGGTCCATACACCATGAAAGGCAGTAAAGGAAGGTTAAGTACATGTCACTCCAAAGCAGCCTGAGCAAAGTAACGTCAGAAAGGAGCCTCCATGGTTTTATGCCGTACACTTTAGATGTAGCAGACATTTTGAGTGGCTATCGTTATTGTTGTACACACTCCTATAAGCTAAAAGCCCATTTAGTTATGTTTAGCAGGAGGTCGTTGTAGAACATGCATATGGTTATGACGACTGGGCTTGCAGTACATATTATTTTGAGATTTTCAGTTGTTTCAGGTTTATTATTTCCATTTTTTTATAATCCTAAACTCTGATATTGACAGCAACTAAACCGAGTCAGGGTCGGAATCACAGTCACGGGATAACATCTGAAGCAATGTTGACTGTGCATATGGCGCCTCCCAGTGTCAACAAATGGAACTGAACTGGCTTTTGGAGGCGAATAATTTGCGTGGTTTTGCATAGACTTACATGGATAATACATTCAAAATGTATTTAACTGTAGGTCTACCCAAAATATCAGTCATGTTTCAGTTTTGTTGTGCTTTTTAATGTTTTTATTTAAATTTTAAGTCGGTAATGTTTGTTTGCTTTCTTTTTATTTGTCTCCCATTTTATCAATTTGCCTTCAAGTGTAGCACTTTACAGTTTTTTTCATTGCCGGCCCTCACTATGGTTTTAAAGGGCTTGAGCCGAAAACATTAACACTTCTGAGGCTGTTGACTGAGGAACAGTTTGTCATTGACTGTAAAGCAAACCAGCACAAACTTCATACAAAGAACACTATCCATTCAAATCCATTATTGTTACTACACAATTTGTCAAACACAGCTACTGAAATGCAGATTTTGGTGACTTGCATAACGTACCAGACTGATAAGGGCAGTGTATTAGATGTGTGAGTGTTGCAAAGAATGATGCTCGCATCACTGTAACTGTAAAAAAACCCAGGAGGTTACCAAGAGACAGTTTCCTGTGCCAGAACCTTTTTTTTTCTAATCTTTTTTTCCCTCTCATTGATCAATATTTCACTCTTCACAAGGACATAGTCAATGACAAAACAAGTGCCAAGCAAGCATGATACAACCCGTACTGTAATTTCCATTTTGCCACTGGCTACTTTCCATCAGTGACTGATAAAGTTGGTTGATTGTAGCACCCTGTGTGCCAATCTGACCCGACTGTCTCTGGTCCTTTTTTTTAAAGCTCCTGTTCAAACAGTAGCTGAAACTGATGTTGTCTTAAACAGTGATGTGGGTTTGTGTGTGTGTGAATGACTGAGTTTCATTTTTTTAAATGTATTTACTAAAAAAACCAAAGCACTTTGTATGGTACTTTTACAGTTCTGCACTTCCAGTACAGTTGAACATGTATAATGTGACTGTTTCACTGTTTTTTCTGTCGGCAAAAGGCTTGGTGATCGAGTGGAATAGCACGGGCTGGACCACTACAGCTCTTATAGTTTGGATGTTGGAGGGACTGAAGTTGTTTTTTGCTCTTTTTATAACTGACTGTACAAAAACATGGTTTTCTGTGGAAATGAATGACGTCGGCTGCAGGATTCAAAGAACGTGAGGAGTATATACACAAAACTTAGCCTGTGGAGAAACTTTATTTTATTTTATTATCGTGAAACAGAAATAACTCATGTTTTAATGTATGAATGAGATGAACTTTTTTTTTTTTTTCTTTAGACGCCTTATTTTGGATTTTGGTCGTAGATGTGTTCACTGACATGCTGGAGTATAAAACACGTGCAATCCCTTCTGTAGAAACTCAAGGATGCCTTCAACATTAAGGACTATTTAACAGAAGCGTAACCAGCACAACATGCAAAGGTTCAGTCTGTCTCTCTGTGTGTCACTAATTATTTGATTTTGTACATTTTCCTCACAGTGCTTCATGTACAGTTTATTTATTATTTCTTTATTATCTGTCAGAAACAATGGGGCAGTAGACTTTTTTTTAGTCTGAGGTTTAGTGCTCATGTGTAGCTCGACGCGTGAGGAAAGTCAAACAGGACAGATTTCAACTATTACTCAGCTTTTTCCTCCTCGTTTAATTTCTCTATCTTTGCGAGTAACATTATACATAAGCAAAAATGATCTCTTTCATGTTTTTCTTGTTTTAAAAATAGTTGAGTGACAGATTTCCGTCTTGGTTTTCTGAAACACCTCGGAAGACATCTTTTCCTCGTCGTTCTCTGTTTCCACTGATCTACTCAGATCATGTATTCATAAAGGATCGTACAGTCAATGTGCCGATCCAAGACTTCTTTGATTCATAGTGAAGATAATTTAGTCAGACAGCCTCAACAGTCATCCTTGATCAGTATTTCTTTTCCCAGAGATGTTATGAATATGGGTTGTGAACCAAGACTGCAGCTTTGACAATCCAAACTCTGCTGTTTAACTGCGAGTGGGTTAGCCCTCTCTCCAACTAGAACTGTATGCCTTGCCAATAAAGGAAAAGGTTTTCACTCTTTGCTGTCTTCTTCTCTGTTTTTATAAGGAAACTATAAAAAATATTACCCAAAAATTGCACTGTAGAATGATCATAAAGCAGATACAGTATTTTACCTCTGAAATAGCACGACATCTGATATGAAGCAACAATATCTGTTTTTATACCAGTTAAAAATGAACTTATCTCGAGTATTAAGTCAGTAGAAGTGAGCATGTTTATTATAAACTATTTCAATCTCTTTACAAGCAGCTACCTGCTGATGGGTCGGCCATTAAAATGTGATACTATGCAGCCAATCATGTTCAAATGCACTGAACTTTATTTAAAATTCTAATTTCCAAAGGTACCAAATATGGTACCCAAGTCTTGGGATTTGAATAATTCACTTGTGTGAACATTGTGTGAACTTCATGAAGAGATAGCAGAAGATAATTAGGAATATAAAGTATATTATATATTATATTAGTGATATATAATACATTTAAGTACATTTATTCTCTATATAAATATACTTTTTATAGATTATGACAAACTGGTGATATGGAGGCTCAAAAGGGGCCATTCTACATATTTTTACTCCATATTGATTAAGACACCTCTATATCATTCTCAGTGTAGCTGTTTTACATGAACGTAATACGTTTTTAACATCTCCAAACAAATGCTTCACATTGTTTTATCACCTTCATACATAGTCACTGACATTTGCATGTTTTAAAGTGATTTTTTTACAACAGTATGTTAAACCCCTGCATATGTGGCAACACCCTGATAGGACAGAACTTTATTAATCCTGACGGAAATTATTATTTGAGAATCTCGCTCTAAAGTTACAATAACAAAGAATAATAAAATAGTACTATTTATAAGTGAAGTATAAGAGTATTACATTTAATGACAAGGAAGAGAGGAGCAGTGTTTGAATATATCAATCAATCAATCAAATTTTATTCCCATATTCCCAAATCCCAATTTGTCTCATAGAGCTTAACAGGGTGCAACATCCACTGTCCTTAACCCATCAACAAAATTACAGTATTTACAACACATAATGTAACATAATGGAAAAGTGTTTCAAAGTATTTGTATACAACAAAATGTCTGATAGAGATGACAAATGAATTGATATATAACAATAAAAGTTACACAATTATAAAAATTTGAAAGAACAAACCATTTTCTATTTTATGTTATAACTGCTTAATGGTCATTTATGTATTTTTCTCCATATGTATCGAAATCCCAGTTCGTGGCCCGGCTGAACAAAGTAAGCAGTAACTGATTATTATTATTAGTAGTAGTATTTTATTTTTATTATTAGTAGTATTAGAAGTAGTAGTATTTTATTATTATTATTATTTTTATTATTATTATTATTGGGTGCCTGATTATTTATTATTATCAATAATACAGAATTTGAACCTGTGAACATTTTACAGAGTGGGCGGGGTCGGGGGGCTGTGTGGGGCCAATGAGCGGCCCCTCCTCTGTGATTGGTCGGCGGGCCTGTCCCTCATCCTCACGCTCCGGGGCTGTCACTCAGGAGCTGGTGCAGGTGCAGAGCTGAGATCAGCCGCAGAAGGAAGGAGGACCGGAGCTAAACCACATTTCAGGGTAAAGAACTGCGCTTATTTCTCTCTGTGGGGCTGAGTTCGCTGCAGCAGTAGCAGCAGAGGACATGTCCGTAATTTATCGCTCCGGAGTTCTTGTGTCTGGAC
This sequence comes from Hippoglossus stenolepis, assembly GCF_022539355.2. Lineage (NCBI taxonomy): Eukaryota > Metazoa > Chordata > Actinopteri > Pleuronectiformes > Pleuronectidae > Hippoglossus > Hippoglossus stenolepis. The sequence goes on from NC_061493.1 coordinate 10,216,912, forward strand.
TGAGAATTTAGCCGTAAATAAGGAAGAGTAACCTTCATTTGACATAGCTGCGATGCGTAGCTAGCTGCTTTTTAAACACTGGTAACGGTGCGCCGCGCTAGCATCAAAGGCAGCGATGCTAGCTTAATAACGCGCATCTTTAAGGGTTAAAGCTGCATTGTTTGTATTTGTGTCGCTTCCGTCTGTTCAACCCATCGCCCGGTGTTTATTCGAGGGGAGCGGGGCTGGATAACACGGCACCATGGCTTCTAGTTGTTTATCTGCCGCTAACACGAAGCAGGCTGTTCACCAGCCGCTGTGGATGTACAATGCAGGTTGAGGCCATTTAAAGTGGGATCGTGTTGCGTTCAGGGCGCCACGGTGGCCTACGAGGTAAATTCTGACAAACCATATGGTCATTTCACGAGAGCCCCGGCTAGCCCGTAGCTCCACGGAGGCTCCCTGCCCTCCTTGGACGGGAAGGGATAGTCCGTTTAGCCGACGCTTAGCCAGCTAAGCCCCGGCGCTTCCGTCCTCTTATCTCGCATCGGGGCGGAGGTGTTTCCTTCCCTGTCCGACCAGTATTATTGACATGGAGCAGAAACACTTGAGGCTGTGAGGTGGTATTGGCTGCTCGTGTTGACACAGCCTCTCAGCGAAACGGTCCCATCGTTTTATTCCCTGATAAAGAACACCAGGCTGTGTGGGAAGCATATGTTGTGTGGCCCGACCTCAGGCAGCAGCAGATAGTGACGGTATTTAAACACGTCGCCGGCAAAAGGGTAAACACGAGGGTGGTTTACCCTCCTTTTACCAATTTAGACGTGTTATTTCCTGTTCATGACCTCTGATGTATTTCATGCCACTTATAAGTTTAAAAGTTAGGGAACCAACCTAAAACTGTACATAACAATAAATCCATTAAGTAAATTTGATATTTGACAGCTGCCATGTTATCTCGATAGCTGCTTTCTGTCTTTTTAAAAGGAATGTAAAATATTCACACTTGTTCTTCAATCCAAACGCCTTGCAGGGTTATGTAATGTGTTTTCCTCAGACTTTTCTTTCGTCTGTCACCGTTTGACTTGAAGCCAATATTTCCTGCAACGATGTTGACTCAAACACTTGTAATTCAGTTCACAGATGTTCAAGATCTGTGGAGTTCAGAGGTGTTCACGTCACCGTGTAGCTCAGGCAGAGGATGTGTAAATCTGCTGTGTCAGTGAAAACAGGCTGGAGGATGTTTCTATGTGATATTAGTGGTTTGATCGTTCTTTTCGCTCTGTCAGTACTTTCCTTCTTTCATCTCTTTCGAATGTGGTGACACTGTGAATTCTTAATCTCTTTCACCATCCATCAACCGTTTCCATCCAAAAACTGTCATAACAAGTCACATATCCTAAAGCTGAACAGTAACAGTCATTTTCACCATTATATAATGTTGAGTTTTTACAGACACTGCCACAGTATTGGATTCAACTTTTTAATTTTGTGTCGGTGGTATTGTATCGGGTTGTATTGTAAGGTGTTATTATTTGGTCCAGCCTCTGTAAATATGAACATGCAGGTTCTTTAATCTTGTTTGTAACTGGTCACTGTTTGATCTCCATCCCTGCATAGATGGCGTCTGCAAATGCCACATATGGACAGAAGGAGTCCTCAGACCAGAACTTTGATTACATGTTTAAAATCCTCATCATTGGCAACAGCAGCGTTGGAAAGACGTCCTTCCTTTTCCGCTACGCAGATGATTCATTCACACCAGCCTTCGTGAGCACAGTGGGCATCGACTTCAAGGTCAAGACCATCTACAGGAACGACAAGAGGATAAAGCTGCAGATCTGGGTGAGGAAGTGGACACATGCGTTACACATTTACAGATGTGTTGAGGTCGTCAGGTACAGATTGGTCTGGTGGTTCCCAGGGCAGGTTGAGCAGGGTGACCAGCAATGCAGAAAATATTTAGGGAAAACTATGTTCTCTGATTTGTAAAAGAAATCAAAACTCCCCATGCTTTGCCTTTTGTTGTATCACTGTTTTGTATTTAACAGTTCAGAACTGTACAGTCTAGAGTCAGGCTCCATTAACCAAGTAAGCTATCACTAGGTGTTCTGTGTTGGTGTGTGGCCTATGGCCATACACTTGACTTATTGTTATTAATAATTTTTGTTTTGTTAAATATTTACTACAGATGCCCCAGTCAGTGTTTCTTCACAATCGGCTTTCTTAAGTCTTATCTGATATTTAGATTTTCCTTCGCAACACAGTGCAATTAGAAATACTGTTGTGTTGTAGGTGTGTCTGAAAGCTGAATAGGGAAATAAGAAAATCCAGTCTGCTCTACATTTCAATTTCTTTCACTTTGTTTTTGCTGTGTTTTTGTAGTTGTAGTTTTTAACAAGATTGAAATCGTTTCTGTACATGAACAATGTATTGAAATTCAGAGGCAGATTTCACAAACATTCCTGATACAATATGAGTTTGCAACTAAACAGGATTTTAGTAACTTTTAATCTTACTCAAATAATCTTTTAGTCTGTAAAATGCATGTCAATATATTTGGCCAATCGGATGGTGCCCTGCTGCCCTAGATAATAAATTACAGATATTCAAGTAACAGCACACACACACACACACACACACACACACACACACACACACACACACACACAGACTCCGCTGCGATCTCGTTCTCGCTCTTTCCTCTCTCTGTCACTGTCTCCCTCTCACACAGACACATGTAAACTCAGACTGCGTAAAAAGAAAAAAAGCCAAAAACAGGGCGCGCTCGGTTTGGCTTGATGCGGTTGGCACAGTGCACAGCGCAAATTATAGAGATGCAGAGAGGAGCAGAAAATTACTGACAGAGCCGGTAAAAACTGTTAAAATAATAACTTTTCACGGTCCAAACATGTATGAAAAGAACCAAAATGAACACTGTAAGGGGACTTAGTGGAGCTGTGCATGGCTCCCTGCATGTCTTCCCCGGACTTGGTGGCGCTGCGGCCGGGCTGTACACCTTCTCCCTCGGGCTGCGGAGGAATTTTTTCAGGTGGAATTTTTTTTATAAAACCATGTTGTTGGAATAGAAATAATGCATTTCATTTTTTTCTCAGTGTCTACATAGACCACTTACTGTGTGAGTCTATGTTAGCTATGAAACCAAAGCAGAAAGACTTTAAGACCGTATAAGCATTTGTTTATTTATCGCATATCATATCGTCATCGCAATATTCAACAACATTATCGCATATGGCATATTTTCCCAATATCGTGCAGCCCTAATGTGTAATAATTCCCAGCTGTTAAACTGGCCTCTCCAGTGTCCAGCATCACTTCATCTGTGTGTAATGGCAATACCCTTGAAGTGTACTTAACATGAGCCATAAAGCATGACCCTGGGACCAATTGCTTAAAACATGCGACACCAGAGGAATACCTAATGCTCATGGGAGTTTGACTGAATGGTAAACCTGCACAATCATCGGGTGGAACATGTGCAGCCGTTAATTGTTTGCAGGTGTTGATTATTTACACAAAAAGATGACAAAACACAACCGCACACTGCTGAGTTGTTATCAGGGCTTCTTAAATAATACCTGGACGTGACAGTCGAAGAGTGTCCATGATAGAAATCATGTCATCCTTGTTCCCTTGGAAAACAGACTTACAATAAAATCACGTAGGCTAAAAAGCAACAGTTGAATGAAAAAAAGGTGTTTATGTGCATTTTTGCAGGACACCGCTGGACAGGAGCGCTACAGGACGATCACCACAGCTTATTACAGGGGAGCCATGGGCTTCATCCTCATGTATGACATCACCAACGAGGAATCCTTCAACGCTGTGCAAGACTGGTGAGGGACAACTGGGTCTGCATGTCTCGTGTGTATGAGGGCAGCAAATGAACAACCTACCATCAATCTTTAATTGGTTATTAAAATACTACAGTAATCAATGTGAATAATGCTTATTTAAATGTTTTATTTTGGCAATATGCAGTTGTGAAAGACTGGAACCTGTGAGGAATAAAGTGTGGGTTTGAGATTGAATGGCTCCATAAAGCTGACCACCCTGTTCTGTATCTGCCGACAGGTCGACTCAGATCAAGACATACTCATGGGACAATGCTCAGGTGCTCTTGGTGGGGAACAAGTGTGACATGGACGATGAACGAGTGGTGGCTGCAGAGAGGGGCCGGCAGCTGTCAGAGCAGCTCGGTAAGTCTACTTCTCACAAAGAACACTGGACACCACGTCTACCATGTGAATTATGTATTATTATGACTCATAGGGCTGTTCTGTAAAGATGGGGATAGACGGCAGGCTAGATTATGGAAATTAAAATTTGTAATTATCTCCACCAACACCAAGGAGCTTATGTTTTTATTGGCATTTGTAAGTCTGTATATTGGTTGGTAGGATTGAACAAAAACTATTGGAGGATTAGCATGAACCTTGGTGCAAGGACGCAGTGTGGGTCAGGGAAGAACCAATACAGTTTTGATGCGGATCTGGATTAGGGGCAGATCCACATTTTTTGTTTTCTTTAACATTTAGTTAATTAGTAATCATACCCTCCCTCCCTCCGCCTCTGTCACCCCCTCCCGGCAGGTTTCGAGTACTTTGAAGTGAGCGCCAAAGACAACATTAACGTGAAGCAGACCTTCGAGCGGCTGGTGGACATCATCTGTGAGAGGATGTCAGAGAGTCTGGACAACAACGACCCGTCTGTCACCGGAACTAAACAGGGGCCGCAGCTCAGCGAGCAGCCCCAGAGGTCCCATCAGGATTGTGCTTGCTAAACACAACTACACACGCACGCACACACACACACACACACACATACGCACACTCTGATTGCTATCCTGAAAACCACACACCTTATTTTTCAGTTTCTCTTTTGCTTTCTCTTTATTTCTTATAAGCTCACACACAAATCACACACACACACAGCACTGCCATACAGAGTCACACAACCTGGCTGCTTCAATTCTCCACCCCTCTCACTACATGAAGAGCACCGTCCACATGAGTCCACTTTCTCCAGAGGGAAAGAGTTTTCTGAGCTGCTGTCTGAAGGTTTTTGTTCATTAAATGTGGTAATTTAGTCAAAGGGGTGAAGAAAGTTCAACAAAGGTTTCAACAATCCTGTGCACACACACACACACACACACACACACACACACACACACACACACACACACACACACACACACACACACACACGTTCACAAGGCTGATACTCCATCATTCCCTATTGACGTGTCTGAAATGGGGTTTAACTTTAAAAGGTCATGAAGGGAAAGATATTGTCCTCCAGGTCACACTCCGCACCAAACGCCTCAAACCTGAATGGATAAAAAAAAAAATCATTTGCAGACATTTAACTTCTAGTCCCATTGAGAATATATGTTTATTGCCGTGAATAGAGTTGATGTTTCTGTTTAACGTATTTTGTGTTGGTTGGGTTTGCTTTTTGGAGCATGTGAAATCTCTCGTCCTTCCCAGTGTTGAGTTTCTACGGAGAATTATGGTCCAAGTCTGACATCCAAACGGGGTCATTTTGAAAGTTTACTTTTTAATTTTAGGGCTGATTGCAAGAAAAGTCATGCACATCAGTTTGTTAGTCATGTTGCATTGTTATAGGATCCATTCTGGGCCCCTTCTCAGATTTTTAAAACCTTTTTAAAACCAGTTTTTGTCCAATGTAAAAAGCTGCATAGCCTCTGGGGCTGCTAGATTATTAATTTCTAGTTCTTTTTTTTTTTTACTTTTCTTACTATTTTTAAGACAAAGAGGATAAGGGACCTTCATCACACAGGGAAGAGTGTATAAATGTTTCAAAGTGAATAGATGTGCATTGTGAAATGCATATATAATATAAATACATATATAATTAACATATTATACAAATCTGAATGATTTAGGATATTGGATTCCTACCTGTTCTTTAGTGCGAGGTGCATGTTGTTTGTTTTGAACCAGTGATGGTTGCCTGGATGCTTGTGTGAGTCGCTGGCTGAATTTAAAACCCATCTGTCCGACACTTTCAGCACCAAATGGGGGCTAGGGGTTTCTCATGTTAAGCCCACGGCCCCTTCTCATTATATTAACTTTCATCCATCCACCACTCACTGGAAAGGCATGCGACTCGGTGTGAGCGCTGGTACATCACAGAGCTGCCACCTCCATCCCCTTCCAGAGAGTCTCTTACAGACTGTAATCATAGATGATGTTTTCATCTTTATTTTGGAGGGAACATGTTTTTTTTATTTTAAATCACGCTTGATGTCAAATTATCAGTTTAATTTTTCTGTCTGATGCGAAGGTTAGGGATTTGTCTGCTCGTGTACAATACTCTTCAGTAAATCATGCGTTCACAGATGTGCTGAGGCATGTGGAAACATTTCAAGTTATTCCAAAATATAACTTATTTATTTTGTATTATTTATAACGTAATTTATTTTTAAGATAGTGTTCTGCCTAGATTATGCATCGCTATCTACACTTGACTTCTTAATGAGATGTTCAATAGTACTCGATCGCTTAAACGGTTCCAGCTTTGACATGAGAAGGAGTATATTTGTGTTTACAGTGAGTACAAAGCTTGACATGCTTCCTCGAGAGGAAAATTCAACATTCCAGTGTAAAAGCCTCTTTATCATGTCCACGAGGCTTTGGAAGCAAGTCTGTTTGTCTTTTGATATCAGTTATGTAACGTTTAAGGCTTGCTGGTATAGGAGCCGACTGTTTCTCGCAGAGCAATAGCCGTTGTGACTCTCCACGCCCAAATGCGAGCGGCGTACAACCCTGCCGAAGGTTTACTGTCCTGCCCTGTACGTGGGTGTGTGTATGTACAGTTTGTATAAAGGCGGTGGTAATATTTGTTCTCTCCAAAGAGGTCTTGACAAATACAGTCGGAGCCAAAAAGAGCGCTTGTGGTTACACATTGTTTGACTCGTACTGACAAACTTGTGCTTTCATACTCGGCAGTAGCTTCGAAGAGAGGAAAATGTTTTAGGAAGTAAACTGAATACGCTCAACATTTTATTCCAAAAGTGACGGTTCTTACTGCATTGGTTCACTTTTGACTTGTCTGTTGATTTTTGTTTTGTTTTGTTCCTTTAATTGTTATGTTTTGCTACAGCTGTAAACTTGGCGGTGACTTACGCATCGATCCCGTCCTCTTCCTCCTCCTCCTCCTCCTCCTCCTCTCTCTGTCATCAGTAACCTCTGTAAATAGAACTTTTTTCTGACCGTCGGGTATTAGTTGTGTGAATTGTGCTGTAATTCTGTAATGCCAGATTTGCTATAAATGAGGAATCAATAAAGAAATTTTAAATGCTGGAGTTTTGTGTTGGTTCAACGATTCTTCCCAAAGGTCAGTGGGTTTTATAAGAAAAGCACGTGATGTCTGAGAAATGGTTCAGAGTAGATTTTATTGTGCCCACCAGAGGGCATGACGCTACAATAATGTCTTGTTTTCTGCCTTTTAGAGAAGTTTGACCATCTATGGTTTTGTTCAGCTTCTCTACTGCACTTAAATGCAACACCCACAGTGTAGGCAAGGTTTAAAATGTTACATTTGTCCCCTCAAAATGTCCCTTCTTCCTGTTATAGAAACAAAACACGTTAAGTGTAGTAATGTAGTGAATTTAATAAATGTCAGGTAAAGACTTGAAAGTCCATTACACATGGATACATGTACACATACATTCATGGAAGTCTGGTGACTGAAGAACTACACAGCGGCCACCATAATGATAAAAATACAACGGATACTGTACACGAAAAAGCGACAAGACATGCAGTGTTTTTCCTTTTTTTCTTCAAAAAAATAATAAATGAACAACAACGGGAGATAAGACCATATGCAAAATAAGAAATGTTTCAGTAAATAAAAAAAATATATATTTGTCATTGCTAAGTGCTTGTAAACAAGTAAGGCATTATATTACACAGCGGGTGACAGCACTTGGTGACACCCTGGTGTTTGGTTGCACTCTTTGTTGAGATTGTCCAGCTTACACACACACACACACACACACATCATATATGCACATCAGTCCACTGGATAGCACTTTGCTACATGGCTTCCCCCTCAAAAAAAAAAGGATTAGGGCAACAAAAGAAGTCTGTTTGCAGCATAACACTGTCAGATGATGTCTGAGAGGAGGCTGCAGCTCATACCTGCTGCTGCTGCTGGCCCACCTGACATGTTCCAGGTGACCTGCAGCTCGGCTCCCATCAAGGCCTGTTCTTCTCTGTACAATGCAAAATGCAAAGGTCTCTCAGGCACTGCCTCCCGTCTGCAGGGGGCATTGACCTCACATGGAGTCTTTGAAGAGGATTTTAAGTTACAAAAGGCAAATGTTCATCATCCTCAGAAGAGATTCAGAGCTGGTTAAAAAGGAGCACCACAGGTCTAGTAAGCCTGGACCTGGTTTGGTAAAAGCTGGCACCCGCTGCTGACATGGTTCATCACCTTCTGCTTCAGCTGGGCCACTTGCTCCCTGAGGACACTGGCTGTGGACGCCAGCTCGGTGTTCTGCGTTTTCAGGGACTTGACCTTGTCCTCCAGCCGAGAGATCCGCTCCAGTTTTCTCTTGCGGCACTTGGAGGCGGCTATCCTGTTCCGCAGCTTCTTCCTCTCCGCCTTGATGCGCTCCTGGTTGTCCATGTCGATGGGAGACAGCGGCGGGCTGTCCCCGAAGCTCTGCATGTCCGGCACCGTCTGAGGCTCGTCCTTCACGCCGCCGGCGGACTGGAGTCGCGACAGAGCCGCCGCAGCCGCCGCGTGATGGTGCGCCGCGCTGGACAGATGGGACGGCGGCGGAGGGAAGGGGATGGTGTCCGTGGAGTAGTTGATGGTGGTGGCCCCGAGCGGACTGGCAGCGTAGCCGTTCAACGTGGTGTACACGGGGAGGTCTGAGGTCTGGAGCCCGGCGGCACCCACCGCGTTGGAGGAGGCGAGCAGCTCCAGCCTGTCCACGGAGACGCAGCCCGCCTCGCTCAGCTGGTTCTGCTTGTGCAGGTCCTCCAGCGCCTTGACGAAGCCCTCCGCGAACTCCTGCTCGTCGCTGGCGGACTTCGGGTAGAGGAACTGGGACGCGGAGTTGGCACTGGCCGCGACCAGCCCGTTGGACTGGATGATCAGGCGCTCCAGGTCCGGGGAGGTGAGCTTCAGGAGTCCCAAATCCGGTGAGTTGAGGAGTCCGTCTGCGTCTCGGAGCGGGTTGGATTTGAGCTCGGGGTTCTGGTCCAGGTTCAGGTTGATTTCCTTCTTCATCATGGTTCTCTGGGAGTAGTTGCCTGAGACCCTGGGAGTGTGATCGGAGCCTGGGTAGAGGGTCGTTTCCATTCTACACCCTCACTTGAGGGAGTGTGGGGAGTTACGCATTAACGACTGTTTACCAGGCGCATCCAAACATGAGGAAATCAGCTGATCCTTATTTGAAATGACCCCCCGCTCCTTTATATCCTCTGTATTCTGAGTGAAAGCAGGACCCTCGATCGCTTCTTGTGTTGTTGTGGCTCCGGGGCTGTGACGGATCTCTCCTGCGCGCTGCTGATATTGTCTTTTCCCGATGGCACGACTGCTATGCGCAGCGCCAGACCTCGCTCGCTTTCTAGCCCTAAAAATTCCATTATGTCACTCCAGAGCGCGCAGATTGGCCCAAAATGACGTTGGTTTCCGGTTTAATTTGAATAAGGGGCAGAGCCGGTCTTTATTGCCATGGAGACTCTAGGTAAACTACAAACAGTGCAATGCATTGTGGTTTGATGTCATAGCATAAAAAAGCTCGGGGTCGCCAAAAGAGAGCAGAGACTGGGCGGGGAAGGTGTAAGAGGCGAGAGGCAGGGAGAGGAAGAACAGAGGAGAAGGCCCTATAGAAAATATCCCTCCAGCTTAGCGCTTAAAGAAGAATAGAATGGATCAGAATGGAACGGAACGGAATGGAATAGGGCAGGACTCTAAAGCTTGAGTTTATGATTTGATCCTATGATTATTTTATGGATTGAAGTACAAAGTCCACTCTCAGACTCACCAGACTTTACAGCACTCACACCTCTGGTTCGAGCTCTTTAAGGATCCGTGGCATAACAACCGAGCTTCAGATGAACAAGAGAGAGGGAGAGAGAGAGAGAGAGAGAGAGTTGAAATGAGGTGTGTTACAACAACCAACGCCTAGAGCTGAAAGGGCTTCCGGGGAAATGGAACGAGCACAGGGGAAGGAGGCCGTGACAGTGGAATGAGGAAACGCGTGTTCGCTGTGATTGAAAGTAAAGGCTGTCAGCTGGGAGAGGTCAATGTACATTTTGTTCCAGAAAATAACGATGGGTCCAAACATGGAACTCTCTTAATAAATAAAAGAGATAAGTGTAGATTATAAATGATTAATAATCAGGCAATTTGTGTGTGGACAACAAATCCACAAGAATACACATACAAAAAAGTTACGTACTATTTAAATAGCAGTAGAATCCAATTGAATTTAAAATTGATAATAGAAAGAATAGAATAGAATTGTCCCTTTCTCTCCAACGTCAATTACAGTATGACCACAACAAACTTTAGAATGAATAATATACACTTAAAAAGTCACCTGCTATTCAAATAGCAGTAGAATAAAATGGAATATAAAATAGATCAAGACGAATAGGATTATCCTTTTCTCTCCAACATGAATTACAATATGACCACCAGGTAACACACTTTGGAAAATAACATACATATAAAAAGTTACCTACTATTCAATTAGCAGTGGAATAAAATGGAATATAAAATAGAATAGAATAGAATTATCTCTCTCTTGACAACATGAATATGACTATTAGGCTATAATACCGCGTTCCCTGATTTGACCTAATATACAATAGGTTTTATTATCCTTTATATTATCTTTTATATTGTAATGGGTGGTCATGATTAAGTTGTATTTTACTTACTTTGTGAAGCACTTTGTAACTTTGTGCTATATAAATAAAGATATAATTATTAATATTATTCCCATTACACGTGCAGTACGCAGTATATAACGTGCTGGCCCCGTGGTGGAAACTACAGTAGAACATTATTATTCCGCCCATACACAGCGAGGACGTCAGCAAGAGCGTCTGCATCAGCACCACCGAGCAGAGAGGGCATCATTAGTTTCCATGGCAACACCAACATAGCCAGTGACGCAGGCGAGACAGAGGGAGAGAGGTGAATGGGTTGAGGGAGGCAAGGCGGGGGCTGCGAGCGACTGCAGTGCAGGTTGTGTAGGTGGTTTGTGGAGGTGTGATATTGTGTGTGGTGTGGTTCAGAGGCACAAATCTTTGTCGAAGCTGGAACCTCAGAAACTCTCTTATAAAGACAAAGGTTTCATTTGTTTGAAACGTTCGCCACCACCTAATATTCTCCCATGAAAAAAAAAATAACTCTCCCCTATATGCCAGCTTTGGAACCTCATTGGAAGCCGAATCCAGAATGTGTGAGTCATTTCGCAACCCAGTGGGCGTGTGCTGCAGAGTGCACCGCGAAGGAAAAAACAAAAAGAAGTGTTCCTCTGAGATGATATTAGATTAGCTCTGCCTTCACGACAGCAAACTGAGAGGCAGTCTTGTCCTCGACACACTCAGGTAATTAAGTGCGCCGGATGTTGTGTAAGACACAGTTTCTGCTCCCTCGGCCAGAGAAGTGTCCTCTTGACTTTTACTCTCTTGGGAGAAACTAATATGTTCAGGAACGCCCTTGTGTAGCACTCACACCATTACAGTGCATACATTCACACCTGCCCAGCCAAACCAGCAGCTCCACTGGGGCCACTGGAGTGGGCGTTACATGTTCTTTCATTAGAGGGATTCTGAACCGGTTGTATTGAGAGAAAGGAGGCTGTGTTTTTAATTTCATTCATGGATTCTTTACTTGTCCTTGTGGGGGAATTGGTTATATTATTGGTTATATTACGAATTATACCAGCATTAGTCTGGATTGACATTTGGTCCAGACTTGTTTTTGTGTATGTTTAAAAAGTTAACAGCTCGTGGAGAAAAGGACATTTTTGATCTATATTTTGTTGTTAGAGGGGGAAGTCACATCGTAGGAGCAGTTTATACAAGGAGGCGAGAGGACGCCTCTCATCACCCATAAAGATCCTTGCTCTATTCCTGACTCTTTCTCTGTATATACCTTTACATTCCATACTTGGGAATGTAAACCCTAACAGTTTACTGGTTGTTGTTGCTGTTATTCTATCAGTCTTTTATTCTGGGCTTCATCAGCATTACCAAAGAAACCTACATGTCAAACAGTACGTCCAAATACTTCCAATAAAAGCGCCAGTGGCGGATCTAGGATTTTTCTGGGGCCATAAAGGGGCCTTCATTTACACAGAGTGGCCAAATATACGTCCAACATCTAAGTCATTCCTTGTTTGCTTTTGTCTCTGAGCTCTTGAGCAAAGCCACACACTAAATCCACAAACATCATTCTGTGGGTGTGTCTGCGTGTGACTTGCATATCTCACAAATTCATCTTATCGGCTGCACACTTGGCATGTGTGTTGTTAATGGCCCAGGGAAGTGGATTTATGACTCTGGTGTGATTTGGACAGGCGATATGTTCAATGATAATAGAGAAGATTGAATAAAGTAGCAGTCAGTGGGGGCGGGGCAGTTTACCTTGTCTTCTTCTACGTTCACGGATAAATTACAGCAGAGGTCGGCATCCGGGGGCAAACCTGTACGTCGAAACCTCTGTCTGAACATTTTGATCATTCGTTTTTTAATTCACCACATCACACTGACGCAGACATTCTCGAGTGTTGTGGGTGCTGATCTCTGTCATGGGAGCAACTTTCATAGAATCACTTCCTCTTTAGCAATTTATCTTCAAAGTAAAAGCACAATGTTTGTCCTGTTGCTGTAATGCTAAATTACAGAGCTTGTATTTTGAATAGAACCTCTGAATGAACAGCAGATGATTGCTTTTCATTTTCTCAGTAAACACGTGCAACTTCACTCATATTCTATTTGATCAAAACACATTTATACACTTGGATTTTCCTCAGAACTCCCAAATACACGTCTTCTTTCTTAAATGACTTCTTACTGTGATCTTCTGTGGACAGATACATGCCTGCACAGTAGATGGCAGTGTGATCCACCCAGATCTGATGTGCTACTTCCTGTGAGCGGTGAAGCAGAAGAAGAGCAGCAGGCAACCGCGGACAATCCTGGGATTCCTGTGCACAGACATTTGATCCCTCATATTATAAACCTATGAGGGTGTTTGTTGTGAGAGCTGGGGATCATGGCCAATAAGAAGAAGGTAATAGTGACAGGTGAGAGGCTATGTCGGGTGACAGGGGGAGAGGAGGGAGACAGGTGATGCCCTGAGGATTTCTTCATGGTTACTACACTGCTGTGACATGTCAGAGAGTTCGACTTGTGTGTGAGCTGCACAGACATGACTTGATGTGTGTTTATGGTCCAGATGTTCTGCAGAGAAATAATGTTGCCGCCAGAGGGGAAGAGTCTGTCTCCTGCTGCAGATAATGAAACATGAAGAAATGCATCTGACTTTTTTTCTTTCTCGTAACACAAATCCTCCTACATCTTGTGTCTTTTCTCTGTATCATGTGCTTGAGGACTGCAATTAATGTTTAACCTGGTGTGACCTTTAGACTTTGAATGCATGAATATAATCGACCTTATCGCTTCTCTCCATGCCAGATAACCATCCTCTGTGACGTTTTATTCACCCGGCCTCACCATGCACCATCTCTGCAGCAAAGAATGTAGTTAATCTTTTTTTTTTTTTTTTACACCTGTTTCCTGCAGGTTTTGAGCCTTTTGGAGAGCATGCAGTCAACTCCAGCTGGGTGGCAGTGCAGGTAATCAGTAATCAGGGTGTCCATGTTTAACCAAGGTGCCACTTCAGAGGTTTCCTTATCTGTAGCTTCATCGAAATGTGAACGGGAATTTACAATAATTGTCCCTCTTACATCAAAGCCTTTAAACTCAAAAAAAAGAAAAAAATGCAATGGACTTACTGCACATTAAAGAATAACTGAGAAAACAAGCCCAATTTTAATTTTTAACTTTAATATTATTCATTTATTTTATTTAGGATTAATGTCTTACTTTCTTATGTCTTCCAAACTTTCAGTTTCAAGTTGTGTCTCTTATCATGTGTTTTTACAGCTGCACTTTCACCTTATTGTTATAATATGATAAAAAAAATAATAAAACTTTATTTCTATTCCACAAAGTTGCATATTCACAAGTGCTTTATCAAACACAAGTGAGTAAAACGACACAGAGCTAAACAAGACAAGACTAAAATAAGAAGTAGAAGTAGAAGTAGTTATACAATAAGAAGAAGAATAAAATTGAATAAAAGAGTTATAAATTATGTTTTAAGTAATAATTTAACAACAGGTAAAGTGGTGTCAAGTCTCCTCAGGCAAAGGGGCTCCAGAGCCTGATGGCAAAAGCACTGTCACCATGGTTACCGGCCTTGACTGATAGGAGCTACCAGCAAGTATGAGATTACGACTTGGAGCATAAAGAGTTTGTAGCTCTGTAATATAAAAAGTAAGGGCCAGATCGTACTGAGCCTTAAAAGTTATTAAAAGAATCTTAAAATCACTCCTAAATTTAACTGGAGAGTTTTGATCGCAATACACTTGGTGCTGGTGAAAATGTGAGCAGCAGAAAAGAGAGAGCTGATTTGATTTGGGCTAAATTTCTTAGCTGAAAGTAACAAAATCTAATAAGGTTTAAGTTGACATGGCCTTCAAATGATTTAAATGATACAGTATGTTGATCTAAGCCATATTGTTTGTACATTTGCGAATTGTTCATTTGTTAGAAACTTAAACTTACTGTGTCTGTTAATGGCCGAGGGGTTTTGTTTTGTGTGTGTCTGCAGCTGCAGTCAGGAGCTTTATAAAGTGAACTGTGTGTTTGCCTACAGGCGCTGGAGCGATTAGGTCTGGGTGAGGCCGTAGAGCTGCATGTGTGTGAGGTGCCTGTCGAATACCAGGCTGTTCAGAGTCTGCTGCCGTCACTGTGGAGAGAGCGCCAACCACAGGTATTCAAGGACATGCACAACACTGTACATTTAAACTAGAGATGTTCAAATACCATTTTTCCTTCCTGACACAGATTCTGATCCCTGGACTTTACAGATACTGTAAAATACTGAGAAAAAACCACTTATATAACATATGTTAACAGCTCTATGCTACTAACCCTGTATGGAAGTGATGGTATTGGAGCATCTCTCACACACTTTGTCATCATATTGTAAAATCCATCAATCAATCTAAAAATTAAAACCCTACCTAACTTTAAACACGTCTGTCTTTTGCGTTCCTCTGAGCAGTTAGTCGTCCACGTTGGTGTTTCTGGATTGGCGACCACGGTCACTCTCGAGCAGTGCGGCCACAACAGGGGCTACAAACGCCTGGACAACTGCAGCTTCTGCCCGTCCTCACAGTGCTGCATGGAGGACGGCCCCGACTGCATAAGCTCAGTGTTGGACATGGAGACAGTCTGCAAACGGGTCAACAATTCAGACATCGGGGTTGCTGTGTCAGTTTCCAAAGATGCTGGAAGGTCAGTGATTTTATTTAAACGTGTAGGAAAGTTCATGTTTAGAGGAACTATTCAGTTCACCCTGCTTATTGATAGAATAAGCACTGATGTTACCAATAGCATCAATGATTCCAACATGTACAATATCAGGGCCCTGAAACTAAAGCAGCAAAATGGAATGCAGCCAACATTGATTTGATTATTGATTATTTGATGTCAAAACATCTTTTGTGGAAAAAGGCAGATTCTTTTTTACCTATTTTTAATCTTAATCTGTATTTATATCATAATTTCATTGGGAAATCTAATTCCAGGATTAGACCCTGTTTGGTTCGCTCGTCCATAACTACTGTTCAATCACTTGACCTTGTCATCACAGATAACACCCACACTAACACAGAGTATACATACTAATTACTTTCACGTGGGAATGTGTATACACACGTCCACCTCCCCTAACACACACACACACATACACAACAGAACAAACAGGATATGACGGACATGAAACACAGGGCTCCCTTGAGGAGATCTTGTATCTCCTCTCAGTCAACAGAGCTTCATAAATTACACTTTAATTAAATTGTTTCTCTCTCAACGAGAGACTGTTAAATGACTCATCTTCAAATGTCTTGGAATTTAATAAAGCCAGAGACCTTTTGTTACATGTATTTCCCCCTGGCTCTCAGTGGGCTACACATTGATGTTGAGAAAGTAGAAATGTGATAACACAAACTTTACATAATCTTAACAACCATCCTTTGCCCCTGGCAGGTATCTGTGTGACTACACCTACTACACATCTCTGTACCTGGGGCAGGGCCACTCTGCCTTTGTCCACGTGCCTCCGCTAGGGAAACCCTACAGCAGCCAGGACCTGGGTCGAGCTCTGCAGGCCGTCGTACAGGAGATGCTGAACCTGCTGGAGCTGGACCACACAGAGGAGGAGACACACAAACACAATCATCACTGCAATCACAAGCATCAACACCAGCATGAGCACCAATGACCTCATCACAACCTGAGCAGACTCAGATTCACATGAGCAAGATGGACCACTGGCTTGTAGTAACGGTTTCATCAATATAAATGTAAAGGCACATTTTGATTTGGTTGTGTTGCTTAGAAAATGTACAAGCTGTGACTTTTACACAACAAACTGACTGACGACACCATCTGTTATTGTTGTTTTTGTGTGTGACTGTGGGTTTGAATGTGTCTACTACAGTTTAATGAACACAAGTAGTTGACATCAGTGAGTTTTTGTCAGCCCCAGATCTTCTAAAAGACTGTGAAAATAGACTTCACTACTTATTGTAAAGGGGATTTTGTTTTCTACTATAATAACATGTATCACCCATAGCAGCCAACTTATACGATAGTGTCTAGAACACTAAGTTATATGGTGACACATTGTGGGAATTCTTGCACTAACATCTCTCCACTTTTCAAAATCCTCCCTGTATGATTTTGGAGTTATGCTGTCATTCACTGTTGTTGCTTGTGTTTGCACCAGAGAAATGAGATGACTAAGAAATGAAGGGAACTCGGAAGAAATGTAAAGATTCACACTTGTTTATCTCAGGGAATATATTGCACTTGCAATTTGTGCTTGCAGTTGGATTAACTGGATGTGTCCGTCCTGTGCGTGTGTAGTGCAGCTTTGCAAAGCGAAGCCACCTAAAATCTGTGTATAATTAAAACACTTTGCTCACACTTTGTTTGGTTTGTCTTAGTCTAAATGCTTTAGTCTGATTTCCCTGTTACAGCAGCATTTATGCTTTTTAAGTAATTTGTAAATTGAACATTCTAAAAGATTTTTTTTGGTTTTCTGTGGTTTAAATGTTTAAACATTTGGGAAAACTACAAACTATAATGTCAGTCAGTAATTCAGTTTATCTATTACTTTTTACATTGGTACAATGATAATTTCTGATTCTAGTCATACAGTCTTACAAAAAGAGATTGTTAGGAATTTGTGATTTTCTCTTGTGTTTGTTTGAGATTTTATAGGCCTGTAAATTTGAAGTCTGCAGTTATTCACTGGCAAAGACACTTAGAATTATTATCAGCTCTGGAATTTACCCATTGTATTGTCATGTGTGGTTCTTCATTCTGTTGCAGGGTGGATTTCGGTGGGTGTGTACGTTGTGGTTAGACAGACCTGCTGAACTCGTTCTGACCTGTCAGATCTGTGCAGGACAGACAGAAGAAACGTGAAGTTCTTAGAGCATGAAAATCTGTTTGAAAGCCTAAAATGAGTAACTTTCTTCATCCAAGGTCTTAAAGTAGAAAATTGGTTCTACCTGAATTTGAATGTATGAAATTGAATATAAAAATTCTCAAACTGAAGTACAATATTAATTTTTTTGGCACAGGAGTAAACCAGTTTTGTAACCTCTCATAACCTACCAGTGCCCAACCCAGAAATAGAGCCAGTGCCAAGGCAACATCAATACTTCATAAAAGTTACCAAATAAAATCATATATTATTAAATATCTTTAAAAAAGATAATGATGTTGAACAGAGTTTTTTTTTAATTATTTTTATAAAAGATACATTACAGGGAATAAACATTGACACACTACTAATATATCAATACCAAACCAAATAGAGAAAATTATATAATCAATAACAATTCAAATCAATCATATAACCTATTTTCTAAATAATATATTTATGAAATTATTTAAAGTATTTTAATTCCATCACCATGAAATCCAAGGCTCCATAAAAAAGCCAATAAAATGTCTACATTTACAGTGATCTTCTCACTCATGAGTACAATGATGACAGTTGTACCTTGATGTTGTTTCTTTATGTGATGTGTTATCATACAGGGCTGTCATTTATCAGTGATAGTGAACCATATAATTTTGTACACATTCATTATATCTTGTTTAAATTTTACATTATAAGAATAATGACAATTTTTTAAAATATCTTTGACTTCCCTTCTACATTAACTGCACAAAAATATGAGTAGAATATATACGATTTCACCCTGTTGAAGTACAAACTTCTCTGACTTTATAATAGAGGGCTCTTGTGACCATATAAGCTATAAAGTACATGTTATTATGTCATATTAACTGTGCACAATACTATTTAAAAAAAAAAAGTAAACGCACTTCCTCCTTTTCACTCGCCTCCTACATCTGCTCCAAAAATTACAATGTACAATGTTAAAGATGTGACCTTGTGGCTTTATAAACCAATAATACAGGACTTTCGTGATTATATCGTTTTCAAGTACATGTTGCTGTTTTCATATTCATCATATTGTATATTCAAACTATGTTGTTTCATCGTGTGAAATAAACTGATGATAATGAATGAATTAAAATATGAATATTAACATCTATGGACTCACCTCACACAGTTACTGCATACATATGAGTAGTATAAGTATGGAAGATGTGACCTTGTTACATAATAAACTGTTCACACGTGTCTCCTTGTCGCCCTCCCACGCCCCCCTAAAGGTGACTTCCGGTAGGGGGCAGGAGGCAGTGAAGGAGGGAAGGAAAGGAGAGGAGCGGGGGAGGAGACGAACGGGACGCAGCCGCAGTCACCGCCGCTGTTTGTCATTTCTCCATCAACACTGTCTCCGTTATTCGTTCCCTCCACCGGAGCAGCAGCAGCAGCAGCAGCAGCCTGTGGAGTATCCGTCCGATTGACCGGGAGTAAGAAGAGAGGGACCATGAGTGTGGAGGCGTACGGGCCGAGCTCCCAGACCCTGACGTTCCTGGACACGGAGGAAGCGGAGCTGCTGGGAGCGGACACCCAGGGCTCCGAGTACGACTTCACCGATTTCACCCTGCCGAGCCAGACCCAGACCCAAGGCCAGACCCAGAGTCAGCTCGACGGACAGGTGCGGTTGAGAAACAGCGTCCTCCGCTCGAATAGCTAAACGTGAACTCAACAGCTCAGCTGGCAGGCCAACCCCCGGTTAGCCCGGCGACGCCTTCCATCTGTTACCATGCTTTTATCCCCACTAATTGGCTAGCATGCTAGCTGGCTAACTAGCTCGCATCAAGACAGTTAGCAATATTGACACAGCTAGCATGTGAAGATTCAGGACTTTCACTGCAAAACAAAACAAGTGTGTCAGAAAATGAAAAAGTAAACAGCCACAGATACACAATACAGTACATTTACTTCCACTTGTACGTGTTAACCACCTTCACTGTGTAGTGACAACAACAATCACACAGGTCAATGAACACAGCTAGTTGGATGAAGTCAGTGTGACATATGTCAACACACAGATGTGACACTTAGCAGTTTAGACTTCTCATGAACAATATGATCACCAATGCATTTATCTATATGTTTGACTATCTGGTCTTTGTTCAATGCAATATTTAACATAAGTTTATCCCACTTGAAGCTGACATAAAGTTTCAGTTCATATATCTGATTGTTGTCTCCTCAGGTTAACGGTCCTGACGGGGTCCTGCAGAATGGAGACGACCCTGTGGTGAAAGCCAGTCAGCTGCTGGCAGAGCTGAACTTTGAGGAAGATGAGGAGGATACCTACTACACCAAGGACCTTCCTGTTCATGCCTGCAGGTAACGGATCGGACTAATGTGTCTGGAGCACCGACACTAACCTGTGGTTAATTTCTTTTCTTTTTTTTTCCTTTTGTTGCATATAGTGTCTGTGAGTAATCTCTGATTTAATTTGTTCTAACTTTATATAGACCCTTTCTTTACACTTAGTTTCAATGGGTTGTTGACCATACTGTCTCAATTTATATCTTAATTTCCGATCTTTTGCATTAATGTTAATGCCACTTTGAACATAATGAAATTGTTCAAGCTGAGCACACTGAAAGCAAACGCATTTCTGCTTCCATGTGCTGGTTTTTGTCCATGTTGGCCATTCATTTTTCTATCGGAGTAGCAAGCGTTTTTGGAATATTTGCCCAAAAGAGTAAAATACAGATAATAAGAAGGCAAAAGCATAAATAGGGAGGGGCCCAGGCTGAGGACACAGAAGCAGCTCATCTAAACAAACTGAACAATCTATACTCAATTTATCAGGTCATCTTGAATCATGTCTAATGTCAATGATGATAGTCAATATTTGTGTTGTGTCATGCAAAGCAGTGCTGCTGTTCTCATACACACAGTTCATATGCTATCACACTGACAAGCTGTCAGATATTAGTTTAGCTCTGCCAGAAGTCTGGTTTTGCCAGGAGTTTGTCTGACCAGACCCTCTCTGTTTCTCAGTGAGCAGAGAATTATTTTTATATAAACTTTGATACAGCAACTCTCACCACACTGAAAGTTTGCTGAGCACTTTCCATTACTACAAAGCTACTGTAAGTCACTTTTTAAAAATTAGTTTTTATAATTTGAAAAAGAAAATTCAAATTATTCAGCATGTGCTGTCGCTTCAGAGACGTATAAATCTGCTACAAGATGAAATTCTGCTTCTCTTTTTATTTTAGTTTCATTAATAAATTATATGTTTATGACATGAGATATCCTGCAGTATATTTGCTGTCTGTTTTGAGAGTTTATCAAGATTTATACGATTTTTAACTTGTTGATGGTCTAACGGTCATGTTTTTATTTTTTTATTTTATCTGACTCTCCTCTGTTGTAGTTACTGTGGGATTCATGATCCAGCCTGTGTGGTTTACTGCAACACCAGCAAGAAGTGGTTTTGTAATGGTCGTGGAAACACATCCGGCAGGTAAGATACAGCAAAGTACACATTTACTGTTATAGCATTTCTTTCTAATATATAACTTCTATATGATGCATAATATATATATATAATATGCATAATATATATACAGTCCAGGTGAGCAATATGTCCATTACAAGGAAAAACGTTTCTGTCAGTGGAGTCCCAAAATATTTGTCTTTGAAGTATTAATAATGTTTGTTTAATATATATATATAAAATCAAACTGACTCTGAATCAAAACCAACCCTATAATAAATCAGAATGATAATTCGTATTTTTTTCAGATTAGACAAAGTAACAGATGGTAACAGTGTTGGTGATGATGTGAATGTAGTTACAATCACTTATATACATTTTAGATGATGATGGTCTCTTCATAAGTTTTTATTAATTCAACTTATTGCTGCTTCGAGGTTTCCTCCATATGTTGATCCTACTTTAGGTGTAGGGAAGAATTGCTAGTGTGTACACCCTCCCTGTATATAGGACTGTGGTCTTTAGCATTTCCTCCAGCAGGGACATTCATTATTATTCTCTTCACTTTCAGCCACATTGTAAACCACCTGGTGAGAGCAAAGTCCAAGGAGGTGACCCTGCATAAAGATGGACCTCTAGGGGAAACGGTACTGGAGTGTTACAACTGTGGCTGTCGCAACGTCTTCCTGCTGGGCTTCATCCCCGCCAAGGCTGATTCAGTAGTGGTGTTGCTGTGCAGGTGAGGGCACGTTTACGCAGCAGACTGTGCACTCTGATTTCCCTGCTGATGGAGTCAGTCAAAGAGTTTCACATTTACATTTGACATTTTTGCTCTGGTTGTAACACAGGCAGCCATGTGCCAGCCAGAGCAGCCTGAAAGACATCAACTGGGACAGCTCACAGTGGCAGCCTCTCATCCAGGACCGCTGCTTCCTGTCCTGGCTCGTCAAAATCCCCTCAGAGCAGGAGCAGCTCAGGGCTCGTCAGATCACCGCCCAGCAGATCAACAAGCTGGAGGAACTCTGGAAGGTACAGTCAATACAACTGTCTTTGTACACACCCACTAGTCATTTTACTATGTAAATACTCTAAACCCACATAACTTACATTTCATCATGGGTTGGGCTTATCTATGCAGTTGACCAGATATACTCATACAACTGAGTTGTTTCTTACTGCTCAGTTTCATTGCCTGTTTCATTCTTGTGGTGCTATTATCTGTAGTTTCCTGTTCTAAGTTCAGATTGGAATTTTCCTTCATTCATTCCTTCCTTCCTCCATTCCTTCCTTTTGTCTGTCCACCCTTATTTTCTTCTTTCCTTTCTTCCTTGTTTCCTTTCTTCTCTCCTTCCTTCCTCCATTTCCTCCCGGGCAGGAAAATCCCACGGCGACCCTGGAGGACCTGGAGAAGCCCGGTGTGGACGAGGAGCCGCAGCACGTGCTGCTCCGCTATGAGGATGCTTATCAATACCAGAACATCTTTGGCCCTCTAGTGAAGCTGGAAGCTGACTACGACAAGAAACTCAAAGAGTCCCAGGTGAACAAAAACTTTCAAATACAGTTTTTTTCTTTTCTTTTTCCTAATAACATTGTATTTACATGATTCAGTGTTTGTCAAATCAGTAAATGATTAATAATATGTAGATCAAATTATCCTTTAATCAACAAATTGTTTCAGTTGTAGTTTAATTTAGTTTATTCACTAATACTTTTTTCTATTGTACCAATGTTTCAGCAATTATTCAACCTTATTCATTTTCATAGTTTTAACCTCAATCTGGTTTCTGCTTAAGTAATACATATATTTTTGTATGTTGCTTCTTAACAGACTCAAGACAACATTACAGTCAGATGGGACTTGGGACTGAATAAAAAGAGAATTGCATATTTCACTCTTCCCAAGACAGACTCAGGTACTGAATCGTTGTTTTGCTTCACTTTGTCTAAGTAAACATTTGCATGTTATTCCAATAAAATGATCTATAATTGACAAAAAATGCATATTGATAAGCATTTAACTATAGACCATCTTGTGATGGATCACATCAGATGCAATGACCTTCAACACGTTCTGAGCCTTGAGTCCTAGTAAAACTAACCTTTTGAGGTTCCTTTACTTTATGTCGAGGTGTATATTTAGCAAAGTGATTGTTTTCATGTATATTGTTCTCTAGATATGCGACTGATGCAGGGAGATGAAATTTGCCTGAGGTACAAAGGAGATCTGGCTCCTCCATGGAAAGGCATTGGACACGTCATCAAAGTCCCTGATAGTATCCTTATGACTGTTACAATAGACAAACTATGTCTAACATTTTACCTGTTATTCACGCATTTATCACTTCAGCCAAAGTTTGCCTCTTGATTAATTTTTAATTCATCATTAATGAAGGTAAATGTCTCAACACTGACATATGGGTCTTTGGTAGCATCTAGTGGCAGCGGCAGAAAACTACAAAAACATTGGCTAACTTGGTTGTTCTCTCTCCACAGTACGATTCGTTCTTTTTAAAAAGTACATTTTATATGTAGATTTCTCATACAGCTAAACACATTTAACTTTACTGATACAGATCTTCAGCAACATGAAATGAGGCTACATATCTAGATAGTTGTTAGTTCATTCAACCAAACTTGCTATTTATTAATGTTGCCCTGAAGTTCACCTTTGTTTTGATGAAACAAAACCTTGTGTAGAGATGTTATCTGTTTTTATAAAGCTTGAAATGTCTGCAGCAGGTAACAGAGGAGTGACCGGAGAGTGTAAAATATTACTGATAATATCTTTTATCTGACTTCAAATCATGAATAAAGAAAGGACAGTTAACATACTGTCAAAGCAGTTGCCACAGATATGATAATAAGTACATACAGTACGTATATACAAAGGCCAATATTTCCTTGAGTTACTTTATCAGACTATGGTGACGAGATCGCCATTGAGTTAAGAAGCAGTGCCGGGGCTCCTGTGGAGATCC
This sequence comes from Hippoglossus stenolepis, assembly GCF_022539355.2. Lineage (NCBI taxonomy): Eukaryota > Metazoa > Chordata > Actinopteri > Pleuronectiformes > Pleuronectidae > Hippoglossus > Hippoglossus stenolepis. Next base: position 10,241,143 of record NC_061493.1, read on the forward strand.
CACACAACTTCCAGGTCGACTTTGTGTGGAAGTCAACTTCCTTTGACAGGTATTTAGAGGAAAATGACACACACTGATGTTTTTTTGTTGTGACACTTGCCATTTATCATTTATCAAAACAGACTCTATTTTGCTCTGTTAATCTCTTCTCAAATGAAGGTAAACTGTTGTCTGAAATGTATATTTTCAAGTCAGAGTTTAAAGGTTAAGGTTAGTCTGCCACTTGTTTAAAGCAGAGGTCAAAATATACATACATACATAAGTTAATATACACATACAAAATACACAAATGTTCCCAAGAAGTCCTTGCATTTCATGTATTAAGTCTCGTTTTAAGCTTTTCGGCATGGAGTGATTTAGTTTGCCACATATTTTATGCTTTGCACAACTGATAATGACACAGTCCCTTGACAAAGTATTTTAGAACATAGAACAATATGGAGACTATCCCTTTTGAAGGTGTACTGCACTTCAACCACAAGTTTATGTTAGCAGATGTTTGCAGGGCCCCCACAGGGTGATCAGACCTGGGTGTGTGTCCCTAACATCTTGGGGCCCAGTTGGGATCTTTCCTCTATTAGTCCTAAAACATTGATTCAGTTAGTGACTGAGTAATTTTGAAAATGTTTCCACTCAATGATGGGTCTTGTTTTTAAAATCCAGTTAATCCTCTCTCAATATTCCCACCTTTCCCTCATCCAGGATGCAGAGTGCCCTGAAGACGTTTGCTGTGGATGAGACTTCAGTGTCTGGTTACATCTACCACAAACTGCTGGGACACGAGGTAGAAGATGTGGTCATCAAGTGTCAGCTGCCCAAACGCTTCACCGCTCAAGGCCTGCCTGATCTCAACCACTCCCAGGTAAGTTAGAAAACCAACCACAGATTTGTTTCCTTGATATACTTTGGTAAAGTATCATCAGACAAATTACAGAAAACACAAACATGAAGGAGATAATTCAGAGTTTTAGGATTAATGTCAGTCATATCTCATAAAGCTTTTTCAGGCTAAACCCTTGTACTATATAGTGGCCTTTTTAAATAGTTTTTAGTGTATCAAACCTCTTCGTTTTTCAGTAACATCATTATGGTTTGTTGTTATACAGGTGTATGCTGTGAAGACAGTGCTGCAGCGCCCCCTCAGTCTGATCCAGGGACCTCCCGGCACAGGGAAGACAGTAACCTCTGCCACCATTGTCTACCACCTGGCTAGACAGGGTAACGGGTAAGACCCACACTGAGTAAATGGTTTCAATCCTTCTTTTGTATCTGGTTATTTTTAGCATCTGGCCCAGTTCAGACCTGATGTTGACATCAGCCTTTGGTGATCCTGTCACAAATGGACATTTTTATTATCATCAGTTCACATCTGGCATTAGAATGTCCTCATGTGTCTCAAGTGACCACATATGATCAGATCTCACTTCCCTGCTGTATATGCAAATAAACATGCACGTCATCTCTCTCTCTTTAGGCCAGTGCTAGTATGTGCTCCCAGTAACATTGCTGTTGACCAGCTGACAGAGAAGATCCACCAGACAGGACTCAAGGTGGTGAGGCTGTGTGCCAAGAGCAGAGAAGCCATTGACTCGCCTGTCTCCTTCCTGGCTTTGCACAACCAGACCCGCAACATGGACAGGTAACACATAACTGACTAGTATCAATTAGACCTTTCATTGGTTAGTTAAGTACCAGTTCTCCCGATAATAATTTACAACTTATGTAGGAAATTTTTACCATGAACCCCTGAGAGAGAAGCAGTGGCTTGAGATTGGGATGATATTGTGTAGTAATAAACTGAAACATGGGAAGTACAAATACCATCACTGGTGGCCTATGTTTATTTCAGACCTTTAAGTAATACTTGCAATACAAATACTAGTCATTGCTCTCAAGCACAAAACGTTGATGATGTCTGATTTCAAACCTGCAGTATGCCAGAGCTTCAGAAGCTGCAACAGCTGAAGGACGAAACTGGTGAGCTGTCATCCTCAGACGAAAAGCGCTACCGAGCTCTGAGACGTACCGCGGAGAGGGAGCTGCTTATGGTATGAAAACTGCTCGTGCTGAAGCCCTACCAAATCATTTCCTGTTTTTGACAGTGCTAGACACCACTATGTACACCAGCTTAGATTTAACAGTTACTATCAAGTGCCCAATCATTCTTATGCTAATCCGACATGCCATGGTATTAGTTTTACCATAAAACTGAAAAAAAATGGACATGAACAAGTCTGCTTTAATCCCTCTCTCTCCCAGAATGCTGATGTGATTTGTTGTACCTGCGTTGGGGCGGGGGATCCTCGTCTGGCTAAGATGCAGTTCCGCTCAATCCTGATTGATGAGAGCACCCAGGCCACTGAACCAGAATGCATGGTGCCTGTCGTCCTGGGGGCCAAGCAGGTCGGAGACTCATGAGTGCAAACACACGTGAATCATTCAATGGCATCAGCTATCTGCTTCAAGTGCTGTCAATCCACAGGTCTTTGGTTTTATTGTGACTTATCCTCTTAACTTTGTAATCATCTGTTGTTTTTTCCGTAGTTGATTTTGGTGGGGGATCACTGCCAGCTGGGTCCTGTGGTGATGTGTAAGAAGGCAGCTAAAGCAGGTCTGTCCCAGTCTCTGTTTGAGCGTCTGGTAGTTCTGGGGATCCGACCAATTCGTCTGCAGGTCCAGTACCGCATGCACCCAGCCCTCAGCGCCTTCCCCTCGAACATCTTCTATGAAGGCTCTCTGCAGAACGGAGTCACTGCTGGTGAGTTGCCCCTCAAAACTCCTGCCAAAGCTTCAGAATACAGCTAAATGTTCTTTCACTTGTTCTTTACTGCTCACTTCACACAGACTGATATAAAAGGGACTTGTGACCCTGTCAGATCTTATACTGTATTTACCCTACTCTTAGCCACAGTTCTTATGATTATACAAGTTCTTCATCTTCTTTTAGGGGATTTAATTTAAGCAGACATAACACAGTGGCCCACAATGCCTGCTGTCATTTGGGAAACAAGTTATTTACTGTACTTCACTGTACGTCCTCCAGTATTGAGTCACATGTGTTTGGTTGTTTTTCCTACAGCGGACCGTGTGAAGAAAGGCTTTGACTTTCAGTGGCCGCAGCCTGACAAGCCGATGTTCTTTTACGTCACACAAGGCCAAGAGGAGATTGCCAGCTCTGGAACATCATATCTGAACAGGTATACATTTCTTGATCCTAATATTGATCCCATATGTTTATCCTCCAATCTCAAAGGATTGTATCTGAAAATCACATATGTTCTTATTCTCTGTTTGAGTCAGGTGTCAGTTTGAGAACCATGTTAACATTTCTCTAATACACAGGCAGCCACTATAGGCACTAAACATTCCTTAGATGTTTAGATATACATCACACTACTATTATGCACATACCTCATGTCCATAACATGTCATAAAATGAGGGCTCTTGTTCATGCAGGACGGAGGCAGCCAACGTGGAGAAAATTACCACGAGGTTGCTGAAGGCTGGAGCAAAACCTGATCAGATTGGCATCATTACTCCGTATGAGGGCCAGAGGTCCTACCTGGTCCAATACATGCAGTTCAGTGGCTCCCTCCATACCAAGCTCTATCAGGTACAGTGGTTTATTCTTTGCATTTTAAATACTGACTTGAGAACTTGAACAGAAGTGTCAAATGTATCACCACCATTTTAAATGAAATACAACAAAGCTGCTTTAAGACATGCACTGAATTCCAGACATTTTCCTGACATTTTCCAGAGGGGCTGTGTGTGAGAGCAACAGTCAAGAGTCAGTTGCTCTGGACATTTGGTGGACCCAGATAATCTCCTGCTGCATTCTTCATTTGTGAAAGGCAAACTGCAGATGTCCACACCTAACTTTCTGGACATTTTCCAGAGAAAAACGGTTAAGTTAAGCTTAGACTAAGAGGAAAGAGGAGGCAGAAATGATTCCAGAACCTTAAGTCTGTAGCCATTTACCTCAAACAGTCTCACATTTGTAAGGAAAGCACAATCACATTATGTCTCACAGTTAGTAAACGAATTGTCCTAAAACATCGGTCAGTTTTTTCCCACTAATTTCTCTTCATTCTTTAGGAGGTGGAGATAGCCAGTGTGGACGCGTTTCAAGGCAGAGAGAAAGACTTCATCATCCTGTCCTGTGTGAGGGCCAATGAGCACCAAGGCATTGGCTTCCTTAATGATCCCAGACGTCTAAATGTGGCACTCACCAGAGCCAGGTAGCACAACACGAAGTGAAATACTGATATTAACTTTACTCTTAATCGTGATGTCTTTGTTATTAATCGTCATCTGCTTCTGTCACATAGGTATGGTGTGATCATTGTGGGAAACCCTAAGGCCCTGTCCAAGCAGCCCCTGTGGAACCACCTGCTGAACTACTACAAGGAGCAGAAGGTCCTGGTGGAAGGCCCCCTCAACAACCTGAGGGAGAGCCTCATGCAGTTCAGCAAGCCACGAAAGCTGGTCAACACCATCAACCCTGTGAGTTTAACACATGAATCTGTCTGTATATGAATCATATAAAACGCTGAAATCAGGGTTTCTTAACTTGGTCATGAGTCTTTTTTTCTTGGTCAAAATTAACCTCTGCACCTAGAATGAGCAGTTAAAAGAAAACTTAAGTTTACATCCAAGAATTAATGAGCTGCGGGCTAAAAACACTAAATAGCGTTTCCTGTCCTGTTGGTTTTTCAGGGGGGTCGATTTATGAGCACAGCCATGTATGATGCCAGGGAGGCCCTCATTCCTGGATCTGTTTATGACCGCAGCAGCAATGGTGAGTCACTCTGAAAAAACAAACTTATTCTTATCCCAAATGTTAGAATGTTTCTTATTAATTCTGAAAGATAAAGGAAGTATTTACTTTGTGATCTCATTGTGAACAGAGTCAATGTATTTAGTAAAGAATTTTAAATACAAAAAAAGAGCCATGAGCACTGTAATGTAAATACAAGCTCTGCACACAGTCAAATAATTTAAAGGAAAGTAGATTTAACGTGTACTTCTTTCCGCTGCAGGACGCATGTCCAACATGTATTTTCAGACCCATGACCAGATCGGTATGATTGGCACAGGCTCCAATCCCATGACCTCAATGAACATCCCTATCCCCTTCAACCTGGTGATGCCCCCTATACCTCCCTCTGGATACATGGGGCAGGCCAATGGGCCCACGGGAGGTGAGACAGATACAACTGTTAGAGCTAACTGCTAACTGCATAGTGCTTGCACCTGTCTAAACTGTGCTACCTGACTTCATTGTCGTCCAGGTCGTGGTGGAGGTATGAAGGGGAGGGCAGGCAGTGGAGGTGGAGGCGGGACTCGAGGTGGCCGTCAAAGAAACCGTGGCAACATGGGAAACCACGGTGGAGGGAATGGAGGAACGGACCGTGGGCATGGAGGACATATGAGCGGCAGCCAGGCCAGTCAGGACCTGGGCTCCCAGTCCTTCTCCCAGGGTCCTCTGACGCAGGGCTACATCAACATGAGCCAGCCGTCACAGATGAGTCAGCCCGGGCTCTCACAGCCTGAACTCTCCCAGGTTTGTTTTCCTTTATAAGAGAGAAACGTTAAATACAAATTCAGCATTCAAGAGGTTTTATGTTCTAATAACTAGTTGTACTTAAAGAGGCTAGCTGTTTATTCACAGCATTTATTTTGTAATGCCATAGCTGTCTGCACATATATTCCAACGTCTTGTCCAGTTTTCCTCCTCAAGTACAGACTTCATCGTGTCCTTAGCCACTTACTCCTTTTTCTGCCTGGAAAGAAGTGAGGGAATAACTGTTGACTGGTCTGTCTCTGTTTATCCCGTTATAGGACAGTTACCTAGGAGACGAGTTCAAGTCCCAGATTGATGTGGCTCTGTCCCAGGACTCCACCTACCAGGGGGAGCGGGCCTACCAACACGGTGGTGTGACTGGACTGTCCCAGTACTAGACTGTAAGAAATTCCACTGTGGACTCAGCTGACTCACAGAAAGTAAAAGAAATATTCTGTCCAATTCCATTTATTTTCCTTCTGAGAATTACATGAAATTACATGAGGGTTCAGGTTTCTATGGACTGAGTCCAGCAGCCGGTCTTTACTTGTTGCAGCTCAATTACTGCAGGTTACTTTTAAAGTTTCAGAAAGAAAGCATTACCACCGGCCAAAACTGATTTATAAATGATATGAATGAATATGTATTTTTGAAAATGAGCATTTGTTAATAAATGTATTTATTTGTCATTTTCCCACAGGTTGCTGGAAAGGAGCTAGGCCTGTGTGAAGCTTAGTTCATCGGTATTTTAATCTGGGTAATAACAAAAAAGAACAAACATGGATACCCGTTTTCCACTGCTACAACCGAAGCACCACTGTGTGAAAGTAACAGGAGAGAGACCGTGAGAAACCAACCAATCACAAGAGTGAGAGCAAAAAACATGGGAGTAGAGCTGGACAGGAAGAGAGCAAGAGACCAGAGCGGGAGGCAGGTGGAGGAGAGAAGACACTGCTGCTCACGTGCGAAGACATGGCGAGGGAGAAAAGCTTGTCGTCGTTGGAGCAGCACAGTTGGAGAGGCGAGACCTTGGACAGGCCAAGGAGGGACGGAAGGTCCGATCAATGCTGGAGAGGGGAGAAGGACAACTGTGTCATCTTGTCCCTCTTGTGCCCCTGAACCCTCTGGCGTCTCCGGGCGGTGTGGTTGGGATTCTTGCTCCAGAAGCTGAGAAAGATGGAGAAGAAGAGGTGTCTCACACAAAAGTTCTCCAAGCTAACCCAACAGGATGTCCTCTGTGACTTGGAGAGAAAAAAGGGGGACACAACTCTTGAAGCAGTTGACATGGCAACTTTTTTAAACTCAAAGCTTGAATCGAGGCTCTGCATTTGATCACATCTAAGCATCCAGGAGAGACGAGTGTCAAAACGCTGTTTGGCTGTAGGAGTGAACTCTAAAGCGCTCGTGGTGTTGTGCCTCAAAGAGCTGGAATGATTATTTGAGGATTACACAGCAGCCGTGGATCGTTCGCTTTACTTTCTCAGCTTTGAGTTGGAAAGTTTTCTAAATACAAGCTGTTTTCATTGAGGTTTTTCAGTGACGTAAGCTATTGTCGTCGGCCGTCTTACAAGGCAGGTCTTTCTCGAGGTGGTCTGTAAAGAACATGTGGTGGAATTAGCTCTTAAAAAATGTAAACGCAAAAAAAACAAACATCTTTGTCTCCAGATCTGAGGACGTCGATGAGTCCAAAGATCTGCAGAGAGGGAGACAATGTTGTTTTTGTTCTTCTAAATGTTTCTTTATTGTAGTGCAAGAGAGTGAAAAGCACCATAACCAGCTTATAAGAGAATGAAGCAGTCAGTCTCCCTGAAACCAGCAGGTAGGGATCATCTTGAGCAATTTCACGGCAGCTAAAAGCATCAAAAAAGCCAGATCAAGAGGGAGGTACTCCCCAAACACCTTTGCCCTAAAACATGCTCACAATTAACTATTATATGTGCAATTAAAGAAGCTAATTATTTCAGTGACAAGAGAAACAAGAGAACTTTTATATAGGAGAAATCATGAGCTTGTGTTTTCACGCCTATAGTGGAGTCTCTCTACGACTCCTCACTACTAAGACTTGTGAAAACTTCTAAGCCCCCATCTGAGAACAAAGTGTCAAAGAGAAACTTGGATTTTGGTGAAGGATATTTTGAGATGTATTTTAACTGATAACATTATATAAGTTATATGTTGTCCACACACTGTAAAATCTGTCTTGAAGACATCTTTAAATTAAGCAATGATGACCTATGTGTAATGTATATGTAGGTTGGACCTAGTCCAGAGAATGACTCGTGTTTTCGTGTTTGTTAGTTTGTTGTCCTGAAGTTTTGAGCTCATAGAAGAGTGAAAGAGTTACAAAGAGCAGGTCATGTGAAGAACAGTTAGTTTAGTAAACATTAGTGTCTTTAGTTTCAGCTCTATGTTTGTGTTTCACTTGCTCTAGATAGACACGTGAAGTTTTCATGTAGCTTGTATTTAATCAGTAGCTCTAAATTTGACTATGTAAAGCCTTTGCTTTTCTGGTGATCTAAAGGGCTTTTATTTGCACATCATGAAAGTGTGTGACACTAACACCACCTCACTGTCAGTGCAGCTGTTTGTCATGAACGATTCTACAATGACCCATCACGGTTGTTTCATCTGTGGGTTGCAGAGAGAACCTAAGCTCCTCCTCAGGCTGCAATATAGACAGAAGGCAACCACGACGATCTGAATACGTTTCTGCAAACAAGTCACTTTTAAGTTATTTTAATTTATTTAATTTGATTGTTTTTTAATAATATGTTTGTAACAAACTCAGGTCAGTTTGTTTCCAATGTGCAATGATGATACATCCCCTTCCTGTACAGAAAAAACGATTCATATGTAAACCCCCCCGCCCCCCCCTTATCTGTGGAGCTGTAGATCATCTATTTACTCTGGTACATGGATGAGATAACTATCAGTATCTGCCTTTAAGATGTCATGCATCACATCTGCCTGTGACCACCTCATCCTTCATTAACACATATTTCTGCATGTACTGTGACTCGAGGGAAACTCTTTGAGTCTCTGCTATTCAGATTTTCTTTGCCCTGATAATTTTGGCTTATTGATTTGGCCTGAACTGTAAATGAAGACGTTTTGTGTTGGCCACATGGCCGAACCTGTCCGCCCACTAATTTATGTTTCTAGTAAGAAAATATTACTCAAAAAAAAAATTCTCCTGTGGATAATGTTGGGAAATTAAAGTTTGCTTCTTTTTGCGTGTTTTTAACTTCTTAAACTCTGGTTTTTAAGGACTCTAAGTCTTTTGAAATGATCTACAGTTCAGCATTTCTCTTGAACTTGCACGACTTGACTCTGCAAATTAAAGCTGCGACTATCAGTCAGTGACACGCTTCTCACAGGAGATCGTACCTATCGTAGTAACATAGAGCAGGGATGAGCGTTCAGAGTGAGTGAAGTGGGAGTGAAAGCCTTCAAACTAATTTTGAAGCTGCTATTTTAAAGTTAGTGGAATTCTTCAGTCCAGTGCCTGGGTCGACCTCCTCTAAAGGGTCACAGGATAACCCTGAGATATGATTCATGTTGTGGGAAAGAAGAAAAACAAAGTGGTTCTGTGCAATTTTGTAATAATTTCAGGCATTTTTCCTCCCTAATAATTTTCTTATCTGTTAAAATGTTATTATTACGTCTCTGAGCCTTTAACTCAAACCATGAGAGAAGTTTTAAAGTTACAGCTCCATGGAGACAAGAAAACAACAGGTTTTTGTCTCTAAGAATATATTCCCTCTCTTCCACTTTCCACGGGACAGAACTATGACTGCAGTTCTAGAGATGTCTGCTGATCTAAATGTCAGTCTGGTGCAGCTATAGGCCCTGTCTGAGCTGTAGGATGACTCTGGATCAGTCTTTTTAGGTCATGACTTCTCCTCCGGGACGATGTTTTCATTAAGCCGTGGAGCTGGCAGCCCCTTCGCAGACCTATAAGATCCGGTCCTGCGGTCAATGCACACATGCACACGGAGGCTGGTTGGCTGCGGGCAGACTGACACCGTTTCCCCCCCCGCTCCTCCTCCGCCTCCTGCAGCTGTAGCGGCTGCTCGGAACCTCTGGAGCCAGCAGGTGGTACTCGACCGTCCGCTGTGTCCCGCTGCTGAGCGCGATCAGGCGGCTGGATGAGGAGCTGAGGAGGCTCAGAAAGAGAGAGAGAGAGAGGGAGCTGTACCAGGAGGAAAGACAAAGAGAAGAGGGAGGAAGGAGCAGCTGTTGCGTCTCTTCTCTCCGGGATGGACACAGCCGGGACCGCGGTCATCCAGGTCAGCCGCTCCGCCTCCTCCTCCTCCGCCGGGCTGTGACTCTCCGGCGGACCCCGGTCACCGGCGGGACGGCGCCGACACTTGGCCGCCTGCAGGAGTCTGTGCGCGGCTGTTGGCTGTGAAATCCTCCGGAGCGAAGCGTCTGCAGCGTCACAGTGAAACAGCAGCTTGAGTGTGGAGTTACTGACGGATAACAGACGCAACAGGGTTCTAACACCGACATGGGGTGAGTGTGTGTGGGTCAGTGCATTTAATTAGCTGGTCTTTTACAGGGAAATCTTTTAATAACAATTCCTCTATTATTTGTTGAGTTAATAAATCAACTTTTTCTGTTTTTCTAGAAGAGAAGTCTCAGTCACCTTGTAAGATGTTTCCTCACCACAGAGAAAGGTAAGAACATCTAACAGATTTGTTCTACATGTGACCTTGATATATAATCATGATTATTATAAGCTTTATTTGTATAATAATAATAAACTATCTATTAGCACATTTTCAAAACAGCTTCAAGGGAAACTGTTAAAAAGCAAAAAGTAATAATTTAAAACCAAGATACAGAAATAAAATGTAACAGATGAGAAAAGAGTAAAAACAAGAGCAAATGAAACAAGATCAAATTACTAAAATAGACCATTAATTACAAACTGCTTCACAAGAGGATAAAACAACAGTAACACAGCAATAAAATAAAAAGTATATATATAAAACTGCAGTCCACATTCACCTTACAAAACCCTTATCTAGATTTCAATACAAGAGAAACTTCTATATTGTGATATATATGTATATAGTAATTGTAGTAATGCTGCAATGCAGGGTGTGGAAACTGGTTGAGGGTCAGTCCTCTGATGCACACGTGCACATCTGGAGCAACGTTCCGGTTTCTTCTTCACGTTTATATGAGCACAGATTCTTCTGAATCCTTGCAGAATCTAATTAATGTTGATTAATAGACTTTAGTCTGATAAATTAACACCATTATTATTCTGTGAAACTATCAGAGTTTTCAGAATATTTGATCTGTAATTCCCAGTCATGACCGTGCTGAGGATGTCAAGTCAAAGTCAAGTCAAAGCTTATTCGTATAGCAAATTAAAAAAAACAGCACAGGACCAAAGTACTGACCAGGATTAAAATAGGATAATAGATAAATATAGAAATACAGATAAAAACAGAGAACAAATAACATTCATATTTGAGAATTTGAATATTACACAATAGCAAATGAAACCAAGGTCTCAAATTGAAATCCAGTGAGAAGAACTTGTGTTTTAAACGTTTGTAGGGTCTGATCAGTTCTGATATGAAGAGGTAAACTGTTCCAGAGATCATGGTTCTTTAACTGGAGCTGCAAGTGAAAAAGATGGGCAGAGATGCAGAGCATTAATGTATGTGTCGGCTGCTGACTGGAATCAGACCTTGTTGCACTGCTGCCTTTTACACAGATTAGTTAAAAACTATACAAGTTACAAGCAGCTACTTCTTTTCCTTTAGCAACAGCAGAAGTGGAGCATCTGCACCAACTGAAAGAAATAACACAAGCTTGCAAGCATCTCATCAGAAATCAGGGGGCGACTGGAGGAACTGGGTGAAGCAGATTGTGGATATTGTGGTTGTTATTAGTGGGGTTATTCATCCTGAGGTGCCGTCCAATCACTCTCAGGCTTTGTTAGACTTAGACGCCCCCATAAGCCCTGGAGGCCACCTCCATCTGCTGAGGATGAAGGTCGGGCAACATTACATATTACATATCCTTTAGCTGACGCCTTTATCCAAAGCGACTTACAATAATAGCTTTCAAAACAACCTTGAGAAGTGATTGACTGCTGTCCAGTTACACACACACACACACACACACACACACACACACACACACACACACACACACACACACACACACACACACACACACACACACAACATGAGTGTCTCAACAACTATTTTCACACACAGTAAGGAAACAAGTGTTGACAGATACACACACACTTGCAGCCTGTTATTCTCTGTTCCAACATGTGGTCCTGACTGTGTGAAGCTCCTAACTCCACCTCAGGGGGGTTGCAGGTTTGATTCCTGGTTGATCATGAGTGTCAGACAGCATATGGACGTGTGGCCACTTCAGGTAATGAATGTGTCGTGTGTGGCCTTCTTGTAAAATAGAAAATGTGGCCCAAATATAAACTTGCTGTGATCTAGGTGAGGTGTAATCTGGATGTGAACCTAAAGTGGCCCATGTGGTAAATGGTGACTCTGGCCCAAATAATGCAACATAAATTTGGTATGGGGTATTGCTGTGGCTTACTTGTGGCCCGGATCTGGCAAACAGGAACATATTACCCAAATATGTGGGCCGGATGACAGTGGGGGCCAAATCTAGGCCAAAACACTTTGCCTTGTGGGATTGGCCCCTCTGTATAAACTGGCCCCTTTATAGCCCCTGATTTAGAAAAGTCTTGGATGCACCACTGCCTCAAATATTTGACATAGTACCTTCAGTATAAACTGGGGACATCTTCACTTTCATCAGTTTCAAAAGTAATCTCTAAAAGTCAAATTCACAATCAAGCAGAAACGTAAAAAGTCTACATAACACAAACATAATGTCTTCCATGATGACAGTTGAATTATGTCGCTAGAAGGTCAGAGATCAAATCTCACTCTCGTCTCAGGTCAGTGTTTGAAACTAAGCGGCAGATCCACTGACAACAACAGGATAACTCTGAAGTGACTAGACTTACAGCGCAGGTTACTATCAGACTGGAGTGCTGTCGAAATGCCACTGTTCATATCAACGTCTTCACAATCGCACTGTGCATGCACGAGTCCATATGATGTTCCTTTTTGTCACCATCTCCAGAAGACCTGTTCCTGGATTTGTGTGCCACTAATGGGGTCAGATATAATTGTACAGTGACTGGCCAAAATCATACAGTTCTACTGGGAACAGCCACAGCAATTCACAATACACCATAGAAGACGAAGAACAGGAAGAGGCAGTTTAGAGTCTCTATTTGTTTGGACTGTGGTAGGAAGCCAGTGTAGCTGGAGAAAACCCACGTAAACACAAGGAGAACATACAAATTCCACAGAGAGAGACACTGGGCAAACTGGGATTCTAACCAGGATCCTTCTTCCTGTGAGGCTCCATTTTAATATCCACTGATCTGTTAACATAATGAAGTTAATATTTGTTTTCTCTAATGAAAAAAATCTGTTTAAAGGTGACTGGGTGGATGGTGGACTTTTGGCACATACATTGATGTTAAAATAAATAGGATTAACTATTTGACTTTTCTTTCGGCACCATAATCAGGTCAAACATTCAGCAGTGAGATTTGGTTGCATTCTTAGATTAACACAACATCTCAACACAGTGTGGGGATACACACTGGGGAAATCTGCTTTCTGGACTCCATCTGGAGAGGAAGAAGGGAGTTAAAAGGAGAGCAAGACCTTTAGCAGTCTTGCTATTTAAACCACATGACTGTGGCTAAACCACCTCCCTGCACTGGATACGTTGTTGCTTTATTTACCTTGTATCCAGGAGACATCCCTGCAAAACACTGCCAGGAGAAGAGCAGAGGGCGGAGGGTGAACGACTGGGGAGAGGGTTCAGAGCTTTTAGTCCTCAGCGTCAGTCTCAGCCTGTATATGGCTGGTGAATGACGCAGGAAACAGTGAAGGAGAACGAGCCAAAGGACCATTCCAACATTATCCTTGGATGGCAGAGTGACACACAGAGATGTCTCATTATGAAAACCATCAAGGATTTACCTTTTAAGCAAAAGCAGGACACATAATGAGGATTTCACAATAACATTTTCCTCTCATCATTTCTCCTGTGTTTCCTCCTCCAGGGAGCAGCCGATCTTCAGCGCCCGGGCCCATGTTTTCCAAATCGACCCCAACACCAAGAGGAACTGGATCCCTGCCAGCAAACATGCCGTCACCGTGTCCTTCTTCTACGACGCCAACCGGAACGTCTACCGCATCATCAGCGTGGGCGGGACCAAGGTGAGAGGGGAAAAAACAAGGCCAGAGTTTTCAAATAAACGCCAGATATAGATCCAGAATTTGGTCACTCCAAAGTCACATGTAAACGATGGATCTTTCATAATCAGACACATATTTCTGAGGGATTTACTCAAAGCTACACACTTTGAATCCAGTGAAGCTGACGGCCTTGGCATCAAAACAAGCTTTTCAGTATTTGTGACAAAAGCCGAAGGTAAAAAAAAATCATAAAACCTCTGAGGTTGAGAAATACGCAACAAAGCCAAAGCCCAGTGGGTGTCAACAACTCAGCAGGCCTGTGGATATAGATTATGAGGAACAGGCCCCGTCAAGCAGTGGAGTGGAGGGAGGGGGTGGTGGTGGTCTATCTGATCTCTTCTTAGCACCTCTTGTCTGACCCACATTTCTGCCTCCCCGCAGGCAGCGCGGGGGGGCGGCTGGTCGCTCAGCAGCCCAATCCTGCCAGGACTGGTGTCTGCCTCCAGAATAATCTTCACTGCTGCCGCCACCATCCAACATGTTATGTCAAAGCGTAGAAATGCAGACCGCCGGGTTCATGTAATCAGTTGTTGGACGGGAGTGAAGGAGGGAAAACGCCTCCTCCTAAGCTCCCACTGCCCTGCAATTCTGGGGTTTTAAATCAGTCCCATTATTGTAACGCTGGAGATGACGTACAAAAGGTTTATAAATAGGTCTGTTCTAATATTTTTTCACATGTGCTCAGGGGGGAGAGAGGTGGCTTCATCCACTTCCCTGAGAGTGAGGTGATGAACCTGCCGGATGCGCTCTGTGTCTCTTGGGCACAAATACCATTTTAAGTTGCCCTTTGCTCTCACACTGAACAATAAGAGCTCGTGGTCTGGCAAAGCTTTGGATTTGGATCATGTTCAAAACATTCTTTAAAGAACAAACACGTCTCGAGGGAGAACGCGCTTGTCTGAACATCTGATTGTCAGGAATCCCAGTGGAGAAATAATATTTCACATATGTCTCAATGAGCAGATGTTTTCCTGTGTTCTTCACTTCTGCAGCAAACATGTGAAACATGCAGTTGTTTCTGTGTATTTTTGTACATGCAAAAACAAATAATGATGCAAAATGATCATTTATTGTAAATAATGTGACATTTTAATTTTAATTTAATTTATTCAATTCAAGGTTATGATGGACAACATATATGCTTTCTTGAAATATACATTCGATATGTAAAATGGAAAATATGCCTGTCAGAACTGTATTTAAAAATATCACACAAGTTTTATTCCTAGGTAATCTATTTCTTTATCTTTACACTTTCCTGCACAAGACATGAAAATGAAAAAGAATACAGTGTGTGAGTTGCACCCCCTATGAATTTGGGATAAAAAAGATTAAGATTAAAGAAGGAAAATGCATGAGCGTTACCTCTCTCTGACCCTCTCACTCCAAGGATCATTTTAATCTGTAGAGAAAAACAAATAGATCTGCTTATTCATGGTTCAACTTTTTGTTGAGTGTGTTTTTTGTGTTTGCTGCTGAACTCCCAGAATCCTCTGTTTCATTCACATGTGGTAAACCGACTTTATGAGTATGATCACTGTTGTCACCTCTGCATCTGCAGGCAATTATCAACTGCACCGTTACACCCAGCATGACGTTCACCAAGACATCCCAGAAGTTTGGGCAGTGGGCTGACAGCAGAGCCAACACTGTGTATGGTCTGGGTTTCGCTACAGAGCAACAGCTGCACCAGGTAAATTATACAACAGAGGTGAAAAACACGCTGAAAATACTTATTTCACGTATTCTGTGCTTCTCCTGTGGTTAATTGCTGTATCATTGTCACGTTTCTTGTCACTTGTCCTGTTTTTGAAAAGTTCTTAGATAAGTTTAAGGAGGTGAAAGATGCAGCTCGTCTGGCTCGTGAAAAGTCGCAGGATAAAGAACTGGCCAACACAGCACTGACCATCGCTGCTCCTCAGGTGAGGCAAATAAAGCTTTTAGAAAAGACAGCGTGAACGTGAAAGTAGAGCAAGCCTCCGCAGGTGTCCGGCAGAAAGTGTAAATGTCATGAAACATCCAGCAATGCAATTTTTTTAGGGGCATTTGAGGATAGAGGAGACACCAAGTTTGGATGCAGGCACCTGTGTGATTCTGCAGCGGCTCAGCTCTCAGTGATTGAAAAGGAGCAGGGACGGAGGGAAAGGAAAGAAAGGCATAAGAGACACGAGCTGGGTCACTTGTCTCAGAGGGAAGTGAAAGTGAGGGAAAACTAGGACGATGGTAAAATTATCCCTCGCCGCTCGGCAGCACACCTCATCCGCACACTCTCCACCCGCTGCTGCCGACAAGCCTCCAACAAACTAATAATAAAAACGTAGTCAGCGTGGGGTTCCTCTGATCAATGGAGACTAATTTCCCATCAGTTACGTCCGCCTGGTCATGAAGAACATGCCCATTTCCTTTAAATTCTACAGCCGAGCAGATTCCAAGTGTCTCTCACGTCCGTATCGATTAAATGAACACATCAGAGGAGCCAGAGCTGCAGAACATTGCCAACTGCGTCATTCATTTTGTACGTGACTCTCGCTAAGTATCAGTGTGCTGTACAACTTATCACACAGCGCCGTATCATGGTCATAATGTATGTTGTGCTTTGTGTTGACATGTTTCTTTGTCTGTTCTTCTTCCTGATGGACTTGCTCTGTAGTTCTCACAGGTGAGTCTTTCCCTGTTGTTTGAACGTGTGAATCCTGTAAAGTCGTTTAAAGAACACGTGATGAAATTGGAAGATAGAAAATAGGAAGCATTTTTAAAAGTAGTTCTGTTTTACAATTTAACTTTATTAAACATCTGGATTCTCAGGTCTAAAAGTAGTTCCTCTCTGAATAACACATTTGGCGTTGAGCTACACTGATGTGCTGTTAGGAGTGTTCATTTACTGATGTGTCCCTCAGGACCTCGCCGACGAACTCCAGTCTCCTCCTGTGATGTGTGTGAACGGACCCGAGGACAAGCTGTTCCGCAGCCAGAGCGCCGACATCACCCTGTCCTCTGAGAAGGAGCGTATCAAAAAGATGCTCTCTGAAGGGTAACAGAGTTCTCAACACACACACACACACACACACACACACACACACACACACACACACACACACACACACACACACACACACACACACACACACACACACACACACACACACACACACCTTTTTCAGAGTCTAATCTCAACTTCTGTTTGAACACTTTGTGTAAATGTTAAGTTTGCGGCTTTGATCCGGTGATTGTACGTCTGCATTCCCTTTTTTATTTTTTTTAAATTGTCAACTCCCTGTTTCTTACTCTTCTGCAGAGTTCAAACTCGACGACTGATTTAAAAACTAGTGAAAAAGTTTTAAAGTCACGGCTTCATCCCTTCGCCAACAAACGTGCGTCTCACAGTTTTCATCAGTGGATGCAGTTGAACCAGTTGTCATGCAGACGGTTCACATGGCCGAGTAATGGAACCAGTTGTGATAGTGATAAACAACAGGTGATAACCGTCTCCGTGACAACTGAATCAATCCCCAATGACACCGACAGCTCCAGTTAATCTTCAGTAAATGAGCTGTGTGCTAAAATAGAATTGTAATTTTTTTTTACAGTGTAATATCATTGAATGAATAATTAAACATTTGGATAATACTTTCATTCCTTTCCTTGCAGACAGAAAAATGAGATTGATACGGTTGTGCGCTTAATATGAAGTGTGGAATAAGCTTAAATCTAATTGTATTGATATATTTTGCTGCAGTAATTTAGAAAACTGTACAAACTGGAGTTTATTGAGAGTATTTGACCTCAGTAAATTGAGAACTGGATAAACTCCATGTAGGTTTTTCATTATTTCATGTGATCGATAATATTGATTACACTTGAGCAGGTAATCTGTGGACTTTAGCTTCCGCCCTCCCAGCAGTGTTCAGAGAATTAAAATGGTTTGAATGATATGTTGTTCATTAGAGTTTACACGTGTTCAGTGGTTCTGTTTATTAAGCTTTTTTGGAAGCGAAGAGGCCATTGTTGAGGTGGAGGTGACTTCACATGAGGCTTTTGAGCCCTTTGAGCCTCCCACAATGCTTCTACATCTTACAGTTCAATTTTGCAACAGAAAGCTGCTTCTGAATGGTTGCCATGGTAAACTGTTGCCATGCAACAACCTCAAGCCTTCAAGATGTAGAGGAACACGGTGAAGACGAAGGATGATAGATGAAGAGCGTCTGATCTTTTCTGCAGATTACACAAAACTTAATTGAAATTGATGACATTTAAGAATCAACGATGTTTAGGTGCAGCTAAAAAACTGAGAAGAGGCCTATTTTACTGTCTTTATGTGAATGAATAATGCATTTTATTTTATTTGATAGGAGCAGTGTTCATTAATCAAAATACTATAAATGACCTAAAGTTAGCAGTATAAGCTAACTTCCATCTGTTGTCCCTAGCCAGTTTTTACAAGGCAACCTGAAATCAAATATAATGACATATCTTATATAATTACTATTATCTATGGATATTTCATATTGGGACTTAATACATTTTATTCACAGTCCCAGGTTAGAATCAGCCTCAAGCCGCACAGATATGGATTTTTTTTTTATGCTCACAACATTTTTATGTGGAACCACGTTCCGCAGGACTGAATCAGTGTAGGCTCATGTAAAAAATTAATCTGATGAACTACACAAAAGAAGCTTAATAAGCACAACCTCTGTCTTCTTATTTGTTCTGTGAAGCTAACGAATGTCACATTATACTTATACTCATTATACATTTAACTTTCATATTCAGTCTCTAATAAAGACGACTTCCCTCCAGGATCATATTACTGTGGGAAGTGTTTAGTCTTGTTTGCGCATTTTCATTTTAAGTTTGTCTTTGTTACGAGACGTGTAATGACTGTCAGTCTGGGCTGTAGTTGTGCTGCTGTAGATTGTAGTCCATGTTAAAGTCTCTATAACAGTGTAATAGTGACTTGGGGGTTGTGCTAGTGTTTCATTATGTTCCAAAGTTTAAGCAGCAGGAAACTTTTGCTTTTCAAATATTCCGTCTCATGTTGCTCCAGTGGATTGTGCTTATTCAACAAGTTCATTCAGGGATACTCTCACCATGACTCAGCTGACTTTTCAAAAGGCAACATCATGAACAGACAAGATGTGGCAGATTTCATTCCAGCCAAAAACAGCACAAGACATTGTCTGTGAAGAAAACCAGTTAAATGAATCACTGTAGTTTGGATTAGACACGTGACTACCACATTAAGTGGTTTACAGTTCAGATAATGGACAATAGTACTGAGTATATATAGTATAGAACTAACTCCCCTCCAGGTCAAGTATAAATGTTCAAAAATATAGCACTTAAAAGACTTCTTATCTATTTTGCCTTTATATATAATTCCATGCCACATATGCCATATAAGGCTTATTATACAGTATTATATGCATCATATAAAATGCATCACTGGTTTACAGTTTTGTGTTTTTTTTCCCAGGTCTATTTGTGAGATGAACCTGGAGGCTGAGCTCTTCACTCTGCAGGACAGCAACTCAAAGCTGGTGGCAGCTTTGCACGAGGCTAATGCTAACGTGGAGCAGTGGAAGAAGCAGCTGGTGGCGTATCAGGAGGAGACGGAGCGGCTGCGAGACCAGGTGAGCCTCTGCTGCAGAGGACGCTCTGTTTGAGTGTGTTTACCCTGAATTAGCCAACATTAAACAGGCTTCTTAGAAACGTTGCCCTCAGGGCTGTGTATTTCATGTATTGCAGAGACTATTTAAAGCAACACTACGTAACTTGGCTGAGCAGCAGCGCCCTCTGCAGCCACCCGAATAATCAATTCTGTTGGGCTTTGTGTCCGAAAAAAACAAAGCCTAAGTGAAGTCACTCACAGAACTGAAACACAACTAAACAGTGGATATTTCCCATGATCCCCGGTTTCCTGCACCAGAAGAGCTGCTGATATAACAAATACACCAAACTATATTAAGAATTATTGATATTTTTATATTCCTCATGTGAATATTGGGGATAAACACTAGTTTTTAAAGTCTTTTTAACTGATGTATTGTTCGGCATTTATCTTGAGCTTGCTGATGGGCCTGATTCTGGTGATTTAAGTTACAACTATCAGTCAATTACTCAGGAGATTTTACTCAAACACCAAAGTTACATAGAGCAGGAACAGACTCTCAGGATGAGGAGTGGCACCATTCTCCCTATTCCAAGTCAGTGAACCTTCAAACTCATTTTGAAGCTGCTATTTTAAGGTAAAAAGGTTCGACAGTGTTGCTTTAACACTGTTTCTACCACCAGTTCTGATTGTAGAAAAAGGCCGAGGCACAGTTTGTCAGTGAGACAATAATTTTAGACAAAAAGCATTCATGCATTGTTGATTCAAAGTAGTTGTTCTTTTGGCCTCCATGTGCAGCACAGTCCTTGTTTATTCTGCAGGACCCTGCAGAGTCGGAGCTGAAGGTTTAGGTCAGATCTTATGGAGGAAAGTTTTTCTCAAACCAGAGCAAGGTGAGGCGGACAGGACTGGGTCTGTCACTCTGTTGCTCTCAGTAATGACAGCTCCCCTGGTTGTACTTTGGGTCGTCGCTTTCAGACACTTCATGTCCTTGGTTTTCCTGCACCAAGAAAGAAAGGACAAGTTGCTCAGGCTGGTGGAACTCTTCATCATTCAGTGACATGAGTTGTGCTGCAGGCGTTTCCCCTGCCAAGCTTTAATCGAGGCGTTCTCTGCTGGCTGAAGTGGTTCACTATAGAATGCATATACAGCAATGTCACATTTCACCACAGGGGAGTTTGGTCTAAATACACAGAGCCTCAGGAGGATTTTACTATTGAATTACCTTTCATGTTCCAGTGGAGGCTGATTCCTCCAGGAACGATCCCGCCTCAGGCTGACAATTACAAACCTTTCTGATTCAACGCTTTAAGACCTTGATCCCTTTCCATTATAGCCTGACTTCACAGTATCGATTGCTGCTTTGTAATTCTCAAGCACTGGATTTTACTTTAGTATTTCACCCCAGTCAACTGTTTTAGTCTGAATGAATTCATACAAGTCAGATCTATGTTTCCTTTTAGGCTGTAGGATCTCGTTCCCTGTGTCTGATGAAGGGGACCAGGTGGCTGAAAATGGTTCATGTCTCTGGGGTGGTGTGAGAGGAAGAGGGGTTTGTAGGACAGCAATATCCTACTTTCAATGCCCCAGTTAGGAAGAAATGAAAAATTACCAGAGGGAGCTGGCATCCGCTCGCTTCTCTTTTTTTTTCTTCCTCTTCTTCTTTCTGCTTCTAGTCTCAACCATACATGGTTGAAAATGACTTGCCTCTGTCAGACACAGGGGGGGTGGAGGAGACCTGCTGTTTCTGTCTTGTTCACTGCAGTGAGGACGTCTCTCCTGTCAATACGATAATGGTTTCCAGTCGGCCTGTTGATAAATCCTTGTTGTGGACCAGGCCGCAGTCAATGGAAATATGAGTCATGACGAGCAGAGAAAGCACATCGGGCTAAAGTTCTCACAAAGTCATTCAGAAAGAGTAATGTGTTTTTTGTGTTAGAACATGAATACGTGTTGTGCAGACTAGTTTGAATAATATGACTGAATATAATGAATTATGTTGAATTATTATATGAATATAATGCTATTAGCCACGTGTGCTACAGCCAGATTTTACCTTCAGCACAGATTTACACACTGTTAAAGGCACACATTTAAAGGATACATTAAATTCAACATAAGATGGGTTTATACGAGCCAGGTTTATTTGTAACTGTATGGTTAAGATCGTAGGTAAAGATTTATTTTAAACATATGCTTCACGTTAAAGTCATTTAGTGCGAAAATATCAAACAGACAGGAAAGAGCAACAGATTTTAATAGAATAAAAATAGATGACTGTATTGTGAGAGAAACTATTTCAGGTTGTTAAGGAACAACCTGTTGTTCTACATAGGAAATAATACTAATAATAATTTTAAAAAATTTAATTTTCTTTGGAAAAGTGAAAACATACAGACTCCATTTATAATAGGCTGACTGTCACAATTCCAGTTTTTTCTTTTGCAAGTAAATGTCCATCCACAGCTGCAACCATGGTAGTTTACATTCCAATTTTATAATGGTATTAACTCAAAGGAAAGAATATGAAACAGGTCACACAAAGTCTGCCTTTATAGCTGCTATAAATTCAATCCACGTGTGTGTGTGTGCGCGTGTGTGTGGTTTGTAAGGTGTCTGAATTGGAGACCCATGGGGGCCATGGCCCCAGTGACCTGCTGAAGGACGAGCTGACCCAGTCTCTAGAGGAGCTGGAGGCGCTGCTGAAAGCCAAAGATGAGGTTGGTTCCACTTTCACCATCAGCTTCAGTCAGATGTGGAAAGATGTCATGTTCGTCTCAGGTGTTAATGAATGATGCATCTACTCAAACTACTGTGAACCTTTCACTCTGTTGCAGGAGATCCACATCTTACAGAGCAAGAAGGCTGACTACCATGAAATGGAGCATGATAGAAATGAGGCCATGCACAGATTACGGGTACGAGCGTGATTATCACAACAGAAATGATGTGCACATTTGTTGAGTAGTTGAATTAAGTTGTTAAATTTCCCTTGGGTCTCTGCAGGAGATGGAGATGCGTAATTCAGATTTGGAGCGGCGCATCCAGAACACAGAGCAGAACCTGGGTAACTCTCTGGAGGATCGGGATCGCATGGACACTGAGATCCAGAGAGCCATAGAGATTCTGGACATCAAGATCTTTGACCTTAATGACCTCCGCCAGAGCCTGGTTAAACTCATTGACAAATAAGAAAGAAAGAAAACACAAATCCATCAGAGAGCAGGAAAGAGGAGACTGAGTAAAAAAATGTGTTGGCAGCAGCTAGTAAAGGAAACAAGATGGAGCTGGTCCCTGTCCTCTTCAAGCACAAGAAGCACCTCGGCTGCAGGAAGGCGACTCCACATGTGCGTTGCGGCAGTGGCTGCGCTGTGCTCACCAACACACTGCCGGTGTTGGCCTTTAAGCAGCGGCTTATACACGGTAATGCTTGTCCGATCTAATGTAACGCTTCATGTTGCTTTCAAGGTAAACATTCAGTGCAATAAAACCAACTTTAAGGTAAGTGCTTAACACTGCTAGACATTTACTATTGAGAACTGGTGCTTGTAGTTTTTCATGTATGTTTTTTTTTTTCAAGTATGACTTTTGTATTCAAAAAACCAACAAACAGCGATGCAGTGTCAATATGAACAATAAGAGGCCTTGCTTTTATTTTTATTTTTTCACTGACAGGTCCAAATTTGACAATGAGATGAGTCAAGGAGAATTCAATAAAACAGTGCACAAGACAAAAGTACTTTGAAGAGATTTACCTGTTTAACAACCTGCATTCAACATAGTAAATTAACATTGAGTTTGATTTGTGCAGAGATAAACTTGTGTATTGTCTTGTCGTCGCCTGTGCGTACTGTAGCAGCTACAATGTGGTGTCGGTGAAAGACAGAGAGGTTTTCTAAGTAATGACGTACATTAAAAATCAATGATACAGTTGTGCTAATACTGTTCAATACAACAGGGGAGGCATGGACACACAGCTTGAACATGGATCTGAATATTGACACCAAAGATCAAATGTTAAAAGCAGTCGTTGGCAGCAGCTCGTCTCTCATCACATCTGTGTTTAAACTTGTGAGGAACCTTTAGATATAAAGTAAGTTACAGAAACTCTTAGGTAAATGTTAGTATATGATGTATTATGCAATTAGAATAAGGATAAATAAGTGTTTTTAGAATAATATATCAAATAACGCTACAGTGATTAACGAGTAAACGTAAGAAATAAAAACCATCACTTAGATTAACAGATAAGTTTAACTGACATTTGCATCATCTCTCAACTTAGCCACTTATTTATGATCGCTGCCCCTCTGAATAAACACGTGGCTCTAAATGCTGTGACACATTCAAGGACATTTAGGAGACATTGTTGTCCTGTTGTTTTTCAGCACGTTACCTTTATCACCATTTGCCATAGGCCTTGAAAGTGTGGCTGTACTGTGTGAAAAAAGACACTGTTTGTATTGTATAACATTGTCTATAAAGCTCTGTTTGTATAAAATTATTTTTCAGGCCTTACTGTTCTGTTTAAGGATGATTGTGGACAGCGACGCCAGCTCTCTGAGCTTTGAACGACAGTTTGGAAATAAAAACAAAGAACACAGTCGCTCGATCATCTGAATGTGTTTTCTTTCACCAACATGTGCCGAATGAATTTTTATTCCAACAATAATATTAATACGAATCCTCAGAGGGAGTAAATGACATTGATGTGTATTAACCTTTATTTTCTAGGACCATTGGAGAGACAGTGATTCAGTGACGGAGACATCAAATTCTATCGTAGAAACTTCAGCACAATTGTTGCGTTTGCTTTGTTTATTATATTTGCATTGTAAGGTCAGATTGTGATTGGTAGGTTGTCGGTTCGATCGCCGTGGACACAGCATGATAAATGTGGGTGGGAATAGGTCATTCCTGCACTTAAAATGCAACGAAGCATTGATTCTTCGAACTGAATCCTCTTTAAATAGTCCAGATTGTCAATATACAACAAGAGGCCTACATCACACCGTGCAGCTCAATATAATCCATAGTTTGAACTAGATGTCCTGTTCGCTGGCAGCTACACATGAACATGCAGAACATGTCTTTGGATCACTGGTCTAATTTAACATGATTTGATGCAGTTGCACAAACCAGGTTCACATTCTGAAGATTGAACTGAACATTTCCTCCTTGTCAAAATGTTTTTTAGACGATTCAATAGAATGTCATCTCATGACATAGAGCCACATGACCATCTCGAAGTCATGAGATGACATTCTAAAGAGAATAATGGTTTAGTGAGAGCCTCAGTGAGCCACTGCTTAGATTCAAATTAGAGAAATTAAAAAAATTAGAGTCTGTGCTGTAGAGATTAGCGGATGGATCCGCGGTATCAAGGTCCCGACAATATATTCGCTCAACCAATGTCAATCCTGACTTTTCACCTGTTTTTCTAGCATCAAAGAACTAATAAACCAGTGAAATAAAAAACTAAAGACACTTTTAAAACCAAACTTACCGGAAACATGAGCACCGGTGTGTGATAAGAACTACCTCAAATGACTGAAACCATCTTTGAGAAAGATTTATTTGACTTATAGTCTGATCCATATCTCATCTACTAACATGGAGGAGGCAGAGTTTAAGGCCTATACTGCAGCAATCGAGACACTTAAGCTTCACTCTTGGGGAGCAGTCATGTTGTCCATCTATATATATAGTCTACAGTCAACATTAAAGCAAGATATACATCTCCTTGATGAGCTTCACTTGTTTTAGTCTGTTAATAACATACAAATAAAATGAAAAGAGAAAATAAAAAGAATGAAAATCTCCCTCTCATTGGTAGTAGGAGATTTTGTATTTGAAATATTTTGTTGCCACGGAAACAAGCTTGCAGTTACATCTTCCTCTCTGAGAATGAGTTTGTCTCACGAATAAAACAGTGTGACACCTTTGTGCAGACCATCTTGTCGCAGTTGTACTTTTGAGCCAGCTGCCTCAGGCCAGCAGGCTGTTGTCCCACAGGGTGAGTCCATCCTCCAGCTGATTGCCAGCAGAGATGAAACACTTACCTCCAAACAAAACAGTCACTGTTGTGAACTGGTGATTGTGTCAGGTATAGTTTTTTTTTCTTTTAATGTGTTTTATATCATATATCATTTTATCAATACTTTCTCATTTAATACATTCTACTTTTCTACTTTTTTTGAATAACAGACTCACAATGTTTGGGGGATTTACACAACAGATATTATATTTTACTGGAGGATGAGACACAACATTTATTTAAAAGGCTATATAAGATAGTTAGATAAATCTGATCTAAAGAGAAAACTGGTCTTTACTCTTTATAATGGCAGTGAGCCAGTTAATGTATAAAGAAGTGATGTAGTTACTCTGGGATTTGTACTCTTAGAGCATATTATTCGATTATAACATGTTATGTTTTCCTACAGATAAAACTACAGATAAGTGTCACAGCAGCCATTTGTCTTTTCCCACATCTGTTTAACTCTATGACAGTATTACACACTGAAGGTCAAATGAGACAGAGCTCCTGCAACATGCTGCTGATCCAGATCCTGTACTGATAGTAAGTCACTTCCTCATACTTAGAACTAACTGCCACATTTCACTGTTATCAGCAGGGATTTTTAAATGACAAATAACAACAAAATTATGCATAATTCAAATAAGCTAATAAGGGTTCAAACGTTATACACCCGTGGGTAAGTTGATCACATTTGTATACAGCCAAAAATTATTAAATAGATATTATTGCAACTATAAGTGACTTTTAACTGATATTACTGTGCATTTTCCTACATCAAACAACATAAACAATTGTTTTATAAGTTATAAAATGTTCACTGGAACCTGATGATGTGATTTGTTTGTTTTTTGTCTGCTCCACTGATACATCTGCATAGAAATGGAGACATGCTGTAGATCTCCTGGCACTGAAGAACCAATGTGTTCAAATAATAAGTAAACAAGTAATCATGTAAAAAGAACAATAATAAAACGAGTATCGTCCCTGGGTGGACTCGAACCACCAACCTTTCAGTTAACGGCCGAGACGCTGCACCTTGCGCGGACAGGATGGTTCTCCGAAAAATAGAATGCAGGAGAATGCAGGAGCTCTGTCTCATTTGACCTTCAGTGTGTAATACTGTCATAGAGTTAAACAGATGTGGGAAAATACAAATGGCTGCTGTGACACTTATCTGTAGTTTTATCTGTAGGAAAACGTAACATGTTATAATCGAATAATATGCTCTAAGAGCACAAATCCCAGAGTAACTACATCACTTCTTTATACATTAACTGGCTCACTGCCAGTATAAAGAGTAAAGACCAGTTTTCTCTTTAGATCAGATTTATCTAACTATCTTATATAGCCTTTTAAATAAATGTTGTGTCTCATCCTCCAGTAAAATATAATATCTGTTGTGTAAATCCCCCAAACATTGTGAGTCTGTTATTCAAAAAAAGTAGAAAAATAGAATGTATTAAATGAGAAAGTATTGATAAAATGATATATGATATGAAACACATTAAAAGAAAAAAAAACTATACCTGACACAATCACCAGTTCACAACAGTGACTGTTTTGTTTGGAGGTAAGTGTTTCATCTCTGCTGGCAATCAGCTGGAGGATGGACTCACCCTGTGGGACAACAGCCTGCTGGTTCAAACCTCTTCAGTCAATCGTGGCGCTCATTATCATACTTGAGATTGAAGGTAGACCAATCACTACACGGGATTACATTCGATGGCGTTAATCACCACATCACATCTTGACTCATTCTTGAAACATTTATAGTTACTTTGCCTTTCCGATGACCTCGCGATTGTCTCTGTGGCGCAATCGGTTAGCGCGTTCGGCTGTTAACCGAAAGGTTGGTGGTTCGAGTCCACCCAGGGACGAGCCGCACTGTTCATTTACCATCGTTCCTTTTCTTTTTGGTTTATTATCACGATTGAAATCCACTGTCATCCTAGATCCGGTCTCACGGTGGACAGCGAAGGTTTAGTCTTTTATATCCAGTCCATGGTTTAGACAGAAGATCCCGCGCGAACATCAGAGTTTTCCAGATGTGTGACATGTGTGATGTAGGTGTGTTGTCTGTACACACGATTTCACGAGGACACTTAAACACAATACGTGACAGTATTGACAAATGGGTTTTGCCGGCAATCACGTGGATCGCCAGTGTAGTAGCGCTCCCTTGTGGCAGCGACGACACACAACAAGTGTTATAAAGCTACAATGTAAACACAATCTGAGTTTAATTTAAAGAGAAACATTACAAGTTAGCGATTATCAAAATAAGGTATTTATGTTTACATGTAAACAAAGACTGACGTCACACAGTCTGAACAGCTCCTGTTCAGATGAAGTTTAACACGATCCGTATTTAACGTGACACTTAAAACGGTTGTTAATCCCAAAATACTACAAAGTAAACCATTCAAAACATTACACAATTAAAACGTGTGGTTTGAAATGGCCACAATAACACTATGTACAATTTATGTGTATACACAACTTGTTAACCGAAGTAAAGCACTTTAAAAAAAAGTATGAGCAAAGAGTATGATGATTAAAAATAACAATTTATGAGGTTACAACTCACTTTTCTCATGGCGAGTCTCCTCGTGTAAACTGGTCACGTGTTTGAATTGGAAAAAACCCGTAATTTAATAATTTTTCCTAAATTTTAATCAAATCTATAATAGAAATGTAACTGTCCTTGTGAGTTCACCTCTGTCTCATCAACTCTAAAATTATATTATGTTGGGTAAACCAAACGAGTTAGAAAAAAAGCACCCTGCCTATGGATGTAACAGCCACCAGATGGCGCTGTGATACAGGAGTTTCACTGACTACACATGCTGGAGGCACATTTATTTCCATTTCCATCATGAGGAATGTTGAGATTCATATAAACATTATTCTTTATAAAGAGATCTTGCTTGAAATGTTGTAATTAGAGAAGGGTAAACCTTTAGTTTCTAGCTGTGAATGGTCCCAAACCCGAAACATGGGGACTAAAGCAGAAAACTACACTGAACCACATATTAAAACGATTTTATTGTTTTAAAACGACAACCAGAAACAGACAAAGAATTTTAAGCACTTAAACGTCTACTATAAATGTCGATTTTTAGATATTTTAAAACTTTACATAAAATCTTCTGTCTAAGCTGTTAGTTACTATTTCACTTTTTGGTTTGTTTTGTGAACTTTGCTGAATGAAAAATCCTGTAAAAAATTCTGCAGTGTCAGTTACAATGAGCATCATCAGTCGGCACTGAATAGCTACTTTAAAAGGATCATGTTGTCAGTGTTACTACCACTGAACTCTGACTTGAGTCGTCCCAGCAGCAGCAGCAGCCGCAGCCCCAGTGGGATCTTGAGTCCTATCAGCAGAGGTGCAGCAGAAACAGCCGGGGCCCATCACCCAGTCGCTGCTGAATCAAACCCGTCCTCTGCTTTGTCAGCACTTTTACAAAGAGGAACAGTTAAACTCTCACCTACGTCCTCATCTAATGACACTCTTAATTAAAAGTGAAACACGGCCCCATCAGCGAGTCAGACTTGTGCTGTCCAGTGTGATGACTCATACTCATGTTATGTCGTTCGATTTATAAACCACAAGGTCGTTTTAACCTTGAGATGGAGAGAAAAGTAAAAAAGGTCAAGTCTCTACTGAGCTTTGCGCATCCTGTCGACTGCCGATGCTCTGTGGTTGGTCAAGTTATTCAGGACACAGCTGTTGGTCAGCATAGACAGCTTCGAGTTCAGGGCACCTTTACTTCTCTCCCAGCAATAATCTCCCCCTTGATCAGCGGTGTCCTCTCCTCCCTTATCCTCCTCCTCTTCTTCTTCTTCTTCAACCTCGCTCTCGTCGTCACTGCGCTCATCTTTGTCCATCTGAGGGCACGAGCAGATACAAGGTTTAATGTGTACAACAAAGCTGAGGATCCAGTGTAAAAACTGAAAGTTCGATCTAAATTAGAAATGGCTTCTCTGATTCTCACCTTGCCTTTCAGGAACTTGTAGACCATGCGTAGGATTAATCCAGCCCAGAAGATGTGGAGAACCTGCAGCACCATCAGCAGGATGTTGAAAAAGTAGTAGCCGACAAAGGGCTGGAAGGTCTCCATGGACAGCACCAGGGTGGTGTGGATGAGTCTGTGAGCGGTCAAATAATTACAGTCAACTGGAAAAAGGGTTCATGATTATAGTCAGTAATGTAAAAGACCCTGTTCACACCTGGTATTAACATCTGTCCTGAATGTGTCTCCCACTTGTGATAGGATCCTTCATATGTGGCCCGGGACCCATTTGCCTTCACACAGCAAATAGAATGTGGCCACATGTGTCCCACAGCACCTCTGAATGTGGTCTGAGAGTTCAGATCTCAGGACGCATTCAGGAGCTGACCACATGTGATGGGATTACTCAGGATGGATGTTAGTACCAGGTCTGAACGGGGTCTAAAAGTCCTCCATGCTGCATTAAGAAAGTTGTATGGGCCTCCTAAAATGAAAAAAAAAAAAACACCTCAGGAGAGAATAACTTACTTGCTGGGGAAAATCACCAGTCGAGTCACAAGGAAGACCACAGCAAACACAACAAACAGAGCGTCACACGTTCTCCTCCAGCCTGTGCCGTAGTTGAACATCTTGGCGGACTGCAAAGATATAGATAATAGACTTCATAGAATAAACAATGCAAACCGTGTGAGGTTCACATTAGTGATGACAGGGGATTCAGATAATGGATAAACAGGAAAATATTTACATTAATAAGGGGGGGGGGGTAGCATTTGTGGTTATACTTAATGTAGAACAAGGCTAAGTACATTTAGTCTCTGTGTTGATTCCTTCCACATGTACAGTGTAGTTCAAATATAACCAATATTTGTACTGTTTTTAGTTTTTTGCAGGTAAACAAAGGTCCCCTGAAGAGCTTGTACAGATCAGGACTCAGTCACAGGACCTGCCTGCTAAAGTAAGTCCACTTCCCTGCAAGCGACGACACAGATCTCAGGCTCGATACTAAGTTTCTAAGAAGAGCCCGGAGCGCAGCGTGAACCTCTGAGTGCAGACAGTCAGCTCCTCTCTCTGTGGTGAGGCTGCACGGAGGCAGAAAGGTGGCCAACCAGGGGATGAATCCATGGTGACTTGCTCTGAAGAGGCTAATTATATTTGTGATGTCCCCTGTGTCTGTTGAGCTGCGGCTCTAGAGTCTCACAGGACTCCCTTTTTGGATCCAGCCACAGTTTACATTGGGGGGTGGGGGGTGAGTTACCTCCAGCAGGATGTCAGAGAGGTCGTGAAGCGCGATGACCAACGTGCCGATGCGGATGTAGTTGGCACAGTAGGAGAAGGTGAGCAGGAAGATGGTGGCCAAATGGTGCATCACCTGTTCTTTAAAATCCTGGCAAAACAAACGTAGAAACACTCAACAACACGAAGGCTCTGTCACACGTGGTGTCAACATCCGTCCTCAGACATCCCATCATAAGTGGACAGCTCATAGGTCTGTCAGTTCATACCTGGCATCAGAATTTGACTCCAGTGACCATGATCAAATCTCTGGTATACAAATAAACACAAAGGTTGTTTCTGTTCACGAGCCAGGAGGGGCTGAGTGAACCAATCATTTGGGGGGAAAAACAATATGTGGCGGTCAGTGTTGATATTGTGGCTGCAAATAAAACAACATGTGAGAAACGTGATGAAGTGTAAAAGTAGTTCTGGTTCATTGTGAAAGTGTAGCAGGTCAGAGGAGGTCAGCGGAGTAGTAGATCCTTCATATGGCCCAGGATGCATTTGCACTCACACTAAAAGAAAGTGTGTGGTGGCACTGTGGTGCAGTGGTTACTCCAGCTCCCTCCCACAGTCCACAGACATGCTGGCTGGTGTTAGTTAATTAGAGACTCTAAATTGACTGTAGGTCTGAGATCCACCCGCCTCCCGCCCATTGTCGGCTGGAATTGGGTTTACACTTTTACCCAGAGCTGCCCACTTGTGATCAGATCACTGAGACGGATGTTAATACCAAAACAACCTTGATATGTCAACAGTCATTTGAATTTCTCTTTAACCACTAGTCAATAATTGACAAAATACCAAAGAGGTCCTCACCTTCCTCTTGACGTCAACAGAGATCCGGAGCAGCAGAGAGCCGTAAAACCCCAGCTCCATCATGTAGTACCAGTAATGAGCTCTCTCCATGGGCTGTGGAGGACGCATATTTCAAAGTCACACAGGTGGAGGAGGTAAGATTTATGACCTATAATGCAGCGAGCCACCAGGTGGCGATCAAGACACTTTGGCTTCACTTTTGGGGAGTAGTCATGACATCCATTTTTATATGCAGTTTGTGAGAGGCATCTATGATACCAGTGTGTGGTATCTGTCAGAGCTTAATTAATGCTGCAGGTGTCCCAGTGGCCTAACGGACAAGGCACTGGCCTCCTAAAACAGCTTTTAGAGTTCAAATCCCATCTGGACTAAATAACTTGCAACAGGGCTGCTAAAATAAATTAAAAAAAACACCATTAAACCCTCTAAATGTTTACAAACTTTGGGGAGAAGTTATCTTTTTTTCTGATATTTGAATACACCAGGCAATTTATTGTTTGAGAACATACTTAGCAGATAATTCATAATAAAAGTAATTATTAGTTGCAGCACTAAGATAAAGTTTTATTTACATAGCTACAATAATAATAATACAATAATATTTGTAACAACCTGGAGCTGTGGTAATAGTCTAATCTAACTCATTCCTTCTTTATCATGACATTCCTGATCATGGGCCTCTATCATTGCCTCATTAGATCTATTACATAGAAGATAATTAAACTAGTGTAAAACAGGGGAATCCTTGCTCTCTGTGATGTGAATGAGGAAACTGATGCGGTTTAATTTCCTCTTAACAACCAACTTGATCTGTTTCCTTCAAAGTCGGATTTCACTCAGACAAAGATTATATATATACTGTATGTAGAGAACACAGTTAACAACTTCCACATATTTAACACAAGGCTTTCCTCATTGTTGGACCTGAACATGTATAAATTCAGACCTGCTCACTTACCTGGTGAGAAATAAATAACATTCGGAAAAACTATTCTAACAGAACAAACTCTGTGACACAAGGTAAGTAATATATTCACCTGTAATGGATACTGTCTCCAACATTCCCTGAGGTCCCACAACCAGGGTTTCTGTTGAGAAAAGACAATTCAAACAGAAACCTTTACCAGAGTGAAGGACGGCTATAACGTTAATGTTTGAATTATACTTATCAGCTTTAATTCACTTACAATTAATGCATTTTTAGCAGAAATAAAAGTGTTGTGGTTCTATGGTATTGCTGTAACACAATTTCTTTAAACTCACATGAATCAAGCTGGTGAATGCAGCCGTGAAGGAAATGAAGTAGAAGAAGAATCTCCAGCTGCAAAATAACACATGAGATCAGAAACTCTCAACACTGGAATGAATAACACTTCAGAGTCTAATCTTCTTTCAAACTTCACTGGGTTCTCGAGGATCTACTTTTTTTGTCTGGGTTTTGCAGCAGGTGTTCTTGAGGGAACTGATCTGTGAACTAAAGAACCCAATGGGCTGTGGAGAGACGTCACTTACGCAGCTTCGCCAAACTTCTTGGTTTGACTCGGCCGGTCTTGGTTCCTGCGTCGGTGGAACCAGGTCTCAATCTGTCTCTGGGTTTTGCCGCAGAGCTTCATCAAACCAACGATTTCACTCTGAAACAACAACAACGCAGGGAGAGAGAGAGATTCTTTCATCAAAATCAAAATCCTCTCAACTTCACCATCCACAACTATGTCACATGATGCATGAGAGTGTAAGCAAGCATTTTACAGTTGTCGCTGGTCGGGGCAGACCCTCAAAATGGTCACAAGATAATTCTAGGGTTTTGAGAGATGATTAATGGTGGAGGAGAGAAGAAAAACAAGATTATTTCATATAAATTTGTATTCCTTTGTTAGACTTTTTTTTTTTAAACAAACATTTTTATAACTAGTGCAGTGCTCTTTCTAAACACGGCTGCTCTTTTGGCCTTTGGTGATGCTGTGGAGCTACTTTAGAACTATTCCTTGTTATTAGTGAGTCCTCCTCAAATAGTTCTACAATTTACCGAGTGAAATGTCTCTTTGGTGGAACTGCCAAGTAATCACAGACATCTGATATGAGACAGGGGGCCACAACTAGGGGCTTCCTTGTTGTGAGGGGTCATATAACAAAATGAATGGGAACCACCGATTTCATCTTTCAGCAGCACAACACATTTTGTAATCTTATCATAGGTCTTTGACAGAGGATCTTCTCCGGCACAGAAACTACTACGATAACTGTCAAAAAGTTACTTTCCTCGGTTGCTGAAAAACATCCCCCAAAAGAACCTGAGCATGTTTGAGTGAGTGTGTGAGTCCTTTCAGACCAACCTGCGTCGGCTCTCTGCTCCTCTGGGTGTAAAACGACTCCAGCCTCGGGGAAGGGGCCGCGGTCACCTGTAATCTATTCTTCACCCCCAAACATCTGCCCATTGGTGGGGCAACAAACCTTGGGGCGAGGAGAACAAAGAAGAGCTCACACAGATGAGGACATAACACAAGCAGTGGGACAGTCACGGGGCCAGAGACTTATTGTATAAACAGTTTGAAGCCACAGGTAAACATTTGAGCTTATCCAGTGTGTGTTGATTTAGTGTGTTTGAGTCCTGGTGTGCAATTAGCATAATGAGAAAGTAATGTAAATATAATACAAACAGCATATTTGCAACTTATATTACTATAGTATATAATGTAAAAGTTAAGATATGTCACATGTAGATACATTATTGTCCCGTGATATAAAATATATATCTTAAAATTTCTGACATACTGGGCTGCGAAACCCTCAGAATTCTTATGTTGGGTAAAACTTTTTTTTTTAAACTCAATATTATGGAAACAAGACGAAACAAAACAAAAACAAGTTTTCACAGGACAGAAACATGAGGTCATAGAAAACACCAGAATAAAGCAGTTTAAAGTAAGAACGTCACAATAGTTTAAATAGATTTAACAAACAATTCGACTCTTCACTGGTGTGTGTGTGTTTGTGTGTGTGTGTGTGTGTGTGTGTGTGTGTGTGTGTGTGTGTGTGTGTGTGTGTGTGTGTGTGTGTGTGTGTGTGTGTGTGTGTGTAGAGAGAGATAGGCTTGTTATGCTCTAAAGCCCACTGCTTTGGACTTAATCTTTTACTTTGGACTAAATTCTAAAATTCAGACTTGATAAAAAAGAATAAACTCTTCCATACAAGCAGGACTTGTTCTACAGCTATAATTGAAAGTATCTGTGGAAAATAGTCGTATCAGCACTCTCCTCCCTCTCTTTCTTTCTTTCTGCCGGGCTCTCTCTCCGTTTAGTCCCCAAAGGATTTCTTTTCCTGAAGATAACAATGCCTGCCCTGCCACCTGTTCACTGCCCCGCAGATCAGATCCTCTTACAAACACAACATCCACAGTACAGATACTGGATGATTGGTTGCCATCAAGAAAATGCTGCATGAAATTTTGGAGCAAATTTGAATAATATTGCCCTTTTTCACGTGTGATTAAAAAGCTCAGATAGTCGTGTTTGTACGTGGCCGTTCCTGCAAAACACCAACAATATCCCCAGCACATCACCCAGATCTGCACAGAACAGACATCAGGTGTGATTACTACCTCTCAAATGGGTAGCGCAGGGTGACAAAGCCCAGCGCCAGTGGCAGACCTAAGAGAATGTCCAGGGGTCGGGGTCGGTCACAGTCCGCCAGCTGTTCCATGTCCTCCCAGGTCACACCTGGAGGGAGCCAGTATTCCTGCCTCCACAGGTCGGGCAGCAGGTCCATTCTGCTGTGGGTGGATGTGGAGGAGAAGAGGCGAGGAAGAAAATTCAGGCACGTTGAAGATGATGTTTAAAACAGATATGTCCACATAGCTGAGCCTCAGACCAATCAGATATGATTCATCCGCAGTCTGGAGGAGGTACTTGGATTTGATGGAATTCAGATTAAGAAGGACAGCATAGTTTAAAACCTGCCACAGCAACCTGTCTCTGCCTCAACTACAAAAATACAAAATAAGAATATTAATGCTATCAGTTCTAAGTTGCAGCAAAGCTATTAACATAAAGCTGGGCCAAATTATATCAAGATAATAAAGACATCACATCAATTATATCGATATTTATCATGATAATCTCATTTCTCTTACTTTTGGTCGAGGTTTTAAACAGCAAAACATTTAGCAAATCTGAGGTCAATTAATTATGTGCTACCTGCTCACTGTGCATTTTATTGATATATATTGTACTTTTGTTACATTGCTATTGATAAAGATTATATTGCGATACGTGTAGATATTGTTTTATCACCCAGCCCTATGTTAACAATACATTTAATTGATCATCTCTCTGCTACATAATGTAAATAAAGCCATAAAACAACCATGCATGTAGTTTAAAAAGAAGTGAAAAGAGAGTCCCTAAAATAACTTTCAACTTCATTATAAACACCACAATAAAAACGTGAACTCAAATGGAGAGAACCAAAACATAAAAGTCTTTGGGTTTTGTATTTTGACCACAATGAAAACAAATAGTGTAGAGCAGCTACAAAGTAGAAAGTAAATTCCAGTTGAAGGTAAACTATTTGAAGAAAAGAGCCACAGAGCATGAACCCACCTGTGTTCAGAGGAACAACCCAACTGATCAGTCCCTGACTCACACAAATAAAATCCTCTTTATTCGGTGGATTTCAGTCTTGTTTTGCTGTGGATGAGCGTCAGTCCCGCTGCGTCCTGACAACGACTCCACGCAAAAAGTCGTGCAGGCATTCATCAAGTTAGACGTGATGACAGGAAGCTGCGGTTACTCAAAATAATAGACTTTGTATATTTGGGCAGGAAAATGACGAAAACGAAATGCAAATAAAACTTTGATATAAATTATTATTCCTACACGTAGAAACACGTTGATTTACATCAGTCAACGTTTCGTCTGCACATTTCTGCACAGCCAATCCACAGTCATACAACAGCTGACTACTTTATCAACCTTTATTTTGTCAACTTCCGGTGTTTGTCTGTCTCGGGCAGAATGATACAGCTTGATGGTTGAGTGGCCAATGAAAAACTAAGGGCGTCTCCAGTTACAGAGCTACAGTTGATGTGAGACATTAACCGAATCATACACAGAATCAGGCTGAATTAAAAGCAAGATCAAAAGAGTAGGATTTTCAAGTCGAGGTAAAGTGTAGGGGCAGCAGCAGAGATGCCATGAATATAGAGAGTTGTGTTTGAAAGCAGTTACAAAGGCCTTTACTATCCAGTCAGGACTAACTTCTCCATAATCATATTCAAATAGAAGCCTTGATTTATATCCATTCAAACTCTGCAGCCTCACCAGGTCTGGTTTGAGCAGCACGTGGTGGATTATTGTGAGTTATAAGGTCGTCAAACTTAATGGAGATGGGCAACTAACACTGAGTTTATGAACCTTTACTGAGTGCCATTCTGGCAGTAAACACGGAATATTTGACACACCTTTATCATCAGAGTATCTCATTACATTTCCTCAAACTCTATTGTCGGTTATACTGCAGTGGAAACGTCTCCTGCACACGCTAAGAACATATGCATATAGTCCAGGACACCTCCAGGACGTCCTAGTTTGAAGGGAGTGTGTGCACAGCCTGCTATTGAACTCACAAAACCAGGCCCTGGACAAATATCATGCTCTGTGTCTGACTGCTTTGACACAAACTCTAATGTCACAAACACACCACACCATCAGAGAGACACACTTGCACCTACATTCATGCCAACACAAACCCCAGACGGGCACACTGATCCTCTTCGGGCCATCCTCCTCTTCAGCCACCACTCTCAGCTGATAGTATTGTCATGGAGGGAGATAGGCAGGCTGTCTGCTGATAGCATCACCACTGTTATGCAGATGAGCGACTCTTTTTCTCCGTCATGCACATCAGTCAGGAGACTCAGGACTCAAGTGTAGGTGTATTATTGACTCATTTATATGTTGAATGTGGGATTGGTGTTCTTTAAAGGGCTTTGTGTACTGGTGGTCTGCAGAGCGACTATGCAAATATGATTTGCATGTGCCTTGGTGTGGGCCATTTGTGGGTTTGTGGGTGTGTGTGTGTGAGAGAGAGAGAGAGAGAGAGAGAGAGAGAGAGAGAGAGAGAGAGAGAGAGAGAGAGAGAGAGAGAGGGCATTGTTCTTTGACTCCTGGAAATTAGTTTGTGCACATTCATGGAGGTATTTGGATTCTATACACACCTGCCTAGTTACATAGACGCCATACGCCAATAAGACCAAACATGAAATATAACCTACATAACAACTGAGCCTGCAACACTTGCTCTTACAGTAACACACTTATTCCTCCAAATATTATTACAAAAGTAAAATCGATATATTTCTGTGTTAGATTTATGCAATATAAATTCATTATAAAGTATTTTCCTGTTTCACATACATATGGTAACACAGAACATTGGCTGTCATGCATGTCAGGCCGGAGCTCATGTTTTTTGTGATCCAGCCTTATTTGCATTTCTGTGTGCGTGTGTGTGTGTGTGTGTGTGTGTGGGCGATGGAAACTGAGGGCCTTTGTTGGTTTATCAAGGACGTGTAATTGTTGGAAGCCACTGAAGCACAATCGTGTTAGTTGCTGCACAATGAGGCTGAGGTTTTACTGAAACTGGAAACTGTGGAGGCTTGTTAGTGAAGTTTGTTTCCGGGTTTTGTGTCCACAGATAACTGAACTTCATTCATTTCCTCACTAATATACATTTCAGGCCGTCCTTATCCTGTGCTGGCGTCCCTCTTTAGGTAATATGATACTCTAGCTAATATACAATATTAATAGAGGATGGAATGGACAAAGACTTGTCAGTGTATGAACCAATATTTAGCGAGTATAATGACTTTTGAATAAAGAAAGTAAAATGAAAGACAGAGAGAAATCTGGCCATCACCCTATAGGGTCTTTAAAACTTAAACCTATAATTCCTAGTTTCGAAAGAGAAAGTCCAAATACTTTTCTTCCCATATGAAAACATAATGAGTCAGCACTAATTGATCCCACAGTGACCAGTGCACTTGTACATGCAGTTCTCTAAGTATCCAGAAGAGGTCACATATAAACAGATGGTTTACCTCCTATTAGGAAAGTTGATCACTGGATGAAACCACAGAGGAATCTACCAGGAAGGAGGAAGATGGAAAATTTCAATTTTGGGTTAAACCCAAATGACACGTCATGCACAAGTTGTAATTTAAAACTGCACCTGAAACAGTGTTTTTCAAACATTAAAGATGGAACTCCTCTGACTCTGACATGTCATTAAAATATCCCACAACTCTATGGTGCATTCACTATCCTCATTATGGTGACTGATGTGGATCTTTGAAAAATATTGTTCATTAAGTTTGAGCTTATGTTAGTAATTAGTGATGAGGTTGGAAGTTACTCAGCGTGGGGATATATTTCATGTGTGTGTGTGTTTGTGTGTTGGGGGGGGGGGGTTGCTCTGACTCTGTGATTGCCGATCCTCGTGAATGAACTCTCTGTGTCTCTTTACGAGCCTCCGATTGATTATTTGATTGATTTCATATGCTCTAAATCTTCCTGATATTGATCCAAGGGGCAGAAGGGAGGACAGCCCCATGCTCAATTTAAACTTTGTGTGTGTAATTACTATCCTGTGCTGTGTGTGTGTGTGTGTGTGTGTGTGTGTGTGTGTGTGTGTGTGTGTGTGTGTGTGTGTGTGTGTGTGTGTGTGTGTGTGTGTGTGTGTGTGTGTGTGTGTGTGTGTGTGTGTGTGCAGATCTGTAAAGTAATTAGACTTTGTAAAAGCATCTCCAGACAAAAGCTTTTATTTCATTAAAAAAAAGAGCTAAATGCCACTTTAAAGAAACATTAGGAAAATATAATTTTACTTTGTTACAAGCAAACATTAACATCCAGGAACAGTTTAGTATCTTCTCACTAAAACAGTTTTTTGGGGTCATCATTGAGGAATCAAACAACTTTTAAACAATCAGCAAAGTATCAATACTTAACTTTCTAAAGAGCCTCTCAGAGCCATGTTTAAAGGGCTTCATAAGCACAAAAGTGATGTTACAAAACAAAGGAGCAGACATATTCTCAGTATGAAACAGTTCATATTCTCATAGTCCTACAGGCACTGTTGAACAGATTTGGCTGGTGCACTGGATGGGGCCTAAAGGCAAGAGCGGGTCAAGGGGGAGGAAATTGGTGTACATGCATTTTATAATCATAACTTCCTATGACATGTATTCAGTCGAGCGCCGTGACCCTCCTCACTGAGGATCATACGCTTCTTAAAGGGATGGCGACATGAAACAGCAACGCCCAAAATAAAATTGACTGTATTAACTGTTCTGTATTATAAAGTTTTACGCGGTGAATCTGACATGACGTACGCGGGTACAAAAGTTTTATGATTTTACCTGAGGATCACCTTAGAGGTGGAACAAATGCTACACAATATCCAGCATGGTCAAACAAACAAGAGGAAGGTTTACAGTCTCAGAGAAACTAATGTGACATCTTCTTCATTTTTTGGTTCAGCTATACTTTCAAAAATAAAAACATTTTACATATAACATGTAAAGTTCACACTCTCCACCGTATATCTCCATTTACAGAGTGTATTAGTTCTGTCCAAATGACTTCCTCGTCTGTTCTAAACTCATTTGATTAATTTTTGTATTCAATCAGGGCCTCTCCTGCTGCAGCTCTGCTCTCTATTTATAATTCTGCCCTGGGATTTGTAAAAAGATTATAGAAATACAAAATGACATGATCAACATGATGCTGCGATACTGATCATTGTCTTCCTGCAGTGTTTGTCACTCTGAAAGCTGCAGCGTTACATCATACACACACACACACACACACACCATAAGTCTCCAGTAATACATTACTTGATGGAAATGAAACTGGACACAGGACGTCTGGTGTTTCTGTTCTGCTGAATATCCCCAATACTCAGCTTCTGGTTAATGGTTTTGATCATAAAGTTTATATAAAGCCTGGAGGCTGGCTGCAGTATAGGTTATAAATTCTGCTTCCTCCATGTTAGTAGATGGGGCATGGACTAAATTAAAGTACATATACACACTCAATTATGGTTTCTGTCATTCCAGGTAGTTGTTACACATTTCTGAATGAACAAGATCGCAGCATTTATATCCAGGATATTTCAAATCGTGGGGGGGGGTGGGGACGTGTCATCCATCGTTATATACAATCTATGGTTTTGCAAAGGACATCTGGCAGCTTCTATGACCCCTAACAAAATAACAGATATGTAACTATAACATATTGTTTCTTTCATTTCCAGGATTCTTTGATTTTTCAGGAGATAAAAAGCTGGAAACAGAAGCTCTTCACTTCTCCTCATCATTTAAAACTCCCTCAAAAGAACCATCATCCATCTCTCCATCACCCCCCTCATCTTTACACCAATGCATAATCAAACTGTCCTCTGTCCAGCCCCTCCTTGTGGTCTGTCCACGAGGAAGCCGGCATGCTGCTGTAGGGGTCCAACAAGATACGGACGCAGCGAACCACGAGGAAGAGCAGCAGGAGCACGAGGAGGCCCAC
The DNA here is from genome assembly GCF_022539355.2 of Hippoglossus stenolepis. NCBI lineage: Eukaryota > Metazoa > Chordata > Actinopteri > Pleuronectiformes > Pleuronectidae > Hippoglossus > Hippoglossus stenolepis. The sequence goes on from NC_061493.1 coordinate 10,282,388, forward strand.
GAAACACAGGGCTGTTCCCTGCTCTGGGTGTCCCACAATGGCCGGCTGCAGCACTGTCGGGCCCCTGGGGAACCCAGGTGGAGCAGGAGAGGAGAGCTCATAGTCCACTACCCAGTAGTTAGTGTCGCTCATTCTGGACGCTTTGATTGGTAGAAACTGTTCACTGTGCACGTTTGGTTTTGCAGTCAGAAGATGTCTGGACTGGCATGACTCTGCGGGGTCATGTGTTTAAAAACCGAGGAGGAGGATCACATAGTGAAATCTGGCAGCAGATGGGACTAAATGCAAATAGTGTTCTCCCACAAGCCCCAGGGCAAAGAAATAGTTCCAGCAGAAACAACACAGGGCAAATCAGTGGTAAATGAATGAGCCCTCTGGTGAGATGCTCAGGGAGGTTTTATTAGATCAAACTGGCTGGTGTTTGTGTGACCCTCTCTGGTTTTCTCTCATTCTTACACATTCATTCTAATGTGAACAGTATAAACACAGTGGTCGTCACCTCAACTTTATCATAAATACAAATTAAAGTATAAATCTCTTCTGAATGGCTGAAGATGTTCCACAGATCCTCACAGGCTGTAAATGATCCGAGTTGTGTTGGCTTCAGAAAACGTTTTTGTATTCTAAACACTCCAATGGTTTGGTTGTGTTGCCCTGAGTTGTTCTAGTTACACATCTTCATCCTGAGGAACCTCTTCGTTCTGGGGGAATCATTCATGAGAAGACCTGAAAGAGAAAAATAAAGATGAGGCAACATGAGAGAGGGAGTTTGCAGCAGGCAGAGGTGCCGAATCGAGGGAAACCTGATTGATTCAGGGGGTTCAGAGCTGGACTGTCCTTGGAACATGAAAAGAATAATAGATTTTTACTGTTTCAGGGCCCAGAGTGAGGTGTTTTCAGGGGTTCCACGGCCTCTGGAACAGCCCCTGTCAGCACAAGTCGATTTAAAAATGTTATTACACACTCCGATCGAATAATTTTCCTCATGAGCAAATAACTGAGACGAGGCAGACGCACCCCTCTCCTGAACTCAGGTACAGCATAGTACAAGATAAATAAATCAGACCCTGATGACGGATGAGTAACATGCGGAGGAACCCCTCAGAGAGTTGCTGCACTCCTGCACAGGAACACTCTCCGTGGCCTCTTTAATGGGCCGTGGAGTGGAGAGATGTTTCCTGTGGTAGGTGCACTCCCCCAGTCAGCAGATTCTATTCCAGGAGGCTTTGTCTCTCCCTCCTCACCGCCCCGTCTTTCCTCGCAGAGACACGTTGATCGCTCCCCTGCTCTCCGGATGAATGGACTAAAGGGCCAAGTGAAGCTTTAATAGGGGACTTGAAGACCTAATGAAAGAAACTGCCTGCCTCAGTATCAATTATCAAATGGCCTGTGGTTTCATCAGGCTGGACAGATGGTGGTGGAGGAGAGGAAGCTAAATGAACAAGACAGACTAAAAGTCAATAGAGAGCCATGAAGTAGACATGATGTTTACAGGATAACACAGGCGTAAGTCAGAGAGTGTAAACTGCTAATGCTGCTTAAGACTTTACATTAGTAGCCGTACATTATATAAAGCTAACGGCTGCTTAATTAGTTACACAACTAAAATTACTCCATGAATAATGTTCCATCCTATATACAGGGGTGGATCCAGGGGTGGGGCCAGACCGCACTAAAATCTGATTGGCCCCTGTGAGTCCCCCTGTCATGCCAGTAATGTTTTTTGATGTAGAAAAATCCTAGATCCACCACTGATCATACATGTTCCATCCATACACCCTCTTTCATAAGTGAGTGAGTCAAACATATCACAAACTGTCATTGTTCAAGCAAACAGCAGACGTGTGAGTCTGTGGCTTTAAATGTTGACCTGAGGAAGTGGCTTTGTGTTTCCAGGGTCATTTAAAAACTCTGAAAGGTTACCCAAGGTCATGATGAAGAACAGACTCCACCAGAGCTGAGGGCAGGGATGTTTGGTTGCTGGAGAGGCAACGCAAATACAGCTTTTATGAACGTGAAAGATTGAGCTGCATCAATTTCACGGCTCATCGATCCTCATTGAGACACCTGCTTTGGTTTCTAAGCAGCGGATAAATCACGGTGACCACGACTGATTAAGGTGAACTGAAAAAAAAAAGTAAACTGTACTGAAAAATAAAATATGGACAAATGTCTCAGAATCACAGTTTTCCATAAAAAAAATTATAAAACAGAGTAAAAATGCAGATTTACGAAAGTAACGAGCAGCCGTGCATGTGAAGGCTGAGGACAGAGCACATGTGGTGACATATGGTGTTTCCTCGTGGACACAATACTTGTAATACCTCCCATTTATACCTGTGGATTATGGCAGCTGCTTTGAAAACGTCAAGGAATTGATTGAAAAGAAAGGGTGAAAATATGAAGTAAATAACGATAGTCGGACTGAGAATTAAATATGTACAGTTAAAGCAGCTCTATCCCTCTCATATAAGCTATAAAAATGATAGATAAGAGGTGTGTAAACAACTCAGATGTGTCGCCTCCACCTGGAAGAGATACCCGACTTTCTTTCTTTCTACTTTTTCTTTTGTGTCTTTTCTTTCTTTTTCTTTATCACTTTATAAATCACAGAAAGTAGTGAAGTTAGTTCGGAGATTCAAGACAGGTGCTTTCAACTTTTTCTCTATCTGCTCCTCAGAGAGAAAAAAGAAAGAATCCACAGATTTTATATATGCCTGTCCTTTTTAAACCTCCATTGTACTACCTGCATCTTAAACTATTGCACTGATAGACATTAGTCAGACATCAGGTACAACAGCAGTGGTAATAGAACTCCATTTACATTATGAACATCTGCACCACATTTGTAAACGTAATTCAATTCATCCATGAATCAAACACCAGCCTCTGTAGAGAAATACATATATTACTATTCCCTGTTGTCAATGTGCAGTCATCTCCTTTGCATGACTTGTTAATGGGATAATTAACTGAACTCATCCTGTATAATTAAGGAATACAGTGAGCCTTTGTCTTCGGGGAGTACAGAACAAACAGTGATCACATTATGTGTTATGAAGTTACACAACAAAGTTACATCCCGCAACAGGACGACCTGTGAGTGTTGAGTTCGTGTAGTTACGTGACGTTCCTAGAAACACGCTGTCATCTAGGTTCACTCCAAACAAACAGAGGCTTCATTATCACATTGATCCAACGACAAGCACAGAGGACGATCAGATTAGAGAACTTACCTCAGCAGCCGGTGTCACAGGTGAGGACATGTAATCGCCAACACAGGGGGATGAAGATGAAGATGATGGTGATGATCTGTCAGCAGCTGCAGCAGATGTTCAGCACAGCGGACAGCTCCCCCCCCGGCCCACTCAGCCGGCCTCAGGACTGAACTCGGTCACATCCCGCAGAAAAACCTCCTCCTCTGTCTCTGCCGGGGGCTTTTAAAGTCTCTCTCAGTTTGTGGGATCCGCCCCAACTCCCCCTCCCCTCCACTCCCGACCCTTCCTCCATCCCTCCCTCCACCCCCTCCCTGTCCACTTACGACCGGCCCTGCACCGACGGCAAACATAATCTTTTTCGTTTGGATGACTAAAGCGCCCAGAGCTGTGTGTGGCTTTTGCATTATATAAGAGGGCTGTGTGGGGCACGGACAGTGAGGGGCCCTTACAGCCATTCGGCCAATATGTTGTAGCACCGGTTAGTTTCTGTGTATGTTACCGTTATCTAACCACACATAATAGTTCCATAGTTATATAAGAAGAAGTTTGAGTGAGATATAACTTTTGTACAGCAGTAACAAAAGTAATGTGTGAGAGGTGCATGTAGAGAAAAGAAAGGGGGAATTATCTGCCACAAAATTTATTGTATAAGTAAGAGTTTTCCTGTTTTTAGGGTGGATTTTTGTGCTTTTTCTGTCGCCTGAATCTCCTGGAGAAAGTGTCATATCGTTTTAGAGCCCTCTGTGATGGATATGATGTAGCCTGTTTATTTCTTGTCAGTACAAACTGGCACAACTTCACAGTTTTTCATCACTGAGATGTTTCTTTCCCTTTATAGGCTGAAATGAAGTCTCATTGAATTATGGTAGGAAGTTTCAAAAGACAGTTATATACGGAGTTATAGATACAGAGATACTCTGATTGCAGAGGCTTCAATACAATTCACACAAGAAGAAAAAGAATCTGCCTCAAAAAAGGTTTGCTGTCCTCAATATATCATTTCATCAAACACAGTTTAATGGAGGAATATGTACAATGTAAACAAAATATGAAAAGCAAACAAAGATAAAAACTACTTCAGATTTTAGGTAATGATGCAGAAAACAGAATGTTATATTTTACCAGCAATTTTCATTCAAAAAATCGATCATTATTTGTTCACTTTTGGCATATTTGTGGTTCTTATGGGTAAAGTCCTAAAAAAAACAAGTGGTTCATTTATTCCTAAACAAATTCATATGTTGTCATATCACCACAAACTAACCGTGTAGCTCCAGCAGATCCTATTAACAGTTTTTGAGAGTAAATGACTAGATAAATATTTCCCTGTACAATAACAGGTTTATGAGGTTGGATAAGATGACGTCATACATCCGGATGCATTACGATTACATGGTCAAGTGGGGCGACCTGTCTGCACCCGTGGCTAAGCTCCACATACTCACTGGGAGAAGTAATTAATTGACACAAATGAAAACTGTACAAACACTGGAGCAGATTGCAGTCCATACACACACACACACACACACACACACACACACACACACACACACACACACACACACACACACACACACACACACACACACACACACACACACACACACACACACACACACACACACACACACACATATCCACACGTCTCCCTGTTGGTTTAATTAATGGTTGGTGAACGGTGACTGTGTCCTGATGGGGCTCCTGCAGACCTCCCACTGCGCTCATAATTGATAAAGGTCTCCAGCCAGGATTATGAAATTCAACATTTCCATCACGATCCTCACTGCTACAGATGGTGCACAGGGAGGTCAAGCTGTGGTTCAGGGAGCAGACATGGGTCACCACTGTAGGATACCTGGGCCCTGTGACAGCAGGGGATTCTGGGTTGTTGATAAGCTCAGGCCATATGAATACTAGCTTGTGGGCCACTGGAGTATTCTCATATAAATAAGTAGCTGCTCTGCTGAGCATAGGGACTGTTAACAAGGGGAAACAGTCTGGATGTGTCCATAGGTGTCACTCATACAGTAGGTGTCTAACAGACCTCATTATAAAAATGAAAACTTGAAATTGCTCGGCTCACAACAACTTTTAATTAAGTAAGAAAATATGTAATTACTTGTAAACCTATCATAGTATTTGCTTCAACTAACTATTACATTTTATTTGTAAAGTTGCCCTCAATACATAATTGAACTTATTGTTCTGACCAGCGTGGAGTCCAGGCAAGTTAAAAACAATTCTCCACAGGGTTTCACCTATAAACCATGTAATGTAGGATGATTCTTCTTGAAAAGAAAGATTTCTAACCTGAAGGTTACAGGTTCAATCCCCAGCTCCTCCGATTCACCTACTGAGGTGCCCATGTAGTGACTTGTAGTGTAAAGCACTTTGAGCAAGACAAGAAAGGTACTTTATAAATACAGACATTTATATCTTGGATTTAATTTGGCAAATATAATTGTTAAGAGTGAGAGACAATTATTCTGACTTCATATGGAATATGGCTAAATTCCTGAATCATGCAAAAAGAGACATGTACCATGTTGAGTACAAACGAATGTGTCCTTGTGTATCAAACTGAGTTGATCTCACATGAATGAGTTGTTCACAATTTATTTAACAGGAGTCGGATCACTAGTTGTTCTTATGTTGCTTCTTTTTAAACTATATTTTCTTCCACAAAGATAGAAGCAAATAAGCACTTAAGTTTCAGGACAGATGATAGCTGCTTGTATAATGTTCTGATGTTGGATAATACACTGCATTGAAAGCCTTATGTAGGTTAAAGCACAGTTTGGTGCACTATGGGTAGAGTAGAGGACAAAGCAAAGAACAGCACTGCCTCCGAGGCTTTTTCTGCTCCCAGGCTATTGTGTTGGTGCATCCAAGCAACTCAGTGGTGTGAGGACAAAGCAGGGAGCTTTTACCTCTGCCATGTTTTCCTGTCTGTTCATTTGTGTGTTGGTTTGTCAGCAAGATTACGCCAAAAGCTACCAGAGGGATGTGGTTTGGGTCAGGGAAGAACACGTCAAATGTTGTAGCAGATCTGCATTAAGGGGGTGGATCCAGGAATATTTTTCATCGTGAGTTAGGATTTTTTTCAACATTTTGACTGCTTTCCTCAGGAATAATTAACGCATTCTAATGAAAGTAATCAGACACATTTAGGGAAGTGATATCTATGATAAGAGACTGTTGGCAGAGGTAGCCTGTGTGCTCTTTTGAGTGCCATTCTGTTTCCCCAGGAGGATGCTCTCACCATCACCTCGACTGTTAACTTGTCCCACACATTAAGTCAAAGTAGAGTTTAGGTGAAAATGTTCTGCAGAAAGGAAATAATCATGAATTATTAAAAGATGAACTTTCATTGAGCTTTTCTTTGTCCACACAGATGCGTGCACTCTCAATCAGAGTCATGAGGAGCGAGTGGACTTTGGAGGACCGAGGGAGGTTAGTTAGTACAAGGACGTCCCCGGTCATTCATCACATCAGACAGCTGTGGGATGAGGTCCCACATATATCGCTCATGTGTGTGAATCTACAGGCATGCGTTATTTAAAGCCTGATCTATCATCCCTATACTGCTAAATCCATAGGTTTATCAACCAGCGTCTTTTTCCGGATCCATGGACATCTATCAAAGCATGTCAGTTTTCAAATGAGAAAACAAAGGACACGCACACACACACACAGGGTGCAGAGTTCTCTTGTGAGCACAAACACACACAATGCATACAAAGCTGTTGACTCTAAGGAAGCTTGGATGGAGCATATCATTATACAGCTCTTTTTACTCTGCAGGTATATAAATAGAAAAGTCATGAATATACAGTATTTGTTCTTTGGTCAACTCAAAAATTCACTACTGTACAAGCTGAATAATGGATTAAGGTGTCAATCTTAGAGGAAAACTACACACTACACAGGTAAGTGAATTTCTCTTAATCATGAGAACCTATGAAAAGATTTCTGAGACCATTATAAACACCATTGTCCTCCAATCTGAAGAATTATTAGATGTTTTCTTTATTCCATTCAAGAGGAAATAAAAATAATCTTATACATTAACACATTCATTTTGGTAAAACTAATTCTTGCACAGTTAATTAGCAGCGAATTATTTAATTAACAATACAGGCTGTAACTGTCACAATCATCCAATGTGAGATTTGCTCAAGATTGGACACAGAAAATTTGCCAAATGAAAAAATCGGGGGAACCTGAAAATAACATTGATATTGTTTGGTAACCAAATGTTTACTATATCCATACTGACAGACATAGGCCTCGGTCTGCCCCACTGATCTAGATCTACACAAAAGTTTATTGAGGTTTTTGTGTGATGAATAAACGCACCATCAGAAAAACAACAATTTATATATCATTATTGACAAACCATGTCAAATAGTTTGAATATTAAAAATAATCAAAAAACACACACACACCATGATCTCCTTCTTAATAAATTCTGTTTATCAGGAGCTCAACTTCTCTTTACAAGAATGGACGTCTTTCTATTTTGATAGAACAGTCATGGAAAAACACAAAGTAATTAATCATGATTTCAATCTACAGTGACATGTGAGTAGAGACTCATTCATTCAACTTTCTATCTCCAGTCTAAAAAAAGCCACAAACACGACAGTAAACCAAACAGTTCAATGAGACAAACAACAGGAGACGGTGAATGATTCGCAAACAATAACGCTGCCATGACGACTATAGTTGAATGTGGTCCCAAACTTTCAAAGAGAGAGTCCTCAACATTTGATTTATGTACATGAAGTTAAGAGCTCATTCATATGTAGACAGATTTCTTCTGACTGAGGCTGTACAGACTGTACATCAGCGCCACGACTGTAAAAAACATAAACTGTGTTTCAACACAAACATAGGGACATGCTGTCTGTGCTTACTTGTGGTCCTCTGGTCGTCGTGCATGAAGCAGAGCTACACATAACAGGATGGACTCATTACATCCTACACTATATGGTCCAATCTTATCTGCAGCTGAATTATAGGCGAATGCTTTGATTACTTTAGATGCATTTCTTTTCATGGTCAATGTTAAACATTGGTACATTACATACAGGTCATTTCCCCTCAAAATGTGAGTGTTTCTGTTGTGATCAGAAACACGTAACCAGGAACTGTTTGATTGAAGTTTCACTAAAGGGCTGGATATCCTCTAAAGTTGACTGTTGACGTGCAGTTTCTACATGTTTTGCTGTCAGACACTCTTTGAGAATTGATGGCTTAAAGTGGTATCTACAGCAATTAAGTATTTCAAAATAAAATAGTTGATGCATCAGAGGCTGAGCTATCGACTTTGAATCCATAGAATGGAATGAACTTTGGAAAACACTGGAGAGCTATAATACAAGTCTAAAGGCATCTTTCATTCAACCCTCCCTGTCTGAAAAGTTATAATTTCTTACAAGCTCCACATCCCCAGTAGATAACACAGACTTTCTGTTAAGTTTCAAGCTCAACCCGAGGTAACGGAACATATTATGGGTTATTTCATCAGATTTCAGAAAGCCGCAGTCAGAAGGCATTATACAGTAGACTCCTTATGAGAAGTAAACTAGTCTTCATGAGTAAAATTAGTGAAGTCACAGGCACAATGTCCATTCCCCCCCCCCCCTCCCAATGAGCTTGTTGGATTTAACCACCAGGCTGGAATAGATGGACTATACCACCCAATAAAGCAATGGGGGGTGGGATGCCTCCTCTTTTAGCCAAATGGTGAAATGATGATTCCAGCCACTTTTAAAATAAAAGTAAATGTTTTAAATACAGTTTGTATCCTGGAGTCACAAACACTTACCAGAGCAAGAGACATGTTGTACACACAGTTTTCTATTCATGTAAAGTATCTTATACCATTAGTTTATCCCCTTGTTCATGTACATTTTCAAGTATACCGTTATATACTGTGTGCAAATACTGTCTCTGGTGTAACACGGCAGCGTTCTCTGCTCTCAGATGTTGATGAATAAATATATGAGTCAGTATGTGTATTCCAGGCACATCCTTGTATCTTCTGCCCTTGTTCACAGTTGGTCTCAGATCCCAGCTGGACCTTTTCACCTGCCTGCCTCCTCCTCCTAGAGGACTTGCTCAGTGCTGGAGGCGGAGATGTCCAGGAGTCTCCAGGCCGCGTTGGGGTTCAGCTCCTCCTGGTCACGACACAGCGCCCAAACATACATCATCCTCATCACCTTCTCCTGTTAAGGGAGGAAAGGAGCACAGGGTCAGGAGATAGTACAGAGGAGTGCAGAGGGCTCTTCTAGACTTAATTCAGATTTCACAACTACAGCGGTGCACAAGCATAACTTATTAAGCATCTTTCTGATTTGGATTGTAATGAGGATGCATTATGCAACTTGCTACAAATACTATACGCAGTAGTTTAATATTCATAAGAAATCATTTACACAAACTTATCAGTTGCATGAAGTGAAACAAGCCAGAGGGTGCTGCTTAATCAAGCCTGTGAAATTCAGTGCAATAAAAATGGATGTGAACAAGGTTGCAGAGTGCTGATATTAGTTGTTCTCCTTGAAATGACTAATTCTATCTATTAGATTAACTTTTCCGGAGCAGCAGTTGTGAGTTGACTGACCGGGTCTCCTTCCACAATGTCTCCTTTGGAGCTACGGATCACCATGACGACCTGCGCCTGGAAGGTGATGATCAACACTGGGCCCTGGTCCATCATCTTACCCATCGCTAACTACAAGACAGGGGAAGGGGGGGGGGGAAGAAAAGATAACAACAGGTATTACTTTGGATATTTAAGACCTCAGTACAGTTTGACACAGTGTGTGTGTAAATGCACTTACATCTATATTATCAATATCAAGTATTTTGGAGTGGAGGAGCAGCCCGAGCGCTCTGGCCTGTTGGATGGGGTGGGCCAGCTGACTGTACGTCTGAGGACAGGAACAAGAAAACACATGGCAGACTTGTTTACAGACTGAAATGGATGGAGCAAAACACATTGATTAAATACAAGTGTAGATGTGGAAGTGTATCACTTACAGCTTCATAGCACCAGTCCTTCAATACTTCCAGCTCTCCACGGATCATAGCCTGCAGAAGGAACAGTGATTATAAATGCTTGTTGTAGTGCTCCACCTATTTTTTTGGAAGAAGTGACAGTCCTACTATTAAACAACACTAAATTCTTGTTTCATCTTTTCATGCAAAACAGCATCAATGGTTTTTATTCTGTGACCGTGAAGGTCAAAACCATTTTGTTCAAAGGGAGTTTCCTGCCATTCATAATTTCAGTCAGTTTTATATTCCCTTGCTTTGAAATCTATTTATAATTCTGAATGAAAACACTAGTTATGAATGTGATGTAGACTGGCGTTTATGCAGAGAGAGAGCGAGAGAGCGAGAGAGAGAGAGCGCAGCAGAGTGTGTTTACCTCCAGTATATTCGGGATGATGTCTTTCTCACACTGTTTGAGGAAACAGTCCTTGTCAAAGTTGGGGTCTGCCTTCAGGATCTCTGTCAGCACCTCAGACATTTCTGTCTTGGAGAAAAGACCACCTGGAAAAACAAACAACATCAGGAGAGGCAACAACAGAGAGAGCACCTGTTCCACTGAATGCAGAGCTTTTTTTATTGTTTATCTCGAGCATTAGAAACTTCTCTTAGACTCGTTCTGGGTTTTTCCACCATAATCCTAATTGCCGTAGCCAGTTGGGTCTCTGTTGCTATGGTTGCTCAGGTCTGGCAAACTTATCGCTTGACTTTGCTACTGGTGTTCAGCATGGTCACGATATGTAAAACTCTGATAGGTGCTGAAATATACACATTTATCTAAAACCAGACTACGGACACAACATATACATTGTCTTTTACTGTCTACTGTCAGTTTGTTCAGGTTGATCATATAAAAGGTTTATATTAGCCAGGATAATCCTAGGTGAGGTAGCATTACCTAGAAAACCAGTGACTCTGTCAGTTACAGCTCTGGATGCTCTGATGAGGCCGTTTTCACTTTCATCATATTTCATCTTCATCTCAAAGAACCCTGAAGAAAACAGAAAGGACATGAGGTGAGGATATATAATTTATCAAAAAACATATATACACAGCTCTTTTTTAAGTTGTGGATCAATCCTACACACTTGAGGGCACACAGGCCTCTCACATGTTCCCTGAACTACATGAGACTGTTCTATCTACCGCAAATAATCTACTGCCACCTGCTGCCTTTAAAGGAAACTACACACGTGCTTACAGTAGGTGATCTATTATATAACACTAATTCCACAGATTCTACACTGATAAATCCAGGGGATTTTCTTACTGTTAAAAACTGCGTTGTTGTCCTTGAAGTCCTTCCACTGCTGGTACCACTTTGAATCCTTGTGGAGAACCACACCCATGTCCTCTCTGGAACACACAGATCACTCACATTATTACAGTTCGGTGTCATTACTGTAGGATGTGATGCTCTTATAAGACAGTAGTGTTGAAAATATTTTCCAACTCACTCATTGGCCTCAAACACTCTGTCGTCGCTGTTTGCTCCTTTAGAGGAGAATTCGCTTCTCTTCCTGAGCTGGGGGGGGGCTCGGTACGGGCCGGCATCACCGACATCGATCTCCTTCTTCATGGTTTCCACACCCTGCTCAGAGGACACACTCTTACTGTAACTGCCGTCTTGTTCTTCGTTTGTGTAAAACCTAAATTCAAACGTATGGAATTTGACTCAATGATCTTTTAGTTGTTGACAGTTTGACTGTAATATTCTGCAGCTGCCAGCATCACTGTGACAAAAGAACATTTCTGAGTAACTTCCAGCAACACTGGCCATCCTTACATTATCTACTTGCTTTTCCCACTGTGCTGAAAACATGCTTTTGAGTCACAGTCCATAACAAACTGTGAATGTGTACAAACTGCATATGTAACAGGAGACACGGTGAGATGACAATAAAATAAGATGCTTTGCCACCAGTGCTACAGCTCCTGTCATATTTCTCACTAACCTGTGAGATGGCTCTGAATGCACTGGTCCTGCCCAGTTTTTCTCCTCCTTTGGACACAGACTCCGCAGAGTGCATGGCCGTCCTGGCTGCTTCCTCCACGCCTTCCTTAATCTTCCTCCCGATGTCAGTGCGACTCACCTCCTCAATACCCTACAGTCGCAGTGACAGAACAGAACACGACTCTTTCAGAAAGTGAACAGGCAAGTTTATTCTACCATTAAAAGGACATGGGCTTTTGACATCTAATACTTCAATATTTGTACACCAAAGAAATTGCAGTTAATTAGACAAAAGTGCAAGATTTTCAAACTGTAACTATCAGAAATATAATAAATTGAACATGTATTGTTTTTGTTTCATACATAATGGATTAATGTGTATGAAAACAATCAGTTCACTATGTTCACAATATGTAAAACAATATGTTCCGATATGAGGGTTCAATTCATTTAATGAGGCCAATCTACACCCATAGAAGTTCAGTTTTATTGTTAATCAGAGGAAATGCAGACAGTTTACCTCTTTGACGGTTTCTGACAGGGAGCCAAAAGTCTTCTTAAACACCTCGGAAGTCTTCACTGTCTCAGCTTCAATAGTTTTCTGTTGAAAGAAAAAAAGAAAGGAAATGACATCCATGCAAGAAATGTACAACAAATCCTGCTTGATGCAGATAAACTCATTGTTAAATAAAAACATTAAGATGACATATATGGTTTAAAATGCTCTTACATATTTCCTGCGGGCCTGTTGGAGAGCGTCCGACTCGTCGAGCCTCTTGGCCTCTTCTCGGAACTTCTTTATGTTGTCCTTCATCTCCTGATTCTTACCGAACTCCTGACGCAGGTTATCCACAAACTCCCCCAGGAAACCTTTACGTCCTGAAGCATATCGCACCTAATGACACAAGCAGAGAGGAGAACACACAGGAGATATAGTGAATAGATCATCCACATGTTGCAGCTGGAAAGCCTTTCTTTAAAACAAATACATTTTTGGAGTAAAATCTATGTCTAAAGTTAGTGAAACAACCGATTGTTTTTTATATATTGAAGGTGTAAAGGTGATTGGGAGATGTCGGTGTTTACCTGCACAGCTGCAGCTGGGCTCCTGTGTAGCCTGAGCACATCTTCTCTCCACACTGAGGAGACCAGGGAGCGGGAGCAGAGGGCCAGAGCACGTCTGCCAACCAGCTGCAATGAGGAGGAGAAGGTCACTGTAACAAATATCCGCTCCGACAACAAAGCAGTGGACGGACAATCAATAAAAGACGCTTAATGAGCAACTAATGAGCCCTGTACCCACAGTAATGAGCAACGATATGAAATAGGAAAATGCATTAGAGGAGATGGTAGAGTCCTAACTGATCTGACAAACGATGCAACTCTGCAAATTAACACAGTCAACATGTCTGGAAACATCCGTATTTGTTATGCTTCTCAGTTCATGTGGCTTTTGATTTGTCTGCAGCCCCATGTGCCATAGATTTCCTCATGAGTGGTAACATTTCATCATTGTAAGTGAGAAACTGCGAGGTCAAGTTTTGTAACCCTTCAGATTCTGTGGCTCCAGTATAAATCTCAGCTGTGTTGCTCGTGTCTTTAACATAAATGTTCAATGTGCGTTACTGAATAATAATATACACACTTTACTTCTAGAGCACCTTTCAAAACCAGAGTCACAAGGTGCTTCACTAAATAAAAGTGCAGAGAAAGCAAATCATAGAAAGGCCAGATCATACTCAGCAATAAAATAAAACAAAACAGGTCAAACAACATTAAAACAAAAAATTGTGACCCTCCAATATGCAAATATTACAGACTATGTTGCTCAGACACTAGTCCATTTTAAATACCACATCTTGAAAGGAGGATTGTATATTTTATAGATATATTTTAAAGTAAAATGCAGTAAACTTGACATTACTGATCATTTCCTCAAACCTAATGCCCTTCAACAATCAACAAAATAACTATTTTGCCCAAAGGTTGCACAAACGTTTGCAAAAAGTTGTATAACTCAATCAGACGTGTGGCAAAGTGTGAGGGAGCACCTTGTTCTTTGCTGCTTAGATACGTGATTAGATAATAAAAACATAATTTGCACTGAGAAGACAGTTGTTCTGGATGTTCTGTAACACAGGAGATGCACTGTTGTACTGTGGTATTGAAACCTTTCACACCTGATGTGTTTTATAACAACTGGTTACTGCATCGATGCTTCTGGGTCTAAACGGTTTCACGTGTAAACCAAATACAAATATAACCTTTAACACGAAGCGGTTTGAGTCCAGACTCGGGGACACATTTCCCCTGGAGACCTCAGACTGAAAGTTAAATCCAGACGTTTTTTATGTCTGCTCCTGATGACAGCGGGCCTCTACCGACGGAACATCTCGCCCCACATCTGCATTGAATGAACACGCGCTGCAGGTGTCACCTCCGCACATCTGGACGGTAGAGCACCGACAGTAAACTCGGTCTGTGCCCGATCCGCGCAGCTCTCTGTCTGGGTGCTGAAGGACATGAATGAACTCACCTCGTAGCACCGACACAAGGAGGCTGCCATCTTGATCCTGAAACGCACGGAGCTCCACGTGCTTCGACCCTGCACCAGCTGACCTCCCGCTCCACCAATAGGAGCAGAGCTTAGGGGGCGGGGGGCGGGGCCAGCTGTCAGCACGACTCATACAGGGAAAATCAGCCTTAAAAAAACAATGAGTAATTAAATAATATGGTAAATAAATAAAGTCACATCGTGCAGTAGCATTCACATAGTTCAAGACTTTGTTTGCTCTAGTGATCCATACAAGTTTATCATATTTAATATTTTGGATAATTGCAAATGTTATATCCACAAGTGTACTTTTTCAAATTGTAATAAAACAAAAAAAGTGAAATTAAATAATTCTGCATGTATTTAGGTCTTTTTATATTTTTTATAATCATGTTATGTTTTGTGCAGCCTTTGCCTTGTCTTATTGTTTGTTTGTTTTACTCTAATTTACTGGTGCTTTATGTTATTCTACACTTATATGTATATATGCTCTGGGCTCTTAAATCAAGTAAAATTTTTATAAATTCTTGATTACTGACCATTTTTTACTTTTTATTGCCATCCTTATGTTAAAAATATTTATGGCAATGTTAGCACCAAGGCAGGCTCCAAGAGTAGACTTAATACATATAAATGTATTACAATAATATACTACACTAAACAGAATAAACTAAGACTTGGAGACATAGTTAGCAAGACAGTAAAGTTGATTCAGTAGGATCTTTCCCAGAGTCACAAAGTGCTTTACATAAATAAAACAATACAATGAAAGTAGCTTTAAAACAAAAAAATATATGAAACAGAAAGACATTGGAAAAAGATTAAATTGAAAAAAAAACGTTACTACTGCGACTACTACAACAACTCCTACTACAACTATGACTACTACTACTACTACTACTACTTATAATAATATTAATTATAATTAGAAGAAGAAGAAGAAGAAGAAGAAGAAGAAGAAGAAGAAGAAGAAGAAGAAGAAGAAGAAGAAGAAGAATGATTCTATTTATATAGGAGCTTTCAAAACCGCCATTACAAAGCGCTTCACAAAGAGGACAAAAAAAACAAGACAACAAAACAAAGATACCTGACCAAATAATACAAATAATTTAAACAAACACAGCTAATGAGGTGATTCAAGTACAACAAATAGAATAATACAACATGATAAAAAAAATTATTGGGAAAGAAAGGAAAAAATACACATTCTTAGAGCAATAGCAAAACAAAAATCAAGTAAAAGCCATTTGGGGAAAGTAAGTTTCTAAGAGATATATAAATTGCTTTTCCAACAATGAACATGTGAAGGTGAACTAAGCATTAGTGATGCAAACATCCTTCATGTGTGCCCTCGCCTTATTCTCCTCATTGAGAATCTCAGTATAAACACAGCGTGTGTCAGAATGTGGTTCCACGCAGCTGAATGGTACAGGCACGTCAGTAAGGAGCGCCCCCTGTGGATGGTATGTGAGGCGCAGGGACTCCTCCCCTCCCTCTGCAGAGTTGCAGCTCGCCCCTGACAGCCGACTCTGGCGCAGACTCCCAGCGCAAACATTCACCTTTATTTTGATTCTCCTGCCGCACAGCGACCGTCCACAGCCGCACTCCTCCGCACATCCTCCCCCGGAGCAGAGCAGCGTCGGAGCGGCCTCGTCTAGAATGGGGAACCGAGACGATGAGTACGATTTCTTGTTCAAAGGTAAAGAAAAAAATGACTGCAATGCATTCTCCCCTCTACTCAGTCTGATACCCACAAAGCTGTGCTGTGTAAATCTGCCGCTGTGTCGTTGTCGTTCACCACATGCGTGTTTAAAATTTTAAGGAAACAGGACTACTGTGTTTTTTCCCCCAGGAGCTGATAATCGGTTATTACAACATACTGCTGTCATTGTGACATTAATCCGCCTGCAGCTGTATTCATAGGTGCGGAGGATGCAAAACCCTGTCAGCCTTCTTCATCTTTTATTATTAAACTTTCATCAACTCACACAGCAGCATTAGACTCATGTATCTCCTGATATTTGGTGCTTTCCTCCTCATGTGGCTGATTAAAGGCCTGTTATCCTGATCAATAAGCTCCATCCTCAGATCCCACAGCTCTTATTGACAGGGGAGATGCAGCAACTCATAACTCAGTGTACTTTATGATGTTATTGTGACAATCATAGACCTGGGCCTGCACCAGATGCAGGTCCATGTTTGCATCCAGAAAGCCTCCCTGTGATCGTGATATCAGCTCCTGTGGCACATTAACATCCTGGGCCTGCAGGAGCCAAAAGGCCATTTAGATGTAACAAAGTATCCTCTGTGGGATGAATAGGGCATCTGCCGGAGGCTCTCTCTCTCTCCTTCCTCCTCCCTGTGTCTCTCTACCTCTCCCTCTGCCCGAGCCATCGTCTGTGTGTGCCCGGCTGGAACAGGAAGGGCAAGGCAGCCCTGAAACTGTCGATTCAGGATTCGATGGAGCCTGTTATCAGCTTCCTGCAGCCCGAAACAGCACCATGTCGACAGGGACAAAGTTCGGCTCTATTTCCTTTTGTGGATGGAGGGAGGGAGAGACAGGGAGTAGAGAAAACAAAAAGAAGAAAGCTCCACGTCTCTCTGTTGTGCTGTGATCAGCAGCAGCCTCCTGAGGTCCTGACACCAGCACAGCTCCTGGTCAAAGAGGCCTGATCAATCACTTCTCCTCCCGTGACTCATTTACCACAGCTTTAGACCAGGCCTGGGTGACTGTTGTTGTCTGGTTATACAATGGATGCTGAATCGTAGCTGTTCAGAACCACTGCTGCTGCTCCACAGAGACTTTGTGGTCAACTTGAAGTATTTGCAGCTGTTTTCTTATTTATAATGTTGGTTTCAACTTCCTGCAGCGCTTCCTTGTACAAACACAATGAATCTGTCCCTCTACAGTGTTTTCAGAAAGGTTTCAGCAGTTCACTATCTGATTATCAACACTCTCAGAGTGATGTGGCCATGGCTTATCTCTTGAGTCGTGACAGGTCAAGCTTAAACATTTTAAAGATTGAAACCCGACTGATGTGGATTTTTTAAGGGAGCAAAGAATTTCTATAACAAACATCGACTAATATATATTTATATATATATTTTAAGGGCCAACCAATGCATCAGTCAAGCTCTATTATAGACGCATTGTGTAAGTAAAAATGCTTTATTCCCATTTATTCAGCTGAGCACATTCTGTTCTGTGAAAAAAGGATTAAAAAAAACTCCCCTGTGCTACATTATTTAGCTTTTTGGGTAGTTTGCAGAGAATCAAAAGAGACCAAACCACCTCTTTAGTTGATAATCCTTTAGGCCCCAAAATGCTTTAATTCTAGTTTGAGATATTTCCGATAGCTTAAGTGGAATAAGTGTTGTGTCTACTCATTTAATCTATGTAAGTCATCCTCTACAGTCACACCCAAAATATGGTGGATATGCAGAACGCCTAATCCCAAAGAATGGCTGCTGAGTCGGTGAATTATCTGTGAAGCCCTCAGGTGAAATCTAGCAGCAGGTATACAGCTCATTTAGTTCATTGCAGCACACATGAATTATGGGTTTTTGAGGGAGTGCGGCAGTACAGGCCTGTGTTTGTCACCAGGTCCCACATTGTTTTTGATATATTGTGAGGCCTTACTGTTGTGTTGATAAATGGTGCTGAGATTTCATTTTTGCAATGTGGAAGAAAATCTATTGTTTATTTCCAGAGACTCCAAAATGAATCCACGAGTTGAACTGAATTGAAAATGAAAAGGCACACTCCAGAGCTTTAGTGACTTGTAACACAGGTTACATAATGATTCAAGCCTTGTATTTTGTTATTTGTTGTACTCCTGCTTTAGAAGTGTGTGTTTTTCACTTCCCATAAATCATCTGACACACACAAATATGAAGCCCCTGTGTTCTGTTGAAACATTTAGGGGCACTGCTTTGTGCAATATCATCATTTCTTGGATCTAATAATACATATGGCCCATCCCATCACACATACAGCAGGGCACACACATCTCACCCCTGCCCGTCTCCTTCTCTCTCTCCCCACAGTCGTGTTAATCGGCGACTCAGGCGTAGGGAAGAGCAACCTGCTCTCCCGATTCACACGGAACGAGTTCAACCTCGAGAGCAAGAGCACCATCGGGGTGGAGTTCGCCACACGCAGCATTCAGGTGGACGGCAAGACGATAAAGGCTCAGATCTGGGATACGGCGGGACAGGAGCGCTACAGAGCCATCACCTCTGCGTGAGTCCATCTGTGTGCGGTGCAGATAGTTGTGCCTGCCACCCAACACCCCTCTGTGTGGGGATGTAGTTCAGCAGGCAGTCACAACTGACACCCAATCCTGAAGGCCACTACAAATGTGGCCAATTGTTGGCTGTGTTCAACAACACCCGGTTAAAGAGGAAGATGGCACTTTTAAAATAAGTAGTATGGTCACAGATGAAGAAGGTGTTAGCTGGTGGTTTGAATCTTTTGAGTTAGACGTAAAACATCAGGAAGAACATTTGATAACTTGACATTCATACATTTTATAATCTTATGTAAAATATAAGAATAGGATTGATTGATGTTTTATTAATGTATCATGCACATTATGTGCCCAGCCTGAAACAGGCCTACAAGACACCATTATTAAGAAAAAGAAAAGTACAGAAATGGAAGTAGCAGCATCAATACCACAATTAAAGATTTATAAACAAAGGCAGTCAACTTCTTATCATTAATTAAAATTTTAATATTTAAATACTTTATATTTGCATCGGGAGCGGGTCCTCTCTAAGGAGGCAGCCATATTTTAGTCCAAAATGGACAAACTAAACACTTTGAGTTTTTATGTCAACTGAAGGGGTATTCAGCTGCAACATGAAACTTCACCACTAGATGTCACTAAATTCTACACACTGATCCTTTAAGTTTTGTAGGACACAACCACACCACAAAGTCCATTTAATTGCTGTCTGGAGCTTTTTCTTCTTACGTGATTACATATATTTATAAATAATCAATTGGCAGAATAAGACACAACATATTTGTGACCATGATAGTGTGACAGCCCAACAATGTTATTTGAAATGTGACGCCTAAATACTTGAGTCTTTTGAAGTGATCACTCAAACAGAAAAAAACACCTGCAATATTTTGGCCATCAGCCTTTTTCATGAAAGAAATTTGACATGTCACAGTTTGGTGTAAATAATAAAATTGCACTCTCACGTGGTTTATGAGGACATTTGACTTAAAGGGAGTCATCTTAACTCAGATGAAATGATAGTAACACTGGTTTTCCTGCTACTGGTCAAAATCTCTGCTGTGAAATTATGCTGTTTCTAAGGTTTATCCTGGTCTGGTTACAGATACTACAGAGGGGCGGTGGGAGCACTCTTAGTCTATGACATAGCCAAACACCTGACCTATGAGAATGTGGAGCGCTGGCTGAAGGAGCTGAGGGACCACGCCGACAACAATATCGTCATCATGCTGGTCGGCAACAAGAGCGACCTGCGCCACCTCAGGGCCGTGCCCACAGATGAAGCCCGGGCCTTTGCAGGTACAGAAACTTAGGGGACAGAGGAAGGTTGATTTGGAATTTGGGGAAACATTAGTGTTTTTTTCAGATGTTTGATGCATCTGCTTTTTCGCTTGTGCTGCTGTAACAACTAAAATCTCCCTCAGGGGCCAACAAAGTGTTTTGTTACCTCCATGATGAAATACTCTTTTCCATGGTCTGTCTGTCTTGTAAATTAGAAGAGAGCATCACAGAAAACATTACTTTGTTCTTCTAAAGGTGGCAAGAAAAGAAAATGTAACAACACTTTGTTCTCCTCTCTGACTGCTATAAATTTGCATTTTCTTTCTCACTCCACAGAGAAGAACAATCTGTCATTCATAGAAACTTCAGCGTTGGACTCAACAAATGTTGAAGAAGCCTTCAAGAACATCCTAACAGGTATGCTTACAAGCAGAGCTAATAATTACTTGATTTAACATCAGACATGAACTGTCCCAAGTGTCCAGACAGTTGTATCCAGACATTCTGCGGACTTTCTCTTTCACATATGGAGAATGCAGCAGCAGATAGTCTGGATCAGACACATTGAAAACAACAGGAAAATCTCCAGATCGTTCAGATGACGGTGACCGGGTATTGCCAGGATGCAGGAGGCAGGACATTATGTCCATGTGCTTTTGTCTCTAGGACATCACCAGCGGTGTCGGTCAAAAGCTCTCGAATCTTGTTGTCTTTCCAAGTAGACATCTTCGTTGGCGTCTTCTATGTGATTGAAACCTCTTTAACATATTGGGATATTTGTATTCTTTTTAGTTTGCCTATTTTTGGGACATTTCTAACACGCCGACATCGACACACCCACTCACTTACAGTGAATCCTCTGGACATTTCCTGCTGTATTCTCACATGGACTCATTTGGACATTATCCAGAGCTTTTTCTATAGGGATGGCTGGAAAAGCTAAAGATTGTCAGGAGCAACGGACTCAGACATTTGCGTTATCACATGCAGCCCCTCCGGAAAAATTCAGTAGAATATCCTGACGTCTTTGCGTGTCTGATGCAATTCTAAGTTGAACCTATGATTTTACTTTACAAGGCACTTAACATTGTGTGATGTTAGAACTGTCAAAAACTCATTGTCTAGAAGGAAAGCAATTACCTGGATTAAATTACACACAAATGTTATAAATGTTGTGTATGATAAATGTGATGGTAACTAAACTTGTGTATAAAGATCTTGATCAGCATTTGGATTCAATGGGTCTGATCTGTTTTCCTCCGTTTCATCAACAGAAATCTACCGCATCGTCTCGCAGAAACAGATTGCAGAGCGGTCTGCCCACGACGAGTCCCCGGGAAACAACGTGGTGGACATCAGCGTGCCACCAACCACGGACGGCCAGAGGGGGAGCAAACTGCAGTGCTGTCAGAACCTGTAACACATGGCAACCATCCCTCCTCACCTGGGTCGATTATTAATTGAAATCCACAGTGTTTGTGTGCTTCCATCAGCCTGGGTTGCGATATCGTCTGAGTCCGCACCTCGTAGATCAGTGGAGTCAGCTCCGTTACTCCATAATCCATCAATCCAAAAATGAAGTGTTTGAATTGATTTCAAATAGTAATCGGCCACAGGTACAATCTGCTACACCCTAATGCAAAAGAACAGGACTGGTGGTACCTTGTAAGTATCTACCATAGTTACCCATGACAGAGTAGCAGAACAGGCTTGTATGCCCAGATGTCTCCCTGGTAGATGGTTATTGCCACATGCTGGAGGTGGGGGGTTTGAATCCCACCTGTTTCAGTTGTACCAGCAGTCCTGTTTTTGGACTCCCCTGCTCCTCCGGTCATCATCTCAAAAGTGGTTGTGACGCTACTGACGCTTATTTCATTTTGTGTAAAATATATTCTTTTGTTTGTTTTGATTTTGATAGCTCGTCTGCGCACATTATATTAATGCCATGAAATTAAATTTTACAATATTATGTTTCTGTGGTCCTTTTTGTTGTTGTAGTATATACACACTACAAACTATTCAAAGACTGAAGATACATTTTTATATTTCATATTATTACATTGTTGTGCCTAGGTGAGATTTTACTATTGTGACAGGTGATGGTTGAACTGCCATCTACTTTAAAGGGATGTTTCCCCCCAAAATGAAAATTCACTCAGTATCTACTCACCACTATGCCGATGGAGGGGTGGGTGAAGTGTTTGAGTCCTTTAAACACTTTTGGAGTTTCAGGGGTAAACGGCATTGCAGCCAAGTCCAATACAATTAAAGTAACTGGTGACAGATTCTTCAAATGTAAAAAAGAAACAGAAAAAAAACACAAAATGGCTCCATACTGGCCCATAAGTGTCCGTAAGCCCCAACATTCAAATTCGACATGAAATGGTGTCATTTACACCATGGTTTTAGCCTTAATGTCCTCTGTGATCCACACACGAATGCAGTGAAGGATATCAGTGGACATTTAGGCTAATAACATGGTGTAAATGACACGAAATGGAATTTGAACGTCTTTAGTGTTTTGTGGAATCAAACACTTCACCCACTCCTCCATCGGCATAGTGGGGGGTAGATAATGAGTGAATTTTCTTTTTTGGATGAACTGTCCCATTAAACAGAATTAGGTTGGCAGTGAATGGTAAATGCACTGTATTTACAGTATATAGTACTTTTCCAGTCACATCCTATATTCATGCACTTTTTCTATCACACACTATGTACGAATTTTTCCATCCATCCATCATCTTTACAACTTATCCTTTGAGCGTCATGGGAGGGCTGGAGCCAATATCAGCTCAAATTGGGCAACACCCTGGACAGGTTGCCCGTGTAACGCAGGGCCGACACACAGAGACACAACCATTCACACTCATGGTCAATTTAGAGTCTCCTATTAACCTAACCTGGACCTGCATGTCTTTGGACAGTGGAGGGACGCTGGAGTACCTGGAGAAAACCCACACAGACGGAGAGGAAACTCAACACAGAAAGTCCCTGGCCGAACCAGAATTCGAACTGGGAACCTTCTTGCTGTAAGGCCACAGCGCTAACAACAACCTTTTCTTTTTCATTGCAAAATAAAAAAGATTAAATTGATACCACAGTACCAAATTGTACTTAAGTGTAGTATTTGAGGAAAGACTCTTTGTTAAATGAAACAACAGTCAATCATTAGATATATTCCCAAACATTAGATGGAGCTCATAATAAAAAGAAATATCTAAAGCCACCAGACAAACCACAGTTCACACTGACTGAATCCAGGAGTCCCTCTTGTTTTATTGCACAATAACCCAACTTTCCAGGGGATGCAGCAGGAAGACTACAAGAACACAAATACTTTTGTTTAGCATATGCTGCATACATTGATTGACATCTCAATACAAATTCTTGTTTTGCACCTGTACTGAGTAGCAGCCTACTTTTGATACATTTGTGTTTTATATAATTAGGATAAACGTCTGTAATCTCACTAGTCAGAACACTGTTTCTCTTCTATTTAAAGTTGCATTTGTTGTGATGTAGGTCATACTACTGCTTGTTGCTAGGCGGTTTTAATTCATGAATGGTGCATTTACAAGTGGAGCAGGGCCATTTGCGAATGCACTTTTATGACAATAGTAGAAACGTCATCCAATTGGAATGTTAACACTTTTCCACATGTCAATACTATGTCCTGACACGTTACAGCGCTGCCGTTTAACGGATTCAGTTCGTGTGATCCCATATATTACAATCTTCCCTGACCCTGTGACAAGTGTGATCGATGTGCGCCGCTTCAGCTGCTGTCTGAAAAGAAAAGACATTATTTGAGCGTCACCATTTAGGCAGCGATGATAAAAGCTTTACCTGGAAATTTTGAAAGGGTTCAGATTATAAACAAGAGCGACTGTTGCCCTTTACTTGTCGAGAAAGAATATTCACAGATAGTCAATCATGTTTTTGTAGATTATTGTCCTCTGCTGGGCTACTGGCTACCCATTGTTCAAAAACAGCTAAATACATTGTGAAGGGGCATGGGGGAATTATAGGTGGTGTGAATATGTTTCATATTATACTGTAGTAGCATGCTGATTCAGTTATATCCTGCTACATTAGCTTGTGTCTTAGTATGTCATAGGTTTGTGTCACGGATGTACAGTCGGGCTGGTTTGTCCATCGTCCATGTGTTCAGTCGTTCAATTCCCAGCACTGGCTGTCCGATGACATCTCTGTGTTTCAACATCAAACTATGACTCCGGAATGAGTTCTTCCCTAAACCACTTCTGTGGTCAGTCAATACCGTAGTAGTTTACATCAAGTGCTTCAACAAAAGAAAACAGAAGGAGAGAGTAGCTCTCCCCTCTCAGAATGGTCCATTGAAGTGCAAAAGTTCATTAATATGATTAATTTTGTTTTTAAAGAGCGCTTCCAAGGGCATCTTTTTTTTTTTTTTATATTCCTCTTGCTGCTGCTCCGCACTCATACGATGGTCTCATCAGTCATTTTCTTGGTCGACTTGGTCGGCACCGAACGCTGGGTGGTGTGTGCCCCCTTCATGTCAGGCATGAGCAGACGCACTTTCTGATTGGTCCTCCTCCACTCCGAGTACAACTGACAGTGATAGCGAAAGGACACCTGAGATAGAATGGAGGATGGGTGGGCGAGACGGGAGGTGATGGAGGAGAGAAAGACAGTCATCAATTACACTGACACCCAGATATTTGAGACAGAGTAGTACGATTGCAGGATAGGAATTAAATGCTGAAGCTGCTGCTTGACAGGTGCTCACAATCTGAAAGCAGAAATTCTAATCTTTGACAGTTTGTTATTTTTATGGTTCTTTTGCTGAAAATTAAAAGTGCTGGTTTTTTGAGTAAGATTTCAGATTGACTGCACATCCTACTTTTAAAGAATATGATCCAGTTAAGTTCAGATAAAGAAGAAAGCCAGTTCTTACTCTTCTCAATCACACAGGGACCAGAGCACAATAACACAATTACTACAATAATCAGGAGCAGAAGATAAATCTGTGTGGCTGGTGTTCTGTGTATACGTCTGCTTGTGATAGTTTTCCACATTAAAGTAATTAAATTAAGATTAAAAGCATCAGAGCAGTATTGCACATCCTGCATGTGGGCTGTAAATATTCCCCCGGTCAGGTAATGCCAACTTTTATACCATATGATGACGAATGATTGGTAAACGTGAATATACAGTAAATTGTGTCTGTAATGTTATTTTTTACAACAGTTAATGCTTTACTACACTACATGACATAATTTTCTGATATCATAGCGACATCATGATGACATCATTCCAACCATTTTAGCATAGCTTAATATTTGCAGTACAAAAGCTCCAGGTCGTGTGTATAGTATAATTT
Organism: Hippoglossus stenolepis; assembly: GCF_022539355.2. Classification (NCBI taxonomy): domain Eukaryota; kingdom Metazoa; phylum Chordata; class Actinopteri; order Pleuronectiformes; family Pleuronectidae; genus Hippoglossus; species Hippoglossus stenolepis. The sequence continues at coordinate 10,308,072 of NC_061493.1, forward strand.
TTTTAACATTGCATGATGTTTTCTGCCTTGATTGTGATCACTTTACTTATATGATGCCATATGATGTGGAATCACTTTCTGATCAATACAAGATTTAGATTATCTCTCTAGCCCTATTACTTGAATGAGATAAAATGTGTTTTTCAGACCATATGTTTGTTACCTGAAGATGCCTTCTCAAGTATTATTCCCTCCAGGTTCAGTAAAAAGCCCAGAAACCATTTTTTTTAAAGTTACAGGAAAATTATTTAGTGATTGGTTACCAGTGTCCAGAGGATGTAGATGGTGAAGAGAGCAATGGTGAGAGCGATGAGGCCGACAGCCTCGAGTCTGCTCTTCAGCTGCAGGTGGTCCTGGGCTCCCCTCAGACACAGCCAGCCGGAGATGGCTGCCAGGGGCGTGATGAGAAGGAAGCAGGCCATGTCGCAGAGCAGCGTGCGCTTCTCACTGCGAGGGCCGGGGTCCTTCAGCCACTGAGCGAGGGAAAAGTGAAAAAATCATTAGTGGATCTGAAAATGAACTTTACTACAACTCAGTTACTATTACACAAAGTAAAACTTCTCTAACCTGTGTGAGTGGTTGCGGTCGCCGTTCGATAGTGAACTCTGTGTGACAGAGCTCACAGTAGCTGGTGTTGGAGGAGGACAGCCACTTCTCCAAGCAGCTCTTGTGCACTTTACCCAGCGTGCCAGTGCAGTCGCAGGGCGAGAGCAGAGTCTCTCCTCCAGCTCCCTCGTGACAGATCCGACACATACCCACATCACTGTGCAGAGAAACAGACAAGCAGAGGGGAGCAATGATGTGATGATTAAGCAGCGCACAATTAAATTAGAGTAGAATCATTGGGCCCCCAGCGAGTTCCTCCTTCTCTTACCTCTGCAAGCTCACCGCTTTGACAACAGTGGAGAGTGGGCGGCCATCTTTAGCCGTAACCTTGGCAATGTACTGGGCCTGGGCAGTAGAATCAGACTCCTCCGAATCCTTGGAGGCGTCTGATTCAGCGTTCCCAGAGTAATCACAAAGGGAGCCAGGTAGGTGGCAGCACCCCGACGAGGACATGGCTCAGCTGAGGGCGACAGTGATGGCGGAGGCAACTGTAAACCAAGTTCTGTCTCCTCTCCTCCTCTGACCACCTCCAGAGAAAGTGCCTGGTGGAGATGAACAGGACACAAAGTATGAGTGAAGTGGAAGGACTACATAAGAAGAACATGATGTTACAGAGTGTCAGCCTCTCAGGAGATCCTTGAAAAATATGCCATATTTCATAACATCATAAAACTGTGCTATACTCATTTTCTATCTGTGAAATTTCAATAACTTTTTTTGATATTTCCTTGTGTTGATACTTGTTTACTTATTACCTCAGCCAAGGAGGTTGTGTTTTCACCTCTGTCCTTTTGCTAGTTGGTTGGTCTGTGTTTGTTTGTTTACATGTTTCATGAAATCATGATAATAATTAAACGGTGTTAGAAAATGAATACATCACATTACTAGACAGTGAGAACACGGTGACATTTTTGGTGACGCTTGGAGACCGTGGGGAGGGGGAGGGGGAGGGGGGCCTTGACAGGAACTAACTGTTTACTACTACTACCAATACCACGGCCTGCATCCAGACTGATGTTATCAACGCGCTCTTGAAACTTCCTTTGCAATGTAACATGTGACATGTGCGAATACAAACACATGAATTGAGTTGAAAGGCTCGGACGGTCAAAACAAAAACAAACCACAGAACCGTAACAGCGATTTTTTAATGCGCATTCAGCCTCCGGAAGGTTAACACATCCGATCCCCCATGTTTGACAGCAGGAAAAGAAAACCTCACTCTGTCAGACAGCGGCATCTCTGTAAATCTACGTTTCACACTTCAAATCACCCGATAAACATTTCAACTGTCACCGCTCCCGTCGGCCCAGACACACAGATGATCTGTGCAGCGGTGTTGTGGTTAATGTACAGCCGCGGACAAAGGCTCCGTTTGTCTCTTGAGCAGAAAACCCCAGTTAAGCAGCTGTCAGACCCGCAGCCTGATGTGCGTGACGCTGGTTTGCAGAAAAGCTCGTAAACGACGTGTAAATCAGATGTTAGGGTGAAATGTACTCACCCGACGGCCTCTCCACCCCCTTTTTCCTCGCTTGGCCTTGGCCTTGGCCCTGTGTTAGCCAGACACAGGCTAGCGGAGCTAACTAGACAGCCCTAGCTCCAGACTGTGACATTGACGTCTAACCAAAAGCTGCCGATACGAGGGGAAACGAAACGCGGCCACATGCGCGGTGTCCTCCCCATGGCTCGTGGAACATCTCTCCCCGGCTGGTTCTGTCTGAAAGCGCGAAAATAGACGGCTGCTCCTGCCTGGGTTTCCCAGACGCGGCTAACGCAGCTAGCAGGCTAACATCGGACAAGCCTACCCCAGCGTCCGTCAGCTGTGCTGTGGTCATGTGACACGTGCTGCCTTCACGGACATTAGTCATAATGGAATAATTGGCACATCGGTCATTAACCTGTTATCACTGTGACAAACACGACCGGTATGTCTGAGGGGGCGGGGGGGTGACTGGGATTTTATTTACTGCTAAGTGTGATGTCAGACAGGAATTCTGTAAAAGCTCATGTGCTTTATTTGATTACTTTTGACCAATTACTTTACATAAGTGAGTTTAACAGCTTAAACTAAATTAAACCAAAGCATCCATTACAACTGCATGGTCTGTGTAAATGTGAAACACTTTAGATACATTTAACTATTTTATATTAATGAGCAATGACCATGGATTGTATATGAAAGACAATGACTAACCTAACCCTAACACAAAGGCAATGACACAACCCCCCCTGTGCAACAGCAGTTTACAAGGAGACGTGAATGCAACGCACAGTACAAATAGCAACACATCTGTCTGTTCGGATTAACTAAAGCTAAAATGTTTCATTTTTTCACTGCTGATTAATTTTAAGAAGGAAACGACCATTGCCCTCCAGAGAAACATCTGGCGCAGGTCGCATGTCTAATCCAACCCGCTAGGTGGCAGCATTTAGTGAACACTACAGAGATGTCTTTCCTGGTCCACAGAGGCCTGACAGGTTTAAGACTGTTGACCCTCAGGTGAGGAGCACACACACTGAGAGATTCACATAACGACTCTGGAAGAGACCAATATTATCTTATATTAGTGTTTTTTATAATGAGAAAGTGAAGGGACAGTGAGATCAATAGAGCTAAACATAGAGTTTGACCTCTATTTAGACATATTTTATTTATTGGTATCCTACAAGGGCAGGACTTTATCCACATGCTGGTATATTATATTTAGGATTTGTTGTTTATTTATGGTGGTAACTGGTAATATAGTTTCAACCATAGGCTGAGCATAAAGAAGGATGACATGAGTGCTCCCCAAAAGTGAAGCTAAAGCACCTCGGTTGCCACCTTGTGGCTGGCTGCAGTATAGGTCATAAGTCGAACCTCCTCCAGGTTAATTGATATGACATGGACCAAATTAATGAGTAAAAGCCCATGTTACCCAAGATGATTTCTGTCATTGCAAGTAGTTCTTTCCACAGTGATGTATGTCCAAGTAATTTGTCCCATAAGAAGTTTGTGTCTCCAAATACACAAGATGGCAGCGTTCTTATCCAGGATATTTTGGTTTCATTTCTGGATAGTGGCAGAAGTGGAGACACGTCAGTCTATACAGCTAAGATCTACCATAACCCAGTAAACAAACAAATAACAACAGAATCAAGTAAAGGAAGCAGGAAACCCAAATGGACAGGCCTATGTTTAGGCCTTCTATTAGCTCTGTTACTTTAAATCAACAAACAATAGCCAGCATCAAATTTGTGAGATTACCACCCATGATTAAATACCGCTTACATGTTAATACAGCAGTGATAATAGTTGAATACTGTTGTTTTGAGCCAGGTCATTGACATTTTAAACCTTTCTGTTTTGGGTTATAGTCCTTGAAAAACAAACAAACTCAATGACTGCAAAAGCAAATGTTTTGAAAAGTCCCCTTGACAAATCTGTTTCAGTCCGCCCATCCTCGTAGTCTGCCCTGTCCCTTCTGGAACAAAACTGAGTATTTGGTTGTGTGTATATGCAAAAAATTATATTTAAATTAATGATACATTATGTAGTAACATGCAACACATGAAGACTTATAAAATGTACCCATCAGAAATTCTTAAATATCCCTTTAGTGTAACCTAAAATAGTAACCTCCACATGTCTTCGTTAATCATTAGTCAAACAATATCTATTTTGGTCATAATGCCCTGTGTTACCTTCTCCCCCCGTATCTTTCTTCTCATTCCCTTTGAACCCAAACACTGATAAAGAGGGAGTCCGCTCGTGGTGTGTTCCTGCACATTACTGGGAAACGTGCACACACACACACACACACACACACACACACACACACACACACACACACACACACACACACACACACACACACACACACACACACACACAGAGGTTTGCGCAGCGATCCCTATTAGGACTTTGCGTTACCTTACCTTAACCATAACCAAGTCATGCCTATCCCTTATCTTAACCTAATCATAATTCATATCTTACCACTTACCTTAACCAGGACATTATAATTGAGGTTTTGCCTCATTAGGACGAGGCTTTGGTCCCCATGAGGTCTACTGGTCCCAACAAACACAGTGTTCAGTGTTTATAACAGAAAAGGCAGGTCAGCCATTAGAATGTCTGCACAGGGGGACAAAATTGTCCACATTAGGCCCCTCATCCACACAAATGCACTCCAGCACCAATAAAAAAAACAGGACTTGTGCATGGAGGGGAGGCTACTTTGTGACAAATAAACAGCAGAACAATATTTACAGCCCTTTCTCTGTGTTTGTTGTCAGTCTCAACTGTTGCCCTAGCTGGCTCTCCCACAGCAGCATGTTGTCTACCTCCCTCCTCCTCATCTCCTACATCTCTCTCTTCATCAGGTACAACTGTCCTTCTTAAAGCCTTCCAATGTTGGAAACAAATCACACACTGATCAGACTGTTCAGCTGTACCATGTGTGTTTTCTCAAGCTTGTGAGTCATCTCTTTTGCTAATACCTCTTGTCCTCCCCTAGACTGCGTAGATACTTGAATGAACATTGAATGATGGGGCAAACATTCACTGTCAGAGTTAAAACATTTACATGGATGTTATCTCCACTTGTATGAGCAATTGGTAGCAGGTAAACCAGCTGTCTTTAACAACAACTCTCCTTCCTCCTGCATACGATCATGTTTTGACTGTGTTATGACTGAGATAGACAGACATCTGATTGGCCAAGATCGAACTGCGTTTCGTTTTCTACATATAATTATTTATCTATAACACACACACACGCTTGTCTCTCAATAGTTGTGAGGACACTCATTGACATAATACATAATACATAATACATTCCCTAGCCCCTTACCCTAACCTAAATATTATTCCAACCCTAACCCTAAAACCAAGTCCTAACCCACAAACAGCCCATTACATTTGTGAGGACCAGCAAAGATGTCCTCACAAAGTCAAAATATCCTCACAATGATGAACCAAAACTGTCCCTCATAACTTTAGATAGACATGTGCACTCACACACACACACACACACACACACACACACACACACACACACACACACACACACACACACACACACACACACACACACACACACACACACACACACACACACACATACACACACACACCTCCCAGACCATGTCTCTCATTAACTTCCCCATCCAGCTATTTGGTCAAAGTCCAAAAGAAATCATGAGACACTACCTCTCCGCATGTGTGGGATGTCATGAGACATGTGTTAGTGGACTTTAACATGGACAGGCACACAAATGCACATGCAGTTCATTTACACGCCATGTTTTATTGTAGAAAAGCAAGACTATAACATTTATATATTAAAGTTTCGATAGAAAACTAAGCATTTAAATGTATTTATTGTAGAACTGCAAGACTATAACATTTATATATGAAAGTTTCTATTAAATATTAAGTAGTAAAATATATGTGTGTGTTGGTTTCAAGGTTTCAAGGTCAAGGGCATGTTTTGTTTGATCTCTAGTTTTTTAGTCAGACAGCCAAAAATAAATTGTATATGCACTATGCACACACTCCATTAAGTTTAATAAATGCAATATGTTTGTTGATATAACTGGCCAAAAACTAGGTTTGTATTGTATCACCTGTCTGTGACTTTAGGACTCACCACAGTGTCTGTGACGTCAGAGCTCACCTCAGTGTCTGTGACGTCAGAGCTCACCTGTCTGTGACATCAGAGCTCACCACAGTGTCTGTGACGTCAGAGCTCACCTGTCTCTGACATCAGAGCTCACCAGTGTCTGTGACGTCAGAGCTCACCTGTCTGTGACATCAGGACTCACCAGTGTCCGTGTTTCTGTGACATCAGGACTCACCAGTGTCCGTGTTTCTGTGACATCAGGACTCACCAGTGTCCGTGTTTCTGTGACGTCAGAGCTCACCAGTGTCTGTGTGTCTTTGACATCAGAGCTCACCTGTTTGAGTCAGTGACATCAGAGCTCACCTGTCTTTGTGTATGTGACGTCAGAGCTCACACGTCTTTTTACTTCAGTGCTCCTTTAAGTTCATTCATTCATTCATGCATTTTCCTCTGTTAAGCCAAGAACAGTAAAGTGCATTTTCAAAACCTTTGTGAGATGTGTATCCGTATCCCTATATCATTTAGCTCAAGCACCACAGAGAGAAACAGGGACAGTGAGACACTCAGAGAGTGCGACAGACAGGCAGACTCATAAAGACAGGCAGATTGCATAATTTATTCTCAGCGTTTTGCTTTCAATAACAGTATAATTCAGTTGCTGCAGTTCCATCTCGTGATCCTTTAAACTGTCTCCAGGAGTCCTCATGAGCGGGACGGCAGTAATTTGGTTTCATTCATTTTCCGATGGAGTCCACGTGAGACGGACACTAACTCGACCGTGCTGTCTTTCTCACGATACGTACATACACTCAACACACAGCTTTTTGCCTTTTTTGATGAAAGACCTGCTCTTCAATGCCAGTCAATATGAAGCAGGTATAATGATATGTGGTGATATCTGGATATACTTTGAGTATCACTTTCAGCAATATTAATAGGGCTCACTTAATATATTTTCTACTTTTGATATTTTGTTGGTGCTACAGGGTCTTTTTTGATAGGACCACATTTAGTAAGGCCCTGGGAGAGGGATCCCTCACACGTGGCTCTCTCTGAGGTTTCCTGTCCTCAGTTAATACTTATTTTTGGGGTAGTTTTTCCTTTCTCTTGTTGATGGTTAAGGACAGAGGATGTCACACTTTGTTAAGACCTATGAGACAAATTGTAATTTCTGAATATGGGCTATACAAATAAAAATAATAATAAAAATGTCAAACTGATTATTGATTATTCATAGTGTGCATTTACCAAAGTAACCAAGAGTACATCCAAATTAAGAGGGGAGCCTGATTAAGTGGATGCCCTTCTAAAGTTTGATATACTCTTTAGTACTTTGGGAAATACACACCACTGGAAATAAGTTTGATGACCCTATTCTAATTATCACTGTCTGTCTTCCAGTGTTTAGTTTGTGCCTAATAAATATGATATTGACTCAACATCCCCTCAAATACTTGTTAAAGCTGCATTGGATTTCCATAGAGATTTCATCCAGGACCATTCTGAGTATCACCACGTGTTTATCTATCCATCAGAGTGTTTATTTTTGATGTTTTGGACTTTCACCTTGCTCTCACCGTATTGATTTAAAGATATGAATAGTCCCGCTGGCCAAAAACAGAAGAGAAAACCTGAAGCTGATAATAGTTCATCTCCAAATTTATTACATACAGTAAAAGTAATCCAATTTAGACCAATCAAAAGCAACCTCTTTCAATCTCATAAGTAGATGAAACAATTCATTTGTTACTGCAAATGCTTTTAGTTCACAAATCTAATAATACAACTTTTAAAATAAACAAGACTAAATAGACAAGACGCACCTAATATTTCACTTATGTAAATATAAGGCAGCATTTTCCCTGGATATGGCAATTTTTTTTTAAAAGAGCAAAATTTTCTTATTTGCATTTCGAACAATGTTATGTTACAACCAGATTTTTATGTCAATATTTGGATTTTCAATCTTTATTTAAGGGCAACCCACTCATTTACAGTTTAACGTGTAATAGTTCAGACACCATCTTCCTTTCATCTCCTGAGTCTTCCACCAAAAATCGCCATATCATGAGACCTGGTTTAGCTCTCTAATGCAGGACACAACATTATTGTGAACCCATGACTCCAACTTGTCATACTGTGCTCCCAATTACAAAACTGTGCGGATTCCTTCAGCTGCATAATCAAATCACCCCGGCTTACTATTCTGAATGTAGTCAGCCGATCACGATGATCACAATGATTGCATGTGAGGACCAACGTGCACTGGATTTGAAACAGTCACTTGGGTTAAAGAGCTGACTCACAGTTTTGTGTACATTCTGTAAATTAATTAAATTAAAATACACAATTTGTAACCTTAATTAGAAAAACTTTAGTTAATTTGTGTGAAAACAATTGAAGTATTTTTTGTCAATGTAGGAATATACTTCATTACACTGATACCGTAAATCTAATAACCCTTAATAATGGCATGTACTTTAAGGCACACTACTGCAAAAATAAAAAAAATTGTTTAGTATCATCAGCAGAATAAGAAAATCTATGAATTTTGACCATTAGCTACCACATCACCTGAACCCATACTGTAGGAATTAAAGACTTTTTGCACATGAGCCTCCCTCTATTTAAACAGTATAATAGGACAATAGAACCTGATTTATTGCCAAAAAGATTTTCCACATGCAATGAATTTGCTCTGGTGTTTGGTGAAAAGGAAATCTAAGTACTAAGTGCTGCAGTTCTAGGAGACAGATAATGACAGGAACCTAAAAGTAAGAGCAAAGAGTGAAAGCACAATCAAATTAAATATGTAAAAACAAATTTAAGTTAAAATGTATTAGATGTCTACAATATGAAAATATGTGAAATATGACACGGAGGGATTTGGCTTTGTTTGAGAAATATAAACACAGGAAACAAGAGCAAAAAGTGAAAAGAGAAATCCTACCATAAAAAACAACCTACTTGAGAAAAAGTTAGAAAATTACAAAAAGTTTTTGAAAATATATGTGCAATAAATGACAGATAGATATGGCTCTGTGTGATGAGGGCTATGGCTCACACACTGTTCTCTTCATTTGAATAAACACACTTAGAACAACTGCTGTAAATACTTATAATCTCATTAAAACTCCAAACAGCATCGTATCCACAGATGAAACCGAGTCACCGTAAAGTCAAAAAAATCCAAAACACAACAGCAGCTCGGATTCATTCACGTTTGACCATGTGAACAGTGCATGTTCGGGGGCGGGCGCCGCGTGACGTCACAGGCCGTGCGGACCAACGGCAGCGCGCGTTTGCTCAGCCTATGGCAGTACAGTAAATACTATGAGCTCTGCCTCTCTCTCGCGCTGCAGCGATCACAGCGGAGGAGGAAAAAAAAAAAGACGATGAGCTATAAAACCGATCGTCGGTGCTGAGGAATTGTTTTGTCGGTGACTCTCCCGCTGAGGCTCACGCTGTCCGGAGGTTTGTGTTGTGGTCGAGGGGGTATCTGTGTCAGAGGTAGGGGGACACGCGGAGGGCAGTCGGCCTCACTGCAGTGTGATTCACCGGAGACTCGCCCCACAGCCCTCGCAGTCAGCGCCGCCGCCGCCGCCTCTTCATCGACGCCGTTGGCCCGTCACACGGTCGCATCCTCTCGGCCCGTGTTTGGCCCCTCTGCCGCGGCCCCTGTGTGCGCTGCTCGGCGGAGCATGTTCAATAATGAGCCAACGGGACACACTGGTTCATTTGTTCGCCGGAGGGTGAGTCACACAACCCGTGTCCTGTTTTTTTTTTTCGTAAAAACACAGACGTGCTGTTTGCTTTTACTCATTATTTAGCAATGGATGCTTTTCCTGCACAGCGCGTGCGCGTGCTCCAGTTACAACCAAGGCAGCGGCGTGCACGTCAGTGTCAAACCCGTCGATTTGAACGACACTTCCTGTCAACCCTTCAAAATATGTTTATTTGTTAATGACAAATATCACAAGAAGAGAGTGATTAAAGCTTATATTTGGATGTAGAGTTTCCACTTTGTATCCTAACTCGGGTTTATTCATCAACTATTGAATACCGTGTTTTTACTTTAAAATGGCAGCAGTTTAACACTTTATTTTGAAGGCAAGTTAAATCCATGTCCGGGTTCATTGCTACTCTCACTGTAACTTGATGCAGGTCTTCTGCAACCACAGCAGTCTGACATTTTCTCTGAAATTTAGCATTTTAAGGCCATAATAGATGAATTAGGTGAATGATGCAAGTTCTATATCTACATATACTCAACCAAGATTGTGATTAATAACTATATATTGTGTTTCATTATGCATAAACATTATATATATATAATATAGATGCTGAAACCCCAATTTCTGTAACACTTTTAGGGCTATTTAGGGGTTTCCAAATGTTTCTTTGTCAAGGACCCCCAGGTACAACAGATGTGCATTAACCTGCAAACATCCTTCTCATCATTTATGTTCCCAAAACCAATCATTTGAAGACTTGTACTGTTGTGTAACTCTTCCCACACTCGACAACAATTTTCACTCACAATTCTGTAAACAGCCCAAACTGAGAAATCATTAAAGGAAGTTAAGGAGAAGAAGTAAGATTGCTGCGTTGAATATGTCTTGTTTTCAATCTACTACTGTTTCTCTTTCTGACACCTTTTTCTTTTCATTTCACACCAAACCTTTGATATTTAAATATGCTAATCTTATCGCACCAGGACTCCACTCTTAACTCTTTAATTAGGGATCTAAAATATAAAAACAACTCACAGTGTGTTGCTATCTCTAAAAAACAGAATCTGATCGGAGCTGGCAGCCTGAGCACACAGCTTTCTCTATCACAGCCACTGGCAGACACATACATGCAGCCGCCACTGTAGCGCCTGAAAGTAGGACAAAGGTCATTGCTGCCTGTGAGCATGAAGATATAGCTGTTGCTACTCTAAAGAGAGAGCAGCACGAGGAATTCGCTGCCAAAAGGATGTTAGCTCACACCAGTGTACGACTAAAACTAGTAGTCACTTGTGTGATTGTCATAATAGTCAACAATGTCCTATTGTGGAAAGCACCAAGCTTTCAGTGAAAGCAAATTAGATCAACTAATGGCAACAATAACGTCTGCTGGCCTCTGGCTTATAAAGAATTGTGTGCTAATTTAGACCAAATAAATCAGATAGATGGTACAATGATATTTTTCAGAAATTGACGCATCATGTATTGACATAATTAGGGGGACACTGATTGGAATGAGATCCGCCTCAGTTTGTTTACATGCTGCTGGTGGCATCTGTCAGAGTACAGGTCAAAGTCTACGTAACATGATCACCAGTTCCTTTGGTTCATTGGTTCCACTTTATTTTGGAGAGTCTGGCTAGAGTGAGTTTACAGAACATTTGTAACATTTCACTGATCACAGTGTTACATGTACTCTCTGTAGGTGGACTATTCAAATACCGGTTAATTTATGCACAGTAATGTTTTTGTTTATTTTGTGTTTGTGTGTGTCAGCAAACTAAGCAACACTCTTGATTATTACGCCTTCTCAGATGACCTGGGTCAGCACACAGGTTACAATTACACTACTACGCAGTCAGTTTCTTGAACATTTATTGACAGCTTACACATTGCAGCATCACAACAGCAGGTCACGGTGTGTGCTTGAGTGGCATCTCCTAGATAATTTTAGAGCAGACAGAAATAATAGATTGTGTTACCGATGATTGGGGAGACCAGTGTTGAAGAATGGTTTAACAAAGAAAACTGGGAGAGGAAGCAATAGATATTTGCACCGATTGTTTGAATAATAATAGAAATTAAGTGAGCCTACAATTAATTACTAAAATACATGCATATCATTTTTTTCTGTTCCTTCTCTCTAATGTGTGAATGTGTTTATTTTGTTTGTCCCTCCTTGCTTTTCCTAATTTCTTCCACCAACCCCTGTGTTTCTGCTCCCTCTCTACCTCTGGACCCCTTCCCTCTGTAGATGTGGAGGTACTGTGGGTGCTATTTTGACTTGTCCCCTGGAAGTGGTGAAAACCAGACTACAGTCCTCCTCCGTCACCCTCTACATCTCTGAAGTGCAGCTCAACACCGTCAATGGAGCCAGTGTGGCCCGTGTCACTCCGCCAGGGCCTCTGCACTGTCTCAAGTAAGGAGAATGACACTGAATGCTAATTTTGACAAGGTATAATTTAAAAAGAAACCATATTAAGGTTAGTTTTGCTATCAGATATGGGTGTAGAATGCTAATGTACTGTATGTCAACCAATTCTTAGGATTTTTAATGATTATTGTGTGGGATATTGTAGTATTATAACATTAACTATAACTGATACATCAGAACTTATTCTAGCTCTGTAAAATGAACAGTGTCTGTTTATACTATGATTTCCAAACCACTTGTAAATCGAGGACATAAGGTTATGGACAGCTTGTACAAACTACACTTACCGAATGTATACATTGTTGTGACAAAATGCAAAAGGGGGAAAATACATACTACTGTGGCAGTGTCATGTCTGATAGATTTGGAAATGTTTCAGCATTCTCACACACACACACATGCACTGTCTGTGTTTGCTATGCAAACATTCATGTCGGGGAAGCTGTCCACTGGCTTTAACCAAAAGACACAAACTTAGACAGTGCAAGGTCCTCCAAACTGAATTCACAGGGATAATGTAACAGGTTTGTCTGTTTGTGCTGTAATCTAACAGCGAGTTTACATTTTACACTACTAATTAGTAATTATTTGCCTCAGTCGGGCTCCTTGAACGCACCAGGAGATGGATTGTTACATCCAAAGAATCAATAGAACTATTAAGAAATTGACAAAAAAGCAGATAATTAATTTAGCCTTTTGCAAAGTCCCTGTATTATCTATGCCTCCTCTACTAAACATCTGTCTCCTTGACTAAAAGTTGCCATGAATTTCAAATGGTTTGAGTCATGTTTGGTTGACTCAAACGAAAATAGGGAGCTGCCTGTTGAAGCAAGTTTTCAAACAAAGTCTAGCATGTTAACAGTTTATAAGTAACCCAGGAAATATCCTGACATGTTGCCATATGCCATGATCAGTATGGGACCAGGGCTTTTCTATGTGCAATACTGGTAACCAAATCTCGCAGGTCAATCAATGCTTTTAACCAAACTGAAGCTGGTCAACATGCTGTCTTAAACTGTAAATGGAGGTTGTTATGACATTAGGTGTAGGTTTTAAGTTTTTTGTTTTGATTGTTGTTGAAATACTTTTTAGATAACTTCAGAATCTACCACCAAGACATGTGAGCAGTGCAACAGATGAAAAGTCAAACCTTTCTTTTTACAGCTACTGTGTAACAAATGCAAGAAATACACAGGAAATGCAATACAATGTGTCACATGTCATTACTCTTCTTATCAAACACTGTGGAAAGATACCAGTAAGATAAGAAGTGAGAGTATAGGGCAGGGGTGTCCAAACTTTTTTTCCCGAGGGCCACATACAGAAAAATATACGAAGGACTGGGCCACTCACTAGACGTGAGGTATACTGCCTCACTTCTCATGCACTAATATAAGCCTCCATCATAGCTCTCCATTAGTAGATTTTCATTTTATTTTTTACAAAAAGGTTGGCAGGTCATTCTCTCAGTGACAGCCTCAGATTGGTTCTTAGGGTGCTGATCCCCCTTCATTGTCCTGTATGAAGGGAGAGACAAGAAGAGAAATAGGGGATGTGGATATTTTAAGCTTATTACGCAAATAAATTATTGGGCTTGTTAACACATCAACTAACGTTTGTTAAAAAAATGTCATCAACTTTAATTGACTGAATTTATTAAGTAATTGGGCTTATTAACAAATGAAAACTGTGTGTATATTTTTAACTCACCTGTAATGGGAAGAATGTTGCGCTCAGTGGGAGCAGTGATGCTGCGCTTTGGTCTGAAGGATAGCTGGCAGGTCAGGAGTAAGTTTGGTGGTTGAGATGCGAAGGACATCACGGAAATCGTTCTGGTTCTCAGTCTGCTTTTGTTCAGCGTTAACAGAGAGAATGTCTGCTCACAGATGTATGTTGAGCCGAACAGACTCATCATTCGTTTTGCGTGGCGTCTCATCAGAGGAAACTTGGCCTTTTCCAAGCTCCGGTAGAAGTCAGGTAGGGAGAGAAGCTGATGCTGATTCTTCAGAGAATCATCACACTGAATTTCGATCAGTTCTAATTGCAGACTCTCCTCCACTTCTTCTGCATCCATTGAAAACGGAGCCGCAAACAGTGTGATTTCCTTCTCAATGACAGAAAAATCTTGGAGGCATTGACTGAATTCTGTCATGAGAGTTGTGATCACAGACACATATTCTCCAATTTTTGCAGAGAGCTTGGCATTTGGAAATGCGCATTTGATTTCGGTCAGCGTGGGGAAGTGCGCTACATTGAAGTTGCGCAGTTGTGACTCGAAGAGACGGAGCTTCGCACAGAATGCTTTCATGTGCGCATACAGCTATGGTACCAGCTATTGTTGCATTTTCTTGAGCTTTGTTTGCACGGAAAAAAAACTGTTGCTGCGTTAGCAGGCTAGCTGCCATTTGCTTTACCTTCTCTTTCCGCTCGGCACCAGTGTAGGACGTGAAGGTCTGATGTTCCGTTTCATAATGCCGTTGTACATTGTACTCTTTCATCACGGCAACACTCTCATTGCAAATCAAACAAACACACTTCCCCTTGGTTTCTATGAAAAAATATTCATTTTTCCACCGAGTCTGAAATTTTCTGCACTCGCTTGCAATCTTGCGTCTCTTCGGTTCCGGCATTTCTGGTGACCCTGAGCTAATTTTTTCTTCGATTGCTTGCTTTGTGGAGACACTGCCTTGTTCAAGACAATAGCGTCACCTAGTGTTTAAACTAAGAAGTGCAATACAGTGGGCCATAGTCCATTATATTTTTAGACTTTGATACGGGCCAATTAAAAATGGATGGCGGGCCGCAGTTTGGACACCCCTGGTATAGGGGAATCGGACTCTGGTGAGGTGTTTGTATTGAGCCTACAGAAAACTAATGAAGCTGGATTAAGTGTTTAAATAAGTATTCTGTGTTACAAGCTGCTGTGTGAGGAATTTTCCACTGCCAAGGTCTTGCATAAATGATTTAGCTAATTAATCATCTTTGACAAACTTCTAATCTTATGCTTTAATTCTTTGTCACGTGGTTGATGTTTTTCTTCTGTTTGTTTTTGCTGAAGAATCGATTTGTTCTCACAGGCTGTTGCACTAAGTGGGAATGTTTTCTGTGTCAGTTTTCCCTGCCACGACGAGCCTTTATTAACAACACTATCTTCAGGATTTTGGTTAACAACACTGCACTGATGCCTTCCTTCCAGAGATTGACGTTAATCTGGGTTTTGTTTTGGGATCAACATTGGTCTTGTGCTGACAAAAAACAGCTTCTTGTGTTGTCCTTGAGACAAGAGAAGAAACTGTACACCACTATTATATGATACAGAGGGGAACTGAAGAGGTAACAGTGGTAGAAAAAAAAAAACACAAGTCAAAGTAGCTTGACTTGTAGTAGGGTGCAGGCCTGGTTCCATTTTAAAGCTGGGTATGTTCTAAACTAGGGTATGTTTTGAGTTGTAACAGGGGAAAGCAGTGACACTCTAACCTCACTTGGCTGGAAGGCTCAGCTCACCAAACCACAAGCCAAACAAAATACAGCTACATAGCTGCTCCAAGAAAGATTGGTACCATGTCTTGTTTTATTGGTACCAGTGGAGTGCCCTTTCTAAACGCTGCATGTTTGGAATGGTCTGTTTACTTGGCCTGTGGTAATGCTCTTTGCAGCTTTCTTTCCGAAACTGTCACAGTGACCTGCAGTAATTGAGCAGAGGAATGTAAAGACCGGCTGCTGGACTCAGTCCACAGAACCCTGAAGCTGCACCACTGCTGCTGCACTAAGAGCCGGTCACCTGTTAATTCAAAGTTCAGTGAAGCATATTGTGAATATGCTGTTGGAGTGATCAACGACGTCACTTACGTTGAGTCCCTGTAGCAGCTCCTTCAGAGCGCTGGTTTGCTTTTTATCCATAGTTTATTAATATTGAACGTATTGCGTGTCCAAATTCGACTCTGCGATTCCATGGGCACTTAACAATACACATACCAAGTGTTAAGCCAATATGATGAAAGGTTCTTGAGACGTGTTCCACACACAGACGGAGATCTCTAAAATGTATCAGCTAATGTCAAAAAGTGCACTGAATCAAGGTGATCTGTAAGCCACGATGTAACCGAGTTATACTGGAGACACACGTCTTTGAACATAACAGAAAATGAACAAAATGAACCCGGGAGGCTTCATGATAATGCCACTACCACTGTTGATTGTCAAGTCCAGGTGTCCGAGAAGTTATAATTTACTGGTGTGTTTGCTTAGGGCGCCCACATTAGATTTAAATTTAGCTACCAACAGGGATGTTGTGCCAAATGAAATGCTGTCTCTACCGGTTGACCTCTATATTTTGATGGACATTCTCTCAATGTCCTGTGGCTCTGTGTTCTTTCTAAAAAAACACAGGAACTACACGCACATCCAGTAAAAAACTGGAGCTGGATTAACAAAATATTACAGAACATTTTAAAAGACGAGAAAATCCACACACCTAGAAGGTCAAGATATGAGATGGTGAGATAAATAACTGTTGTGGGTGAAACTTTAGAGTGGATCCTGTTTTATAATTTCCAAACATGCAAGATAAAATCCCCCCACATTTTATTCCTTAAATATTTTGGATTAAAAGGTTATGAAGCAAATGTTTGACAACACCTGCATGCACAGCAAAGACTCCTCCAGCCAATCGCAGTATTATGCCCAGTGGTATAAATAAATATAAGGATAGTACATGGAGATTTATCTATATAATGTACTGTATTTTTGCTCTGCACCAAGATGGAATGACCAATAAAACCTGAAATTAAATGTGTAATGAAATGTCTTCTGTCTCTGCAGGTTAATTATAGAAAAAGAAGGGCCCCGTTCACTCTTCAGAGGACTGGGACCCAACCTTGTAGGTGTGGCACCTTCCAGGTATGTGCACTTCTTATCTTCAGTGTTCTGCTGTGTGTCTTCTCCTGCTGACTTTAGACTTTATGCCCAGGTTGTCTTAAGCAGTTCCACAAAAATGCACATGAAAAGTTTTCGATAACCAAAACAGTAAAAAGGTTCACTGCATCTTGGTTTACAAAATTAGATTGGAGGTATGTCCACCTGTTATTACAGAATGAATACATTTTACGTCTTTTACTTTCCATTTAACATTAGACTTGGCATTTTGTTGTGTAGTATCTAGTAGGGCTGCACGATATATCTAAAATTGGCCGTCACCGTGATATCAACACTGTTTGAACTGTGATTAATGCTGTTCCATGTGCCATGCATTCACGCTCTGCATGTCAATGTATTTGGACAATCAGATGAAGCCCTACTGCCCTAGATAATGAATTAAAGATATTCAGATCATCCCACTCCATGTATTTGTTCAGTGTCTGCATAGACCACTTACTGTATGGGGTCTATGTTAGCAGCGAACCCAAAGCAGAAAGACTTTAACACTGTATACTTAAGCATTTGTTTATTTATTGCAAGTCTTATCATCATTGCAAAATTCAACAACGTTATCGCATATTGCATGTTTTCCTTATATCGTGCAGCCCTAGTATCTTGATCTTATCTTATTACAAACTTCTGGTTCACTTGGCGCTTATGTTGACTGCAATAATTGTATGTCACAAATACACAAATGAATGGGGTTTAACTGGCAAAAATACAAACTATATACTATAGATACAATAGTCTATTTATACTAAATAAATCTCAGTTTCAAATCCCAGTGGAATTGAGCAGGTCCTCCCTTTCTTAGCTTAGCTGGTTGCATAACAGCCTGGAGTCTGAATGGAGTCTCACAATCTGAATGAAACAGCAGCAGCAGCAGGCGTCGGACAGCTGTGACGCTTGCATCATGTGACTGTTGTTGTTGTTGTTTATCATCGCATCAGGGTTCTTCATTTAGGCAGTTGTGTTGGTTTCTAATCCCCCCCTCCCGGAGCTGTGTAGTTCTCCCTAGCTACTGCTGCATCACATGGCCATTGTCATCCTCTTCCCGTTGGTTCGTTGCAGCCTCTGTATCTGAGTCATCCTTTACATACTCATATTCTCCATCTCTCCCACCGTGTTGTCATGGCTTGCCTGTATTAATTTATAACTCTGGGCTCTTCACTGTCGTTGCTGTCCGGCTCTGTCTGATGCAGACTCTCTGTGGGGTAGAAAATATCCTTTGGGCGTTTGTGTGTGTGTGTGTGTGTGTATGTTCACCCTGTGGGATAGTTGTCCAGCTGTGGAAGTGGTGGCTTGTTTTCTGGTCAGGACATCTATAGCTAGCTGTGATATAGGGAGACATTGTTACATAAGTTATTAACCTGGTGAACTCATTGGCAACATATGTCCTCTTCCCCTTTTTTTTTTTTTATGCAGTTTGATGTCGCCCGTTTTCCTGCAGTGCCAGGCTGGGTTCGGTATATCATAACATATGTAATGGATACTTGTACTTGCCCCCACCACTTTACTGAAGCTGTATCACACAGAAGTGTACTTGTTGCGATATTAAATTTGAAGACACCACTTTAATGACGACACTGACATGTCGAACATAAGCTTGTGGATACCTTTAGTTACCGTCTATTCAGATTTTATTTTAATTCCCAATAGCTCATTTGGCATCGGTTAGAGATGTCCTGATACCATTTTCCAATACCTGGACTTTGCATGTGAAGTGCTGGTCCATTACAGTGCATTTAAAGAAATAACAACTTATATAATGTAGTTTAACAGCTGTATGCCACTGTCACAAGTTTGTCAGCTGTCTTTCTAGCTTTGGGGCTGTCTGTGTCAAACCTATCACATTGTTTGAATACAGTTTCCAATGCTTACTGCTGCACTGGCTAAGGCTACCTTTTCAAAATCACTTCTTCTTCGCCACTTTAAAAACAGTACTTGCAGTGGCAGTGCAGCGCAACTGCTGTTTTGGAGTGGAAAAGAATATTGCAGGTTTTTCTGGTTGAAACTAAAATACTTGAAAGATGTGTTATAGGATTGGTACATAGATTTGTGTACTCGACGATGCTCAACCTGTCATTTTCAGCAGTATCAGAGGCATTTCCATTGCTTGTACCAGTATTGGAACATCTCTATTATCGATGGATACTTTTGGTTGTTAAATAGAATTTTAAAATACATTTTGATGGGTGTGACGTTTGTAACTTTTTGAAATTGATTTGCCTGTGGTGGTGCAGCCTTATTCAGATACACTTGTGCACATCCTTTGACATCTGAAAACTAAATGGAAATGTCTCAAACGCACATTAAAAGCAAGAAGCACCATTTCCCACTAATCACAGTAATTTAGGCAAATGCTTGAACTTAACATGCAATATAACTGAAAGGAGTAACGGATTTATTACTTTATTTATGTGTAAGTGAAGGTCTGGGTTGCTGAGCTGCAGAGTTATTCTCTCCTGTTATAATTAGGAAACAGCACTCTGACGCTCGAGTGCTAAAAACATCTTCTGATGCTAAGGAGAGCACGCTCCGCTGGGCATGCTGCTGGCGTTCATTAGCAACACACACACGTATATATGAGATGGCCTGCACCAGCAGTATCGCTCATTATGTATGGGAGATGCACATACACGTTCCCAGCCAATCACATGATTCATGTGCAGAGCAGCACGATTATGTTGTGCATGCGAGCTCTTGATTCAGAACGAGGCCGGGGGAGTAGAGGTCACTGGGTTTAGATCCACTCAGCAGCAATGACTAAATCCTGTGACTTTATTTAGTGTGGGACAGATAGAATCATGGGAGATAAATCTGCTACTAAAGTATGCCACACAAAAGCAGTAATGCGGGGATCGGAAAGTGGCTGATTATATGCCACTAGTGGTTCAGTGGTATATCCCGATTACTTCAGTAGCATGTGCTGATCTCTAGTGGTAGGATACTCGTGTTCCACCGGCACACTGCTTCCTTGTGGCACTTGCCATTAGAAAGTGGTAGGCCACAGTCAGACTGTGAAATACACAGTTTTTGTTGTGTGGGATTTGTGGCTACAATATGGCAATATTAATAATACTAATACTACTTTTGGGGAAATTGGCAAGAATATCAATCAGAATGAGGATATGAAATTACTGTCATTTCAAAAGAATCGCACATCTCCCAGCAACAGAACACCAAATAAGTTTATTTATGAGGCCAGGTTGCACTAAGAATTGCACATTAACAGCAGTAGGTGTCGGAGGACAAGCCCACTGGCATTAGATTTGTATATGCATTCAGAGGTAGTTATTGTCTGGCTGTGGCCAACTGTGACATGGAATGTGTTGGTGTAACATGAGCAGCAGACCACTAGGAATTGTGGCATATTTGGCATATGTGGCATATTAGCTGGCCAATTCATTCTACTGCATGCCCTCAACTGTATCTAGTTTCAAGTAATTTAGAAAATACATCAATGCAATTCTTTATATGAACCCACACACTTACACAGTTTGTTTGTTTTTAATTACGTAGCTAATGCTTCCAGTTAGTCATTTTTTAAAGTGCAATTCACATTGAAGAATCTAATGAAGACGAATAGTGTTTTCTTCCAGGGTTTCATTACTGTGCAGCTGTAGTTGACCTAAGTCATCTTATCCAGTTTTTTAAAAATTTCTTAGAATCCTCTCTCTCTCTCATTGTTTTAATCATGGTGTTATTTCCCACAGGGCGATCTACTTTGCGGCCTATTCAACAGCCAAGGAGAAGCTGAATGGGGTGCTGGAGCCAGACTCTACCCAGGTGCACATGGTGTCTGCTGGGTTGGCAGGTAAAGACGGCTCCCTCTCCCCCGCCCTCCTGTCTGTCTGTTCAATCTGTCTATCCTTCTCTCTGTTAAATCTGCCTGTCAGTCTGCCTGGGCAGTGTAAGTCATGTTGGGTTTTATAAAAAAGAAAAAACAACATGTTTTGAATTTTCAGTTTGTCTTCATGAGATACATATCGTTTATTTTTATTTTTCTCATCGTTTTTAAACATCCCTAAAGTTTCTCTTCATTTAATCCCTTTACCCCTCCTTTATATACATGTGTGGGATGGTGGGATCTTCAAAACAAAAGCTAAAAGTCAATACCTAAAGCATGCAGAAGCTAACGTATAGTATCTGTTATGACTAGATATTACGTTGCTCTTTTGTGCATAGAAATATTAAATATAGACGATACCGGATTTAACAGAAAGCACAATTTAAGACTCTTAGGATCAAATTGACCTTTACCTTGGCTATGGTGAAAATTGGCCACAAAAGATCCATTTATCGATGTTTCAAACACTGTATTTTATACAATCAAATGATTTAATCTCGTTAATCTCATACCTGGCAATTAAGAAAAACAAGCACCTTGAAACCATCACATAGCACATACCACTTACTCTCCACAGCTTTTTCTAATCCCCCTTCTCTAAATACACCCTTATTCTTCGTATCTTGTCTCTTCATGGCGTCTCTACAGCTCACATATGTTTGAGGAGACAGAACCTTTACATCAGCATTAAAACCAGGTGAAACACAGCAGCAAAGCAGTTAGGATTTTTAATGTCACTGATGACGTTTACCCATGTCTGTGCTGCATGTACAGTATTTCTATCTGCTTGACAAAAAGAAGAAAAACACATGGTCCTCAAAGCTTAGGTTGTGCTTTCCTCCTCTCCTTACCCTGTCTCCCCCTATGTATTATATTATTATTCTTTTATCCTCCTCTCCCTTCTTTACTATATATCTTTTATTCTTTAATTTTGAGGCCTCACCAGAGGACTCTGTAAATGGTTTAACATCCCAGTTGTTACTTGAACAGTGTGGTCTGGGCCCCCTTCTTTGCTCTGTGTGTGTATAGAGGAGAGAGCACGGTCCCCAAAGGTCAACCGGGGCCCCTGGCACTTGGGCGGACACGTCAGGTAGCACCCCATTTCTTTACACTGGTATGATGAAAACCATGGTGATTTTTTTTTTTTTTATGAATATTAGAAAGTTCATGATGGTTATTCATTTGTAATGATAATACCATTGCTTGTGGCAGTGTGTTTGCTGCTGGTTTGTAGGTTTAGGTTCTTCTGATACAGATTTCTTAGTCTTGACACACTCCTCCCCCCTTTCCCTCTGCTTATTTTCTCAAAAAAGTAAAGGTAAAATAATGACAAATAATTAGATTTTATGTTGTCAGCCTAAAAGAAATGCTAACCTTGTCACTGCTCCAGAAGGTTGTCATCACTCTGTCATCATTTACCAATACCATTAGTGTCTCGTCTTGGTTTCTCTTAAAGGAGAATTGGTTTTGTTCCATCATCCAAAAGCCTTTCATGACTTTCATTGTATTTTCAAAGGAGTTGAATATACTGAAGATTTTGTCGTGAGTCTCCTATCAGCAGTTCTTCTATCAGGTTAAAAAAACACACATTTATAAGCGCAGATACATAAAGCAAATGATGTAAACATAAGACATTGTATCACAAACGAGGAGGGATTTTAAAAAAACATCATGCTTTAAGGATAGTGCTTTTTTTCCCTTGATGTTGCACACATATCCTCATTAGCATGACAGTGACGCCCACAGGCATGTTTATATTATACCTCAGCCCATAAGCCACAAGTGGCGTACAAATGTCTTCTGGTGTCTTGATTCATTGAGCTACACAACTGCCTCATTGTCTTTCATATGCACACATTTTCCACACACACTCTCTCCGAGCTGTTCAGCACTGGGAAGAAGCATAACTGCAGAAAACCTTTGTGTCTGAATTGCTACATTGAACCCAAATGCCAGATATCTTTTTCCGTGTCGTCACTTTGAGGAGTTACTGCCTCTCTACTTTGAATGGTTTGCTTCATTTGTAGTCCAGGAAAGGGAGGCTTGCTTGGCCTCTACTCCGACATATCTTCCTCTCCTGCACGTAATCTAAAGCATATTTGCCTTGAATGTAGGTCAAACTCCCCTGGAGACATGACAGGCATTATGTTCCATTGAAAGATCATCAAGCAGAACATGCAGCAGCACATCCACTGAGGTTCAGCTCAGGGAATTGGGCTGTATCAATGCACATATATACAGTAGTATCTGCATAATGCTTAAAGAAATGACTACGCAGGAAAGCAAGTGAGGTTCACTTCCATTAACAAAATTATTTGTTACTTTGTGCTGTGTCATTGAAGTTTTTGAACATTAGCTTGACTCTTTAGGTTTATATGGTAACATACTGTACATCCAGCACACACACCAGCTAAGTCTTTGTTAAGTCACCTTCATTTTTATATATATATATATATATATATACACACACACACACACACACACACACACACACACACACACACACACACACACACACACACACACACACACCACCAACCCATCACATGGTCATAAAATGGACTCTTTTCATCACTATCATCCCCCTCTTAACGACAAGGTTAGCATTTCAACCTGCCTCTTTATTTTCTACCTCATTTTGATTTCATTCTTTCTCTGATGTGTAGACTATAAACTGATGATGAAGAATATACAACTTCAGTTTTTATTTTCTGCCTTTGTATTTGTTGTGTGTTGTGTTTTTTTGCCTCGCTTCTGTGAGATGGAGCTGGAGGTTTGGATTGGGTTGGCTTCTGTTCAGTCAACATTTGCTTTATTCCAGTTGATAAAGAGTAAATTCTTATAATTTGAAAAATAAAATAAATTTAAAACCACTTCATTCAACAAATGATGGTAAATTGGAGGGCATGGGGCTTAGAGTTTGGGGATAGATGTGGGGAGGTGAGTTCATCACCTCCCATCACTTCTCCATGTGCAGTACCAGTGGGTTTGGGGGGTGGGTTGGTGGGGTTGGGGCTTGGATGTGACTGCTGCTTGTGTGTGACTGTGGTACAGAAAAGCCTGTGTCTATTTTAGGGCTTTACTGTAAAGCTTTCACCCCTGCGTGATTGGGTGGGACACCCCCGCCATCTGAGCCCCCCATATCTGCAGGCTACTAGCTGCAGCGGGGAGGAGCTGGAGGAGCTTTGCCCCTCCCTCGTGAGTACACATCATAGACGCTACTTCCTTCTACTTCCTTCTTTTTTCTCCTTCCTCTTTTTTGTTCTTCTCTACCTCTCTTCAACAGACCTGTGTCCTCCTCTCTTCTTCACGCAGTTGCCTTAACGTAGGGTTCTTCTGTCGCACTGATAGACTAGATGTACTCAGGCCTCTTTAGAGACTTGCTCTTGTCTAGCGGTTTTCCACAAATAGCCATGTTTGGTTTCTCTGTCGATCATCAACATCAGAAAGTTTGAGACTTTGTGCCATTTCTTAATGATACAAAATGCTCACTAACTAGTTTTACACACTACATAATAAACTCCACATTACTATACATTGCCTACTGCGCCTGCTTAACAAAGTAACTTCCCCTCTACACAGTCCAAGCAAACACATGCACACACTCACATCTGCTTCATATACTGTATATTCTGTGCACACATAGCATTCTCAATGCATTTGCAATGCAACCTACTTTTTGACTGACCTCTTGTTTCAAACTAAGCAAACATTGAGTTTGGCTGTGACGACAGATGGATTTAGAACAAGTTGGCCTGCCACCATTAGGATATTAAAGGCTACACGACATTCCACACCAGAGACTTTCCACTTTAGTCCTGCTGAATAATTGAAGAATCTCCTCCAGACACCATCTTGTTTGTCCCTGCTTTTGTAGTTGGGCGAGTATCAGGCCAGCAGCCTGTCTGTAGTGTCTAACCAGTTAACCACTGGTTTGTTAAATGTTGTAGAATAAATACAAAATGACACATTCATTGACTAATAAGTGTGTGCACATTTGGTTCATATTGCTTAACTTTAAAATTTTGAGCAATGTCAAAACCCACTGTGTTTCCTCCTTGAAGTTGTGTTATGACAGATCATGAAATAAAGTCATGTGAAAATGAAATCTCTGAAATCCTCCTCTGTATGCTCTTTAGGATGAGCTCATGTTTTAATTGTTAAAGATTTTCAATAGAACCAAAATCATTAGCATTTAAAAAGAAATGAATCAGACAGAAGTTTTATAACTATCTGCCACACTAAGAGGCCACCATAAAGTTTCTACTTGACCTCATTACCCACAGATGTTCCAGGTAGTTATTTTTAAAAGATGAATAAAAAAAAGCACTGACAGCGTAGAGCTGCAGCCTTCATGCACTGTTTTAATATAAGATATATTACTTCAGGATGTTAGCTGTTTGGTTTACATGCACCTGCAGAGCATTTCACATGAAAAGGATCAATATGTCATGTGTGTATTTCTGTCTGAAAAAAAGATACAAATTTAGTCTCAGTTCATCTATACAGTGATTTGATTTTCTCTTGAATAATATTCACAGATCTATCCATGCATTTGCACATTTGTCCACAAATCTCTCAGCACAGATTTGCGGGTTCTTTTACTTATATACACACACTGATTATGCACATGTGGGTTGAGGTACAGTTACACACCCAGATAATATTGCTACAATAAGGACCCAGTAGAAATAGCTTGGTCAAAAGTGAAACACTGAAGCAAGTTGATCCTGTTTAGTGAAGCGCTGTCTCACTGTTCTTGCACCATATAGAATATTTAGTTCACTTGATAAGATTGTGTTCTTCCACGTGTCTCTGCCTCTGTCTGAACCTCTGACCCCCTCTGAATTTCCCAGGGTTCACCGCCATCACAGCCACCAACCCCATCTGGCTGATAAAGACGCGTCTTCAGCTGGATGCCAGGTGAGGAACTTCACTCCTCTTTATAACAATAATGAGAATTTAAACATAGTGTTTGTAGACGTGAATTAAAAGGCTCTTTATCGTTACAGAAACCGGGGTGAGCGGCAAATGAATGCGTTTGATTGCGTGCGGCGGGTGTACCAGATGGATGGGCTGCGAGGCTTTTACCGGGGCATGTCAGCCTCATACGCTGGCATCTCAGAGACTGTTATCCATTTTGTCATCTATGAGAGCATCAAACGTAAACTGCTGGAGTACAAGGCCCAAACCAGCATGGACGAAGAGGAAGAGTCGGTCAAAGATGCCTCAGACTTTGTGGGCATGATGCTCGCTGCAGCCACCTCCAAGACCTGTGCCACCTCCATAGCCTACCCTCATGGTACGCTTCTCTCTCACTCACCTTCTCCAAAGATAAAGCCAATGATATTCAGTGTTTTTATTTTTGTCAACAAATCCCATGGAATGTGGCCTTATTGTTTAAATAACGCAGTTAGTATTCTATTGTGGCAACCATTTAAGTGCTTTTAAATGCATAATATATGAACAATATTGATATCTATAGATGTTGGGGTATTATTTTGCCAGTGACGTTTTGAGCACAACGCTCGTCCTCAGATTTCTGATAGAGAACCAGAGTTGCCATCTTAAATACCCACAATCCATTTTGAACATGTCACCATCTGTGGCGTTACTCTGACTCTCTCTAACATATGTAGCTAGACAGATGCCTCTGATTGTTAGTATCTGTCATGGAATACAAACTATGTCACATGGCATTGTAGCATCATGACATGTTGCATTTTGAGTGAGGCAGTGACTCACATTTTGTGACTGGAAAATATCATGCTCCACTTATGCTATAAATATCACTATCATATTCTCCACCAAGGCTGAATGCAGAAGTTCAGATACCTTCCGTTTGGCTTCTCTAAAGTCATTCTGGGACATCGAGTCATCCGTATATCTAGCAGCTTGTTTTGTAAAGGATTAGTCTGGTTCAGGGGCGTACGCTCATAGTTGATTAGTACGACGACAACTAACACAATTTTCTCTCTTTCCTCTCAAATTGCAGAAGTGATACGAACACGGCTACGAGAAGAGGGCAGCAAGTATCGCTCCTTCTTCCAAACTCTGCTCACGGTACCAAAGGAGGAGGGATACCGGGCGCTGTACCGCGGCCTGACCACCCACCTCGTCAGACAAATCCCCAACACTGCCATCATGATGTGCACCTATGAGGTGGTACTGTACCTGTTGGGCCGTTAGCCACCAGGCACGTGTCCTTCCTGTTTAAAGAGGGAGACGGTTTGCAAATGACTGAGAAGGATGCCCTTTGGCAAAATGAAGACCAAAGGAAAACCGAAGAAACTCTAGTGGACCAGGAGAGGACACGTGGAAATCACATGAAGACCAAGGCTGGGAAAGAAAATAGTTATCATATCAGCATTACCACCCCCCAGTTCCCTTCATCCGGCTGCTGGAACAGATAGAGGGCGCCATAGGTTACAGAAGCAGTAATAAGGGTGGGGACAAGAGAGGAAAGGACACAGACAAAAACACAAGGTACCTCTGAAGGAAAAGAATTGCGCACATTTCAGTGGCCTTAACAGAAAAGTGTTTTAGCTTGCTTCCTTTTAAGTGAAGGATCAAAAACAGTTCCTCACTTTCATAGAGATATTGGGGGAAACTGAACTTGACAGGAAAGATGGTTACTAAATATACTGTTGGTCAGTTTCAAGAGTATCTCCGGGTGCAGACAAACTGTCTGCCCTCGCTTCAGTGCTGTAAGACTACTGTATGATGAGATAGCTGGCAGTTGAGGAATGTTCATTTAAGGTTGAATGTGAGAAACAAAGACGTCACTGTTTTCAAGTCACCGAAACCCACTAATTTTTGCACTACAGAAAGTGTGGCTTCAAGCATTCCCCTCACAAACGGCACTGCCCCTCCCCTCCCCTCACGCCTTGTGACGTCCACAGACTCTAGCTAGTGTTTATGAAGAGTAGCTTGAAAAGCTGACTTTCATTCAGTGTTTGATTCCTCTATAGCGTTGACGGTTTGTTAAAAGCTGAACAGAGATCAAATACCCGACCAGCTGCGTCCTGCGCACAGTCGCTGCACAGGACTTAAAAAATAACTTGTGTGAAAGTACAAGAGCGTTGTGTCCTTTGTGAGGTGTGTGAGTGTCCAGAAGGCAACGATACTAAGTAACTACATTTAGAGTGTGGCTTACTTGAATATAATGTGACGTGTCGGGGAAACGCTTGGAGTGGGAGAATATTTATGGGGTTTCATCTGTGAGTTTAACACATTAGTCACTTTCACGCTCATGACTGTGTGCGTGTATGTGTTTGTGCAACTGCAGTCGTGTGTGTGCCTGCATGTATAATAAATATCTACTCCAGATTTCCCTCCTCTAATTATAAAACTCGCAAGACTGAGTGTAGAGAAGCTCCCCTGCGACACCGGGAGCCTTCGTTCCCACTCTCCTGCCAGTCCTTCCTTCCAGTGGCTTCCATCTGACCTGATAACATGCACTTTTGTGGCCTTTTAGGGGCTTGTGCTTTGCATTTTATTGTGTGGACAGTTTTAACTTGTACATTGTAAAAGAAGGAAGAAAAAAAAAGTATTGCTGTATATCAAAATGGTATTTTGCGCAACTGTTCTTATAGCAGATATATTTTACAGTTTAGAGTTGTCAGTAGTTGTGAAGGATGTCCAAATGTGTTTATATAATATAGATAATGTATATTCATATTATATATTGTTTTTTTAGGTCCATGTATGATTTTCATTTTTGTGCAATTTAACCTCGTTTTGACATGGACTGTTGACATGAATATTGACATTGCGTGACTTTTTCTTTTTTTTTTTTTAAGTACATTTTTTTGTTTTTTGTTTGTTTTTCTGCACTTGCATATTGCTGTGAGCTGCCATTCAAAACATTTGCTTGTACATGAAAGCTAAGAAAAGCTGCAGCACAAATACGTCTCGTCAACAGTTGTGCTGCAGCGTTGATTAGTTATTTTACAGCGTTCATTAAAAGTGTTCCATTTCGCAACGTTTGGATGTTTCTGTAACGTGTTTACATAGTTGTATAGTGTCTGACAAGAGTATTTTCGGATCTCATAGCAACATGTTTGATTATCCAATTGGAAGTGTTTTAATTTGAGAGTTCAAAAAACTGGAATGTGTGCAAGGTACCTCAGCTTAGAGTGGATTGTTCAAGACTGAATCCGAGAGATCCAGAAATTGCTCATTTTCTCTGTTACTGAATAGGGTTGTGGGCACGGGACAGTAAATGTACAATTCAAGCGATCTCCAAAACGTTTGATGATAATTTTTTGATCTCATAAACCTGATAATGGTGTTCCTTGATTACGATTGGCTGTTTGAAGTTATCTATTGTTCTGAAATCCCTGTAAACCGCTGCCATTTGGGACGAATCTGCGTGTCATGTAAAACATGTAAAATCCTGTCTCAGTGCACACTCAATCTTCAATGGAAAATTAGAAAATTCACACCTTTTCATGTTTTAAAATATTTATTTTACCAGTTACAGAAAACATGATGTTCTTGAACGCTCTCATTTTTCCTCCTCCTTGCAGTATTATGTCGGAGGCTAACCGAGGTGCTGTAACTCGTAATAGTTATTGATTTCCAGTCTCCGGTGACTTGTTGCGACTCCTGAGTTGATGTTGGTGCTTGAGAAAAATTGCTGACTCACTTTAACGTCCACGCTTTGCTATAAAACACTAATGGCTTTTTATGTCTTCAGCTCCATCGCAGTAACACTTGAGGCCAAACTACCAAAATGTGACATGAACAGACAACTGGACATTTCATTAATTTTTTTGTTTTAACCTAATTTCAGTGTCTGTATGCAACTCAGTCTCTTCAGGCTGTAGACAGGATGCAGCCTCGTGCAGGGTCTAATGAAACCTGGAAGATTTGTTTTTGCCAGCTCAGTTGTTGATGTGTTTTTGTTTGTTTGTTTTCAAAGACAAAAGTAAATAAAATCCATTTTCAACTATAGTTATGTCCAATTTATTTTTGCATTTCTTTACTTACTCAAAAGTATTTGCGTATTTGTTTGTAGCAGCTACAGTTGTTCATGTGTCAGGATAATATATGATGAAAAAACACTATTCTTGAGTAAAACATGAAAAAAATTTTGATTTTGATTTAAGTAAAGAAGAGAGGAAACCTTTTCCCTTTTTTTTCTCCATCTGATGGATAAAAAGACAACACTTAATTAATCCCTGAGGAAATATCTGTGCCAAAGATGCTGAGAATCCATCCATCATCTATACAGTTCATCCCCTGAGGGTGGCGGGGGAGCTGGAGCCAATCCCAGTGGACATTGGGCGAGAGGCAGGTTTCACCCGTAACAGGTCACCAGCCAATTGCAGCGCAAAAGATAAAGACACAAACAACCATTTATTCTCACATTCACACCTACGGTCAATTTATAGAATTCAATTGACCTAAACCCAGACTCTCAGGATACAAAATCAAAAAACTAGACATATGTATATATTTACTTATATATATTTACACATAGTAAAAACCATGTTTTTAAACAGACAAAGCAAAAAGTAGATTGACAAAAATGTTGATTTTATACATATGTTAAAATAATCAAGAACCTAAAGGAAGGGAAATGGAAGGATGAAACGTATGACAAGGAACTATCTGTAATTACCTACCAGGACCAGAGGGAGGAGCCAAATAGCTCCTAATAGAAAAGCAAAGGTGTAATTTTGGTTTTAATGTCATAATAATGTCATAATTAAAAATCCAGGTAATTAAACAAGTCGTGTAAGAAAAAGCGAAAGCCATATCTTCACTCTGACACACACACACACTCTGCTTCCTCATTGCTCATCCTAATTTTCATGCTCAGACATTAGAGGCCAATAAAAGCATCGATTTGTGTTTATCTCTGTGTAGTGTGTGCGTAATACCTGCAGCAGAACTAATCAATGTATGAGAGTAGATGGAAATGGGAATAATCTATCATCATACATGGTCATGGTTGGACTAAGTGACTAAATACATTAGTTTGTATTGACTTTGTAGTGCGACTGTGTGCAGGTTGTTGACCACACACATTAACACACACACATGCACACCCACACTCACACAAACACACACACTGGCCAGATGCAAATCTATCAGCTCTGCTCTGTTTTCCTTAAACTAAATATAGTGAGATCCAGATTTTACAGCACATCACTCTTTTGATTTTACGGTTATGAATCTGAACTGACTTCATCCTAACAGGCCACTGATTGGTTTAGTGGTGAAGACGGTGCTGGAGGCCATAGTGGGACATGTACACAAGATCAGAGAAATTAAGCATGGGGACGATGACACCTTCAAGTGCTGTCGGGAAGAATATCACAGCCAGGTATAAGTGTGGAAATTGCTTTTTATCATAAAACACAGTGGGGAAACAAAGTAGAACTGATTAAAGGCTACTATATAAATATGAAACAATTATGATAATGTATGCAATAAAACCATAATAATTACATTGTAAAATATGTATACTTTTGTCTTATCTGAAAAAGTGCTTCACAGTGATCAGAAACATGGCTATCAGGAAAATTGTTTTCTAAAAATATTAACTCACCTGCTACCTTAACATAAAGTCATCAGGACACAGGTACAAGTCAATATTGTGCAGCAGGGCCTGCTTCAGTGAAAGCCTAGTACCTGCAACACTAAATGCGATTTTCTACCACTAACCAGCTCTTTTGCTCTTGTTAATGACACGTCCCTGATTGTTACTGTTGCTATTATTATTATTATTATTATTATTATTATTATTATTATTATTATTATTATTATTATTATTATTATTATTTCCTATTGATGTGTGCTGTTTGCTTTAGGTGTTGATCTGTTGTCGGCACGTGTTTTGCAAGAGTAATTGTGAATGTGCATTGCTGTGGCACTGAATATCCCCCTATCTGAGACAATAAACAAACTAACTAACTAACTAACTAACTAACTAACTAACATATTTTCGGTACTACTAGTCGTAGTAACAGCTGTATTAGTAATAGTAGTAATAGCAATATTGATAGTACTGGTATAAACCAATGATGAACAATGAGAACTTTTAATACAACTTAGATAAAGTTTTAACACCTATATGGAATGAATTCCTCTAGAAATTGGTTTGTTGACTTTCTGAGAAGACATGAACGCAACACGAGAGTCTCAGCCAATAGCAGGAGAGCATGACGCTATGTTGTGGTGTAAACGACCAATCAGCCGCCGTTGTGCGGAGTAAATGGACACTGATCCTCGGGTTCCTGACTACCTGTGACTGTGTGAGTGGAGCTGCTGGTTTAACGCAACAAAGGATCCGTCTCCGCTCGTCTCAGACACATGTTCCACCGCTGGAGTAACGCTGCTGTCACCGGCCGAGGAGAGGACGGGCCTCGGTTCTCCAGAAACCAGATACCGTGACGAGTGGAGTTTGTTCGGTGAGTGTTTCTCTGTTTGCACCGGATGAAGTGGATCCGGTGGAGCGCTCGGTTGTGTGTAGTTGCAGCGCGGAGGCGAGCGGCGGGATCCCGTGTTTCCCTTCAGAAAAAAGTGTCTTTACTAGGTTGAGTTGTTGTGTGAATGTGATATTCACAACTTGTAGTGTGTGTGGCCTCTTGTTGTGTTGTTGTTGTTGTTGTTGTGTTAAAGTTCTCACAGCTGACACGAGGAATCCTCAGGAAGACACGATGAACCTGAATGTGCATCTGCACATGGTTACATGTTATACTGATGTCACCACATCTGTCATTTTATACACACACACACACACACACACACACACACACACACACACGTTTGTACTTCTATCTAACAACCTTTCTTTCGATCTAGTCTTTCTATCCATCTGTCCTAACCCATGGCCACTCATTGACTTAATACATTCCCAAGCCCCTTACCCTAACCTTAACCATCCAAACTAAAAAAATAACCTCAATTTAATTCTAACCCTAAAACCATACCCTCAAACATCCCTTTGAAAAATGAGGACTGATCAAAATGTCTTCACATACCAAAAATGTCCTCACTCTGTAGGGTCTTGGTCCTCACAAGTACAGTAAACACACACACTGAAAGTATGTGTGTGACTATTGGGTGTATTCACCAAATAGTCCAAAATGCAAAAATAATCCGAGGTAAATCATCACTTTTTTTTACAGAAATTGTTAATTCATTACTTTTTCTTTTGATTGATTAACTGATTCGTTGTTGCAGATTTGGAAGAAAGTTTTTACTAGACCTTGACTGATGCATTAGTTAGCCGAAGGTTTAGGCTGCCTTTCACTGACCTATTGTATCGGCGTTTAATTATTTTTGCAGATATGAAAACTTAAACTTAAACAATGTAGATTTGTTATATAAAATTATTTATTTTCTTAAGTTAAGTTCTATACAATTGGCTGTGTTAGTGTTTTCTCTTTGTTTATAGTTATTTATAATAAAGTTAATGGATAAACTGTTACATTTCTTTGTCATAAGGGTTTGACAACTTCTTAGGATTCATTGACAAATATGGCCAGATCTTTCGGCATCGGAAATGTTTTACTCCCTAATATCAGTGTCTGCATCAGCCCACAAAAATCCATATCACTCAGGCTCTAGTTTTTACCCCATGTTTGAAAGGACAGAGTTAAACCATTGACCTATCAAA
The DNA here is from genome assembly GCF_022539355.2 of Hippoglossus stenolepis. Classification (NCBI taxonomy): domain Eukaryota; kingdom Metazoa; phylum Chordata; class Actinopteri; order Pleuronectiformes; family Pleuronectidae; genus Hippoglossus; species Hippoglossus stenolepis. The sequence goes on from NC_061493.1 coordinate 10,341,850, forward strand.
GATCTAAAAGCAGAAAGTAATTTTTGAACCTTGCATTGCTTCAAAGTGATTGTTCTCTAATGACCAACGCTAGTTGTTTGTAGAACCTGACGATGTATATAATTCAAACAGAGAGGCCACAGCAGGTGTTGTAGCTGTGTAATAAAGTGGATCGTCTTTCCTCACAGCACTCTGTGACTTATCACTTCTCTCTGTGACATTTACCTGGCTAAGATGGGTAAGGTGACAAGGACACGGAAAACAGAGAGCAGATGGTGGGAGTTGGGAGGAGATGAGGAAAGAGGAGTAGATGGAGGTGGAGTTGAAAAGAAGGGCAGGGGAGGGAGAGAGCCGAGAAGAGAGGGGGAGAGAAGAGGGACCTGGGAAATGGACAGGGACGAGTGTGACAAGAGGAGAGGTGACATGTGCCCCCTCAGATGTGCCAGGTGCAGCATCGCTTCATTTGGAATGATAACAATTAACAGGTCAAAATGTGTGTGTGTGTGGGTGGGTGGGTGGGTGTGGTGGGCCGAGTCTGCTGGTTGATGGATGACCTGTCCTAATAGGGTGGGGTGAGGGGGGGTTGCTCGGTGGGGAGAGAGATGGAGGGGGAGGATGGGATGGAGCATTGTTATGTTGACAGGGGGTCATTTATCTGTCTGCTGGATCTGACCAGCCGGGCACCATGGGAGATCGAGCGGCTCACCAGCGTCTCACCCTCCTCACCACCTGTGTCTCCTTCCCTTCTTCTCTTTCATTCTCTCTCCTCACATTCCCCATCTCTTCTTCTTATGTTTCCACACCACTTCCCCTGCAACTTTCCTGCTCCCTCCCCATGTTTCTAGCGCATTACGTACCACTCATTCATCTTCTCCACTTATCTTTCACCACCACTCTCTGACTCCTGTTCACACCCTCAAAGGTAATTTGTCTCTGAAACACTTTATCTTATTTGTCGAAATCCTCTTTACATCACGATCACCATCGATTAATAAAGTTGGCTAAAAGGAAAAGGGAAAACAAGGCAGATGTACATATCTGTACATACACCACAGAAACAGAGATGACAGCCAGAATTTAGCGAGCGAGTCACATAAAAATAGGCTTCTAGCGGTTGCCAGGCAATGCACTTTAATTTGTTTTGGGGGCGTAGTTTCGAGAAGAGGGTTGATGGGAGGGGGTGGGATTTATGGGTTGCATATTGTAGCCTGCTCTTGCTAGCTTTTTTTCAGGATTACCAACCCTAGCTTTAAAGCTAATTTATGATGCCGGTATATACGACCAGAGATACGTCCATTTCAAACAATGTAACCGCCAGTGCCTGCGTACGTCCATTCATCCTTTTTGTTGGCCTGATTGTTAATCAATACATCCTCTAGAGGGCAGCGCAGAGTCGAGAGTTTCTAACAACAACAAATATGACAATGTTGAAATTTCTTCTCCTTCTTCTGCCTCTTCTTATTTGACTCCTGGAAATTTCACCAGTTGTAATTTTGTTCAACTGTTTCCCGCTCTAGGTTCAAACTGGAAATTCAACTGCTGAAGGAGCCTTAACTTGAAGTTAAAAGTTCAAGTGCTTTCTGGGAAAACACTTCAGATAACACTAAAACATGTCTTACCTGTTTTTACCGACATCTTGTGCGAGCTGCACACTGACATACTGAAAATTTCGCCTTTCCCAGTCTTGTCGTATTTACTTTCCACTCAGCCCTCTCCTTCCTAATCTGTTTTATTTCCCTGCTTTTTCCTCTCGCTTCCTAAAAATCTCCCGCTCTCTCCCCTTTATCCCTCCAGTGGGACTAATAAGCGGCGTCATGAGTCAGCGTGAGCAGAGAGCCAGATGGGATTCGGCTCGTAGGCCAGATAAGGGTTTTTAACTCAGCTATGTCTTATCACACCCTGTCACTGCTACTTAAACTGAACAGCCACTGCCTGGCATTATGTGTTGGGATTGGTAAAAAACAATCCTTACAATTGAGATAGTGCAAGTTATGTCTGTGGCATGCTGGTGTAATCCCTGTGCAGAAGGGTGCCAGTGACGTCTGTGTGCTAATTTAAATGCAGTGATGGGTGACAATGGACACACTAGACTTGAAGTTGACCCTGTGTTACTGTGCATCAACCTATCAGCGTCTTTGTCACAGAAATACACTTTTTAATTGCGTTCCAGGTGCACTTCTCGCCAGTTGCCAGACATATTGCTCATCTGCATTCTCCTAGGTGCCATGTGCGTCACCGCGCTCGTCCTGTGGTGACACATAAGGCGATTCAGGGAAAAGACATACAACATCTTGTAGCCGATATGAGCTGCTCTCCGTCAGCCATCATTATTTTTAATCACTTTATTTTCTCTGCCCTCCCCCCACTGGGTTTGTTGTGTGCCACAGCGGAGTGTCACAGGAAGCTGGCTCCAAAGATGTAAACCTGTGAAGCCTCACATTTGGCTCAATCAGGGCGCAAAATAGATCAGAGTGCTGCGTTTCTAATGATGAGAGTCACATTTTTGGCAAGCGTGAGCAAAGTGTTGAATTGCTGCTTTGAAATGATTAAGATCAGATCTGATGTATGTGTGTGTGTGCAGGGCTGAAGCTAACAGATATTTTCATTATTCATCCGTTAATAATATGAATCATTTTGTCTGGAAAACTTTAGAAAACTTTAGAAAACAAGAATAGAACTCATGCCACATGCACACTGCTAAAACTGATAAGTTTGGAAACGCTGCCGGCCAAATTAGTTTCAAATTTCCTGGGCTGCATTGTAGTCTCGACCGGCTGAAACTGAGATGTTTGGAAGCATTGACATGGACACTCACAACCACTTGCTGATTGGGTCTTTTCGGATACAACATAACCTTCGCTGATTCGTCATGCTCCTATCACATGACCCCCTTCCGGAAGAAAACCACCCGGCATTAGCCTCGGCTACCAGCATAGAATGCGTCATGAATAATAAATTACAATTACATTACTGACCCTGTTGTCTTTGCTTACAGGTTTTGTGAAGTTAAATTCTGCATTTTACAATGATATAACTGCTTCCATGCTTGATATGCATTTTCAGGCGTGCCAGCATGGAAGGGAATTAAAACTGATCCAGATCTTAAACACATGTGAAAACAAGTTGATTTTAGTTTGCAAACTAAAACCTAGTAGTATGAATGTAGCCTCAGTAGTTCACATAGCTCTAACAATCCCAACAGTCCCCTTAAATTAATTTAAAATGCATACAATTTCACACACACTTATATATATATATATATATATATATCAGTCCCCTAAATACACCTCTTTTTGATCATCTATGAAGATCCATGAATCCATATATTATCTTGTAAACAGGTGAAAATGTCAAACGACTCTCGATCTACCAATCTTATAAAGTTAAAAAATTTAGTGGATTTTTTCTTTGCCCATGTCCCCTCCTTTCCCCAAGTTTCAGCGAAATCTGTTAAGTAAATTTTGCACAATCCTGCTGAGAGAAAAACAAATGAACAGGGGCAAAAACATAACCTTCTCGGTGTAGGGCAGTGGCGTCCTTTTGACGTGGGAGATGATATCCATGAGATATTCATTTTATTATCATGTAAGATAACAGCAGGCATAAAAACCTCCCTGGAACATTACATTTCCAGCCATGTGAGCCGTGTAGCTCCAGGGTTGGAAACGTCAGGGAGTCAGTTGGGCAGGCGGTTGACCAAACTTAAAATATCCTGACAACTAAATGGATTTCCATGAAATCTGGTACAGACATTCATGTCCCTTCAGGGATGAGTTGTAATAAATCTGGTGATGCTTTGACTTTTCAGCTAGGTTAACATTTTATGGGTCTCCAGTTTGTTCCGGGAAGAACTTTGGAAATTTGTTAATCACAGTGGGAGAATTTAATTAATTTTGTTATGTTCCATTTAGGGCTGTTCCCTGAGAGAAATCATCAGTCGTTGATCCTCAGTCACCTGACATCCTTTTAAGGTTATTTTTTTTGTCAGCTTCTCATTTTCACACTGCCCCCCTGGTAAAATCCTTCTTCTACCTCAAGTTGTCCTGTCCACTCAGTGAAGATGCCTGTGGCAGGTGGAGGCAGACGTGGACCCAGACCCAGGTCGAGTTTGAGAGAGAGAACATTTTATACCTCTCTCTCTATCTGTTTTCTCTGATGTCTAGTGCTGGCATGATGTTGCACATTCCTGATCCGTCATTGCCGTAACAAGCGCTCATTCACGCAGAGTGATTAATGGTAAATAGATAGATGCACTGTATCTATAAAGAGCTTTTCTACAGCACTAATCAACCACTCAAAGTGCTTCACAGTACAAGTCGCTTTCAGCCATTCATGCACACAGTCGTACGGCACAGCTATATTCTGCACTTTTTCTATCACACACCATACACACACTGGATCGAACCAAGGACGTTTTGGTTAGTGGTGGACCCACTCTACCTCATGAGCCAAAGTCGATAACTTCTCTTCACTACATTACGTGAACGTTGCTGTCTTCCTGATTGTATCAAATCACAAAATATTTCCACTGAAAAGCTAAATCTGATTTGACTAACAAAATTCCAACTCTGAGTTTATACCTACATGCGATGACGTAGGTTTCTTCATGGATAGGTTACATTTTTTTGCATGTTCAGCTGAAGTACTGTGTCCTGAATAAGTACTGTCAAGGCAGCAATACACTATGATTAATTAATTGGAGGTGTAACAGTAGCTCATTGCCTATTTTCTTTATAATTAGTACCAAATCAAATATGTGTGACTCAGCTGTACCGAGTGTTTAGTGTTGAAAATGAAACGCTATCCATCTATCTGTCTGTGTCGCTGCCACAGTCATGCACAATGTCTTTCTGTCCTTGGACCATCATGTAAATGTGTGCATCTTCTGATGGAGTGGGAATATATTTGTATTCAGCAGCCTTTTGTGAAGTCAGTGATAGACTGCTGAGCTCACATAAATGCACACAGACACACTCATATGCCCACGGCGCCCCCCATGCCCGCAACGCACGCACGCACGCACGCACGCACGCCGCGCGCGCACGCACGCGCGCGCACACACACGTCACTGTGGGAAACCAGCACTCTGGTGCACTCACTATACTCTAAAGTCAATGACAACAGCTGCAGAGTGAGGGAAACACAGAGTAGACGATGTGTTGCTCCTGCCCATTACAGGTGCTTAGGGTCTAGTGTACAACCAGTGTGATCGTGTGTGTACACATACTTTGTGTGTAGGCAGTGTTTTGTGCCTGCTGATGCACTGGTGACTCACAGAGGCTGTTGCAATTGCAGGAAAGTCAAGCACTGAGTGCAGTCATACAGATCTCCTCCTGGTGTCTGGCGGTACAGTGAGTGACAGATGAACTCAGAATGTCCCACGTCTCCCAAAACAAAAAACAGTAACTGTGTTCAACTCCTCCTGCCTTTTCTCTCCTTGTGTTTCAGCTTGCTCATCAGTTTATCAGAGGCAGGGTTGGCGCCGTTCGGCAGCTTGTTGTCACCCTGCTTGATATGCGTCAATTAGTTTAGGACCAGATTGCGGCGGAGAGTCGTTAATCAAAGTCGCCCTGGGGGGCATACGGCCTGACAAACACCAGAGTTGTAGCCCTGAGGGACACCACAGGGAACAGGAAATCATCAGGGATGTGACAAACAGACCTTGGTTCCAGCTAATATCCGGTCCCCGTAAACCATGTCATCTTAGCTCGTTTACCTCATTGTGTCCCGTCCCGACACCTATTGTTTGACTTCCTGTCATTCTCATGATCTTGTCTGACATCTTGTCTAATCTGATGTGCAGTTTGCTTTATCTTTTGGTTACCAGATAGTTAAGAGAGCTGCAAGTAGCAGTATTCTTATTTACATATAAATGACGGAAGAGTGTGAGGTGCCACGCTTGTGCTCATTTGGCATTTTGCAGTGACTCACTGTCCACTCGTGTGTGTGTGTGTGTGTGTGTGTGTGTGTGTGTGTGTGTGTGTGTGTGTGTGTGTGTGTGTGTGTGTGTGTGTGTGTGTGTGTGTGTGTGTGTGTGTGTGTGTGTGTGTGTGTGTGTGTGTGTGTGTGTGTGTGTGTGTGTGTTTCCTCAATATTAAAACATTTCCTTACTGGTTCTGTGTGTGTGTCAGCGCAGCGTCATCGTGTGGGACAATCATCTCTGAATCAGCTGCCTCATGCTGCAGTCTGCTGCTGAATTCTCGGCTTTCTGATGACTTTTCTAGCTGGAAAAAAATCAATAGAATCTTCCTGGAATGTAAAACAGTGCGTGTGATCGCTTAGACTCTACTGGAAATCTTAATTGTGGGAAAATGTAGTGCAGTAAAAACTGAAAGAGGGTATTCTCTTCTCTGATATGCTTTGAGTACAAGTGTCTGGTTTGATGTCACATTATTTCCATGTCTTAAAAAGGGAAACGAAAGAGGTTCCTGACAGTGACTCTCTTTGAAAACTCACGTATCATTTCTCAGTGTGTTACAAGAATCCTTGCTGGCTTCTCCATCTATTTACACAAAAAGCTAAAAATAAACCAGACAGCGCTCTGAGGCCTGCTTACCACACATCACACTAATATTAGATGTGATATTAACTCTGGCCTCAGGCGTCAGAGGGAATAAACCCAGTGCTGCACTGCTTGTGGGAAACCTGACCAAAGATAATTTTTTAAACTGTAACATGGCCTTATTAATATGAGCTATTTATAGCATTTGTAAAAAGCTAACATATAAGAATATTATAATCAACAACTTATTTAAGAATTATTATATTTTAGTACCATTGTCAATGTCAATTTTATTTATATAGCACATTTAAAACAACTTGGTTGAGCAAAGTGCTTCACAAAGTAAAAGGTACAACAAGAAACACATTGTTTCGGAAATATTGAAGAAATGGTTCTACTTATTTGAATATTTGCTGAGAGTTGGATGACAAAATCCAAACCGCTCATGTCTGTTCTGTAAAGATGTAGCTATAGCTTGGCGCTAAATAGCTTTGCTTTAAGACTGGACTGGTAAGCAGCCTGGCTCTGCCAAATTGCCCAAATCGCCCCCCTAGTGGCTGGCTGCAATATAGGTCACAAACCCCTGCACCATGTTTGTGGATGGGATATGGGCAAACATAAAATAGTTTAAGTACTCATCAAAAATGGTTTCTGTCATTTTAGGTTCCTCTTATCACACTGATGTATGTTTGTGTTCATTTTTCTGGTAAGTTTGGTTTTAATTAGTTATTTGATGATATACAAATTGAGTAAATATGTCACGGTTGACAGCTGAGACTGATTCTCGTTGGCTCAAGGGCACGTATCGGAGGGATCTCGATTCCATGGCTCCATCGCACATCACTGGGCACAGACTGACTTCAAAATACGTAAAAGATCAATAGATGGCCTCACCCATATCTGGAATATTTTAGCTTCATTGTTATACAGCGGAAGGAAGAAATGTGTCATCCATGTTTATATACAATTTAGAGTCAAATGTAACGAAATCATTTTCTCGTCTTTATGCTTAATGAAGCCAAGACAATAAAGCTGCTTTCAGACATGCACTCAATTCCAGAGATATGTGTGTGTGAACACAAATGGCCGAGTGAGAGCTTCAGGACTTTCTGCTGAATTTTTTCAGATGCCTCCCCCAGTATACAGTTTGCATAAAGTCCGGAGGAGCTAATGTGAGAACACAGCAGGAGATACTCCGTAGGATTCACCACGAGCAAATGGGTGTGTTGATGACGTTCCTAACTCGTGACAGACATAAAACTGAAAAAAAAGCTGTGCCATGTACGTAGAAGACACAGAAAAACGTTTTCTTTCACGTTACTGTTACAGGTGCAAAATAAATGTTTAGGTTGGACAATATGGCGGCCTGTCACAGTGTAGACCATTAATCGAAAACACTCGAATATCAGCTTGTTTGCTTGAATAACACCTGATGTGAGTTTTTATTTTATGTAAAGGTGATATTGAAATTATGATGCATTGAGAGAAGTGATGCAAAACTTGAAAACTGAATTTCACAGTGTTGATATTATCTGCTGATAAGACGGGACAGCCCGAGATGAAAAAGTGTGTGTGTCTGTCCCGCTCTCTCAGTTTTCCTCTCTTTGTCTCTGCCTGTATATTTTCTGGCCATAATTACGGAGCTCATGAAAGCGTTTAGAGTCTCATGAATATTTAGATCTTGGAGGGGAAGTGTCAGGGGAGACCCGCGTGTGGCTGGTCTGCCCTAATTATGGAGATAGGCCTACACACACACACACACACACACACACACACACACGCACACACACACACACACACACACACACACACACGCACACGCACACACGGTTTGAAGGAGGGAGGAAGGCCAGGAAATGATCAAAAGCTTCCAATTTGGGGAAAGTTAATATAGGCTTAAACAAAGGTGTAAGTATTCTGTAAAAAAAATCGCTCGCACACACACACTCACTCACTCACACGCACACATGCATACACACAAAGACACATACACGGGCCCAGCAGGGAGATAATAACAGCACAGCTGTTCGTGGCTTGCAGCTGGTTCTTCCTGCTCCCTATTGATTAATAGTGATCTAATGATGGACATGAGCCTGGCAGACTAGTCAATAGTGTGTGTGTGTGTGTGTGTGTGTGTGTGTGTGTGTGTGTGTGAAATGGAGAGTTATCTAGCAGTGTCAGAGCTGGAATTTCTTTTCTTTATTTTCGTCATGTAAAGCTAAGTAAGGGCAGGGATGAGCAGTGATGTGACTCATTTACTCGATGATGGATACCACTGTGACAGGAAGTGGAAGTCATGCTCTTTGGCTGGAGAAAGCTGGAGTGGAGGGAAGGGGTCTGCGTGAACAGAACGGCGTAGAAACAGAAACTCAATGAGGGATGGAAGCAGGAGTGAGAAAGATGGGAAGTCAGACCGAGGAATAAAAGGCGGATGAGACAGATATGGTGGGTGGCAGGAGGGAGGAAGCGTAGAAGAGGACTGAGAGAGGATAGAGGGAGCAAAGGATGAATGTGTGAGAGAAAGAAGACGGGTTGGAAAAAAAAAAGGTGAGAAGGAAGCAAATGAACGAGAGATAGCAAGGTGAGAAGAAAGGATTGCTGCATTTTTTAAGGAGGCTCGTATTGTAATCAGTCAATTCAGGATGGGAGGCTGGTGAGGGATGGAGGTGTAAGGCAATGTGGGAGAAATATGAGGAGGATCAGAGAGGAGGAGAGGAGTACAGTGAAATGTGTCTCTGCACAATGCTGATGTCTCTGTAAAGGTGAGGAGCGAGGGAATTTATACACATGTTTAGGCCCGGACTAGAAAATGTTGCATGATGAGGGATTGATTGCTGCAGTCGGGTGTGTGAAGGTTTTTTTATGAATGCTCACATACTGTAGCTGAACTGGGATCAAGAGTTTAAAATGATCCCTGAGGCAATGACTCACATTAGCATTCATTACAGTGAGATCAGAGAAAACTTAACACCTGGTTATCCTCAGACTCCAGATCAGTCACATACAGAGAGAGAGACGGATGAGAAATTAAAGTGCAAACAGACTGTAAGTGTGGGGAGAGCTCTACTTACCTCTGCCAAGGAGGTTACGTTTTCACCCCTGTCCGTGTGTTTGTTTGTTTGTTTGTTTGTTAGTTGGGTTTTTATTTAGCTAGTTTGAACAAAATCTACTGGACGGATTACCACGAAACTTGGTGGAAGGATGTGGTACGGATCACGGAAGAGCCCATTAGGGGTGGATCCAGGAAGTGTTTAACACTTTCCTTAATATGGTGTTTTTTTTAACCACTTCCTTGTTTTGTAAAAGAATAATTCATGAATCTTTTTGAAATGAGATTGTGTGCAATATGGTGCAGATCCCCCCAAAAACTCTTTAACTCCAATAAGGATGTAAAGTTTTTATCAAGTGACAACCCGACTTGACGTCACCCATTGGTTAATGAACTGCTATGTGGCAGCCTTGAGTTTAGCATTGGCTTTGGACACTGCACCTACGCCCATCTACACCCACGACCTTCACCCATTGCCATTGCATGCCGGGCTAAATGAGAGCACAATTTACTAAATGCTGTGTTGAAGATGACCTGAAACTAGTGATTGAGACCATACTGTCTGTATGAAAACGTTTTCTTATGTTATCTGTCTATAGAGAATTATAATGATATACCTATAGGGTCATTTTCTCATGGACTCCTATAGAAACTTACTCGTTTCTGCAGCTAGTGGGTTCACCCTCTGCTGGTACACTCTCAGATACAGATAAAAAGGTGGATAAAAAAATATATATATATTTAAAATCCTATTTACAAATGCCCTTCCACATAAAACAAATAAAATCAAGCTCATTGAAAAGGTTTGAAAGAAAATAAGAACTTTAACGTGTATAGCGCGTTCTGATGAAACTTGAGGTTGAAGTCGTAAGTGTAGATGTTCTCGAGCACCTGATTGAGTCAGAACTACATAAGAGAGAGAGAGAGAATTCCTCTTCCAGTCGTTTGAGCGCTGTGGACCCGTCTGTCGGGATCAGGCTCGTCTCACCGCCACCATGTGTGAGCTTTCATCCGGCCACTTCACAGCCTTCTGAGCGGAAACCAGACCACCACCGCATGCTGTGTAGGCACGGTACTGCTGCACACACACACACACACACACATACTGGCACCATTATGAACACCGGCAGACACTCAGAGACACACAAACACACGTGTCAGCGCCACTTAGAAGAAACCACAGTCTGATGAGGTGTGTCACGAGTCTGAGAGGGGGGGAGCTGTGTGTGTGTGTGTGTGTGTGTGTGTGTGTGTGTGTGTGTGTGTGTGTGTGTGTGTGTGTGTGCGTGTGTGCGTGTGTGTGTGTGTGTGTGTGTGTGTGAGAGATCAAGGGAATTATTTAGCAGTTAGTAATCACTTAATCACATGATATCAATCACTGTTCATCAGCCAGCTCCAGACAGACACTGCCCTCAACCTGCTTATATTGTGATTAAGCAGCTGTGTGTATGAATATGTATGTGTGTGTGTTTAGCTCCCAGTGGAAGGCAGGAAAAGATGGTGGATATAAATATATTTATTTATACATCTTCATATTTATTTATGCATCTTCATATTTATTTACAGTGTGTGTACTATATGTTAACTGAGGGTTGAAATGAATAAACCATTCCTCTTGCAGTCTGTCTGAAGTCGGTGCTGTATCTCCCTGACACACATCTCACAGCGCTCAACTTTCACTGTTTGTTTCTTTATTTCAGATGTGATGGAGAACTTTTGCCACTATTGTTCATTTTTAGAACTAGGTTGGGGGATATTTTTTTTAACCCAGAGGGGGAAAAGTAGTAGTTATAATGAAAATGTCAATCTGTGTTTGTCAAATATCCACACTCCATCTCTCGCTTTCACACAGAACACACAAAGCCGGCAGTACAATTGAAAGGAAATGGAAACTGTTGTGATCTCACAGACGAGTGGGAAAAGTGTGCAGAGCTTCACGTGCACAGTTTGTGATTTGGCTCATGAAGCTTTTAAAAAGTTGTGTGAGACCAGTCTACAGCTGCAATATTTCAGATACAGACTTTTTTAATCAACATTAAAGGATCAGATAAAGGATTCATTATCAGCAGATACCCAGAATTAAAGGGCTCAGCTAAAGATCAGGGGGAAAAAAACCCCAGGACATCAGTAAGTGGCTGGATGGAAGCTAACATGTGGCAGCAGTGAGACGAGTCTGATCCAGACAGTCGTGAACACAGTTTCAAGCAGAAATTATTAGAAACTTGGTGTATTACTCTATTTATATAAGCTATATATATATATATAAAATGCTTCTAAGTGTTTCCTCTTCCACATTTCTTTATTGCTTTTTATTGTAACCCTAAAGTTCTATTTGCACTCATGAGATTTATTATCTAAATTACAACAACATTACACCAAAAAAGTCAAGTTACTTGTCACAAAACCAAAGCATGTGGCAATAAAATACTCCACAGAGCTGAGGGGAAAAGTTAGGTAAGTTGATAATTCCCAGGGGTCAAGCTATTTAACATGTTATCTAGTAATACATAAACATGGATTATACTTTAAACAAGGAAAACAGGGTGCAGCTTCGTCAGTTTTTCATGTATTTTGCAGCTTTCTAGGCAAATTTCCCATATTTAAGAAGAAAAAAAGCAGATAACAAGAAATTGTCACGACAGAAGTATTACATTTTTGAGCAGGGCCTCGTAAAGGTTCAGTATGTAGAATTTAGTGACATCTAGTGGTGAAGTTGCATGTTGCAGCTGAATACCCCTCACCTCACCCTCCCCTTCCACACATGAGAGAGAACCTGTGGTAGCCTTCAGTTGTCATAAAAACTCAAAAGGTGTTTACTTTGTCAAGTTTGGACTAAAACACGGAGGCCTCCGTGGAGAGGAGCCGTTCCCGATGTAAATATAAAGTATTTAAGTATAAAGGGCCCATTCTAGGGTAAAGAAAACAACAATTCATACAATGTGAATTGTAGGATTATTTTATATTTACTTTCAGCCAATAGATCCCTTTCACCTATATCTTACACACTGGACCTTTTTAAATACAGTTGTTATTACAATGAAAGAAACTTGACAGGATTATGTATTGAGTGTGACAGCCTCTCTTTGGTGGACAGACAATGCAGTTGCGTCAGTGTTTAACAATCTTAAGTTTCATCAAGAACTTACTACCGAGTCTGATATACCTGCATTCATAATTATAATGTATTGGCTGATTTATCTATGAGGCTCAAGTTTAGAGTATTTTAGAATAATTTACAATCAAGCTTAGCACCTGCAGTTATTATATGTTTAGACTCATCATGTAGAATACACAATACTCCATAATCCAGTGTGGGGTCTCTCTCCATGGTTTGGTGAACATACAATTAACTTGTCTCGTGTTTGTTGTTGCTCAGAAAAAACGATACAAGATTTTACCCTCTTCTTCCTCCTGTATTATTAGCAGTGACTTTCAGCTCAGCCCGGTCTTGTGTTGGCTTTGTTTCGGATCTCGCCATCAGGATTATTTTCAACAACATCTCATTTTCATTGTGTTGTAGAGGAAAGACCTTTTGTGTGGCATTTGCACTCAGCTACACTCAACACACACACTTGGAGCGCACGTCAACCTTGATTTCAGAATGAGTGAAGAACCTCTTAGAGTACACTCGGAATAAAAAGCACTTTGACATCGGCTTGCAGTTTGTGCTTGAATACAGAGATGATTCAGTATGAAAAACAGACTGTGTGAAGAGAATGTGAGAGAAATAGACTACCACTTGTGAGTAATGACGAGAGAGATTCAGCACTCACTCACTGTGCGCGTGTGTGTGTGTGTGAGAGAGCTAGAGGTGGGTAAAAATGCCATATGAAGAGACAAAGAGGGCATCAGGTTCATGCAACATAGAGGGCATACCCTACTTAAGATTTATTTATTCATTCAGTTTAGTTTTTCATTAAATAGGGATCTGGGTCAGACACAGGAAAGTGTGTGTGCGAGAGGACAAGAGGAAGAATAACTGTTTGCAAATCAGGTAGCAGATGCAGGATATGACACTAGTAATTGACAGGGACAGTCGGACACATGTGAGTCACCTTCCTGTCCATGGCCCCTTGGACGGAAACCATAAGGTGTTTGTATTCAAATGACAGATGCAGACAATTTGTGGGCACATGTTTTGTAGCAGACATGAGAAAAACATCAGTTTCAGTCCGTCTGGTTTACCTTCGTCTGTAAGAGATCTGACCAATCGCCTTGACTTAGTCAATGGGACAAGAGTTGGCCGTGAAACCCTAGAGAGAGAGAGAGAGAGAGAGAGAGAGAGAGAGAGAGAGAGAGAGAGAGAGAGAGAGAGAGAGAGAGAGAGAGAGAGAGAGAGAGAGAGAGAGAGAGAGAGAGAGAGAGAGAGAGAGAGAGAGAGAGAGAGAGAGAGATGTGTGTGTGTGTGTGAGAAAGAGAGACACAGAAATAGACTCTGGGTTGGTGCTATAACAAGTAACTCGTTTATTTATTGATGGGGAATTTATCTGCATTCGTCTCCATAATTGAATAATCATTTGAGCCCCTTTTTCAAGCAGGAATGCCAAATATACATGGTACAAGCTTTTCCTGATATTATATGATAGTAAACTGGATAATGTTCAGACAATTTGGTCTGAACATTATCAGGAGCTCATGTCTGAAAACATCTTATGTTTGTGTTTGACTTAAACTTAAATGAGAGAAGCTGACTCCACACAAACTTCTACAAGCATGAGTCTGTGATTATTGACACAAAAAGTATTTCCCAAAAAGAGCCTCGTCACACATTTTAAATGCATCCGTGCTTTACGTTTTGATATGAGACCAATTTAAAACAGTGAGTTAAAGTCTGAGTGTTTTGTGTTTGACATCGATGCTGATTCAGTTGTTAGCCGGATGTTCTTCCTGTATCTTATTTATTTATTTGTTTGTAAAAGCTTGCTACCATCCCATAATCGAAGGTTCCCACCGTAATAGATGGTTTTACTCAGCAGAGGGGCCCATGGGAAATATTTGGTCCAGTCAAGGGGGAAGGAGGAAGTGGGGAAAATGACAGGAAGATGGAGCGTAGAGGAAAGCAGAGCAGATACGGAAAACAATAAAGCAGCTGATGAGAAGCTTGTTATTTTGGTTATTATATTCAGCTCTGCGTGTTCTCTCTTATTCTCACACTTTCGGTGGAGACTTCCTCACTACAGGCCTACATCTGCCTGCACGCCTGTCCGTCCCTCAATGTGTGTGTATGTGTGTGCCTCCTCGCTACTGATGTAGTTGTCATGGCAACATTACATCGTCTGGCATATATACAGGTTGTTTTCTGTGGGGTTGATGTATAATGAGCCGAGGTCTTTTGTTTTGAGAAGGACATATACATCAGTTTGACCTTTCCCCTCAGCAGAGGCAGTTTGGATGTATGGGGATTCGCTGCACTGAGTTTTCCTCAGTTTGTAATGGTTCTCCTCTCATTACACAAAGGTCTGGCTTCATTTGACTCGACCGCACAGAGGTAAAATGCTTCACTTTGCGCTTGTGGTGTTTGAATGTTTGCTGACGCTCTCATCGGTCACTCTCAGTGTTGATGTTTTATCAACCAACACGCCGGAAACCAATGTGCCCGTAACCAATGTGCCCGTTAACCAACGCGCTGGAAACCTCTCTATCTTGAGTGTTGCACCTTGCACGAAATGAATACAAAATCATTGTTGCACAATTCTTCCAAGGTATAAAAAAGGTGCACACTATGTGCGCCAACACCCAGATTTTCAAAGCACGTCATAACGTTGCGCCGGGATAAGGTGCAGTGTCTAGACTGCCAAAATGAGTTTGAAGAAATTGCTGCATTCTCCAATGTGTCACGTTTCCTTCACAGATGTTAGTGGTTGTTGGTGGGGTTTTTGATTAGTGGAAAATGGGCTTTGGCAACATGGTGGAGGAACTTAAATGCTCCAAAGTCAACAAAACAACTGCAAAATGAAAGATGTAAAGGATGTTACTCACATGATGGGGAGGGGAGGACAACTCTTTAGTTGAAATATCTACAATGTAACATGTCAAAGTAAAAAGTTGTGATATTTCTGAAAACTTGAGAATGATGAGCCAGTCGGCCTCAGGCTACTGACCGTGTTAGCTCGTATTATGTGACCCGGACCCAGTGACCAGCAGAAGGAAGAGTTCACCTTCAGCTAATGTTAATTGCATTGTGCATGCAAATCTGTATTGATTTTCTTAGTTGCTATTGACATAATGATAAAGTAGGTTGTTTTTTAGCTTGTAGTTGTTTTCACTTCAGCAGTTGCAGCACAACGAGGAGCAGACACTGCACTCCCACACAGAGAAAGGAAAACTGAGCTGAGGCAGGGTTAATGAATATCACAGAGCAGTGATAAAATATGTGGTGAAAACCCTGAAGTGCTTCAGTGCAGTAAAATGTCCATGTAATATTAGTTATCAGAGGTACAATAAGTTAACTACTATTGTTTCTCGTAGTGTCAGTATCAAGCTTCTTGGGTTATCGGTCCTTTAATTGCTGTTGAAATGACCCGTTTAATAATTAAAATGACGGGCAAAAGAGAAACTGTGTCCTCATAAAAGCCTGTCTCTTGTGTAAGACAGGAGGGAAAAGGGCAGAGCTTTTGGAGAATAACCAGATACACAAACGAATGCACAAACCACTCTCTAATTATTAAGGTAGGATTTGAAGAAGCCAGGGTTTCATCCCTCAAATGCCACTGACCATGGCCCAAAATGTGCATGAGCGCACCGTTTGTATCCAGGATATTTTGGCTTCATTTCTGGGTAGTGGGTGGAAGTGGAGATGGGATATCCATCTTTAGATACAGTCTATGCAAGCTACAGACCAGTGAGCTTTTGTCATGTTTGTTTTCCTGTAGAAGTATAATACATGAGAGCAGAACTATGTGGATGAATGGTGTAGTGAAGGAGAGAGACAGATATGGACAGACAGACGGACGGAGAGAGTGACACCTAGCAGAAAGCTTCTAATCTCACAGTAAAGTAGATTACTGTTAGGGCCTGGTGCTGACTACCAGTCTGTCAGGAGGAAATGGAGCTGCCATAAGCTGCTAAGTTGCTGTGGACTGAGAAAGTGCTGGCTGTGCTGCTGTGTTTTCCAGAATGCTGCTCCGAACCACTCAGGTCTTCTTCACACGTCTGTCATCTCCCGTGTGTCCTGAGCTGAGTCCTGCTGCCATACCAAGTCTGTCTGTGTGGATGCTATTACTCAGATTTTTACTGTATGCTTATCTTGTTGGCTCCTTTTAGATCCTTTTAAATCTTTTTCCGCTTATTAATTTCAATTTTTAGTCAGTTTTTAGTTCAGCAAAACTCTGGAGGCTTTAGTCTGATCTAAGTCAAAGGAATACATCAACATTTTCAGTTTTAGTCGATGAAAATGACAGAGAGCGAGGAGTTTAGTCAAATTTTAGCAAACTGCTTTCACGTAAGGTTTCATGCATCTGATTTAAACTGTTAAGTCTGAAAAGATGCAACAGCATTAAATGCAATCTAAGGCTACGTTGATGCTAATATGGATGCATTATATAACTAAAACGAACTCCATCCCGACAGATGTCTTTGTAAATAGGAAGCAGATTGTCTACTCTGCAGTCGGTTACAGTAAATACTACAAATGAGAAAAAGCAGTGGTGTAAAATAAGAGCAGGTTTTTGTTTTTTTCTTGGACTGATGACAAGGTGGAACAGTCAACATTAGCAACATTTTGGATTCCCTGCTGGTAGTTGAGTCTTCAGAACGTTGGCGACTACAACATGTTTACAAATGTCTCAGCTTCTGCCTGTCCAGACTAAAGACGCAGCCCCAGACCAGCCTCAATCAGAAAGTTACCAGAGAAAAGAAACCCTTCACATCAAAACCATTGTACAACATCCGTGTAATACAACCTACATTGTTCTCACTTGACAGGATTGGGCCACAAAGGTGTTAATTTTATTCTGTAATATTATGGGCTTTAGTGCTTGTGTTGTAGCAGTTGTACGTAGCTGTACATCGGCAACTGGACTTGATTTGAATTTCTTGAAAATGTTTAATTTCTCCTCAAAGAGGTCAGGTTTACTCATAGCTGTGCAATTTCTAATCATTTTTGAAATCTGTGTGGACATGGCAATATTGTTGCAGTTCAGAGTGACAGAGTGTCAAGTCTAACATCACATTTTGAAAATGGTCTCCTTGCACAGCGTGACATGCAGTAAATGGATAATAAGAAACTCCCGATCGATGGGAACATTAAATGTTTCTTTAAAAGACAGATTTCAAAACCTGCTCCCGCACCGTTTCTGATCGCACAACACTAAAGATGAGGGAACAGGCAGTTTGGAAATCTGCATAATTTTGCTAAACGTTGTCCTGATAACTCTGTATATGTGTGTCTGCTTTATTGATGACTATCAACCTTGTAGTCAATGTCAATTCAATTGACCTTTAGCCCTGGCCTGCACATTTATATACTGGTTGAAGACATGTCCATGCAGAGTGAACTCTGGGTAAGGTGCATGGTGAGCTGGACCTGTTCGATTTCAGACCCAAACATGAATTTAAAAAGATCAATGTTTGATAGCAGGGAACTTTCTAAAACCATCATTGTGGCAATAGTACAGATTATTAAATGAATGGATGAGAATGGTGTTTCTACACTCACACACATAAACTCAATGTTTTCTGCTTTGGTCCATATCATGACAATATTTAATGTTTGATAAAAGAGAAATGCAAATCTGCTCCGCAATTTCTGTCTGATAGTGAAGGGTACACCATGGCCTTGAGCCTGCAAGCCTTTTGTTGTGCTTGCTGTCTAGTAGCTTGTTCCTTGTGTGTGTGTCTGGGTTGAGATAATGTATCTCTCTCCAATGACTACCTCTGTCCCTGTCTGTATTTCTCTATCTGATCGTCTGTCTGCATGAATGTGACGTGGTGTCTTTATTTTAAGTCGTGACTCGTGATTTTGAAACAATGGCTGATTCAGTAGAAACACAACTTGTGCAGATACACAATACGTGTAGAATTGAACACGTAGGCTTGAAGCATAGGCATGATTGTGTGAGGTGCAGACACCGGGACCAGCGGATGTGTTGGTGCTTTGCATGTGATGAAATACAAAAATCAACACAAAAATGAACTTGAAGAGAACATTGATGCAGTGGTAATCAGTAGCACAGTCGCTTTTGCATGTTCTCCCCATGTTTGCATGGGTTTTCTCCAGGTACTCTAGCTTCCATCCACATTTCAAAGAGATGCTGATTGGGATTAGGTTAATTGGAGACTCTAAATTGACCATAGGTGTGAATGTGAGCGTGAATGGTTATTTGTGTCTGTATGTTGGCTCTGTGATTCACCTGTCAGGGGTTTACCCCTCCTCTCACCCAATGTCAGCTGAGATTGGCTTCAGCTCCCCCTTGACCCTAAAATGGTAAGTGGTATCAATAATGGATGGATGCATGAATCGCTGCTACCCTCATCTCTACAATTAATCTTTAAAAAAACACAAAGAAGAAAACAGAAAACAGCAGCTCCCAATCTTCTTGCATTTTGATTTGATTTGTATTGCACGTGTTCTGTATATTTAGGTGCCGATCGACTGAACATGCACAGAACGACTTCTCTCAGTGAACTCCGAGCAGAGTATTTAAAGAAAAGAACTGTGCATCCATGGTTTTCACCGCGGTCCATATAACTGAGACCTAAGGTCTTAGTTCCTACAGCATCTTCACAGTTGGCGGACCTCAATGTGAATTGAAAGATTTCATACAGTATGACTCCTTACTTGTGCAATGTGTTGACAGTAAAATGTAGTGAGTGAAAAAGTCTTGTAAAGATCATGTTTTAGAGAGACTGCAATAAGTGATGTTAAGGACACGTGTTTGTAGTGAGCTTCTGTATATTATGTGGCTTGATGTAGAAAATCAAGGGACAATTAATGGCAGCGTCCAGCAGGGAAGATGGAGGATGTACCAGAGAATGAATCCTGTTGGAAACTATATCTTTTGATTTTTATTCAAGATTGATTTAAATGGATTTCTTTCACATAGTGACGTAAATGTATTTGGACAGTCCATTGCAGAAAATAATGAGCTAGAGATATTGTACATATAAATATAAAATGGTTTTACTGTTACAGCCTGATGCATGCTGAATATACAATATGATTGGCCGGTGACACCTCTGGCCTTGCAGGTTGGTCAGTAAAATAGATTTATTTTACTTCCTCTGGCAAAGACACCTTTAAGTTTTCAGAGCTAAGTTTTGGACACCTAAAGTATGTGATCTATTTATTTTGTTAAACAGCAGAAACGTTCTCATTAGCTGATCCCAGTGTGTTTTCGCACTTCGTTGACCCTAAACCCACTGTCAGTGTCTGTAGCTGTAATGTAATCAGCTTCTTTAGAGTGACAATGTTGAATCTGTTGAGATTCTCTGCGCATGTCGTCCAGGCCCATTTAATTAGAGGATTTGGCCTTTATAAGACATTCAATTGACAAATGATACAGCCACATAACGATAGTCTGCAATCAAAGGTTGAATTTGTGTGGTTTTCTCGCTCACTGTGGGAGGGAGACAGCCACCAATCACCATTCGATCTGTGTGTGTGTGTGTGTGTTCGTGCATTTTAATGATTTAGGGTCTCTCTGGGACCCCCGAGAGGAGGTTTTGGCACGTGGCAACAAGGAGTCATCAGCGAGAGGCGCAGACCAGCAGATGTTGGAGAAAAGGGCGGAGAGAGGGCAGAGAAGGGAGGAATAGGGGCATGCATAAAAAAGAGGGGAAGATTAGTTGTGGAAAGAAAAATGGTGGGTGGATGGGAGGTGCTGGATTGATGGATGGATGGGCAGAAATAAGAGGTAGAAGAGAGAGAGGAGAAAAGAAAGGGAGGACAGGGGAGAGAGGAAGGGCTGGAGGGAGGGAGAGGAGGGCAGAGAAGAGGAAGGGGAGGAAAAGGCCATTGGGCAGCTATAAAAGTGAGGGAGAAATTAATTCAACAGAAGGCCAGTGTTAAACCACTGAAAGAACATATTCTTGAAAATTCTCATTGGTCTAAATTAGAAATTTAATTTGGAAATACTGATCTTGTGTAAACAGGAAATGCTCAGATATGATACGATATGTTATATGATCCTGTGATGTCATACAAAGAGTTTTGAGAATTTTGCTATGTAGTTTTTATGAATATCAAGAAAATATACATGTTCATGTTGGAGCATATCGGCAAATATAAAAAACAATGTCTGTAGAGGTTCATATTGTCCGATATTATCAGATAACAAACTTTGTACATATACACATGGTTTGCAGAAAAGTCTTCATTAGTGAAGACGTGGCCTCAGAAGAACAGAGATGCTGCATGTTGCGCAGAGAGAAGGGACTGATGCCCAGTGATGGTGTCATTGAAGAGAGAGAAAGCAGTGTGTGTGCTGTACAAAGTGAGACAGTGAGTCATTCAGCGAGCTTCCCTATAATGACAGAAGACGTGGAAAGGTTTTGTTTTAATGGAGAGAGAGGAGAGAGGGGGGGGGTGAAAGCAGCAGACTGCTGTCTGTCCCTCCTGCTGCCTCCATTTACCATCATTGATTGTGCAGCCAGGCTGTATTAATGCCTACCTGCTGTACTGGGATTGGCCGTGTGTGTATCAATGTGTATGTGAGAGGGAAATGAGAGAAGTGACTGTGTTTCACCGAGCCTCTCTTTAGTGTTCACATGATATAATAGCTCAATGCTTGTGTCCTCATCTCCTCAGGAATATCCTCACAGGTAGAGAAAGACAATGCTCTGTCAGGAGGACAGGAATATAAATGTTTTTGGGTATTTAGATCCACATGTCGAAGGAAGAGCTGACTGCTTGAACACAAACTAACCCACAGTGTCCTCAATCGCACCTTTTTTCACTTTTACCTTGACCCGACTGGTGGTGCTTGTGATGCTCTTTCTCTGCCATCTGCTCAAGGTAATTCTACCATCGACTGTTTTTCTCTCCCTCTCACTGTCCTCACCCTTCACCCTGAGGCTGCATGATTCTGACTCCCTTTCCTCCCTTTTCCTTTCTTCTGCACTCCTGTTCCTCCCCTCGGTCCATCTATCTATCCGTACCCTCTCTGTCGATCTGGCTCACTCCCCTGGGCCATGTGGACAGTTGGATGGCTTTGTGTTTGACACGTGTTGGCAGGAGGCAGTGCACACACACACACGCATTCTTGTACTTCTATCTTAGTGAGGACACTCATTGGCATAATGCATTTGCCAGCCCCTTGCCCCAACCTTAACCATCACAACTAAATGCCTAACCTTAATCCTTACCCTAACCTAAACCTAATTCTAACCCTACAACCAAGACTTAACCCTCAAATAAGCCTTTGAAAAGTGAGGACTGGCCAAAATGTCCTCATTTTACAAAAATGTCCTCACTCTGTAGGGTCTATGCTCAAAATGGTCCTTACAAATATATAATTACAAGTAAACGCACACACACACACACAAATGCACATGCACACACGCCTCCAGTTTCTATTGTCAGTAAGCTGCTCAGCTGTGAGGCCCCAAGCCCTAATTTTGAGTGTGTGGGGTGGGGGACAGGGCCCCCATTGTCCTACAGATTAACTCACACACACACACTCACGCAGACACACACATACGCACATGTCCCCAGACCCCATGGGGTCCCTTAAGTGTGAATGTGCCTTGAGGTAGAAAATCAGGGGGCAATTTATGGCAGGGTCCAGCTGAGATGATGGGGGAAGAACCACAGATTCCATCCTCTGTTTGAACCTTTATCTGTAGATTCTCATTCAGGATGATAGACGTAGGGTTGAAGCCCTTTATTAGGCTGTAGAATAGCTTAGAAATGTACAGTCGTTTTTTTTAAATTGATGCAGCAGTGAACTGATATAAGTGCACTGAAGTCCAGACATTTTCCTGATTTGTTTTCTGGAGGGGCTGTATGTGAGACCACTAATCAGCTGCTCAAGATATTTTCTGTAACTTTCCCATGTAAAATCTCAGAAATTGTCCAAGCAAGCCCAAGAATGCAGCAGGAAAATGTCCAGAAACGTCACGGCAAGCGAGTGGGTGTATTGATGATGTTTTTGACACTTGATGGATGCAAAACTTCTCAAATTGAGCAAAAAAAAAGAGGTTACATGCACATAGAAAACGCCAACGAAGATGTCAACTTGGAAAGCGAACGAGATTTGAGAGCGTTTTGATGCTAAGGTCCGATGCCAGTGTGTGGCGATGTCCTGCAAAAACGGGATTTCTGAATATGTCATGTCCTGCCTCCTGCATGCTTGAACGTTCTGGAGATTTTCCTGCTGTTATGAGGATGTTAGACAAGGCAAACTTGGAAAACTATCTGGTGCCAATTTTACGTAGTTCATGTCTAAATATGGTTGTAGAAACACAAATGGATACTGACTGTCAAATGCAGAAAATGGTTTAGAAATATTACATGTAACATACTACACAAAAACAAGAAAAAATATATTTTTTACTACTACTACTACTACAACTTTTCTCTGTGCACAAATAATAAGACACAATACACAGTTATTAAACTTAAACTGAAGATTTCAAGTGTATTCATAATCAAATAAACGGATATACAAAGCATTAAAATGGTCAGATAAACCGAGGACTCTATCTTTTACATGTAATTGGGTTTTTTTTATCAGGAAAATTGCATTCTTTCAATTTTGGTGATCACTGGTTTGAAGCAAAGCCTCCCAAAATTAAACCCTGGAAAAGGCCCTAATCCATCAGAATTGGGAGGCTTATATTCTACATGTAAATTAAACTATACATTTGTAGTAAAACAATTACATAAACCTGAGGATGTAGTCATTTGTACTTGAGACTTAACGTTTCTTAAATGCTGATCCCATCGTGTCTCATGCTCCAGGCTTCCACAATCCTATAGGACTTGGAAGCTACCACATTTAATTGGCCTTGATGGATTTCTGCAGGAAGCAGGATTACACAATGGAAGTGATAGGATTACAGCAATTAAACTAGTGTAAACAAGCAAGAATTAAAACATATTTCATGTGCTAAGAAATGCTTCAAATCCCCAATAGGGCATCACTTACAAAAAAAAAAAGAGTAAACCCTTATTTCACAGATATAATCATCAGTGAAATATTTCCCCCAAACCATAAAATCTGAATTTGCCGTCACAGCAGCGTGACTTCCTGGGCCTCAGAATCTTTGTCAGATTTCTAACATCAATTCAGAACCCCCCCCTCACCCCTCCTCCCTACCTGTGTGTATTATGTTAATCCTACACTGACTGCTCACATTCAAAAGCACTGACCGCAGCTGCGGTCGAGAATAATGAGTCAGATAGGAGGTTGAAGTGTGTGTATGTGTGTGTCCGCGAGGGTGTGTGTTTGTGTGCGCGTGTGTGCGCGAGCGTGCTTATGTGTGTTGAGGGGGGTAAAAGGTTACGAGTCTAACCCACATGTCTGCTTCAGGTGATCCATACTGCCCGTGTGTGTTTGTACAGATCGACACATTTCACTTTTCCAGCTCTCAGTCTGAATGAGGCCAATTGACTGATTTTCTGTATATTTAATTTTGTTTGTACGTGAACATCTGTGTTTTAAGTCTAGTACATACATGCTGTTTTACTTTTCTTTTTACATCTTAAAAATGTCCAGATTGTAAGAAACTTAGACATACATTATACATTTACACAATGCAATTTGCACGTACAAATACATTCCATCAACATCTTTGAAAGCCAGATGAGATTACTAGATGGGAAAATCAAAGGCATGTTTATCAAGAGTGTGGATACCCGGTCGAGGCCTTTGGCTGGGTTCACACAAAAAATTTAAAATCATATTCTGGTTTGGTCACATTGGCTCACTTTGATTGTTTACACTGGTCGTACATGTAATCTGGAAAAACATCAGTACCAATGACTGTTGGGTTCAGGTCAGGCTCGGTTAGTTCTCTATCTGGGCTAGGACGGATTCAGCCAGAACATTGTGACCCGAATTATCTCTTCAGATATATCATCGCATGTTCACACAGGTCCTTTAATGTCTGTCTGTGAAATACCTCCAGTACGCGGTTAGCGTAGCTTAGCACAAACACCAGAAACCGCTATCCTGGATTTTTAAAATTACTGAATCTAACTTGCAGCAACTCTGAATCTCACTAATTACCATCATAAATTTAGTTAGTTTTTATCCTCACAAAAAAAAAATGCATAAAAATATAACAACTCAGCATTTTATTAAAGATTATGAGTCAGTTCGTTTCTTGGCTCTCAACGATTACCAGCCTGCGGAGACCAGATTTTACTGGTCCTGGCTGAGAAATAGTCCGGCACGTACCACAACTCCTGCAACTCTCCCTGACTGCGTATTACATTTGAATGCCTCAGCGGACATGTGATGTCATGGTAAAGTGGGAGAGGTGGTGTTGCGGAGTTTGGTTCCCTGATGGTCCCAGCCCTGGGAAAAGGAAGTCTATACAGGAAGTCAGCTGGCTGGGCCTGACTGCAGACACTGATGTCTGTCTCACCACTGTAACTGTATGTGTCTGCATTCAACAAAAAAAAAGCATGCAGATGTGGCCGTAAACTACAGAGAGTGTTGGTGTATGTGTGAGCGTGCAAGCATATGTTCACGTTTCTGTGGCTTTGTTTTTAAATGCCACATGGAGATGAAAAGCTCTAGTTGAGAGAGAGAAACAGAGAGAGAGAGAAACAGAGAGAGAGTGAGAGAGAGTGAGTGCGAGCTAGCGAGCATGTGCTTTTCCAAATGCTGTCCTCACCTCCCCAACTTTGTGAATGACTGATGTAGCTGCGGGAAAAGGATGATAAATGAACTTAGTCATCACATCACCTCAGAGCCAAGTTATGCAGTAATGTTCAGATGCGGGCAAATACCCAACATGACGACAGGAAAGAACAGAGAGCAGAACAAAACAGTGCAGGTCCTCGCCCAGACAGGACAGGATGTCAGGTTAATTGCAGAAATGTTAAGTGGGGAAACAGGAACAGTTTGTACCCGGCAACAAAAACCTCACGATGAAAGACCCTTTTCTCTCTATTACTTCTTAACAAAGGACTGTTCTTCTGGGATATTTGTATTTTTGAACTTTAACCTTAAAATGACTTCCGTTACTCACCTTAAGGACTAAAAAGTGCACGGTGTGTGTGTGTGTGTGTGTGTGTGTGTGTGTGTGTGTGTGTGTGTGTGTGTGTGTGTGTGTGTGTGTGTGTGTGTGTGTGTGTGTGTGTGTGTGTGTGTGTGTGTGTGTGTGTGTGTGTGTGTTGGAGAGAGGGGGTAGTGTTGGTTTGGTTTTGTTGGTTGGCTCCGTGTGAGCTCTTTGTAAGGAGAGGAGAGTCAGGAAGGGGGGAGGTATGGAGGAGTGGAGAACCGGGTGATTCTCTCCCATGCCTGCCTGTCTGCCTGCCTGTCCGTCTGTCTGTGTGGTTGCTGTTGGTAACTTTGCTTGATGAGATCAGAGGGGATCGGCTTTCCGCCCTTCATGTCTCTATCTCGCTTTCTCTCTCTCTCTCTCTCTCTCCGTCTGAGAGACTGAAGAGGGGAACTGAAAGTGGGACTGAAAGTCTGCTCTCAGCTGTAGTTGTCAGCGGCCGTGACGACGCTTCCGTGGAAACACGCACTTAAGAGTTGGAGGGAGGACAGGGGGGTGAGGAAGAAGTGAAGCCTCAGGACAGATAAGCTCCAGGGAGGGAAAAGAGGGAGGGAACAAGGGAGGAGGAGGGAGAGAAAGGGTGGGCAGCCCTCTGAGGAAAGAGGGAGTCTCTCTCTTTCTGTCTCAGACTCACTCGCTGGCTGATCTGGTCTCCTCTTCCTCCTTTCTGCTCGCACTTTTTCTCTCTCGCTGCCAGCGGCTGGCTGGAGGAGTTCAGGCTGTGTTCTTTGGCTGCAGTCTGGATCTGAACATGGACTCTGGCTGGATGGATTCACGCTCAGAGACATGAGACAAGACGCCGGGGATTCACTGTGAGCGGCTCCATCCGTTGTGCTGTTCACAAGGTGTAGTGTGTCACCGCTGGAGTTCTTGTGTGTCTCCTGTGAAAGAGATTGTTGCTATTTCAGGAACGCGAGTGGAAGAAGTGGACTAACTGCACGGCCACATGTGATGCGGTGTGTTTTCCGACAGTGATATTTGATCCACGCCTCTGGGTTAAAGTAGCTGTGAGTGTGAGGAGTTTATTATTCTGTTTACATTAGGGCAGCTCAGCCCTCTCTCTGCTGCTGTTAACCTTTGTGACGATTCACTCTGGAGCATATTTTTCTCCAGTGGATGCTGCCGTGCACTCAGCCTCTCCTCCTCCCTCCCTCCCTCCTCTCCCTCATCTTCTGTCACCTTTAATTTCCTTAATGGTCTCGAGGCCCCAGCTGGCCAACTGGGATACCCCTGTGTAAGTGTTTGTGTGTGAGTGAGTGTGTGTCTGTGTGTGTGTGTGAGTGAGTGAGTGAGTGTGTGTGTGTGTGTGTGTGTGTGTCTGCTTTTGTTCAGTAGAGATAAAGAGAGTGGAGGGTTCTGGGATAAGCTACCGTAGGATTTCCCCCCCGCTCACTCACAATAATAGGATAGATCCTTCTTTCTATTTTTGAACACACTGTTTGTCTATATGTTACAAACACCCCTAATCTGACGGCTCACTCCTGCGCCGGCTGCAGTAGCCTCTTTTCACTGTGCTGTGTTTAGTCTGTGGATTGGGGTGGGGGGGTGTATTTGTGTGGTCCATCCTGGGATAGAGAGATAGCAGCTCCCCTTTCTGACTTTATCCTTTTGTTTTGTCAGCTGCTGACCCGTTTCTCTTTCTCTCCCTCGCCATCTCTTCTATTGTTTGTGTTCTCTCTCGCTCTTATTTCACTCAAATCCACAAAACCTTTCTCCAGCACAGCCTCTGCCTATTTTGAGTTAGTCCCTTCATTTAAATAATCGCTCTGTTCAGCCACTGTTTGTAATTTCTTTTCTCTCTTTCTCTGGTTGTAATTTGAGAACAGTCGGGAGTTGTCTTGGTGTCACGCTGTGTGTGTGTGTGTGTGTGTGTGTGTGTGTGTGTGTGTGTGTGTGTGTGTGTGTGTGTGTGTGTGTGTGTGTGTGTGTGTGTGTGTGTGTGTGTGTGTGTGTGTGTGTGTGTGTGTGTGTGTGTGTGTGTGTGTGTGTGTGTGGATGTGCTTCTCCATGTCAAATGTCCTGGCACAGCTTATGTTCCACTTTGCACAGAGAAATTCTGGAGAACACCTTTGTGAGAGAGACAAGTGCCTTAATCATAAAACATGAGTGTGTGTGAGTCACAGAGAATCTGTAATTTCGATGAAATGTTTAGTCTTTAAAATGTCATGAAATAGAGGTAAAAAGCACTTCTCACACCATCAGAGCCCAAATTGATGACTTTAAAATGCTTGATTGTTTGACCTCCCATCTACAACCCAAATATGGTCAATTTACAACACAGAGAAAAGCAAATAAAGGCTCATGAAGGTTTATCATTTTTAGTCACACAAGGAGCAATGACCCTCTATTGTTGCATAGACTGTATGTAAAGATAGACAACGCTGCCAGCTTGCACATTCGGAGTTACAGTGTGCACAGTAGCGATCAGGGGATGGAGCTATGGTATTGAGTCAGTCTCAGCTGCCAATCAGGATGTTTCACCCTGTTTTTATAGCATCAAATGACTAATTAAAACCAAACATACTCCAAAAAAACGTGAACAAGCATCATTCTGATGAGAAATATCTAAAATGACAGAAAACCTTTTTTTGGTCCATGTCCCATCCACTAACATGGAGGAGCCGGTTTATGACCTATATTGCAGCCGACCACCAGGTGGAGATTGATTTGTTTTGGTTTTATGTACAGTTGGTCCTCAATCAGTTATTGAAGAGGTTGGTGTTAAATTATATCTTAATAAATAACTTAAACGGACTATCAGTAAAGTTTTATGACTTTCAGTTACTCAACCTCCTTCTCTCTACAACCATCCACTCCATTCCAAGGAAAATTACCATTTGAAATGCCATGTCAGATGTCATAATGTACGAGTGTGGGACATTTCATCACACTCTTGCGAAAGCAGGTTTAGTGAATGATGCAGAGGCAGCGCCTCATATTCAGGCAGCATTTGATTCAGTTTCATTACTGCCGGGGGTTGTTAATCTGCCTCCTGAATCTCATGCAATTCCAGAGAGCTTTATTGATGGCACCGCCAAGGCCATATATACACAGGTGTGTGTGTGTGTGTGTGTGTGTGTGTGTCTGTGTATCCATATATGTGTGAGAGACAGATTAATAGGTTTCCGTTAAGGTGTGCTCCATCACTGTAGCACTAATGGTCTCCCCTTAGGGCACCATGGATTTTAAGGTGTCACATCAGGAATGAGGGAAATATAAGAAGTTAGCAGCACAGAGCTCCTAAGTGTGTGCTCATATATCTTGTGTGTGTCAATCAGTTAAAATACATTTCTATATTATTTAAGGGAACTAATAACTTTCATTTCCTCAATCACCAACAATGGAAGTTCAGTATTCAAGACAAAGAGCGGGGGAAGTTTTCACTGGAATTGTTCAATTTCAAGAGCAGGTTAATGCCATGAGAGGGGGAAGATGTGTAGGAGGCAACGTGATTCATTAGGGAGACGATGACTGGAATTATTTCGCAAAAGAGTTCAGACTGATGGAAGAAAGAGGGAGCTACTCAAGTGGGAATATACACAAAAGTGATGCATCAGGGAAATCACGGCAAAGGCAACTATCCACTTGTGTATGAAGGTCATTTCCTCCACAACACATACATAGTTGATTTCATTTCTTACCATGGAGTTGGTGGCCGTCAGTGAGTAATATATATAATAATGCAGATGCGTATGAATTTTTTTGTGTTCTGTGTTTTGCAGACTTTGCTTTTCCTGCATGCTGAGCTTGCATTGATAGCCGCCTGGTAGACGCTGGGGCATTTGGCGTGGCATTTGATGGCAGGCCCCAGAGAGCAGTTGATAGGATGTCAGCTCTGCTGTAGTATCCATGGACTTACTTGTACAGTAAGGCAGAGAGACAGACATACTGAGAGAAATGGAGAGGAGGACAGAAAAGAAAGCAGCAGAAAGATGAGCGAGAAAGGGTGTAGAAAACTGGTGAGATAGAGGAGGAGGATTAATAAAAGAGCGGTGAGTGGACTGCTTCTTCTCATCAGCTCTAAGATGAGTCTAAAGTCGCACTCTGGAGTCCCTGTCTGTATTTTGACATCATGTTAGGATCCAGACGGCACAGTTTATGTCTACCTCTGTGCCCAGGAATGAATGTCAGCAATCTAGAGAGGATGGTAGTTTGTTTAATATGGTGGGTACAGCTGTTTGCTATGAAGAGATATACAGTAAGTGTGTGTTTGTGTGTGTGTGTGTGTGTGTGTGTGTGTGTTGAATGCGAGCACTGCTTTTTATACAATATGTTGCCCATTTGTCCCCCCCAGGATTGGAAAGTGGAAGAAGTGACCACTTTGTGATTCATTTCTCAGACGTCATCGGAATCGAGGCAAAGTGGATGTAAATGAACATGACAGTTAAAGTTCAAATAAGGTCGCAGTGGTTTTAAAATCAGTTATGTAATGGTGGGGATGAAGTGATATGGTCTATGTTTAGGCCCACGAGCAAAAGTCTTTGTGTAGAAAGGCAAAACAAGAGGAGAGGGATGAGTAAAACGCTACAATCAATCTGTTATAATGAGGCAGATAAAATTAGCTTGGCCTTTGCTGTTTTAAATGGTTTCCTTGTTAGTAGAGTTCTGCGGCTTTCCATGTTGAATTTCGAGCTTGGCCAATCGGCAAGAGAGACGTTTTTAAATTAACTTTAACCTTAAGTTTATAGCTCTTTACTTCAAGAAATAATATGTAACAATTCTAATGTCGAAAAACACTAGACCGTTGTTATATAATTTGTTGACGTGTGTACTTACATTATCCAAAAGGTTTCCAACAATTTTCAAAACCTAGAGAAACAGGAGGTTTCATTTAATTGTGTTACCCGTGGCTTTATCTGTCTCTGATATAACTTCTGGGGCAAACAATGTATGATCAAGGAAGAACACACTGCTAGCCAGTTAGCCAGTGGGCAGTTTTTCCCCTTCACTGTTTGTATTGGTGACTGTTAATGGATCATGATTGTTCGTTACTGATTTCTGTGTAACGTTAATAAAACATTAATACATTACCTCATGCGTGAACATGATTTGCGCCTGAGTCGCATCAGATAGATTGTTATTGGCAATGGCGGTGAAGACAACAACTCCCACGACCCCTAGTGGCCCGAGGTTGCATATTGTACGTTAAAAGTCACATAGACACAGCCAGACACCTCACTATGTCAGGATGAAACGTGATAACTGAAACAGAAACATTCAATGTTTTACTTGCAGCTCATCAAATGTTTAATTGCGTGACAGCGCCTGGTGTCTCAATGGCCCTGGGGGCAAGTCACAAAGTTTGGCTGATATTGAGACAGGTTTTGTTGCAGGTCACTAACTTTTTTTCTCGAACAAGAATACAATTCCTTCAAATGAATGCTGTGACATTTTGGGGAATATGCCTCTATCCCTACTATCTGTGGTGGTAGCTGCCTGGGGGGAGGTTTGATGTCGTGCACATCAGCTGCTGCCACATTAAACAGCATGCAAATATGTTCAGTGCCTTTTGTTTACTTTTCATGTCCTGAAAGCTCTCGTCAAATGACTGAAGGCATTTGCAAACTCTCTGGCATATTCAGATGTCAGAGCAGCCGTTTGTTCTTTCAGAGCAGGAAAATGAAAAGTGTTACAGTTGCACTTGCCGCATCACGCATGCCTTGCAAAGACGGCAATCCTTTTCTCATATCAAACTTGGCAGTGATCCAATATCAAACAATTTCTAACAAGGGACTCCTTCCCGATTTCTCCTTCTGAATGAGGTTTCAGCTTCTTAGATATTGACCTGCTCATGCAAAACCTGCCTGCGCGCTGGTCTGAGATGTTACTTGGGAGGTAATAAACGTTTGTGGGAGCATCAACTGGTTTGCAGACATTTCTTGTCTTCTGCCTTTCGTAGCTTCTGCCAAGCACCTAGTGCTTATCCAGTTTGGATGTGCATGCTTTTGCAGACTTTCTGAAAAACTTGCCTGCATATCATCATCAATGTCAGAGTGTGGTCGTGTAAAAGCTGCCTGTTGAGCACACATACTCCACTGAAGAGCATTGACTTAATCCAAGCACATTTGTCCTTGCCACTTATGCAGTTCATCATGTTTGCAGCTGTAATGATGCTCGAGAATGGCCTTTGTCATCACTTCAACGGAGGAATATTTGTCCATATCTCTTGGAAAGAGCTCCAATTCATGACAGTTTGCATGGGTTAGGGTTAGGGTTTGGGGTTAGGAGCTACTGCGTTGTGTCCACCCTGACTTTGTCCAACTATTTTATGTGGTTTTCTTTTGTCACATAGAAAAACCTTTCTAAGAACCTTTCTCTTCTGAGCTGCTTCTTTTGCTCAGAGACTGATTGTTCCCCACTCCTGGTTTAGGTAATTAATGGGAAACACTGATGTTTATTAGCTTTCTGGCCAAGAATTAGATGAGAGGAAACAGTACATGGAGGTGGGATGTCTGTGGAGCTAATAGTCCTGATTCTCTGGGGCCTTGAAGGTCACTGGTTGTCCTTGTTTGGCCCACTTAAACAATAACAAGCAGTCATAACCGTACACTACATACTGCTCAACATAACCTAGAAAACCTGGTTTCTGTTGGTCATAAGTCCATATTTAGACACAGAGCTTTAGATCCTCAACAGGATTTTTTGCGAGAAAAGCCCACATACATCTCTGGTGTGTTCTCTGAGCTTCCTAAGCAGTTTCAAGTGAGTGAGTGAGTGTGTGTGTGTGTGTGTGTGTGTGTGTGTGTGTGTGACTTCAAAGTCTGACTGCCCAGTCAAAGCTCGTTGGACAGTTTTAGAGAGAGACGGTCAGCAGGCACACACACACACACACACACACACACACACGCTGTGTCTTAGTCTTTTAAGATGTTAGACACACACACACCCGCAGTGTAGTTACTGGAGCTTGTTAGTTGTGCAGCAGGAGAAGCCAGATGAAGCCAGCCCACACACCAGGTGCACACTGCTGTCCATATGTTCCCTTTCTGTCTCCTCATGCAATCTATTTCCACATTTAGACAATGATTTTAATATACATGTAGTTTCTGTTTTGACGTTACTTATTGGAAGATCATAGTACAGAGGAGACAAAAAGTCAATAAGTTGATCGACAGAACTAACTCATGAGAGCTAATGTACATTCTCATTTTCTTTATTGTTCGTTGGACAAATTAAGTGAGATTTTCTATGTGGTAATTCTTCACAATTTTCTTCCCAAGACCAAATGATGAATCGGTTAATCAAGAAGAGAATTTAATTTGCAGGTAATAAAAATGATAATTAGTCGCTGCTGTAAATCATAGCAACACTTGCTGTGTGTGTGTGTGTGTGTGTGTGTGTGTGTGTGTGTGTGTGTGTGTGTGTGTGTGTGTGTGTGTGTGTGTGTGTGTGTGTGTGTGTGTGTGTGTGTGTGTGTGTGTGTGTGTGTGTGTGTGTGTGTGTGTGTGTGTCTTTGCACATGTGCGTGACACCATGCAATCTTCTGTCTCCTCCATACCTGTCTAACTCAGCGGAAACTACAGATGAGGGGAGGGCGAGCAAGTGCGGTTGTTCCTAAATGAGTTGGCTGTAGAAGAAGAGAGAGATGGAGGGAGTGAGGGAGAGTAAACAACAGATGGTGGAAGCATGTTGCCGCTATTCGCAGCAGCAAACACGGCAACAGCCCACCACCGGCCTCTTGAGATGTTACTACGCAACGATGACCGGGACGACACGGGGTCCGAGGTCAAGTGCCTCCTTGATGACAGTCAGTGATGCCAGATTGTCATCCACATGCGGTGCCAGCTGAAACACACACACACACACACACACACACACACACACACACACACACACACACACACACACACACACACACACACACACACACACACACACACACACACAAACACACACTGGGAGTTTGTAAAGTGTAAATCGTGCTTTCTTTGGCTGAAGTTTGGCAGAGATGACTCGGGGAAACTTCCATGCAGGGTCCAGCCTAAACCCACCTGCCAGCCGTCATGACACACAGTGAGACAGCTGTCCATGTGTGTGTGTGTGTGTGTGTGTGTATTTCTATTAGTCCGAGCACTGACCCCTCTCGTGCTGAGGACCGGCTGAGCCGTGGCACATATTGGCTGCCAGCTGCAATGACCTCATTCACAGTGAGAGATAGCGAGAAAGAGAGCGAGGGAGGAAAATGCTAACAGTCAGAATGAAACAGAAGTGTGTGTGTGCGTGCGTATGAGAAACTTCACACAGATTGACACCATGGCCTCACTCTGCGGTTGCTGACTGCCTTGATGGGAATATGTTTGCTTCTGTCATCAGCACCTGGTTAAAAATATAAACATGTTTTTTTATAATGACCTCACTGCACTTGACATGTCAGAGAAATACAAACAGTGGAGTTTGTTTTAAATGTATCTTTTGTATTTGGTTTAATGTATTCATGTGTAGATTGAAAGTTTGTCTTTTATACTTTCACTTATAGGCAGTGCAGTGTTGATCAATAATCCATGCATCACTCCTATCAAGGTATGAGTCAGGTTTACCAGAAGTAGTTCAGCGCACGCGTAACAATAATGCGGCTTGTGCATGTGGATAGTTTCCTCATCCACCTCCCGGTCTGTCTGAGGTTTGACTGTCTCTTGTTCTGTGAACAGGAAGCTGCTGTTCCTGGAAGAGATCGCTTTACGTCAGTTAAAACACACAAAACAGTCATGATCTGTTCTTTTTATCACAGTGCCACATATGACCCTAAATGGAAGCTGATGAAAAACAAAACTAAAACACCCACACAAAAAACTAAACAGAAAATGATACTAAATCCCAATATCAACTATGGTTATTTATTATAAGAAACAGGGTTTGTCGTGAAAGAACATGAACAGTTCTGTAGATGACAGAACACACACTGGTTGCTACTATCTGTCATACTAACGCATGATTTCTGTCAAGTGAGGCTTAGCTTAAGTCAATCTTACTTTTTGTACTGCTACACACAGAATTGTAGACAAATGAATACCTGGTCTCTTTGTTTTTTCTCCCGTCGTGTTGATATTTCTGCAAACTCAGGCGATACTCATTAAAATTAGATTACCAAACAGAGAGAGCTCCAGCATCAGATCTGGGCAATGTTGCACAACCGGGGAATGTTTGGAGGGGAGCGTGCATGTATTGGTATTGGCACATGAGTTGGTTGGGAGGATGAGTCAGAGGAAATGTGCGTAATTTGTGTGTATTTACGGCTGTGTGTGTGTGTGTGTGTGTGTGTGTATGCTTTTCATTCTGTCCATTGTTTTATTCCTATCAAAACAAAGCCACACAAAATCTGTGAAAAAAGTCATTTTGCCAACAGTCTTCTCTCTCTCTCTTATTTTTCAGTCATCATCTCTCTGTGCATCTCTTGTTCTTTTTATAGTTAATTTCTGACTTTAGTCTGAAAACTAGTGGTAAATGAGTTAATGCCAGTTTTCTAATCTTCTTTTCTCTGTTCCTTCTCTCAACAGGTGTGGCACCCACTCGGTCTCTCTGAAGACATTTGTGGCATGAAAACAGATCGCGCTCATCTTTCATTCATCACCTCCTCCTTCATCACCCTCCACCACTCTCCAGTTAGGAACTCTCTCCCAGCTCCACCGCATTGATGAGGTAACGTCAAGCTTCACTCAGCGCAGCACCCACCTGCTCAAACACCACACTCCCCCTTCCTCCCCCTTCCTTCTGTCAGCCCTTCCATTGTAGCCATGGGCCAGAAGATTTCTGGAGGAATTAAGT
The DNA here is from genome assembly GCF_022539355.2 of Hippoglossus stenolepis. Classification (NCBI taxonomy): domain Eukaryota; kingdom Metazoa; phylum Chordata; class Actinopteri; order Pleuronectiformes; family Pleuronectidae; genus Hippoglossus; species Hippoglossus stenolepis. The sequence goes on from NC_061493.1 coordinate 10,377,315, forward strand.
CGGTAGACGGTCGCGGGGAAAGCGGTGGCTCCCCGTCCTACCGGCCCTTGGCTCATCGCCGGCAGCACCCAGAGCTGAGGGGCCCAGATTTCTCCAAACCTCCCAGGTTGGATCTACTTCTGGACATGCCATGCTCTGGACTAGAGACTCAGCTCCGTCACGCATGGAACCCCGATGACCGCTCGCTCAACATTTTCATCAAAGATGAGGATAAGTTGACATTTCATCGCCACCCGGTCGCTCAGAGCACAGACTGCATCCGGGGGCGTGTTGGATACACAAGGGGTCTCCATGTGTGGAGGATCCACTGGCCCACCCGGCAACGAGGCACCCATGCTATAGTTGGTGTGGCAACCTCAGAAGCTCCTTTACATTCTGTTGGGTACACAGCGCTGGTGGGGTCGGACTGTGAGTCCTGGGGCTGGGATCTGGGACGTAACCGGCTCTACCATGACAGTAAGAACCGGGGGCACAGCTCGCTGCCCTCTTACCCTTGTTTCCTGGAGCCGGAGGAATCATTCACTCTGCCGGACTCTTTGCTAGTGATTCTGGACATGGACGAAGGAACGCTGAGCTTCATGTTTGATGGACAGTATCTAGGAGTGGCATTTCGAGGGCTCAAAGGCAAGAAGTTGTATCCCGTTGTCAGCGCTGTGTGGGGACATTGTGAGATAAGCATGAAGTACATCAACGGCTTGGATCGTGAGTATCATACACTGCACTAAAAACACATAAGCATGGCTGAGTAGTGAAGGTCTCAATGGTGATGTAATGTTGAAGAAAAGACAAGACTTTCTTAATATAAAATGACATTTGCCATAGGAAACCAACTGTGGAGGCCTAGCCTTATTATGACATGCCGCCACATCTCCCAGGTTTTGGAAAGATTTATACATTTTCCATGTATTCATGTGTTTGTTGATGAAAAAACGAAAGTTCAGTTGGTGGTGGCAGTGGGTTGCGATACGAGATTATGGAAATCTATATCCTGGTTTCAGTTTTTGTTTCAGAATTATTTCACCCCTGTTTGATCTCTTTATAGACATGTTTTGTCTATTCTATGTTGTTGAGTTCTTTCAAGCTGAGCAGCAAAGATGCCATTTGTCATTAGCAGTGTGAGTTCTCTACGCAGCTCGTGTAGGTAATGAGAACATGATGTACAATCTATTTTGTACAACAGCCGTCCCTTGAATTGTAATGTGAAACCAAAACTAACCACATGTAACAAAGACATGAGCCTTGTTTTGGACCTTGGTGTGGAGGGTGGGAGGTTTGATTCCTCCACTCCATATGTCAGATTATAGAACCTCACATTGCCCCTGATGTACTATCTGAGTGTATGTGAGAAGAGAGAAGCTCTGTATTACTCAGTATAACATGAAACCACCTGGTGCCAGATCAATTCAATTGGTAACCGCCTGGTAACACTGTGGTACTTTGGCTGTTTAACTATCATGTTCTGCACTAAATAGTTCAAAGTTGTAGCAACATCCCGTCTCGTTGTGGAGCCGAAGAGGTTGTTGTGTCTGTGTAAAGCAGCTGTGCAGTATAGTGGATATGAGAGGGAGAGACATTTAGGAAGAGCACTTTGGATGTGGCTCTGCATGCTTTGGGTTTAGTTATTTAAATAAAGTGTGCCTTGTTCTCAGGAGACTCTGGATTATGTTCCAATACTCCCACTGTCTGTCTCTCTGCATGTGTGTGTTATGAGAGAAGAGGTGGGCTTTTCCCCCCCTCTTAGGTAAACAGTGACTCTTTGAAGGAGGTTGTAAGAAGAGATCTTAGACACACATCATGGACACCTACACACATGCACACATAGCTGCCAGAAAGAGAAATGTGTGTTTTGAAAACACGGCTTATGAACCAACTGGCCATCTCCCTCCTCCTCTGTTTGCAGAACCCCATGGGTGTTATTTGATGTCACAACAGGGTGTTTTTTGTTTGCAAAAGAGAAAAGAAACCAAATTCTCTGGAGTTTTATTGCGTCTGGTTTCACCATAAAATTCATCTTTGAAATTTTCTTAGAAGTTCTCTAAGCTTGTGAGTGTCTGTGACATTAAGAGTCAGTTTTTTTGTAACTTCTAAAAGAGGTCATTTGCCTCATCCCAGTTTCAAATGGGATGTTTTGGTTCTAAAACTGCAGCTGCTCAGCTAAGGTATGAGTCTTAAAGAAAACCAAAAATACTTGGCTGTATTTTAAGACTTGAATCTCTTAACCTTTGGGGGTTAGGGTTAGGGTTGCCTTGCTTGGCTCTTCCCATCAAGATTAATGAATTATTCCGAGAAATCAATGATGTGATGTCATGAAACCTTGTGCATGTGTAGGAGAAGTATAACCGTGAAAAAAAGCATTTTAATCTGGTCTTGTTATCCAGAAATAGCTGCCTGGTGGTGTTGCCAAGATGGCTGCCGAGCGGCCAGACTTTCCCATCAGGACTTTGTCTTACTTCAAAGCACATATTTTAGCTTTTAAAAGCAACCCACTTCAGCCATTTTTCCATTTATGGACCCATCTTCCGGATTTCATGGTGAGTGATGGGCCACCTAGAAGAATATGGAGAATACTGAGGCTCTTCAAAGTTCCCGTTTCTACAAGCATGTCGACGTCACGCTGTGAAATGAGGTTTGACTGTTGAAAATGTGCAAAGCTTAATGCAGGAGGGGGGGAGTGAAGGTTGAAAGGCTCATCCTGATAGGTGTTTCTATCTGAAGGAAAAGGAAAAGATGCAGGAGGTGGAGAAGGAGGCAGGCAGGGAGCTGTGTGTGTGAATGAGAAATTTAAAAATACACATTTGATCATATTACAAAATGCAGTGGCACAGTGACATTAATCTGTGTCTGCACAAAATATTTGGTTCTCGGTGCTTGGTGACATAGGGACTAATTGCAGTGCTACTATGTGATTTACTGTCACTGCTGAGGAAACCGCCAGCACATTGACAAGCCTGACTCTTTTTCTAAATATATAAGAATGAGGGTCTGTGGATAGTCGGCTGAGTAGTAGTAACGTTAATAGGAGTTTCTACTCATAGAGACCATGGTTAAATAAAACTGTGAAATACAGCTAATAGGCTAAGATATATTCCTTTCAAAGTATCACCTCTAGTAGCAGTGGAGACTTTATTTGTTTCATTAAGTGCCGAAATGAAAATACTCTGCAGAATAAACAACACAGAAAAGATCTGAATATATTTTGTGCAAAAAAAAGTTTATTTTCTCAATTCCAGGTCTATTTGTTTGGTTAGGTTTGGTTCTTTGTCAAGAAGGTTTGATAATGACATCTTAAGAATCATAGATTTTTTCTTATATACACACACACACACACACACACACACACACACACACACACACACACACACACACACACACACACACACACACACACACACACACACATATAATATGCCCTAATATGCACCCAAAAATCCATACAGGTTGGACTCTAAAAAAGTTACTTTATTATGCGTCTATATATTCCAAGACGCATAAGCAAAATATGAAATCCTGTGTGTACGTGTGTGAGCAGACAGAAGTTACTTAATTATTAGAAGACAGGCCTCAGGTAGAGGAAATCCACTTGGACCACCGAACCTAAAACAACACTTTTGCACTCTCATTAAATCCCCACATTCATAATGGAAAGGTCGTCCTGGGTTATTAGTGCTGCAGTTGTTGCTCTGAAGCCGAAACAATTACCGCAGTAAAAGCAATATCTCAAGATTTCATTCAGAGGGTGAGGTAAATAACCTCGGGCACACGCTTTCTGTTTTTTGCAGAGTTTGCAAACCTGGTGTGATTACCATCTGTGTGGCGGCTCCGCTCAATATCAGTTTTGATTTGAATCGCCCTGTCTGCCCTGCAGATGACTTGAATACTGAGAATGAAGTCATAATTGACGACTGTCTGCGAGAGTATGAGTGTATGTGAAGAGCAAACCAGCTGAATATGTTCAGCCAGACTACAGACGCTGCATCATATAGCCTACCTGTCTTTTACTGTTTTTTTTATGAAGCATTTAGTGTATTATTTGTGAAGTGTGTGTGTGTGTGTGTGTGGCTCAGTAAGTGTAATGTGTAAATCTATTCTGTGTGTTTATGAGAGTGTGTGTGTTTGTGGTCATGACAAATCCTCTGGGTAGCTCAGTAATGACTTTATCTAACATGCTTTTCTATGAGAGGAGACTATTGGATGGTTTGTGAGTTATTGTTGTGAGGGGGAAACAACATGACTGCGGGGTATTAAAAAAAAAGAGATTTACAGGCGTGGCGTCTCCTCGCCACAAACTGTTTGTTTTTCTCATCACTCCGGCTCAGGCCTCCTTTCTGCACCACGAGCAGCTGATCATCGCTTTGCACCCCCTTCGATCAGCGCTCCCGTTCTTCCAGTAACACAAAAAAAACACCAGTGAGACATAAAACCAACAGCACTCTGAGCTTGCAGTAGTCTGCACATGATCACACAGAGCAGTCGGGGTCAGATCGGTAAGTGTGATAAGCACTAATGCAAATAAATGCTGAGCCAGGTTCAAGCTGCATTATACAGTAAATGCGATGTAAATTATTCATCCTCCCAGCGCTCTGACTTCAAAGATTTTCTCCTCTCCTACCGAGAAGTTATCATATGAAGTATATTTCACTTATTTGGTGCTACATAAACAACATGTGAAGCTAATTAATATTGTAACCTTGAAGCATACTCTCATCCGCCTCAGTGTAATGTGTTTGTGCATGTTTCCCTCAGACACATGCACAAACGCAGCTCTGTATTCTCTCTTGTCCTGTCTCTGTAATTGTACCAATTAGCTGCACTTTGATTTCCTACAATGGGAGCTGTCCCAGCTTCAGCCCTGATATGTGCCACTTGCTCTCTTTCTCCCTCTCTCTTCTCTTTGTACTCGAGCGCACATCACACCAAACTCCATTGAAAAATCTGGCAGTTTAATGTTGCCCTCCCTATCGGCTAATATACATCGACTCAGAACAGAATTCCAGGCCTTTTCTTAATCATTAGCACTCACCGTCGGCCACATATCACTGTTCAGTATCATGTGACAACCATATAAATCCAATTAAAGACTGGTTTTAACTTCAGTGAAAGGATTACAAAGTCTCTATTTTCTAAGCCCTGGTGGTGAAGCAAATGTCAGTACTGTTTTTTTCCCCCCTGGTTGCTGACAAATTTACACTAAAGGTCCTTTATCCAACAGCTGTGATACGAATCACCAGAACAAACCAGTTCCAGCCTGCAGACAGTTCAGCTGCACGGACGACAGGACCAATCATTGCTGTCCCATAGACAAGTTTCCTGCTCCCTTTCCTCCCTTAACAGAGGGGAACGGTGGAAGTTGGGTTGAAAAGATGGGAAGACAAGTAAGAAAGATGACGGGGAGAGTGACAGAATGGAAGAAAAAGTGGCAGAGGGAGAGTTACAGCAGTGAGAATAAGTAAAAGCTGGGAAAGATCTAAAAGTGGCAGGGAACATGCAGTACTTACATTTTATATGGGACCAGATGGAGCCAGAATATAAAGGCAGCAAGAGGGAGGGTGTGAAGGACAGAAAGTTGTGTGGAACAATGACTATGTTTACATGGAGACCAACATTCTAATATTAACCCGATTCAGACAATAGACAAGTTAATAATAAGGTCAGCTTTTGCAAAATTAGGAAGAAACATCCAAAATGGTAAACGCTAACATTGTAGATGAAACTGTTTCAGGTTGGGGTTTTAAAACAAAAAAACATCAGACATAGTAGTGGATGTGATGGGGTGAGACTTGAATCCGACTATGCTCGGTAAAATATAAAAGGGAATGTGAATGGAATATTTTATTAGCAACTCATGTAAAGGCCATAGTCAAAATAATGTCTTATTCAGAATAAGGTCAATAGTTTGGATATTGCTTTCCATGTAAACGCAGTCAATAGGAATGAGGCAGCATGACACTGACCCTCAGACGACTGAGAAAGAAAATTCATATTTTCAAAAAAAAGTGCATTAAAACAACCCCACCCCTCTTCACCATCATTTTATGTCTTTAAGTTCTAAGTGCACTGTGTGAAAAATGACAAACTCTGAACTTCCAAGTGTGCTGAAAGAGCCGAGGCATTCGCAGCACGCAGACACAAATACTAACACTGGGTTTTCGTTGGCAGGGATTAATTCATACTTCATAGTTAAAATCACAACTGCAGGCTTATCCAGGCGTCACATTCCAGCAGTTATGTCAACGAGAAGTGACCCACTTTTTTTCCTCTGATACTCTGACCTCCCTCCCTCTTCCCTACTGTTTAGTCTGCATCACATGAGCTTACACACTGCAGGTCTGACCGAAACCAGCTGCTGCTGCTGCTGCTGCTGCTGCTTCTGCTTCTGCTTCTGCACGCAGCCACCCATTCACTGAATCTGCAGAACACTGAGATCCATTCATGACCGGCTTGTTTACATGAAGGCCGTGGCACCCTGAGGTACCATACGTTAGTTCACTTCAGAATGTAGGGTCAGTGTAAATGGTCAGAGTCATTTTATCTTTCCCTCTAGGGCACAATACAAGAGTCCCTGTACAGTTAGGTTCTGGTTACCTTCTGTCACAAGTTCAGATTAACACAAGAGGAAAGCAGCTGGTGTATCTGTTGACAGGAAAACATAGGTCAGGAATTTGAACCCAGGGTTGAAATGACACACTCCCCCACGATTGATGAAACCCATGACACGTACTGACAGAAAGTAAATACATTAAAGGACTATTTCCGGAAAAATGGCAACTTAAATGTTATCTAAAATGGAATATAAAATTGACATCTTTCGGTGTCTTCTACGTGTATTTCTCCTCTTTTTCATTGTGAGATATTTATATTATTTTTGTCGGGTGTTAGAAACATCACCAACACGCCAACTCGCTCGCAGTAAATCCTCTGGACAATATCCTGCTGTATTTTCACATGGGCTCACTTTTTACAAGGGCGCTGGCAAGAAAAAGTCAAGAGAGGGTCCAGAGTGTCCTCATATGCAGCCCTTCCTGATACTATCAGGAGAATATGTGGAGTTCACTCCATGCTTTGCAGACACGTCAGTATAAAAGCTTGGTTAAATCAATGTCTTCATTGTTGGAAAAACAAAAGTCCCTTTCAATTTGATCTGGCTTTGTTGTTCTTACTGACACACTATATCAACTTACTAGTCCGTTACAGATATTTATCTTTTCTATAATTATTATTGTAGTTTTTATTCTAGATAAGAATTTGAGGTAACTCTCAAGACAACACTTCTCCATTGCCCCTTGTGACATGAAGTCATTCAGATACTTTCAGTGTTATCTGCTCAGGCTTTGAAATATTTATCTCTCAGACATTTGGCGCCACTGCAATACAAAGATGGTGAAAAAAATTTCATTTGTGCAGCTCAAAGTACTGAAAAATTACAAAAACAACATTTTCTTCCAGAAACAACTTTGTTGCTGCTCTCTACTGATACTTCCAAATATAACTGTAACAGTGACGTCTGTGGATTATTCTGTGTAACTGTGGGGAAGTGGTTTCTGGAAAGCTTTTTTTCTTCATATTGTATAAGCACTTAAAACTGAATCTGTCTGTGTGTTTAGACGCCACTTTCGGGAGGTGAGAAAATGTTTTGATTTGGGTAAAGTGATCCTTTAATAACAGTTTCTGTCTCGAGGTTCGTTTCAGTTCAGCTCTGGTTGTTTTTTGCAGTTTCACTTTGTGATGGTTTGTTCACCATCCTCCTGTGTGGATGCCTTGACTCAGCTTTCGAGCTGCCTGACAGTCAACACAAGCTAGGGTTTCACACGATCTGCTGGCTGTGTGAAATGTGGATCGGTGGGTTAGTCCTTTAGCTTAACTTAGCAGCTAGCTTCAGGCGTTATTGCTTGCACTCTGCTTTTTATGCTTCCCTGATTTGTCCCCCTCAGCGTTCCACTGTCTCATGTGCTCACTGGTCTCTCTCTTTGGGTGTTTTCTTTTTTCTCTTTCTTGTTCTTTCCTCTCAAGTGTTGGCCCATTGCACATTTAGACGAGCCATCAGCAAGCTCCTTGCTGGAGCCCACGCACACTACAGGCACACAAAGAAAGGAATAGACTGTGTTTTGTCTCACACTACTCAACCCAGACTCAGAGCGCATTGAACACATGTTTAATTAGTTTGATAAATAATTAAATCTCATAGTTCTGTTGAGTTTGGATTGATTATTTAAATGAAAACTCACATTCACTTTTACCTAAAGTCGAGAGAGTAGTAGTTTTGTATTTAGTGTGTATTTAAATGGATGATGTGTCTCCACTTTCTATTGTTGTACAAAAATGAAGCGTAAATATTCTGGATACATGTGCCCCCCCGTCTTGCACTGGTGATGTTATTTGGACCCAGAGGCTGCGCAGCAATGATTGTGGCGTGGAGCCATGGTTTTGAGGTCCCACCAATGCTCGTGCTGCACGAACTGCGAATCAGTCTCAGCTGTCAATCATGGTGTTTCATCCCAATAGCAACTTATTAGAAAAATGAACATGCATCATTACCATAAGAACTTCCTGAAATGACAGAAAGCAGACAGAAATGTGTCCTTTTGAGTTTTTAGTTTGGTCCATGTCCCATCTGCTAACATGGCAGAGGCAGAGTTTGTGACCTAAACTGCAGCTCGCCACTAGGGGCAATCTAGTTGATTTGGCTTCACTTTTGGAAGCCATCATGTTGTCCACCTTTATGTACATTCATTGGCCTGCACCTTGCACATTACAGACACTAATAGTGTTAGGTCTATTTTACAGTGCCTCCAGTTATTGGAAGCTGCATCAACAAAATTTCTCTTCAAATTAAAGTCCTTTTTTGGGCTATTGCCACTGTCTTTTCAACTGTGCTCTGCAGCCTTGCTTCTGACATACTGCCACAGAAATGTCTGTGATTGGCTGTTCTGAAACTGCACTGTGAGATTATGTGACTCTGAAAGAGGCTCAGAAGTGTGTTTGAAAGTGCTGCATGTTTCCTTCATCAGCCTCTGCTCTGGGATCTAAACACCCGCGGCTCTGGGATGCGACAGTGGTGTCACGCCATCGTGCTAATAATCATGTATTCAACAGCAGAGATGAATAGAGGAGAGGGGGGCAGAGAGGCAAAGAAAAATATAAGAAATCCAACAAGATGGAGAAATGAGGGAGCAGAGGAAGAGTGGGGGATCAGGCGACATATAGAAGAAAGACGAGCAGACAAACGTGTATGAAACTGAAAAGTGAAGCTTTTTATACCCTGCCTTGTTTCCTAGCTTTCAGAAAAAACAAACAGATGCCAAGATACAAAAGAGGAAATGAATGAAATCAGAGGCAAATGGAGAGAATTTGAGAAGATGAATAAAACAAAATATATCAACAATGACAGGGAAGCAGCAGTGAGATGTGCGGTCCTGGACAGGAGAAAGAAATAGTGAATGAAGGGCAAATTGCAAATCCGGTCAAGTGACACATTCAGGTCGCTTGTGTGGAGATGACATGAAATTTATACAGCAGGTGATGCTGGGATATGGATTCATGTTTTGCTGCACAGTGATTATTTCTGTTTCTTTCATAAACGTTTTATCCATGTAGGTTTTGTATTTTCACATCCTTATAGTAGTTGAGGCATTTCACTAAATATGGTCCTCCTAGAGGTCATTAGGACTCATCCTCTCTTGAGAAATAATGTCTGAACCAAGTTTCAAAACAGTTTATCCAAAATCTTTAGAGACATTTCATTCTGGGCAAAAAGTGATGAACTGACCATTTGACTGAGTTGGGGATTCCTGCAGTTTCAGGACCGCATTTCTAAGACCTCCGGTTTTCGTGACACTGCCACCTAATGTTACCAAATAGAGCAACAAAGGACATTATCGACGACTATAAGAGTGTGAGATCTGTTTTCTTTTTTTGATTTTTAATACAGTTATAGTGTCTTGAATTGCACAGCAAATTACATGTTATTCAGGTCCTGAAACTGCAGCTTCTTGAAATGTCTCTTTACCTGATCATCTAAAGCTCTGGGTCAGTACTGACCAGGTTCCCCTCCTGAACATTAGACTGATTTATAGATTGCGGTTAAGCAAAGTTCATGAGACGTGATGTGGAACAGTCTTTGATTCGACCTCGTCTTGAGGCAACTAAACCAATTTCTTCGACAAAGACTAGAGGCACCAATGATTTGGTGGCAACACACAACAGTTTTTTTCTGTTTTCACTCTCCTTTTCTGCTTCTGTTGTTTTATCTGTTTTCTACTCTCTGATTCCCCCAATGTGCTTTTATTGATCCACCCTGAGCCCACAGCTATGTGTACCTGCTCTCACTAATGAGCACAAACACAGGTATTTGACATGAATCTACTTTAATTTACTGCAGGACATAATGTCAATAACAAAATGAATAAAAGCATTACACTTAATCTCAGAAAACCTCTTTTCAAACCAATGCAATTTATTCTAGATTAACTCATGATTTAATTTACACCCTCACCAGGAAACCAGTGGCACTGTCACAATAATAACGTACAGATATAGCTGTCTCTATAGCAACCTGACTGCCACCACCTTCACATGAGTGTGTTGCAGTTGTTAAAAGTGATAAATCATGGGATAATAGCAGCCTCAGTTTGATGATTCTTATATTGACTGGTTATCCTTCACATTTTTATGATGCGTTACAGCAATATTCTCATATATCGTTTTGTACATTATTTAGTGTTAGGAAATATTTTCATCGTAGTATTTTTATCTTTTACACACATTTGATCACATCAGTTTAGTTCTTTCACTCTCCTTTAGAGTCAAAGCTCATCTGTAGTTGTTCACATTGTACATTGAATTATCTCACTTTAGGGGGAATTTCCTAATTTCATTGTCTTGTCTCGTGTACAGATGGAAATGAATGTTGATGGTTATAGTGTTATTGTTTGATATTGTTGTCTACATGCTCTTAACATTTGCCTGTGCTGTTGTTGCACACAATGAAAATTGAACAAGGAAATCCAGGGATGGAAACAGAGACAGCTCGTCTTCAGATGAAGTTTCGTGTGAGGTGTGGTGGCTGCGGTGGTCAATTTAAGGAGCACTTAACTAAAGAAACAAACAAATAGCCTAAGTAATGCATTTATAGATTTCTGACTTTTACCCCCACAAAGTATTTTGCCAATGTGTGCTATTTTTTAGTTTTATATATCTCATTTTAAAAATGCTTAATTGTTTTTCAGACATTGTTACTCCTTGTAATGTGAGCAGACAAACCGTTATTTAGTTATTCTGCAAACAGGAGCACTATACTTCCAAGTCTTGGTTATTTTGTAAATTCAATAGGTTTATGGCATTCTAAACATTTTAACTTTAAAAAACATTCATATATTCTTTTGCAGTGATAGGCCTTCGTCTTCACCATAAGTGTGTTTTTCCTCATTCCAAACCTGCTGTAAGTGTCTGAGGAGTCCATGTGCAACACCAGATCTACTGTTGGCTTTCTGCTCGTCTGCTGACAGACAGAGCCAGGCCTGCTGACTTAGTTACCAGCTGTCGAGTGAATATTTTTACCCAAAATATTTTAATGTTGAATAACATTCAAATTATAACTTCAGGAACACACTGTGTTCAAACAAATCTGAAGTATTTCGACTTTGCATCCTTTTTAATTTTGTTCTATGTAGCCTCTATTTTGACTATTCACGATAACAACTGTGCTACAGAGACGTTGCAAAGGAAGGCGGGAACTGGATGGTATAGTGAGAGATTAACAGGCAGATATTTAGAGGGAATTAGTGATCAGCAGAATATTCTGTATCTGCAGGTGAATAGGATTATAGGAAGAGGCCACTGTGGGAGAAGTTAACAGAGAAAAAGAATGAAAATCCTCAATTCTAGTGCTCTCCTGGGAGAATAGTCACAAATCTGAAGGCGGTAATAGTTTTCACTACTTCAACTGCCGGCACAGTCGCTGGGAGATACTGGAAGAAGATGAGGCACAGACTGAATCACATCACAAAGAAAACCAGAGTCATTTCACATATACTTACTGCCCCCGTTTTACCCTGCCGCTATGTCAGGATCAATCCATTTCCCCTCAGTTCCCACCGCTGTGCGGATGTGTGGAAATATATAGCATTTACTGCATATGGAGACATTTCCTCTGTGTCATTTATAGGTGTGGGTCAGTCTGTTGGAGACTCATTTGAAAGTGATTAATTTCCAGTATTATTGAAAACAGCAATAAAACCTTGTGATGGATCTGTTTTGCTTCGCACAGCAACTCTAGCCACGGGGCGATGCAGAGAGAATTCATGTGAGCGAGGAAAAGCTGAGGAGCTGAAATCAGCTCAACAGTCTCTTTTTACAAACCCATAAATCCCATGTTTAACGCCGCCACAGACTAGACTATAATTGTGAGCCACATTTTTCCCAGACACAAGTGACCTTCTTTGGATGAGTTTTTTTTTTTTTTACAAAGATATATGAGGAAAGAAACAATTACCCTTACCTTAGTGACACGCACTCAGGAAAACATGGTGACATGTCCAGGTTATTTTTTCACAGTGAAAAATGTGCATTTGTAAAGAAAAATGCTTTCAATGCAGAAGTGTTTGATGCCCAATGATTCACAATGTCATTGCTTTCATTGATTAAATCCGCACACACACACACACACACACACACACACACACACACACACACACACACACACACACACACACACACACACACACACAGACACAGGTCCGGTATTACGAGCAGGGGCCGATCCAATCACTGTTCGTCATGTAATGAATGAGAGCAGTAATGAATGAAAGCAAGATAATCCCTCCCCAATCTTCACCTCCTTCGCTCTTTGTCCAGGAAGCTGTAACGTCATCCTCTAATCAGCACTCCTGACATTACCAATTTACAGACAGGCCAAGGTCCTTTGTGTCCTCCCATGGATTCAGTTCTATTGAAAGGTCTCTCGACCTCTCTCTCTCTCTCTCTCTCTCTCTCTCTCTGTTTTGCTTTCGCTCTTGGTGGTGTTCTTCACCCCGGGGAATGAGACTCACCCGATGTATTCAACTGTTACTTCATTCACTTTGTTTTTGTGGCTCCAGTTTGTGTTCTCAGTTCTGTTAATGAACACATGCCTGGAATTCAGTCACTCTCTGTACCTCTATCTTCCCCGACTATGTGTTTCTCTTGCGACACATGCAGGGAAACCAAAGTCTTGTCTATGAACTCACTCTGAAGTGCATTCATCTGTTCCCGCTGAAGACACGTTGCACCGTTGCCATGACGACACTTCTTTTAACATGTCCTGTTGGCACATCTTGTGAGGATGATGTCATGACTTCAGTCAGGTGAAGGGGGCTTGCATTAGCGTTCAGGAATCCTGTCGCCTTGCAGCACGGAGCAGAAACATGATGTAATGTGGGTTTGTGTTATTGTCCTTGAAAAAACCCTTTTCTTCAACTCTGCTAATCGGGGAAAGTTGACAGATCAGGCTTTAGTGGTTTCCAGACACTCCCTGTTTCCCACCTTCACACATGGGTAGTTTCTCCACCGTGGGTCATCATGCAGCTTTACTTGAGCCATTTAGGGTGGAGTGTGTTGCTCATGTCCTCACACTCATCTTTTTCTGCGTTACACGTTGCATTACTCACTCGCTTTTTCATATTTTCCCTGTCAGTCATTTGGTGAGTTTTCATGCACACAATGCGTGCTGCACACCCTAGGATTTGAAGATCTTAACTGACCACAGACATAATGACATAAGTAACCAATTTTTAATCTTTAATTCGTGCGAGCATTCACACTAGACGATCCAGCTGCATTTGGTGTTTAAACACACCCTTTCTGGGTGGCAATTCTAGAGACTTGAGAAGTCACAGAAACTTGGGATCAAACGTGACTTCAGAATAAAAACAAATGTGAAGGCAGACTGCCGGTGACGTCAGGAGGTTGTGCTTTCTTGTGTAATTTTGGGGTAATGCTGTGTTTCGGTTTTAAACACATGCGCTCATCCAGTTGCCGATGTTTCCCAGCCAGCACCCTCTCATTGGCTATTCTGGGTTTCTGCTCACTCTCTCAATCTCTGTTTATCTCATACTACACAAGTCTCCCGAAGTTCAAATCGAAACCTATTTGATATTTACGTATTTTTTCTAATTGTACCGATTTTGAATTGTAAATATCCAACATGTTACAGGGTAACATAGGTGATCAGTTACATTTACACGTACTGTAGTAACCTGGTTATTGTGAATCTGCATATACACACTGCAGGACAGTACTTGCCCTTATTTTGGAAGCATTACCTTTTGATTTTAAATGTTACAGTGAAACTCTCCTCTCATCCTGCCGCTCTGTTGTCACAACAGGTTTAAACGTTTTTGTCACGCACATTTCCACATGAGAAAAGCTGATAAGAGACCAGGTTACATGTAAACATGGCCAAGAACCTGGAGCTGGGAAATTCCATTTTCTTTGTTCCTTCATACTCAGTTACGTAAACTTAGTGTCTTGTATATGAAACATTTATCAGATTACTGCAGAAAGTTGACTGGTCCATGTAACCACACTCTAATCTGTAAACCACTGCCTGTCACACACAACAGTTCTCAGACTGATTTGGGTTTTATTCTCAAAGTCAGTACAATGTCAGGTTTTTTGTTCAACTCCCATCAGGTTTTATTGGGCCTGGGATAAATCATAGACATATGCTTATCATTTCCACATTATAAACCTACTTACACCAGACTGTGAGCTTTGTGCATTGTTCACACCTCAATATTTGCTTGTTACATTAAAGTAAATCAGGAAATGTGATTATAAGCAAACCATCTGTGGCTCAGTGTGCAGCTGACCAACACTTTCTGCTTGTTTTTGTGTTTAAAAGCTCTGGGAACAAGAGTTGTGCACACAAGACTACTCTTCACTAATGTCTACACTCTGTGTTGCTTTCAGTGGGATTATTCCAATAACTGTTTTTGCACATCTCAATTTAGGAGACCAGCAACTCAAAGTGGCTGTGCTCTGGCCTCTGCCACATCTCCCCTCAGGAGCAGATAACGTCCGACTCTGTCCTCGTGCTCTCCCTCGGGAAAACAAAACAAGGCAAAGAAGCTGAAGACTTTCTTTTTCAGGGCAAATAATAACCCTCAGTTTCTTATGTCTTTCACAATATGTCAAGTGTTAAGTCAGTGGTGAAAACATTCGAACATTGTGACATTTGTCGCCTTCAGCCACATATGAGGAAGTCAGTTGTCTAAATGGAGATCTAAGGGCTGTGATGAAAATGGAAATGTTCGTTAAATAAAGAATCCTAAACGTATAATATGTAACGTCAGCCAGTAACAAAAGCACCTAGTTTGATGGTGTCGTGAAGCAGCATGGGATCATGGGTGTTGTCGTCTTTACCACCATTCCTTCCATAATTTCACTGGGTCTCTCTCCTGTGTGTTTGTGCTTTACTGGGCAGCTTCGGCATAAGAACGCGCAGCAAACGACAATGAGTGATCACAATCTATTATGAATTACCTTACTGGCTATACATACGTCGTTTGCCCCGGAGGTTATAGCAATGAAGAGCAAAACCACGAGGCATATCCATGGGGCTTATCCACATAATGATACAGATCACGTACTTTCTTGCTGCTTTCCTATCTTACAATGAAACACTAGAGAGTATTGCCTCACTGGCTGTGTAACAATGATGCCATATACGTAAGAAGCTCATAAGGCGTTGTGTGCTTTGCCCGGAAATGTAGAAATCCTACTGAGTCCTGAGCAGTTAAACTGGTAAAGTGCCCCTTGCAGAAAATTGACTGGTTACTATTCCCTCCTGTCACAGAAGCGTTTAAAGATGAAGGCGCATTAGGGAAAGTGGCTTCTGAATTGTTCATCTAAATCTAATCTCCTCTCTCATCTCTGACAGCTGCCGTACCTCAGAAATATAGTCATCTGAGTGTCATCCGATATATTCTCCTTATATTTAACTTTCATGTCAACATTGAAGTGGCCCAAATATATAGTTTTCTCTGTATTTCCGCTGCTTCTGTGCGTTTACAAACTTCAAAAGTTCTATCAGCTCAAAATATTTCTTTTATACTCAAGGCTCTCATTCCTCCACACAACTCAGTATGCAGAGCGAAAGGTTGTAATATAAGTGTTATGAATCATTTCTTCGAGGATATATTATTTTACTCGCTGGCGCCAATCCCACCGGTGGTCTTTCTTCGGTGTTATGATCTCCAGTAGAATCCAACCCTGCCTGTGTTTCCTGTGCACTGTGTCTCTCTCATATGTTGTTCATGTTTTCTCAAACCTCAAAACACTTTCATCTTTTGCCTCTGTGCCGGTGGCAGCTGTGAACTGAGGCATTATGTTATTAGTTCGCCCATTCATAAATCAGTCTGTCCCATTCTTGTGAATGTGATATCTTTGAAACGCCTCCAGGGAATTTCTTCAAATTTGTCAAAAACGTCGATTTGGACTGACGGATGAACTGAATAGCTTCTGGTGGTCAAAGGTCAAGATCCCGCTTATGTCACCAAAGACGTTTATTTGGCCATAAATCAAAAATTGATTTGCTAATTATGACACATTTTTAGACAGATGTCTAATAGGTTGAAATAAAGAACAGACATAGGTCAACTTCACTGTGACATCATAATGTTCGCTCGTTATTTGATGATATATCTCAGGAACAGAAGGGTTGTCATCAGCGTCCCACCCTCCCTCTGTGCGTTCATCATACTGCCTCAAGCTATTCACTTCTATACTCCATCTGTACTAATACATTTTATTTTGAAACGCATCACAACACAAAGCTACGCTGGAATTTTTGAGCCCCTAGAACAGACACATTTAAAAACACTGCTTTGAAAACTCCAGGGTTGCGTTTTAGTCTATAGACGGTTAGAAATGTTTGCAAACAATAACGCAGACACCCAGTTTCTCCTCCTAATTGGGTCTCATCAGTACCAACTCACAGAAATCCACAGTGTCACTTTCCACTGTGCCTGTTCCTCTTTCATAGTGTTTTCTGCAACCAAGCAACCAACTGCCGAGTAAACTTCCTGTTTATGCTGGTAGGCACATGACAGATGCACATAAATAGTCATGTTGAATATGATTCCAGGTGTGTTAGTATGGACTCAAGTTTTTCTGATAGGGAAAACATTGTTTGTCAGATTGGGAGCGTTCTCATTTCAAAATAACTCATATTAGAGTGGACTTAGTCTCCATCTCTCTCTGTTTGAGTCACCCTGCCCCTTGGCCCCCTTACTCTCCCCTGGGTTCTGTGTCCAGCCAGCCTCTGCAGTCTGAACTCAGTCTGACTGCTGAAGTTGGTGAAAATAAAAGAAATGCTGAGTTGAGACTGTCAGTGATCTCTAATCCATGTATATATGTTGTGTTTTTTTTTTCTTTCAAAGACGTTAGGGCAGTAATATACACTAGTATAGCATAGGTGGTTCCTGTGATGGTCTATAACTCTGATCTTGCTCTCTGCCGGGTGCACTTCTGTTGTATCATGGCTTTTCATTCTTTTATGTTAATTTTTTTAAAGATTTGATCGTAACAAAAATCGGATCAATGTGCTTTAAATTGTTGTATACGTGTGATAAATGAATTTTGCAGCAAGGGCATCCATTATGGAGGGAGCTAGAGTAGAACAAGAGTAGAGGAAGTCACCTTGCAGTAAATCATTATAGGCAAAGTATGTAGCTGCAGTGCAGGTTGTTTCACCTCAGCGGGCTTAGTGAAATAGTGGAGGACTTGTTTATGAGCACAAAGGAGGTGAAGGTGAATGAGAAAAAGGAGGCATGTCAGAGAAATGTTTTACTGTGTTCCCTAGTCTCACCTCGAGAAAGGACAACAGTTACTGCCACATAAACACAATGAAAAACACTGGGCTGTGTTTTTTAGGTGACAGAGAGCAGTGGTTAAGGACACAGGATGGAAGTTGCAATGTGTGACACAAAAAGATTTCGTTAAGCAGGTCTTTTTCACTTTTCTTTGTGTGGAGCTCTCTTCTGCCCACACACACAATAAATAAACTAAAATTGATCTCACCATCCAACACGAGCAATTTGCCTCCTTTCCAATCGCTGTTGTCATGTGATCAATGACTGTTTAAACTGTCTGTGTTTCGTGTAAACTGGCTCAGGAGAGAAAGTGCGTTCTTTGTACTTAGTTTAAGTTTAATATGTGGTTCAGTAGGTCAGTGGGTCACGTCGTCATGCAGACGCGTGTTTCTCAGCCACACTGGTCAGTGTCTTGTGATTATGCTGCATGCTCGGAAACAGGCGTGCAACATACAAAAAGGATTAGAGTTACATTTTATCATGTGAACACCATCCTGCTCATATTCTTGACCCCACTCGGAAAAACTGCTCCAGAAAAGAATGTAAATTACAATTATTTTTTAGGATAATTGAATGTAATCTTTGTGAGCACAGTATCCGATAAATTCAGCGGAATGTTTTCATTATCATTTGACATTGTAGAGATGTGAAACTTGTGGGCACATTTATATTTAAGTGAGATTTTTTTTAAGAGCATTTCTTGCACTCGAAAGTTTGAGATATTTCATCTTTCAGCTAAAGATGAGATTATATCAAATGGGTTGTCAGTTGTCTCATAGCAACAGCGGTATCCATGACAAGTGCTCCCCCAAGCAACTGTTGCTCTGCAAAATAGATAAAAAGATACCTTCATGGATCCAAGTTGATGTTTTAAGCTTGTCATACACTTTTTTTTAAGATAGCAATCGGTTACTGTTAGTGTGCTGTTTGAAGAGAAAAGCCGTTGTAATGCAAGATGGGTATTCCCTGTGATTATTGAGAAAACTCTCACACAACACACTCATTCCACTGAGCCTAGATAACATCTGCCCATGTTGTGTAATACATAAAACAGTTTATCCCGTGGTTAGGTAATTCCAAATTTTATCTTGTGCAATGAGGGCCAATAAAAAACGACATGATATCTAATTCCAGCTCATTCAAAGTTATGTCAGACATATCGACACAAAGACCTTGAGGAAGATGGAAACATCAGTCATGCACTGTTGCACTGGAACCAGTATGTCAGTAAATGTTTGAGTTTTGCAAGAAACGTCCGTTCCGTCTATAGATTTAATCTGTAGACTAAAGGCAAAGGTCAGCTCATAGTTTGTTGGTTATCAAAGTCTTAAAAGCTATCTATGTCTGGGATATCTGAGGATATTGAACATTCCTGTAAAATTGTAATTATTCATGACTAAATAGCAAATTTAGGTGTTATCTATATAAATACTTTATTAGAATACTCAGATTTGAGTTTGTGCTTTTATGACATTGTCAAACTCATGATGGACAGTTGGTACATAAAAAAAAGTCAAAAATCAATCAGAGATAAGATGCGTCCCAATTCAGGGGCGGCCTCTGTCAGAGGATGCCATCTTTGCGGCCTCCTTCTACGGTCTGGTCTACGCAGACTTCCATAATTGGCGTCACCAGCTTGTTCCACCATTATTGCGGTCGCCTAGCAACAGAGCTGCAGTTGGACACAACGAGAAAGTTTTAATGCCCCTTGGTCTTGTGTACTCTTAGCTGTTTGGTTGAGTTGGAACCTAACACCAATGCACTGGACGTCTCGTTGCTTGCCGCCGTCAT
The DNA here is from genome assembly GCF_022539355.2 of Hippoglossus stenolepis. NCBI lineage: Eukaryota > Metazoa > Chordata > Actinopteri > Pleuronectiformes > Pleuronectidae > Hippoglossus > Hippoglossus stenolepis. The sequence goes on from NC_061493.1 coordinate 10,396,952, forward strand.
TAGTGCAATGAATCCTGGGATTGGTTGAGCCAAGATGGATCCTTTCCTGGGAGCCTTCGCTTCCCGGTGATGGAATTAGACGCATTTGTCAGCTGCATCTGAAGGAGCCTTCACAAAGGGACACTCTAGTTGCACAGATCTTCAAATGCAGCCTCTATAGGATGTGGCCCCTGAATTGAAACACAGATTAAGTCTTTTTAAACATACCTTTTTACCCACAATGCAACTAGACCACAATAAGGCAATAATTCAGGTTTTAGAAAGCTTGCTCTTAGGCTTTATCCATATTTTCCCACATGCTGTAGTATTCTCCAACACCTGTGAATCTATGTATCTATAAAAACATTTGAAAAACGTATATAAAATAACCCAAACTTAGCTGACTCTGGCAGATCATTGTGTGTTTGACTGAAACTGTAGAAAGAATCTGACTATTTAAATTGGTTTTCAGAGCCATAATCATTTAATGGTTTAAGGGGTGTAGAATAGTCCAGCTTCTAAAAAAGAGAAAACCCTTCTAATAAATTATTTCTTTTCATAACATTTTGGTAGCAGACTTGATGTGCCATCCAGAGACTGTGTAGGCTTTGATCCCAATCAAACGCACTCGCAAAGAAATTCCCTGATCACGCGGCCTAAGTAGAGAGGAAGCAACGGCTGAAAGCATCTGGTGTAGTGTTTGGCTGCAGTAAAGCCCTGTAAACACACTGTATCTCTCAGAAGCTGCTGTGTGGAGACGCGCAGAGGACTACTTCAGCCAAATGAGTGTCACAGCGGCTTTCCACATCTAATTACAAGAAAGTGTTGAGAAAGAAAAGAAATGTCTGCACACGCTCGCTCTTCTGATGCCCTGTTCACTAATTAATAGTGTTAAAGATTTTGACCCACAAGCTCTGAGCGTTTAGACATTTGTTTTTTTATTATTTTTAATTACTTTTTGAATTTGAAAGAGCTGAATCTATTCCAGTATGCAGGATCAAGAGATACTTTAATCTGATTTTGTGCTTTTGAAACGGCCCATGCCTGATGTCTCGCGCTGAGACTGACCTCGCCGGGTTGGAACATGACTGACCTTGCATGGCATCATGACTGTGAGCCAGGAATGAGGATTAACTGTCTGTGTCAGCCGAGGAGAGACAGCAATTCCCTGAAGCCAATTGACAATTTGCTCAGATGTAATGAAATGGGTGGAAGACCACACGTCCCACAGCTCTGCCATAAAAACCTGCATGCAGCGTCAGTGATTGCCTCGTTTTCACAAATTGAAAACATAAAAAGAAAATATAAGAGTGAAATGACAAACTCGGTGGATAGCTGATAACTTCCTCAGCAAGGAAAATTATATTTTAATTACATTAGTATGAGAGAATGGTACATTGTCTCATGCTTCATAAGCATCCCCAGTGTTTGGGAATGTACTGTACATAATTAGGGAGAGAGAGAGAGCTGAGGTCTGGGATCACACAATGTTTAACATTCCTGATGATTTTAGGAGCAAAACCAATTTAAGTTCATCTCTCCTGCATGGGAGCTGAATGTGGGACCAGCAGCTGCAGCATCTCAGACCACAAGGCATTTTACAGATATTATGCAGAGCAGATATATAATAGATGGTGCATAGCAGAAGTTTAAACTTCTTTAAACGTCTTAAAGTTTGGCAGCATATGACAGAGATGACATGAAAAAGACTTTAAGAAAGTGTTTCATTTATATAATAAATCCTCTTGCAGTCGAGAAATACTTTTGACATTTTGGAAAATACACTTTCACGTTTTATACATTCTTTCCACTAGCATTAGGGTTACTATGGTTGGCGCCCTGGTAGAGAATTCAGGAGGCAGGACATAATGGATAAATTCTGCTGGAAGGAAAAAACATCAACACATCAGCCATTATCAAAAAATGCTACTGGATCTCATTGTCTTGTCCATGTTGACATCTTTGTCAGCGTCTTCTATGTGTATACCTCTTTTTCATCCTGAGATATATCAGTTTTGCATCCATCCCATGTTGGTCATCATTTCCCTGCTGTATTCTACAGTTTTTTACCCGGGGGCTGGCAGGAAAGGTTGCAGATCAACTGACTCAGACATTTGCGTTCTCACAAACAGCCCCTCCAGAAGATTTCAGGGAAATGTCCAGACTTCTGAAAACAGCTAATGTAAAACATTTCCAGGGTAAGTGCAGTGGTTTCTGAGAAGCAGGACACAGGAATATTATAAGTCTGGCTCCTAAAGAATCCATAGTTGTGCGTGAGGTTTATTGCTGCTGGGTAATCACATGACAAGAGTTGAGCCAAATGTGTCACTGGTGAATGCAGATGTTGCAGCACCACTGGTTGTTACTTCAGGCAATTCTTCTGATTGGACTAAAGACTGACCTTTGACCCCTATTAGGCAAATATTGAGCCATTATTCCAGTTTTCTCTCGTCCACTGTCACAGCATGCATCCTCCCCCTCGTCCTCACTGCTCTGTCTGTTAAGCTCCACCTTGACTCCATCCTCTCTATCTTCTTCTGTATTTAGCTTCTTCTCCGCACATTCCTCCCCTCTCTCCTGAGCTTTCCTCAGGCTACCTCCCCTCTCTCTGTCTTCTTCTCCTGTCGATAACCTCTGCTCCTCCTCTGGTTCCATGTTTATCTTCGCCTCCGCTATCTTTTGTTTTCCTCTCACTCGTCCCACATGGGTGTCTGCCTCCAGCCGAGCTCTCAGCAGCTGCTCTCTGCGGCTCCATTCTTCCTCCATCCTCTGGTGCATGTGAAGAGAGAAGTGCCACGACCCGTTCTCCAGCAACATGTCCTCTACTTTTCTCAGCAGCTCTCTCACCTGCCCCTGCTCTCCTTCCTGTCTGTCATCTGACTCACCTCCTCTGTTCTTCCCCCCCGCCCCCTTGTCATCGTTCCTCCACCAATTCACTTCCTGTTTCTTCCCACCTCCCTTCGCCTTCTGTGGATGTATTTCTCTCTGGGCGATGACGGTTGTCTTGTTATCCAATACGTGATATCGATAGCGACACTTGTCCATTAACCAGAACATGGCCTCAGCCTGCTGACTGGATGTGCTCCTGCACACTGCACCCATTTCTCCTCAGCCTGTCACCAAAGGTGAACAACACCATTGTGTGTCTCCAGACTGTGGGAGTCAAGATCTCCATCCTCCTCTGTACTACTCTCTTCTCAGACTCAGTGAAGTCCAGCAGAGGGATCACAATCAGAATAACATGAGGTCCGTCAGGTCCACACAGATCCAACGCTCTCATTAGCTAAACTTTCTCCTCTCGGGGCACAAACTCCTCAGACGAACCCCAGCCTTGTGCATCCACCAGGGTCACATGGCGTCCAGCGGTCACGGAGCAGGCAGCTTTGCTGGTCCCACCTCCTCTGGTGTCAAAAATCTGCCCCCGGCCCAGGAGGGTGTTGCCAGTGGAGCTCTTACCTGTCTGTCTGGGACCGACCAGCAACATCTTGAGTTGTTTAGAGGCTGGTGGAAAGTGAATAGAAAGAGATGATTTCTTAATATGACATTAAGTGATGTCGAGTATGCTCATCAATTACTGAAGTAATGAAAGGTCGAAAAAGATGGTACGGCTGGACTTACAGGAGGAAGTAAATCTGTATCATTCACTAATAACCATATGTTCCACTGCAAATGGATATCCATGTCATATGTCAGCTTTACCCTAGTTTTAAGGATTATATCTTATTTTCCGTCTCTGTTACTTCTAATGCCCTGTCCAAACTAATGCAGATATTTTGCAAGATAAACCTTTTTCTCTGCATTTGGTCTTTTAAGTCCCTGATTTTTACAACCCGACATCCAAAGTGCATGTTTTCACAGCGTTTGGGAAACGATATGGTTGAAGTTGAGTTCACTTCAATGAGCATACACTAGAAACAACAACAAAAATGGCAGCTATATACCGGTTTCCCTGCGATTGGTTAGCACTGCCAGGTCTCATTATAAATTTGCAGCTAAATTTAGCATCACAGCACCACATTACTGGCATTCACCGGCATTTACTCCTACGAATATTACTGTGTTCTTGTCTGGTAGTTGAGGGATTGTTGTTGTAGTCTTAATCGACACCTACTGGCCCGGTCTGCATTTTGTAGATGTTTTTGTGTTCTCGTCTGCATGGAGATATTTTGTAAAACAAAGGTCGTGTGGACAGAGATTTTTGAAAGGAGGAGAAAATCTTCACAGTAGTGTAGACAAGGTATAGGTATAAGTATGAGTCCATGAGATAATATGTGTTGTACTGTGAGTGACTGCATGACTGGTCTTAGATCTAGACCAGTCATGGTTGCTGGGTGCCAAACTCATTACCTTTTGTGAGGGTTAAAAATCCACTCACCGACATGTCCAGCTGGGCTCCAGCTTCCCATTGTCACAGTTATTCCTAAAGGCTGCAGGTGTAAGATCCCTTCACAATAACGGTGCCATCAGAGATCCCGTAATCCTAACACCCAAGATCTTGTTGTGGTTACGTCCTCGACTTCACTCTTCTTCTTCACTTACTTCCTATTTGGTGGCTTAGGCGATAAACGTTCCTCTTATCAACACTTAAATATAAGCACCTCCTTGTTTTTAATGCTATCTCGACTTTCCCTAGGGTCGTAAAGCTATCGAAAGTTTTTATGATTCCCATCAAATACTTCTCTCCCTGTCAGGAAGGCTGTGAATGAATTATAAGGCCTTTTTTAGCAGCATCTATTATTGTTTAACTAGAGCTGCTCACTGTTTACTGGCTTTTGATGAGCAACAAGGACTTGCATAACTAAAAGAGTTTATTTGGCGCGCGTGCGTGTGTGTGTGTAAACATCGACCTTGTTTTCTGAGGTTAAGGTTTTGGTTAAGCTGTGCACAATGAATGGAAGTCAGTAGCTGGTGCTACTGTTGTATCTGTTGTCACACTGTGTATTCCAGCAGTGTGGGGCTTAATAGATAGTTTTACACATGCATTCATATTCATATAGACATTTGCATTTGTTCATGTAAATATACCTTCAGAAAAGTGGACATGTGTACCTGAGGTATCATAAACTACATATTTGACATACATTAAAATAAAAAATTGTGGTGTATTAACTTTGGGCTTAGCCAGTCAAACATCACTAAAATCATAACTTAAATCAAATCGATAAATAACATTTTTTATTCAATTCAATAGCAAATAAATGAAATGATTTAGTAAAAACAAACTTATCTTCTGACTCCATTTCCTCCTGCAGCCTCGTGCGTCATTGTTTTACAGCTGTCATAACAACATTACCGTTAAACACTTTTTTAAAAAGCAACGGATCTCTGACATTTTACACACATCAAAGCACAAACACGTGATTTGTTTGTGTGAATTTGCTGGCATCCTTCTGCCGCTCACTGTATCAGGGCTCACATGTTTGGGCCGTCTGCAACCTTAATCTGAGCCTGTGCACCTCACAGATTATCGTTACTCTCGTCTCTGAATGTGTGTGTTTGTGCATGTGCCTGGTGTCATTGTTGGTTATCTCTGTGCTTGACATTTTGACATTTTGTGTGTTAGCAGATGGCAAAGTGTGTGTTGTGTCTGCTTGTAAGCATGTACCTATATGGAGGCTGCATGATGCTGTAAACTGTTGTTTGAGCAGCACTGTGTTTTGTGTGATTTAGAGTTACAATCAGCATGACTAATGATGGTACGATATCAGAACAGTGATTATCTATGCAATATCAAGATAGTCAGAAACAATCATATATTTCCATGTCTTTTGTAGTAGAGAGAAGATTAAAGTGCTCCACACATGTAAATCACGCTTGCTCATATTAAGTCTTAAGGCTCATTTATTCATCAATTAGATACGTACATGGAAACGGACGGAGCCGTCTGTTCATATACTCTGAATATTTATTTTAATTTGTGCACGTCTTCCGAAAGCTTACGGATACGGACGAAACAGACAAAACGGAGCAGTACCACCGGAAATAGTGGGGGGCAGTGTAGCCAAAAGTTCAAGCAAAATGACCATAGGACACCGGGATCAAAAGCTAACAAACGACAGGTATCAACATGATGATATTTGTCCCGGGCACATCCACAAACAGCCATTTTTGCCTCTTTCTAATAAAATATATGATATATAATATTTGGCTCCAGTGTTTCTGGAGACTGGCGTAATCCAGGAACAAAAAGTCGAGAAAACGCAGCCTCTACATCATCAGTTTTTACTCACTTTTTACTATTCTTGTTTTCTTTAATTTAATGTTAGTACTAAAGTGCTAAATTGCTGCAGAGCCACTTAAAGAGTCCATGCTCTGATGCAAGTTTCTAGCATATTTATTTGTGATTAAATCCAGTATTCTTCATACCTGCTTCATAAGGTTACTACACTTTGTGATTTGCAGAATGACTCGAGGCAATTTCCACGCAGCAGGTATACACTTGCTGCAATTAGCTTCAGTGCTTGTACTGCAGGAAGAAGTGGAGGTGAGCCCGGGTGGTAATGATGACATGTAAATATACAGCTGTCTTCTACTCTAAAGTAAATGTCTCCAATCTCCCCCTGTAAATCAGCTGATCTTTAATTTAAAAGCAGGCAGGTGGAGTGTTACACTCCAGTCTTACACCTTTCTCTCTCTCTCTCTCTCTCTCTCTCTCTCTCTCTCTCTCTCTCTCTCTCTCTCTCTCTCTCGCTCTCGCTCTGGGTTTATGTCCATTGATCTTCTGCCGCTAGTGTGTGTGTGTTAGTGAGAGAGAGAGAGAGAGTAAACATGCACCCAGATAAACACACACTCTGACCTGACCGGTAAGGCCAGAGAAGGGATCAGCCGTTTTTATCTTGGTTTGCCTCCGTCACACTGAGGTTAGTGTTAAAGCCCGCCTGCTGCGTGTGCGCACGTGTGTCAGCTCATGCTTGTGTTAATGCACGTGCGGTTTTCCTACTTTATACTCAAACACACACAATCCACCGTTGCTCCAGCAAAGTTCCCCCCCTCGGTCTTTCCTTTTCTGTTGTTTTGATCTTCACTCTCTGAGCCTGATTCTGTCTTATCTCTGTCAGTTCCACCTACTCTGCCTCTCCCTTTGTGCTTTTATGTGATACACACATACACACACTCACACACACAAAGTAAGCTTTCCTAATCATCCATATCATGAGCTGTCTAATGAGGTTGTCTATCACATCTGCACATGTTGGTCTCACTTACAGTATGAATGTAGATATATTCATTGTTTTTCTCCTCATTCTCCTCATAGTTCCTGAAAGGTTAGTTTTCAAAAGACTTCAAGTATTTGTAGTAAACTCATTTCTAGTAATCTCTTGAATGAATAATGAACAAAGTATTACAGCATTATGATTTAGTGGAAACTGTCATATAAGTGGGTAGCATACAAATCATACAGTGTTGTACTGCTGTTGTTTATATATAGCTTTAGCTGTCACATTTTCTTATGACGTTTTGCTCTTTAACTATTTACATCTACTCTTTCTATTGTGTCATCATGGGGTATTTCCAGGCAATGATCCAACTTATTTCATTTGTCTTTAGATGAAACCACCTTTACATTTTTATAAAAAGCACCACGCAATAAAACCAGCGACTTTTTGGACAAACCGTTGGTACTTTCTTTAGAAGACAGTGTTGCCCTGGCAGTGAGATTCACACCTTTCTGTGAGTGTCATAGAGGCGGAGCAGCAGTTTGTTACCCAGACAGAGGCTGTGCACGGCGACACTTAAATGCGGAACTTCTCTGAACATTACGCTGAGGAGCTGTACGTGTGAACGCAAAATGTCCGAATCAATTGAACTGGACAACAGAATTTGCCCTGCCACATCTGTAGTACAAAGTCTGTGTTATGTCCAACTGAGCTGATACACAAACAGATAAAGGGCTGAAACTGGCTGACACTACGTCATGGACATGTGGATATGTAATATCTACATCCTCACATTCATACATACAAGGTCCAGAAATATACATGGATATTTTTTTTCCCTCAAATCCACACTAACAAACTGCAACAGTGGTTCAACCTCAGCAGTTCCAAATTACTCACAGGGATGAGGGATGTTTTATCGCTTTGCTAAACTGCATGTAAGCAGGAATATGAATTGATGGCTGTGCTTGGTAAATCATAGCAACATATTTTCTCTAATATTGACATATTTATGAGTAAAGTCCACCTCCCTGCAGTTTGTAGCAGTCAAGGATGTCTGAGGGTCAGACAGCCGGCTCTCCTCTCTCAGTCCGTCCTTCCCCTCTCATCTCATGACCTCTTCTCCTCCTCCTCTACTTCATCTCTTCATCTTGTCTCCTCTTCCTCACCCCAGTCCTCCTCCCCCACTCTTTTACTTTTTCTACCTCTCCTTCTCATCTTTCCTCCTCCAGTTTTTTTCTCTCATCTCTCTCGCCGTCTCATCCCAGAGGAGACAGCGAGCAGTGGATTTACAGGAATGCAGGAGGAAAAAATGAAAACAGGGCTTTAAAAAGAAACAGCGCCATGGCTTGTATTACCACCAACTCCTCTCTGTAGTATAGTCAGCTCTGCCCACAATGCCCATCTTTCTGTGTGACACTAATGTGGCCGATAAGATGCTGAATGACTCATAACACTGGATCTGCACGAATACTTGAGCCACCAACGTTTAGCTTTAGCCAAATATCTCAAGATGGAGTGTTTACAGAGGACTTGAGGGAATTTTTTTCTTTAATTTTTCACACCGTCCTCCCCTAAATCTGTGTGGGCTGGACTTAGTGCAACTATGTTTGTAGCCATTAGTCCTCCCACACCGTGGCTGCATGCTTTTTTTAGTACAAACGGGTTTTCTAACAAATCCTCCATGGATTGTCGCAGCAGGTCTGCTTTAGGGCTGAATAACGGCTGCTTCAAACTGTTTTTAATGCGTGATTATGCAAAAAACTTCAGTGTTGCCCAATTTACCGTGGAAAAAGATACAGGACACCAGGGAGGTACATTAGTTATGGATAACGGCGACTTCTCTTTCCTTGTGAAGGACGTCGGTGTTTGGCAGAGTTCAACGTCTTGTGTGTTTGCTCGGAGGGTAGAGATACACCTCCTGCTAATCCCTCCTTTGTTGTGTTTGCTCTTTGTTTGAGTGAGGTTTGAAAGTGTTCTATTTCTTTCTTAAATCCTAAACTCACTTTTTCAAAGCAGCCATTAATGTGCAGAATTAACCTTAATTGTAATTTGGGACATTATTAATCACCTTTTACTGCACTGCTGCCCTCTCTCTGTCAGTAGATGCAGGCTTCATATTAACACAGTGCATTGTGATGTTGTGCATACAGTATGAGAGTCACAGTCATAACAAGGGCCTGCAGTGCATAGCTCACAGAAGTCATATCAATTATAATTGGTAGAAAGATTCTAAGTTCCGTGCTTATTCTCTTTCCCTTTGTTTTGTTGAAACAACAACACATCCAATGACATTTCAAGCCTTTGGACTTTTCTTGTTCCAGGTTACAACCCACTGTCAGATGCAGGGAAAACTTATGTTAACACCTTTAAGACAAAGAGATAAGGCTGAATCCATGTGACTGTGGCCAGCAGCATTAGATGTTTTTATACTTGCAAGCATCAATACCAAACTTTACTCTTAGGAATATAATTATGTTTTTGCTACTCTGCAGTTTTAAGTATTAGGTGCCACCAGAGACTGTGTAAGGGACGACATGACTGCTCCTTAAAAGTGCAGCCCAATCACCACCTGGTGGCTGGCTGCAGTATAGGTTATAAATCCTGCCTCCTCCATGTTAGTGGATTGGACATGGACCAAACTAAAACTACATTTAATAATTTTTTCTCAAAAATGGTTTCTGTCATGTCAGGTAGGTCTTATCACTCTGATGAATGCTCAAGTGTTCCATTTCCCACACAGTTTGGTTTCAATTAGTTATTTGATTCAATAAAAACGAGGTTAAACGTCATGATTGACAGCTGACAGACAGACTCCTGATTGGTAGAGCATCTTTGGCGCCTCACTACGGCACAAATCATTTCTGATAGTGAGAGGAAGCTGAGACACATCATCCCTCTTTATAAACAGCCTATGGTTCAACCACAGACATATTCCAGAGTAAATAGAAAGTCATGAAGTTCAGGACCCAGCCCTACATGTGACTCTGTTGGGATTATTTGCCCTCGACTGAGCTCAAAGCCTCTGTATATGCATATGCAAGGAGCTCTGTGTGTGTGTGTGTGTGTGTGTGTGTGTTTTCTGTTTGTTTATTTCAGATTGTTTTATCTGATCTTCCTTGATTTTTCCAGAGATGTGTGTGTGTGTGTGTGTCTGTTTGTCTGTTTGATTTCCTGTATTCGTGACCCTGCATACGCGTGTGCTCTTTGTGTCTGCATGTTTTTCTCCACTGTCGACGTCTTTACCAGACAGGTTTGTGGAGTTCCTTTATATAAATGTTTGTTCTCGTTTCACGTTAACAGGACAAACATGCTGCAGCTGCTGCAGCGGGGCCTGCATTGTGCCATTAGATCAGGACAGAAAAAGCTTTGTATTGGGGGAGAAATACACCAGAGGTCACATTATTGAGCTGTGTGTTATTTTAAACCTTTAACTATTTGGTTGTCACGTATATATGTACACATCCATATGAGCAGACATATGGGCTTGTGCATTAGTTTCAATTTTACCACTGTTGTCGTGGAAAGCCTTGTAATTACATTTTTATTCATTTTTCTATTACATTGACTTTAATTAAAGGATTAAAGGATTACATGCTCCTCTAATTCTTTAACCTCTCGGGCTTTGAAGCTCCTCCAAAAATTAGGCAGATAATGATAAAAAAACTGCATTGTCATCAGGCTAAACACACACACACACACACACACACACACACACACACACACACACACACACACACACACACACACACACACACACACACACACACACATTTCTGTGTCTCCTGTTGACAGTTTGTAGATAAAGCAGTTTTCACCCAGTGATAGTTTGTGATGTGCCAGGGAACGATCAAACGCTCCGACCTTGGAGAGTGTAAGGAGCGAAACAGTATGGAGAGTGTGAAAGAAGGGCAGAGAAGAAGGCAGCGGCTGAAGAGGTTTCCTCTTCACAGGTGGAAAAAGCACTGCAGGAGGAGAGAGGTGTTCTGTTACAGATGAGATGGAGCTGTGGCAAAATGAGAGACTTGAGAGAGAGAAAGAGGAGAGGATCATGTTGAGCCTGAGCCGTCCATTCTTAATGTAACGTTTGTGTGTTTGTCATCGCCAGTCTCTTAGGCCGTTTGAGAAGCTTCATCGTCTTAAATCGAACAGATTTTTTTGCTAAGAAATCAACATATATAAAACATCTCCAGTTTGTTTAGTTTTATTTGGTTGAAATCATAGACTGTATATAAAGATGGATGACGTGACTCCACACCACCAGGTAGGAACAGAGCCATTTTACACATTTGGTTCAAGCGGTGGGAAATTTAGATTTCAACTGACAATGTTGGTCCCGTAATCAGTGAATTGGAACAAATATAAGTTTGTTAAATGGCTACAGTGCCATCTGCCCCAGGTATTTTACATTGATGGTTCTCAATCAACTATTTCCATGGAAACCATTCAACATCTTAATTCATCTTAACATCTTTTCAAAAATAGTCCCTAGCTGTAGTGTCATCAGACTTTGAGTATTTCTTCTTTTTCTATGACTCTAGTTTTCCTCTTAAAACACCCTCTGATGGCGTGTCGGGCTTTATTTAGATCCCAGGCCTCCCCTCAGGTCAATTTTTACATCCATCATCAGAGTGATGCTGCCGTTGCCATTTTCACCTTCTCTCCCATTATCATTGTCTACAGACAATACATTCTGCTCTGCACTGCTGTGCAACTGCATCTCATTACAGGCGCCATGTCACTCTGTGTGACCCTATTACTTCTTGTTCCCATCACAGCAGACCCAGGGTCACACTTCATATCCATATAAAATGTCTCATCAGGGAAGCAGTCCTTCACTCGCTGAGATCCCTCCGCACACTGTGTCAATCTGATATCTCCAAGTAGTCGTCATCAGTTTACCCTCACCCTGAATTTATAGAGGCCTGCCACTCTCGTGCAAATAGAGCTGTCACAGCAGAATGTGGAGAAAACCACTGAAGGTTGCTGGTTTGATTACCAGTGCTGCCAACATCTGCCTGAACAAGTACTCTGAAAAAGGAGGAGAGAAATTATTTTTATTTTTCATTATCACTATAATAATATATTTTTAATTATATATTTATATTTTCATTAAAAAAGTCCTGTGGTCTAGGGGGAGTCTTCCCTCAGGAATTGTTCTGGTTTTATCCTGCAGTTTAGCTCTCAAACACTCTGAACTCATTTTGACGACCAGTATCTCAATTAGAAAGTTATTTTAATAACTTGAAATAATTGATTTCAATAAAAATAGAGCAATAATACTCTGAGGAAATCCAAAATAACTCATTTAGGGTCCACTGTGTATTCTGGTGGCATCTTATTCATCAATGTGACGTATCTGTGACGACCTACAGGTAAATCTCTTCACCCACAGTGATGATATTCATTCATTCCTCTTAATGCACCGAGTGTGTAATGATGCAGAGGTAAATGACCCACTGCTGATCATCCACAGTGAATCTGCTCATTAGCTTGGGGAGCTGCTTATAGGATGAAACATAATGGAAAATGTGTCATTAAGAATTAAATCTTATTGTTAATGCACCGAGAATTCCAATGAAAGTCATTAACCCTGCTAATTACTTGTATAATGCAACACAAGGCCACTGTAGAAATGTAGAGGGCAGCTTGTGATTAACGTGGAGAGAACGCCAACTTATAGAAAGGATCCCCTAAAGATAGAATAATATTATGAGCTGGTACGTGCGAAATACCTCCTGTCGCATTACACTGTACAGCTACATTAACACACTGTAACATGTGTAACATCAATAAGGCAAGGAAGTTGTATTTGTAAAGCACGTTTCATACGCAGTGGTAGAATCAAGGTGCTGTAAAAACAACACAGAGACAAAATGTAAAGAAAACAATTCTTAAATCATGAAGCACAGTTAAAAAGAACTTCCAAGCTAAATAAAATATATTAAAAAGAGCAGAATATAGGTAAAAAGATTAAAATAAATACAAAAAGAGAAAAATAATACGAATTCAGTAGAAATTAAAATAATCACATAAAAATAGATTAAAACTTTGTAAAACAGTTTGGTTAAAGGCACTTGTGAATAAAAATGTTTTCAAAGATGATTATAAAGATTAGAAGATGTCGAAAGCTTTTCTGATGCAATATGATGATTTTTAATAACCACACTTATAAGTATGATTACAGAAATAAAAAAAAGACAAGTAATTATAGTCAATCTTTTTATTTTTCAGAAGTTTAAGTGATAAGAAAGGTAATGCTGCTTCCTGTGTGTGAGAGGAGAGTCTGTGATGAACACTGATGGTTTCCACTCGACACTCTGCGGCTCTTTGCGGCTGTTGTTATGTCTGAAACATCTATAAGACTTAATGCATTACAATAAAGGCTCATAGAAGCTATTACAACACATTAGGTTATAATTAGAATTCATTGTGAGGGTATTAATAATGCATTCTAGAGGCTCCATACAAAGTATCCCTGACATTCTACCTGGCAGCCAGAGCTGGGCTGTTTCTGGATGCTTCACTTCTCACTGAGGAAGAAATGACTCCAGGAGGTTTGAGTGTATTTTGATCTTTTACTCTCATTTCAGTAACGGCGGCTAATTAAGAGACGTCGCAGTGACAAAAACCAGTGAATTTTTACTATTTCAGTCTATTTTCCATTTGTATTATTTGAAGTTGTTTTTCTGGAGAGAGGAAGACAGACATAAAGAGAGAGAGAGACAGAGAGTTTGCAGCCACAGTGTTGTTTGCTGAAACTGTCTCCCCATTACTGAGCACTAGAGAACCTACCAGCGCTCTAATTAATGGGATTTGGTGGACAATTGCTCCCTTTGACAGGTACATACACACAACATGCACACAAGTCACACACTTGTACACTTCTACCTTTTGTGAGGACACTCATTATGCATTTCTTACAGCCCATAAACCACACCTCAACCATCACAATCATGGTTTTCCACTTGAAGCTTATTAGTTCAGCAAGGCGAACAAAGTGGCCAGTTTGTGGGCTGCAGCACACACAGAATTAGTGGGAGTAGGAGTCAGAGCAGGTAATTAAACCTGGTAAAAAACACTTTTCCACGACTCGCTTGATTACTTTTTTTTATTGAAGGCTATCGGGAGTTCAATAAATAAGATGAAAAGTGTCTCAGAAACAAATTACCGGCCCTTAACCCTTAATACCGCATACCGCAGTAATCACGGATGAGACTTTGAGCTGTACAATGAACAACTTCCAATTGATCAACCGGTCCCTTAAAAAATCTTCATTTTGGGAGTCATTCACCAAGTATGTAGATTAAAGAAACGTCTCCTACTCTATAACATTTGTACAGGAGAATATGTTTCACTGCCACTTGAAAGGGAAATTTAATTCAATTTTAATTGTACAGAGCCAAATCCCAACAAACATTATCTCAAATATCTTATATATGGTTGATGCCTCACAGTCTTATAGAAAACCTTGTGCAGAACCAGACTCTATGTGGGCGGCCATCTGCCTCAACTGGTTGGGTGAGAGAAGACAAATGAGGGAGAGGGGAGAGAGAGTTGTGTGATTATCGTATTTTAACTAGACTGGTTGTCATAATGAAAATAATAAAAGTGATACTTGGATGTAATGGTGTTACTAATGATAGCAGCAGCAGCAGTAAATTGCTTTACTAATAATAATAATAATAATAATTTTGAGCAACCAGTCTCAGCTTATCTGCAGAGCTCAACATCTGCACTGTCTCTATTATTATCTTCGGGACTTGCATCATATCTAGTAAATGCTGCACCACAGCAAGTACAATGTGCTGTCATGTTGTGATGGGTTTTTGATTGAAACATAACATTCACTTTCTCCTGCTAAAAATATGGGTCTGATTTACTTTATAATGAAAATTACTATATGGATTTCTATGTCGTGTTGATGGCTCAGGCACCGCACAGCAGCATTCATCCACTGTGCCTCATATCAGCTGAGATGAAAGCAGCTCTCGTAGTGGCAGCAGCGTAATGGGAGAGTCAAAGTGAGGTCAAACTTAAAATCATCTGTGCTCTTATGTCATCGTGACTGTGCACAAGTGTGTCTGTGGTGGGCGTGGATGAGCATTAATGTGACAGAGACACTGCAAGGACACAGTTAGCATGTCTGTCTGCGTGTGCGTGTGTGTGTGTGTGTGTGTGTGTGTGTGTGTTTGTGTGTGTGAGTAAAGGCTGGACTGTGCTGTGTCCTGTTGGTTTAACCTTGAACACAAGCAGCATCAGAGGATGTCCAGAATTACAACAGGTGATGGCAGCGTGTGTGTTTGTCCTGTAAGAGCAGTAGGAAGACCCAGACCCAGACTCATAGACTTCGTACTTCGTAGCTTTTTCCACCTCAAAATGATGATCCACACCACTAATTACCCCCTGTTTCCAGATAAAGACTTTATCTCAGAGGGTATCTCCCCTGTCTCTGTCTTTATTTTCTTACAACTTTACACATTTACACTTCAAACGTTTCCTGCCTGTTACAGTCTCTCTATCTCCTAATGATTGACTTTCACTCTGCCTCTTTCATCCCTCCTCTTCATTGTCACAGTTTCTGTCACCCCTCCCTTTTCCATCTGAGTGACTTCCTTTTGTTGCTGTTCTGCTCCACTTCTTAATTTCCCTGCATTTCTTCTCCACCGATGGTCGGGCGCCATTGTGTTGTTGCGGGAGTCATGTAGCTCAAAGGCTGTTGTATGTACAGTGCAGTAAAGCATGCGTGTACACAGGACAGTATGTGCCTGCCTGGGAGCGTGTGTCCTCTGGGGGAGTTTTGGGGCAGGGGGTTTGTTGGATCACGGAGTTCATTTTTGCATACGTCCCTCTCCTCCCCCCTCAATCCTTCCCCCCCCTCCCACTCCGCTGTGCTGTGTAATTAGACCAATCAGATGTGGTCATTACCATTAATTAAAACAGATGACACTATAAAATCAAAGCTGTGAGGCCAGGTTGCTAACACACAACGAAGGGAGAAGGACAAAGAGTAGGGAGCAGAGGAAGCAAATAAACAGCCAGTTGGAAGTCAACCATACATCTCTGCCAAGGCCGATTAATCAATCAGGCTCTGGAGGCAAATTTAGCAAGCTGTTTTTGCATAGTTGTTTTTTAGATTTGAAATTTGGGGAGTTTTCTCTTTAGAAGCTGCTAAAATATTTGTAGTTGGATGTGCTCAATAACATCAAATGTGGCAATTCTACAACTATGGACCAAGAGACAACAGCTACACCAACATTGGTTTCAGACAGGTTTCTTCTGACCATAGTCCTTCCTCCTCCTCCTCCTCCTCCTCCTCCTCCTCCTCCTCCTCCTCCTCCTCCTTGTGGTCTGTGTCATGCAGCTCAGACCGCAGCCTCCAGTATCTGTTACCTCCTTCATCCCCGTGTGAAGGTGAAGGTCAGGGACGAGAGGCTGACCTGGCACTCGTAGAGATTAGAAAGTAGCTGTGAAACAAAAACATTGTGCTTCTGCACAAAAGCCCCAACAATTCTTGATCAAGTAGTGTGTATATATATATTTAATAATATAATAGTTTGAATAAGCTTTTCAGCAGGAGAGAAAGTCCTTGTGACAGATGGTGTTCTTTATTCAATGAGTTCAAATACAGGTGCCTATATAGATCTCTCAGGAACTCCTTCATGCATAACAAATATAAGGATGTATTATGCATGTATAAAAAGACAGAGGTGCAAGTACAAACACAAACATACAGGCAAATCAATTCATGACATATCTCAAGTTTGCTCTCAGACTTATACCATCTCTCTCTACTTCCCTTTCTGCAGCCGAGCCTCTTCCTCTGATGGACCTGTGTCGGCGTGCGGCCCGCCTGGCGTTGGGTCGGGAGCGGCTTCAGGAGATCGAGAGCCTTCCTCTTCCTCAGTCCCTCAAAAATTACCTCCAGTACCAGTGACTGACAGGAGCAGGACCAACTGAACAACGCCACGAATCAGACCACCAGGAAGTCGAAGGGTGGACTGATGAAACACATTTATTTAAAAAAGATGCAGACACGGAAGACGGATGGAAGAATGTCCACACTGAGAGCGCCAAAGCTCAACACCCGATGGATTTGTACAAGGAGGAATGGATGGAAGGACGGTGGATGAACTGACGGCGGAGGTCCAGGCCGTCATGTAGAGGACACGACAGCTCCAGATTCTTTGGGATATTCAAGCTGCTCTTTCATTAGTTTGGGATTTTTCTGAAATAAATTATTGATGATGGGCTCCCATCAGAGTGAGCCCATCCTCTGGAAGACGGTGGCAAGATGAACACCACCACCTAGTGATGAGAGTGAGAACTGCGACGAGAAGGCACACTAATCCTACCCTCGGAGGCCTTTCTGACGTACAGTCAGGGACAGTGTGTTGAAGTTGGAAACCACAGAGTGTGTCCACAGTCTCCACTGGCACAGGTGACAGCCCAGACGTCCAACAGCATTTTAGCACTAATGTCTTTTTTATGTGACGACTCGGGGGCCCGACCTAAAGCTCCCACTGCACACAGAGTAGATGGAATCATCAGGGGGAATGAGCTCCTGGCTACATGCGGAGATTTGGTGATAGTTTAGCCCCTTTCAGACATGGTATAAATAAAACATTAAGAAATTAAAGTACCAGACAGCAGAGTGAGACAGAGCAGTGGAGTGACAAAGTAATCAAGGAAATCAAAGTGTATCAGTGATGGATTTTAAAATTCTTTTAGAGTTCTAAGTCTTAATGTTTCTCACTCATTAATTGGATCATTTATCAGTTTATTAATGTGGCCTGTCCTCTACTGAAACATCCAACACAGCAGCAGGACAGGATGCCACATTTGCTGCATCATGAATAACACCTTAAACATTAAGGATCACTTTTTGCCCCATACCTCAAAGGAATAGAAAATAGTTTTATAGTCTGATCTGACGTGACATCATTTTAACGAAAACTGCTTAACAACCTGGCTTCAGATCTTAAAATACTCCTCTGTAACTTTAATTTAACAAACATTAATCAAAGATGAAAAAAAGCGGTTCAGTTGTTATTTATTGAGAAATGTGATGTTCAGAAACTCACCTGATCCACTGTATCAAAGCTGGGTACGTGAGGTTTGATCAGATTTGATAGGGAATTATTTGATTAAAGAAAACAACAACTATCACATTTGAGCACAAATGCTACTTGATCCTGATTGGTGGATGGAGATACTGTATGTGGCATCAACTGGCTCAACACAGAAGAGGAAAAACATATTTTTAATGTGAATCATACATTTCTCGTAGGAAAAAGCTTCAAACATTTTTAATCTGCACAGTTTGTGCTGCTGCCGCCTTTATGTGACTGTGACAATATTCAGTTCAGACTTGCACTGTGTTACACTGTGGCTGCAGCTTATTAAGACTGTCATCGCTACATGTCTGAAAGGGGCACAAGTGTGTGTGGGAGCTGTGGGAGCTGTGGGAGCTGTGGGTCAAGACGTGCCGCTGTGGAACCAGTGCTAACATGCTGTTGGCAGTCACAGGAGCCGTCCTCCCTGCTGATGTTTGTGGCACCCTGCTGTAGCTCGCTGGTACCAGACAGTGTCTGTCTGCTGTTCACACAACTGTCTTAATGACCACAAACAAACAAACAAACAAACAAACACACAAACAAACAAACTAAGCAGATCTAGACTTTGGATCTAAGATAAAGGCTTGAGCAGGACACAGCAAGGTTGCTGCTACTGCAGCGGTATCATGGTGTGTTTTGGGCTCAGAATAAAATGCAGTTGACCAACACACACACACACACACACACACACCAATTTTCTTTCCTAAAAAAGCTTGAGTCACTTTTTTTTACTTCTGAGTTTGTATCCTACATTATTATTATCATTATTATTATTAATAATTAATATTATTAATGTTATTTTGAGTGTGGAGTCTGATTCTGATGGTGAATGATGATGATGGTGATGTTTACTTATCACAAACTAATTCTATGTTTTAAAACTGATCAGTGATGGTTACATTCAGGTAAATGTAATACAAAGATGCTAGTGATGAAGGGAGAGAGAAATCAGAACTGGTTGATTCAATGCTGCTTTTATTATTATTTTTTTATGACTATTATAATTATTATTGTTATTATTTGTGATGGCGGTGGTCCCCCCTCTTGTCTCCATCAGTTAGGATGGGAAAGAAGAACCATTTCAGAGAAGTTGTAGAATGTATGGACAGACGGTGCCGTGGAGACGTCAGCTGATATGAAATGTGAATAAAAAGCCAAGTGAATTTGAAAAAAAGGATCCCTGTGTTTCTTTCCCTTCGACATTTGTGTCTTAAAACATCACAGCAGATGCTTTTGAGGAATGTGGGTGATAATAGAGTTGTCCAGAAATACATCTGACACTTAGAAACAACACACAGAGCTGCAGTAAGATGCAAACCAGCCTGATGGTTCATTCAGGGGCCGACACACTCTCAGCATCGAGTGTCTGAGGGAGTATTTTATCCACAGAAGGAGCCACTGACAAGGAAAATTGGGCCGTAAACTATTTGGCCGTAAGTTCTCCCGATTGTCAAGTGTGCAGTTTCCACTTGAGAAAGTAAGCCGCTAACGTGCAGCCCATCAGCTCCTGCAGCTGTAAATACAGCTCCCACTCTCACACTCAGCTGGGGACGTATTGATGCGCTCGACGTCTGAGAGGGAAAAACTGCAGGGAGCAGACAGGGTGAGAACACGGACGCTGGTGAGAGCTGCATGGTGAGTTTCCAGGCTTCATGTTTCTGCTGCACAACGTGGGATCAGACGCTCACTAAAGCAACATCAGGTCTGGCTCGCCACGTCTGAAACACACGAGGGACTGATGTTTGAGAGATCAATAGCAGACAGCTGGTGTAATGAAGCTCCGCAGCCTCACCATCCAGACACTGTACTGTAGATCAGACGCTCACAATTTATCAGGACTGATCAACAGACAGCTTGATTTATTGCACACTGACGTGAAAACTGTGCAGGAAGCAGGAGCTCAACTTTGATAAGGTCGCACAAGAGAACCAGGTTATTTACGACAGAGTTCTGTGGGACGACAGACGGTGATAAACCAACAGCAGCTCACAGACGGTGCCGTCTAAAGTTAAAAAACTATTCTAAATAACGTTTTACGAGGCTGTAAACACAAACTGAGCTTGGTTTACAGAGTACGTAGCTGTTTTATTTGCAAAGCATAATTATAGTTGTGCATAATTTAAACAGAAGTTTGACTAGTGTTTGGGAATATGAGTTTCATGTTAATCCCAATTAACATCCGATAATAGTAAGTGACTTTCAAATTTATGGAAATGGTGCTAATGGGAAGCATTCAAAGGAAACAGAAACAACAATACTTCCAGTCAACCAGAAAACCAATAATGTTGAAATATAATACTCCCAACAGTCCCCTCATGAAACCACGTTTCACTAATCCAGATTTTGGTTTGGATCTGCACCAAACTACACACATTTCTAAATATCGGTCCTCTAAACATCACTGATTTTTTTCAACAAGATAATTGAATTAAATGTTTAAAAACGCTTTATCTCACAATATTAAAGAATGTGGATCCTTGCCAGAATTTCATGGAAATCGGTTGAGTAGTTTTTGTGTGATCCTGCCAACTATCAAACGAAAACAAGGCTGAATAAAACAGTATTGGTCCCACAGTTAATCCTAAAGGCTGATCCACTGCCGACTTCACTGGCAATACTCACTGTAGCTCATTATGATATATATCAATCGAACCATTCATTATAATGGTTTATAAAACAAACCATATCTCTGTGAGCTCAGTGAGAGGTTAGTCCCCCTCTTACAAACTGTCTGTGTGGAAATGATGAACAAGAAACCTCCTTTCTGCATCATTGAGGTTCTATTGGACATTTAATCCCGGTGGATATCACACTGTCTGTTTCTGTTACATCTGTTCACTTTCTGTGCTCGACTATTCCACATGTGACAGTTAATGTTTATGAAGCACATCATTAGAAACTACTGTTTTTATAGATGTATCTGACATAATAATCACGATCAGAAAGAGACGCCTCTCGTGTCATGGCCACCAACAGTGTTGTGAAATTTCCGAGTAAATGATGGCACATGTTTCACCACTCAAACACTCATGAGCTTGATCAGAACTGCCTAGAGGATGAGTGAGTATCTTAGGCAGCCTTCTCCCCTCACATCTGTCACACGTTGGATTAAGGTCAGTAACACATCCACCCACTTCCTGCAGTGACTGATCAGCTGTCAGAGGTGAGAAAGTAGGCTGGTTTCAAAACGTGTCTCCAGAGGTGAGCTCCCACAGCAGGAGCTCTCCCCAGGGAACAGGAAGCGTCTGAGGAACTCATTTCTCCATCGGGGGAATCAGGGTTTAAATTAAGTTCTGGTGAGATCAATGTGTTTCACCTCCCAGGAGATTATAGATCCTGGATTCTTTTTTAAATTCCCAACACCAGCATTCCTGCCATTTTTCATGTGAACACTAGGTGCTACATCATGAATGTCTCAAAGGAGATTATAGAACTGTATGACCTTATCCCCGTTTTTTAAACTATTCTACATTTTTGAAATGGTCTCACCCCTGTAAGAAGACCAACTCTTTAATGTAGTCAAGCTACATGAACATTTTAAAGGTGGAAAATCCTTTAAATAGTAAAAGTTCTGCAACATAATTAACAATTAAAAGGTTCAGTGTGAGATTTAGGTGAAAGGGATCTTTTGGCCGAAATTTAATTAAAAAAAAAACATAATGATGTTTTCACAAGTGTGTTTCACCTAAATTGTCGAATTGTTGTTTTCTTTACCTTAGAATCGGACCCTTATATTGAAACTCTTTATATTTACATTTGGAGCAGGTCCTCTCTACAAAGGACGCCATGTTTTTTACAGTAGCCCAAACTGGACAAACTAAAACCCTTTTTTTTTAGCTATTATGACGACTGAAGACTACCACAGGTTCTGTTTCATGTTTCGAAGGGGAGGGTGAGGTGAGGGGTATTCAGCTGCAACATGCAACTTCACCACTAGATGTCACTAAATTCTACTCACTGAACCTTTAAAGTCCTTTTTAACAGTTGACTTTTTAAAGTTTTATATTATCAGCAGAAGGATTTGGAGCTGAATCATGTTTTTAAACTACATTCCCACCACTGCAAAGGACCCACACAATTTGTGTAATTATAATGTGTAATGTATGAAAATCTAAAACCTGTAAAATACTTTAAACACAGAAAAATATCTGACTGTGAAATTGAAGGAAAACAGTGTTTGTTTCTATATCTGTCCAAATGATGCACACACACACACACACACACACACACACACACACACACACACACACACACACACACACACACACACACACACACACACACACACACACACACACACACACACAGACCCTGCGGTTGCATTGGCTTCATTTCAAACATTTAACCCTGACAGTTGCCAAAAGGCACCAAAGCAGCACTTTAGTTTCTATTCTGGGACTTGAACAGGAAGCTGAGGTGTGAAAGGTTCCACAACACAACACAACACACTTCTCTCCGGGGACGAGCAGTTTGCCTTCAGAGCGGAAATAAAGACCACGATAAAAAAACCACATGGACATTTTCCAAGTGTTTCTGATGAACAAATGATTTGGAGAAATTGCAGAATAAACAGCAGTGATGTCCTGCACTGTTTTTCATGAGTCATGAGTCCTGACTGTATATAAAGATGGACAATATGACGTGTCCCCCAAAGCCAAAGCGTAACCATTGCCCCCTGGTGGCTGGCTGCAGTTAGGGTAAAACAAATCCCCCCTCCTCCTTGTTAGGAGATGGGATATGGAGCGAACTAAAAAGTAAAAGTCAAATAAATTTTTTTTCAAAGATGATTTCTATCCGGTAAAGTAGTTCTTAACACACTGATGTATGTCCAAGCGTTCATATTTCTGAAGAGTTTGATTTTAATTAGTTATTAGATGCTGTGAATACACAGTGAATCATCCTGATTGGATCATAATTGGTTAAATAAAATGAAGAAGAAAAGAATAATAAGAGATTCAAGTACGAGATTCCACAACCGAAGAAAACCAGTCAAGTAAAAAGCTGAACAAAGTTATTAGCAGTTAGTCACATCGGGTCCATTAGAGTGGTATTGAACATGCGGCGCTCATCAGTTAAAAAGGCCCAATAAGCTGCTAATTAGCTGATTGTGTTTCTCACGTCCTCGGGGAGCTGCACAGTGTCGACATGAATACTCAGTGCTGCTTCGAGCAGAGCTGCAAAGTCTGAGAAGTGAAAAGTCAGAGAATCTAAGAGATGAACTCAGAGAAAAACAGCTGAATTCATTTACATCAAATGTCTGTAATGGGATGTTTGACAGACGGAACGGTTCAGAAGGAGAAATACTCTTCACTGCAGTTTGTTGTGTGTGGATTAAATACAGGAGAGACACCAGTGAAGTCACACTGTCACATCTAATATTATATGATCTTAGAAATTAAAATGATTGTTCTGTGTGTGTTTACACATGCACACACACACGCACACACACACACACACACACACACACACACACACACACACACACACACACACATCTGCTCATTGTTCCAGTTTCATGTGTTTTGAATATTCAACCATAACATCACCGGTGACAATTCTGAAGACACACTTCACTGTGGAGAATGAATCGTTTTCCTCATGACAGGACTCACCACATTCTTACATCATGCTACATCATTAAATGCAAATATTTCAATATTGCATGAGCTTATATAAAACCGTCTATTTCCTCAAAACTTAAGTTTGTGACGGTTTCTGAAATCAAAATATTTGAATCTGTGACGGGAGGTTTAACACAATTTACTTGCACTCAGTTACTCTTTTAATTATTGTCTATAATGTGTAAGTGAACCTGTGGATTGCTACTAATAATAATTAATCAATTTACAACAGAGAAGAAGTTTAGCACATGTTTAATGAGGAAGACTTCCTCTATGACCCGTTCATTCATTCTTTCTCCCTCACTCTCATTGCCTCTAATCAGCTTGGGTGTTTATTGTAATCCAATCAGATTTGGCCATGATCTCAATCAGCCAATTGTGTCGCTGCTGTCAAAGTTTGAATCTGTTCTCCTCTCTGGTGCTGTCAGGTGTTATTTCAGTGATTCTCTGCGACCCTCCTCTTCCTCCTCAGTCATCAGTCTCCACTCATCTCATTCAGATCCTCATTGCTCTCTATAGATCCATCAACCATCCTGAGGTTTCATATACTGTGCACAGCCACGCCCACTTTCGAACCTTGATGACATCACAAGGGGTCTAACGTCTCTCCTGATTAAAATGTATGTTTCTATTCTTTGTCTTCTTTCTGCATCTAACCTCAGAGCTAGTTGGGATCCTTTGGAAAGTGTCCACCTTCACGGTTAAACAGCTAATTTCATTCACACACAGATTTTCCCTTTGAGTGTTTTTTACTGCTCTAATAAAGGTTTTACAGAGAAGCCAAATGTGAGTACACAGAAGTGACTGGTGTTCAGTTGTACAACAGGGCAGACACGACAGAAAACATTTTGTTAAATGGTTTAGAAAATCTTCTTTTATTGTCTATGGCTGTGGGATTAAGCACAATGAGGCTTCAAATATGAATTTCTCATAAACTGTTGTATAAATATTTCAGTCTTTTGGCCCAGAAAAACAAACAGTGTGAACAAATGCATGGATGTCATGGAGATTGTTCCGCTCTCTGTCTGTGTGAGCTCATTATGTAAAACCCCCGTCAGCTCCAGCATGTGAGGAACCCAGGCAGCTCGCCAGCTTCCACGATGACAGTTTATCAATTATGTAATTTACCGTGAGTCATTTCAAGACGTCTACTGTACAAAGAAGAGCGAGAGGCGCCGTAGAGTCTAAAACAAGTCTTTATTGGTCAATATACAGAAAGCAGTGGGACGACCACTAAAGAGAGAGAGATCCCAACCGTTTTGTTTACAAAAAGAAAAAGAAACGGATATATAAAATAACTGTCTTGAACATTTTTACAGGGTTTGTTTTTATATGTAAAAGAATCTTTATTTTTTTTTTCTCTTTAATCTTTCAGAAGCACAATATGACAAAGGGAGCAAGGCAGTTGTTTCACAATGATGACATCACAACCACAGGTTCTCAAAGGCCGACAGAGGGAGGGAGGACACAAACCAGTTAGAGAGAGAGAGAGAGCTCAGAGGGACGATACCGGCATGGAGAGGAATGAACTTTCATTAAATCTGTTATGATGAATGGTACAAGATGGAATCAGTATCAGTGAAATTTCTGCTCATGGTTCTGGGGAAGTTGTGCAGGACCGAGGACGCCAGTAAAACAAACAATCACTCTGCTTCTCTTCTCCAGCAACATTTAGCAAAGTTCCTCTGATTCACACTCTGTCAGACACATCCGTCTAAATTTTGATCCGCGTTTATTCTAAATTAGACGTTTCACAAAAATAAAGACGGACTATTAAAGCATTAACCCCCCCCTCAGATGTTTCCATGGTAACAATCTGATATCTGCATATCAGCGGCAAAAAGAGGAAAATAAAGCTCTGAATTTGCGGGGTTCACGATGTAGACTGTAGTAATTGGTTGGAAATATGCAGAATTGTAGATGTCATCAGTTTGTCCATGAAACTGTCCTGACTCTGATGGACACTTGATGCAATGATGGTTTACCACATCTGGGCACATGCTCAGAGTCCTGGAGCCAATGGAGTCCCTTGGCTGTAAGATTTATTATTAGGCAATATATTCTTAAAGTTTCAAGTATTTCTACGTCTTTAAATATTGGATGAAATGTTGCATGATTATGAAATAGTTTGAATGTTTGGTAAATGAAATGAAATCATTTTATTATACATTTTCATTGTGTTAAAACTGTATCTGACACTTACTGTTGTCTTAACATGTAAAAATAAATAAATATAATTTTAAAGTGACATATGCTGCGTGGTTGAAGGGCCTGTGTAGTATTTGGGTACGTGGGTAGTGGTTTGAAAATCCATCCATGATAAGAAGAGGAACTTTGCCATGTCACATCAAGAAGCCACATCGTCTCAGCTCTGCTACAGGTCTGCACTATACTGACGTTTTAAGCTGCAGGGATGTCCAACTGAGATGCATTATGGGTAGTGTAAGATCAGGCATATTTTTGAGATTGACCCATACTGGGCAACAAAGGTCCAGTCAGGCACTGATTCTCTAAAAGTCTAAATGGTTGGACTTTCAGTGTCTGTGAATTGGTTTTACTGGATCTTTAACTGCATAGAAGGCTTTGTTTGAATGGAATTAAAAACAAGGGTTAGTGGTTTTCATGAAGTGGATTTCAATAGTAAATAGTCACAACATTTCATCTGCTGAAAGAGAAAGAGAACCGATCTCCCCCTACATGAGGCCACCGGAGTGGTACAGGACACAAATGCAAAATATATTTTAAACAGACAATAATTGATCTTTGACTTGTGTGTAAATCAGGATTAATGTGGAATATTAATGTAAAAGATGCAGATTTCTCTCTTGTCTCCAGGCCACAGAACCACAGCACTGTGATGTGTTTGGTGAAAGCACTGATCACACACATGTTAGAGACAGAAAAGTGTTACAGATGTCGAGTTAACGATGAGAACAGAGGTTATACACTTAGTGACAATACAGCTATTTTATTTCTACTAAATAGGCTGAAGGAATTCTATTAAAAAGGTTTAATGGATACATTTATCAATGGATATGTACGGGGATACATCTCGCTGTTAAATCTGTTAATAACTCGCCGTCTTGCTGACAATCTCTTTAGAGAGGAACCAATACAAAACGAATCTGAGGACACACGTAACTGTAAATATTAAATGTGGACGTAAAAGCTCAAATCATCCTCGTGTCGCCATTTTTCAGATTTCACTCTTGATCGTTTGCGAGTTTGAGGTTCAGTGTTATCAGTGAAACTCTGACTAATTCTGCACACTTAATGAAAGGGCTGTGCTTGTCTGATGTATTTTGTTCTGCCTCACTGACTGTGATGTGAATCTTAATTCATGTGCATACAGACGCTGAGAGGCAGCAGCTGATTCTGTTCTTCTGACTTTGTCCAGCAGAGGGTGATGTTTCATTAAAAATAACAACTTCGGAGCGACACACTTGCAGAGACTGTTGTGTATATGTAGGTATATATTTGTGTGTGTGTGTGTGTGTGTGTGTGTGTGTGTGTGTGTGTGTGTGTGTGTGTGTGTGTGTGTGTGTGTGTGTGTGTGTGTGTGATCAGTATGTTATGGAGGAACTGTCCCACTCAAGTCTTCCCCTCTGCTTCCTCTTCTTCATCTCCTCTCTCTCTTCCTCTTCCTCCTCTTCATCTTCGTCACTGTTGTCTGACTCAGCACTCGTCAACCCTTGTTCTTCGTCCTCCTCCTCCTCTTCCTCCACCTGCTTCTCTTCTTTTACCTCCTCGTCCACAGCTTGAGCTCCTCTCATGTTCTAGAGAACAGAGTGATTTAGTTAAAAATCCTAAATCTGGTTATCGCAACTTGCAACAAATTCCAGAGAGTTAAGAAAAATCAGAGGGAAACAGTATCAGAAACGTCAGATTTGGTGACATGGTCCATTGTGAAGACAATTAAAGAAACAGCCAAAAATGTCAACAGGTTCTGAGTTACCTCCATGGGATTGACGGTGATGTTGAGGGCAGACTTGTCCCAGTCCACCTCAGGGTCTTTGACCTCGTCCTCGTCCTCTCTGGACCCCTCCTGATGCGTGGCGTGGATCCTGTACACACCAATCACCACAATCACAACCAGGGCGGCGATGCAAACCACGATCACTGCTGTGGCTGCTGGTGGCGCGGCTCCTGGACGAGAAGAAGAGAAGTAGAAGGTCTCCGTTTAGTTTGACCTCTGCCAAGGAAGTTATGTTTTCATCTGCATTTGTTTGTCTGTCAGTTTGTTAGCAGGATTATACCAAAACAGTGGGATTATTGCAGGTTTCATAAGGGAACTGTATGTGCTCTACTGAGTGCCATTCAAGTATTAGATAATAAAGCTAATTCTTAATGCCTTATTTTCATTGTACAATCCTTTTGCTTAAGGTTTGAGCCTTGAATAGAATTTTATCTCTTA
This sequence comes from Hippoglossus stenolepis, assembly GCF_022539355.2. NCBI lineage: Eukaryota > Metazoa > Chordata > Actinopteri > Pleuronectiformes > Pleuronectidae > Hippoglossus > Hippoglossus stenolepis. Next base: position 10,425,240 of record NC_061493.1, read on the forward strand.
CAGCTGTAATCCTACTTTTGTTGTTATGGTTACCAATTCAACAATACAACTCTACCCTTAAATTTCACAGCTAAGATTTGGTGATGAAACAGCTCATCCATTAATGTATGTATTTGTTAAACATAAAAACTGCCCTGTTCCTCAGCAGCGAGTCACAGAAAAGACAGTGGGACCTGCTGCAGTCACTTTTGTTACTTACCTGACATGTGTGAGTTTGGAGTGTGTATCATGAGTGGGTGATGGACAGGTCTCATGTACTGAGGCTGGGCTGCCATATGATTGACATGTTCCACAGGCGCTGAGTGGTGGAGAACACCGACCTGCAGCGACACGGCAAAGAGACATTAACGTCGGAAAACAGAAGCTGGGTAAGTCACGAAACATGAATAAATAAAATGTAAAAAAAAAAGAAAAGCTAATTAATAAGAGAAACAAGAAAACAAAGATCAAATGGAGGAATAAATAGTGCACGAGGAAAAAGGAAGAACATCAATCTGACCTCCAAGTTGAACTCGTTGCTGGTGTAACGCCCGTTGAGTTCGGAGCAGGTGAGTCTGAACCTTCGCTCAGTCAGAGTGGCAGGTCGCCAGTTCCTGTAGCGCACCTGCCTCAGCGCCTGCTCATAGTGAGCCATGGAGTCCACACCTTGTAACACACGGGGAGACATGTTATACTGACTGCTACACAAACTGCCATGTTGGTGTAATACACAGAGAGAAAATGTGGTGAATCTCCTGTTCACATGTACAGTAAAATGAGCATGGAAGTTTTCTACCATATATTGAAATTCCAGAGGTGGAGTTGGTGGCGTCCAGATGTTTTCCCAACAAAGCGTTGTGATGAATCTCCAGACTCTCTCTCTCGGGGCTCAGCTCCTCTCCAATGACCAGGATGTCACAGTAGTCCAGGTTGTGCATCACCTCCATCACACCCGGCCTATGGACTGTGAGCATGGGAATATGTGCAACAGGGATTTGAATGTGCAGTTTGCTGAAGAAAAGACTGTAAAAATCTTTTCACAAAGAGTAAATTGGTTCATTAACAGCGACACACATTAACTGGAACATTATGACATGAGAGCATCGTAACAAGCCGGTGCCGCAGCCTCTCCACTCACATCCACCGAAGCTGCCTCCCTTCATTACGGTGCTGGTGATGTGAAGCTCCTTGAAGGGTGCCACACCCAGCGGGCCCTGCAGGTCAGCGGCAGGCCTGACGAGTCGATTAGATCCTGTAATTGTGATTCTCGGTTCACTGGGCGGCAGCACCATAACCACTGCCTTGACGTCCGGGACGGAGAGACACGTGTCCTCCCCGAAACACCTGACACACACGGGAGACGAGAAGAGAGGTCACTACTTCACTTCTAATGTATGTCTTCATTTAGCTTTACTTGTGTCGTGTTAAATCTCATGTATTTGAGCTATTTTTTGTCACAAATAACAAACATAAAATATAAAAATACATTGTTTGTTGAAAATATTTTAAAACTTGCATGAATCCTTAGTTTTATCATGTAATATCCCTGTTACTATTATGTTCCTTGCAACTGGCCACTACAGAGCAGTAAGAAGAGCAGGGATGAAAACAAACATCCCTCATGTGAAACAACCAAAACTCTTTATAACTTTGGCAAAGCTCATATTAAGATGTCTGATGAGGACAAAAACATTCATTTAGTTGTTTGATGAGAATGGCTTTTTGGTTTCATTCACACTGGTGAATAAATAAGTCAAATTAATGAGCCACAGTAGTTGTTGTGATGGAAGTTTTCTGGAAGCTGGTGAAAGGAGAACTCAGGCAGCAGCTGATGTCTTATGCAGACGGTTTTAATGTAGGCTTGATGCATCAAGGAGACCAGAAGACGATCACTATACAAATGCAAATACAGTCACATTGAGGCAATTTTCACCCCCAAGTCTGAAGAGGTCTCCCACAGCATCCCAATTTATGTCCCTCATCTTGCGTCACCCATCCCAACAGCACATCCACGAGAGCATGCATACCTAAACTTTAGGTCTAGAACCTGATGTAATACGCAGAAGAATTGGAGTTGGTGCCTCTCTGTCTGGGCATCTGAATTAAATATGAAAGTCCGTGAGTGTAGACACTACAATGTACTGCTACTTGGCCCTTTATCTATAACCTGACCTTGGGTCCTGCTCGGAGTGAAGGGAGTATCTGAGGAGTGAGTCAAGCTGTTCTCATGGTGAACACATTTACTGTACGAGGATGGTCAAAAACTCTCTCACAGTTCTCACTTGAATATATTTTCTGTCGACAGAGAAGATTCTCCTTACAGCTCACACCCAGGCAGCAATTGAAATATCGCAGTATTGAAGCATATGAGAGGGAACAGATGATAAGTCCAGGTCTTGAAATTCATGTCACGATCTCTCATCTGGCGAGAGTGGAGACTCTCTCAAGGTTCATCTTATATCCATGCCAGAGACAGGACGGAGACATCGAGCACTAAATTTAACAATCCTAATCTAAAGTGTTTCTGCTGAGGACTTATGAGCTCTCAGGTCAGCCACCTGTGACACAACACTTTGGACAGGAGCAATAAAAGATGCATTAAGTCACAAGCTTCCAGAGGAAATAGGTTGTCAGTGTCATTGCTGTAGTCACCATCCAACAAGCAACGATCAGAGGTAAATCTTTGGGTTTTATTTATGAAGCGTTTGATGGAAAGCGATCAAACAACCCTCAAAATGTAATTAAACTTAGAGAAGGTCAAAAACCCATACCAGCATCGGAAATGCCTCCGGTACTTTAAAAATAACTAGGTACAAATCTACTTACTGATCCAATACCACCTGTTTAAAGTATATTAGTTTAACCCAGATAAAACAGCTATTTTCACTTCTTGTGCCCCTTTCCAAAAAAACAGTTGTGCTGCACTGGCCTTGACAAGTACTGTTTTTAGAGGGAGGAAGAAGTGATTTTTGGTAGTGAAGTGTTAACCAGAGCTCGCTGACATCTCAGCAATTTGGAAAGGCCCACAAGTAAAACAGCAAAGTGTATCATATGCAAGGCTATGTTTTCCATTTGACATCTTTTTCAGGTTAGAAAAGAAATGTTGATAGATCCTGATTGGTACAAAAAGGTACGGTGTGTGACATCACCCTTCTGTTACTGAGCCCCTCCTACATTAAACCGATAAGAAGAGACAGAGAAATAAAGAAAACTGTCCAAACTTTGAACGAACTATGTATTAATTTAGGATCCATCTCTATGACTGAAAAAAGTGTTGTAAATGATTATAACTTCTGAGGCGACAATGAGTAGGTTAACATGCAACTATGACAATATTCACAATTTCCTAAACGTCATTATATTCTGTTATTGTACTGTTACTGTTATATATAAATCTGACATTACAAATACACGTTTTCCCCCGAGCCATGTGGGATAAGTTGATGTAGGACATGTATACAGCTCATTTGGAATTTGCCTCTCGGTTTGTTTTGTATTGTAAACAATCCAACGAGACCTGACTGATATCACATATCAGAGATTAAAGTATCCACAATGTGTAATAGGAGAACACATTATCTCCTTTTCCTCAGATTCAACCGACTGTATGTGCTGTGTGTAAAGGTGGACGTATCAGTCTTTATCTCCAGGGGAGCTGTGAAGTGTTGTTCAGAGTTAGACTCCACCGCTGCTCCTTCAGCTCGTTTCACTTTATCGACCAGCGCACAACTAAACTGATTTCACCTGCCTGCGTTTGTTGCTCTACAAAATGAACAGGCACTGGACGGGTGTGTGGACGGGAGCAGACGCTAAACGTACACACTGTGAGACACGTGGACGAGCACACACACACACACGTATACAAAAAATATAACGGTTTAGTGGGATGAAACATTTAATTTCTCTCTCGCTCCACTGTTAAAGGTGCTGTGTTTACGATGCAATTGCATTATAAACAGTATGTGTAAAACTTGTCATAAAGAGGAAAATAACCACTCCAGCTGTACAAGAAAATGATTTTAAGATAAGTTATGATTGCATTTCCATTCGATTTTCATTTTTCCCTTGACATTTTTGTCTTGATGGTAGCATTAGAGAACCATTTAACCATTTGCTTTCTTGTTGTGCTGCACTTTGTACTTTGTGTTAAAAAGAGCTCTATAAATATAGTTATTATAGTTATTATTATCATAGTAAACTACCAGGACACGGCAGGACACCGATTTGAATAAATTCTTTCAGTCATTTTAAATTTGTTTATGGAGCAAATGTAGATTTCACCCACACCAGAGCGAGAGAGAGAGAGCAAACAGAAAACAAAAGAAGACTGGAGCAATATGGTGGGTTCCAATCAGCAGCAGGTTGAATCTCTTTAATGGCCAGATGCTCTCTTCAGAGGTTTAATAGTTTTTTCTCTAATGATCCGCCCTCACTGGGAGTTCTGAGAAACACAACACATCCGACAGAGCTTTAACTTTACTGCGCCACCAATCCTCCGGCTGTTTGTAACTTATGTTATCATCCACTTCTCCTCTGTCACCAACATGGTTTATGTATTTTGTATAGAACATTTCACACTAGTGTTCAAGGGACAGTTAAGAGACCTTGCACTTTTATTTAACAACCCGACAACTCCCTCAGACTTTCACTCTTGCTGAAAGTGTGTTCTTAGTCCTTCAGCAAGATGTGTGTTGTTTGGGGTTAAAAGTTTGAATTGGAAACCAGTACATTCACAGCATTAACAGTTCTCTCTGTCTGTCACAAACACAAAGAGATAGAAATAAAACAGTATGGCCCTTCATGACACATTAAATATGAAAGCTGTTTGGCACATCAAGCAGGTCCCTGTGCCTCACAACAGCCAACTCAATGCATGAAGCAAAGGTGACACTGAAATGTGTTGTTTGTTAAAGCACATACACCTTAGTTATTGTACAGCCTGGTAATGAAAAACCAGAGAGACATAACTTGCACCGAGTCAAGGTCAATATAGACAATCAGTGTGTACACGTACACACTGAGAGACAGACTCAACTACTGTAGTGGCTTGGCAGATGTGAACATGTGGAACTGAGTGAATGTCTGTAAAGCGGGATTGAGTTAATTTCCAGTGTGTGTACTCACTGCACTGTGGTGGTGATGTGCAGCCGCCGGAGGCCTGCGGTGGGGAACTGGCGAGAGTTGATGTAGGAGACCTTGGTCATGGCTGTGTTGATGCTGTCCACATCCTCTCCTTCCACAACCAGCACAGACTGGGCAGGGTTGAAATGGAACTGGAAACACGAACACAAACACAAAAATCTTTTGTGTTAATACAACTCAACATGATTTATATCTGGGCTTAATGAGGAAATGTTTCTTAGCAAACGACAACAGCCTTGACAGCTTTAACGGGACAGAAGGTGACACATGAACCCTGAAGAGAATTTGCTGTCTTCTTCAACAGAGCCAATAGGATGGTAAGAAGCTACAATACAACCAGTCTGAGGCTGAAAGTGTGGAGTGTGTGTGTGGAGTGTGTGTGTGTTCTTTGGTAACCCAGTCTCCTTTTTTTCCAACAAACCTTTATGTCCTTAGCCAGGCTCTCAAGGGAGTTGATATCAAGTCCTTCTTTACAGGCCTGCAAACACGAGATAACCTTCTGGGTTTCAATCCGGCCTGGTCGGATCGTCAGACCTGACAGGCTGCCATGGAAATACTGAGTCAACCTGGGGGTGGCTACCTCTCCACCTAAGGGGAGGGGGGGAGAGGAGAGGAAAGGAAAGAGGACAGGAAGATGTGGAGAGCAGGAGAGGAGTATTAAAAAGTGGGGTGGCAAAGGATAATTGGATAGAAACAGACTAGAGAGAATATGATGAAGTATGTGTGTTGCAACTGCAGTTTGCTGGATATAACATCTGTGAATCTGAACCCAATTGAAATCAAGTTAAAAAGATTCTTATTCACCTAAATAATATAAAGACAGATAGTCCTTTTTTCACTTCAACATATTTTAGGTTGTGAATATAAAACTGTTTACTACAGGTTAGGGAAATAATTAAGTGAGGCATCAATAACATTATCAGTCTTTGGATTATTAAAGTAGGTTGATTGTGTTATAGGTGGAGATAACTGTTTTTCTCTATCCTGACATAAGCTTTAACTAACACTCAGCCACTAACTGCATCCAATATTTACTACACTAAAACAGCATGTGAGATTTTTTTATGTCTGAAACAAAATGAAGAAAATAGTGTGTGAATCACATGGTATTTAAAGGGGAAATATTAGTATATGCGCTGTGCAAGCACTGCAATACCAATGACAACAGCAGCATAACAGAACACTCCTAGCAAAAGGTGCAGGGGACAATAACTGCATAATATTTTTAAAGAAAAAACTAAGAGTAGGTTAATTCGTTAATCTGCAATACTAAAGTAAAATCTACACCAAACACGTCCAACACTTAGCTCAACAGTAGATATTCTGACATTTCTTGTCAGGGTTTACAATTGAGCTTTGATGGATGTAACGTGCACTTTACATGAAATGCTTTGCAACTACCACATCGAGAGGGAAATAGATCCTTTAATACAAAATTAGTGGAACCTCTACTGGAAGTCAATACATTGACCGAGTCTCTGAGTCTGTGAAGATTCACAGCACTGGAGTCCATGGTGTCAGCTCCATCACAAATTCAGTCAGACCCTGAGTCTATATTTTACTTCTAAATATCAGATTTTGCTCGGGGACAGGTCAGCTCTACTCTGTGGTGCAATTTCACCACTTCTGATGAAGTGTGTCCTTTCCATCAAATCATAAAGGTCTGAGAACCCTTAACACAAATTACTTCCAGTGCGAGTCTTTTCAATGTAGGTCAGCTATGGCTTAAATATTTTGACAAATTCTAGTGAGGGGTGGTATTCAGTTCAAGTCTCCTTATAGTAATGCAAATGACATCAGAACTGAATGTACCTCAGCCAATATTTATATTCTAAACTGTATTAAATGGCACATTCACACATATATATCAACGTTAGTTTAAAACTACCTGTTTTTTTAATTACACATGTTCTTTAGATGTCTGTACTTTATAACCTAACTGGCATTTCTTATTGTGATTCATTAGTTACCTGAAGTATTAGCTTTTGATAAGAAGCCTAACAATAAGGTTTTAATTGTTTCTCAAAAGACCACTTTTGAATACAAAGAACAGTGTTAGTAGTTTGCTTCATTGATCAAAGGTTGTCTGAAAATAATTTGATCTGAAAGAGAAGATAGAGAGACAGACAGACACTTAACAGACGTGATGCTCTCCTGGTATAGGGAACTACTCTGCCCAGAGAGGCTCAGGGGAACTGTAGATAATGACAGATGTTATTATGAACGGCAGATTCCAGTGTACCTGAAGGCGTCTATACTCTCTCAGCTCTGTGAGTGTGAATCACACAAGGACGTATGGATGTATAGAGCCGATAAAGCCGGAGACATAACCTGTGTATTATAAACAGATTTAGATATTTGAATCAATCCATATTCTCATTGTGTTTATCTTGAAGTGGGTGGAGGCTGATACTGGTGGTGAATGAGAGCGTAATGGTGGTGATGTGTTACGCATTAACCTTTAAAACACATGAAGCTGGCATACTGATGTGATGTTTAATATGCTGTTGAGTAGCAGGGTAGGTGAATGTAAATCAAGTCGTTTCTTCATATTAACAGCTGCTCCAGTGTTGGCGAGTAACACGTTTTAATGTATTAATGAAAGCAGAAGCAGACATTTAAACACATAACTCCCATCAAATCTCAAAAAGTAACATGACTGGATGTGTAAGTGCAAATAATGTTGCTCCACCAACAAAGCTGCGTGACGAGAAGAAGCTTTGAATCTGCTATACAAGTTCGATGGTCATCGTAAAGCCCCGATACAGTTACACTTCACAGACAATATCTGACTTCCAGATCACAACCAGAGGATATTATCAACCACACTGTTGAGTTTTGTCAGTGATCAAATACTAAAATGCTGAGGTTGCATTTTAGTGTGGCACTTCACTATAGCACTACATTACATACCTATAACAGAGCTGGGGCGGCAACCCTGCAGGAACAGTTTTATGTCCACATTTGTTGCAAGGACATTTTCTGTAGTGCGGGTTTTTATTGCAGATAAAACAGAAGGTGCTGTGGACGTGGTTGTTTTACCCAATCAAATGACAAACAACAAACAAAACAAAATGGCTTGATTTAAAAAATAAATAAAAGTGACTGAAAAATGGCTTAAAGTAAGATTATTAGAACAGGGGGTAAATGTGAGATATATCATGTTTCCACTCAAAAATACCTTTTTTAAAAATCACATTACGGAGGTTGTATTTAATCTGCTTTATTTAGATTTATAGCAAAAAATACTCGACCGATTTCCATGAAAATTTGTGTGTGTATGAGACATATGTTTATGAGATACTTATGTATAAATACATTTTTTACACACACACACACACACAGATATACTGTGTATATATTTTTTTTTAATTTATCAGTGTTCTTTTAAACGTTCCCTATAAAATATGTAATCTCTCAGAAAAAGACCCAAAGACTCCAGTGTGTGCTCACACCACTGGATCCTGTTTACGCATGTTTTGAGACACTGTGGCAATAATGACGGCTGCCTTTCAGCTATTTCAGTTTCTTGGCTCTCCTGTTGTTCATGGCTGGTTCACTGGTGTTACTGTTAACACTTAATAGAAGCAGAGACTTAATTAGCATTAGTGACATTTGTGCTTTTCCTGCCGTGGCAAGTTATAATGAGAAAGCTCTAATGGATCACCATCAATTTAACCGACAAATACTGTTTATGCTTATGGTTGTTTAGTGGTGTTAATAAATGGGTCTTTTCTTGTATCGCTGTTTGCTGAACTGAGAAGCGTCTACATCATCTGCAAATGAAAGTTCCTGATGTTGATTGATGCATTCATTTCATACACATACAATCACCCCACGCTCTTTTTGAAGCCTCCTCCGTGCCTCCTCCTCTTTGGTTAAACATGTGTACACTGTCGGCTTCTTTTGAAGCTTCACACCCACCTTTCTGCTTCCAATGAAACGAGATAGCAAACACAATTTCCCCCGTGCAAACACATCAGCAGCTTACTGCTACAGAAAAACCGCTGAGAGAAGCCAACAACAAACAACCGAACCATTTTCATGTTAACCTTGTATGGCGAGGCACCCGCGCCTTCCTCTTTGCTTTCGGGGCAGTGAAAGTACAGTCTGAATGCCTTTCGTTCCACATGTCTCATCATTATGTTGTTGATTGTAAGGAAAAGGGGATGGAGAAATGAGAGACTGAAAGGCAATCTTGCTCGCTAATGGCCTGCAAAGTTATCAGTTGCGGCTTAGTGGAGCTTAGAGCGGCTTCATTGGGATGTAATAGCTGGCAAAGTTGTCCTCCATTCACTCTGGCTAATCCTTCCTTCAGGGCTTTCTCTCTCGATCAGATATTCATAGAAGGGGCAGAAAGAGAGGGCTGGATGAAGCAAGAAGGAAAATGATGACGCCAAAAAGAAAATTGCAATCAGGCACCGGAAGAAAAGAAATTTCAAAACGGCAACCAAAATACCATCAGGATTGAGGCTTTTTGATGATGCTGGAGAGCGTTAGAAGCGTTACTTAGGTGAGCCGCACAACACTTTGGTGTAATTATTCAACTCATAAACATGGCAGCAGGGTAGCTCGTGCTCGTTCCAATGTGATCACTACTCGCTCTCGTTCGCTGCCGCTGGAGCTGACACACAGAATTTCCAGTTTGATACCCACTCAGCTCAGGGCTCTCCATTTCAAAGAGGAACCAGCACTAGGAGCCCTGGGGTGTAAATCTTAATCTCTTTATTTATCTTCACAGTGAGTCTCCTGGCTTCTCCCTCTCGGTTTGCGCTTCAAATGTGATTTGGAAAATAAAATGTGTGTCATCGTTGATGAATACTCTCTGTGTTTACCACGTGTCACGATCTTGTTGAGCTGTTCCTCTTAGCATATTGAAACAGCAGGTTTTTCACCATCATACCAGCAAACTGTGGACTGATAATTTTGCCTCCTGATGCTCAAGTAGTCATCCCTTTGAAAAGATTACATAACATTTCAACAATTGCTTGAAATGCTTTTAATTGTGTTTCTGTAGGAAGTCTGTTTTAAGTTATTTTCCATTTTTGAGAATGTAAGTTTTGGATGAGTTGCTGCCCCAAGTGGTGGAGTTTAATCTTGGCCTCTTGTTCGCAAGTGAGAGGCGGATGGAGTGGGAGGGGGACAGGTGGATCGGTGCGGCGTCTGCAGTAATGCTGGCATTGTACCGGTCCACTGTGGTGAAGAGGGGGCTAAGCCAGAAGGCAAAGCTTTTGATTTGCCAGTGGATCAACATACCGACCCTCGCCAATGGTCATGAGCTCTGTGTAGGGCTAAACCTTAGAGACGGGTCGAGGAGTTTGGACATTTAGAGGAAGCTTAGAGTGGAGTTGCATGCTTCCTTACACCGAGTTCAGATACCTGATTCCTCCTGGCTGCCTTCTCTTGGAGGTTTTCCAGGCAGGCCCAACTAGGAGGAGACCCTGGGGTAGACCCAGAACTCGCTGGAGGGATTATATATCCCATCTGGCCTGGAAACACCTCGGGATCCTGCAGGAGGCGATGGAAGGTGTTGCTGCGGAACAACCTGTCTAACCTGCTGACACTACAACCCAACCTTGGATAAGTGGAACAAAATGGACGGATGGGTGGGCGGATGCATGGTCGGATACTTTATAGTGACACTTCACATGGCCATCCCCGGGCCAGAGAGTTCAAATCCTTATTTTCCAGTCGAGGTTACCCTGTGATATTCAGGAGCAGAATGCTTTTCATGCATAGGGGGAAATTATCTGTTGGTATATGGTATAAACAAAAACACTAAAGCAGTTGTAACTGTCAATATGCAGTCATAAACCAATTATATAAGGGGAAAAAAAACTGTGGTTTTAACTTGGGTGATAAAAATGTACTGATGTGGCTCCTTTTGTTGAAAATAGGCCCATAGGAACTGAATTCCTAATTTTATGTGCAGCAAATAAATAAACGCCATAACCTGGAGCTGAAAAGGCTGCTGCACGTAAAACTGTGAGATTATAGTAGAGCTGTAAACAACCGCACAGCACAATGTTATAGCACTTGCATCCAGGCCTCGTCTGATTTCAGCTTCTCTCATACCTTGAACACATTTCTGCATTGCGCCACAGCTGCTGTATTTATAAACATACACACACTGACCTTGCCAGCAGGCACCCACAGTCAGCTGTGTATCAATCTTTGAGGCGTGGATCGGCCAGTCATCCGTCACCAAGTAGGGTTCGTAGGTCACACCATCCACAAATAGTGTCACCGCAGGAAACTCCACGTTGATAACATAATAATGCCATTCCTTGTCACAAATCTGCAAAAGGGAGAGAAATGTTATCAAGTTATTATCCAGTACTTTCCGCTATGTGACCACTCATTATGCCCTGAAATAAGAAAATATTCCTGGTTTGCACTTCCACAAACACAGGACGTCCTCAAAAATATATTACTTTCAAACTACATTCCATTTTCCAGGGTCATATTTAGGTGAGGAGCCGTTCCCTGTGGACGGTTATATTTATAGAGCTGCTGTAATGAAGATCGTGATATTTTCTCATGCAGCCGAAACCAAAGGCACATTTTCCAATGTTCCCCGACTTCCCACCTTCAATTAAATAGATGCGAACAAATTCCTCTCCTCATCCCTGGATCATTTGCTCCCTTTCGACAGATGACTAACGAGGTTTCCATCTAATGAGCTGTTCATTAAAGCCACGCAATGATTCACTAACACGGCTGCAGATGACCTGTGAGTCACACAATTTTTATCAACCATCACAAAACACTCTGATTATATGGAGAACGTCTACAGATACACACACACCCACCTCCAGACTTTAGACAACATAAACTTGACATTAATTGCCGGGAAAATTTACTCAGACCTCATACCTTCCTATAGATAACTGACCCTTAACATAACACTTTTCTTAACCTTTACCAAAACCTAACCATACCTACACTACACAACAGACACAACCACACACTGCCCCTACCAGACAGTGACAGTGATAATGTCAAAACATATTTGCTACTCACCTAAATGGCTTTAGGGCTTCAATTCGCAATTTTTGTACATTTTAATTACATGGCTGATTATAATTTGTTGCTTCATCTTTAAAATGTCAAAAAAGCATTTCCCGCAGCCCAAGATGACATATTGACGGGTCCAGACCTCAGATATTCAGTTAATTATCATATAATGACATAAGTACATTCAAGAAGCTGGAGCCAGTGAAATATGTTACATTCTTACCAGAGAAATGACTGAAATTATTAAACAATTCACAAATTAGCTGACAAATTATCTTCTGTCGTGCGACTAATCGATTCATTGACTTACTGTTTCAGCTCGACAAAGCTTTTGCTCTCAAACCGTTAACTGCAGTGAAAATGTTGGTTCAGAGCAGAACTGGCAAATTTAAACTGCCTGCAAATGTAAATGTGAGTGAAAATGTGTTTGTCCATATGTGTTATGCTGCGTTCACATTATGTACGGAATGAAGAGATGGAAAAAAATTCTCACGCAGGCGTTCATAGGCACAATTGGGTCTGAATCTCAGTGACTACAGCCCTCAATGTTTTCAAACAAATATAACCAAGCACACCTTCACATATGATTGTAGCTACAATATGAAAGGTATCATAAATAAGACTAACACCAACAGGAGAGAAAAACCAACAACGTAAAAGATACAATACAGGCAGAGGGAGAGAGCTTGAATAAGCAACAGGAGCATGACAGAGGTTAGATAATGTTATGGAAGATAAAAGTTATCAGAGCACAGAATCCACTGATTACACTGCAGGAAGTGATAAATGGCAACCGAGTGCTGAATGATGCACATCTGCTGCATTAATGGTTTCCTTTTCTTTTCTATCTCATATTGGGTTCTGTGTTCAAATGATTGGATAATTCTACATTTTTAGAGTGGTCAGGGTCAAAAGAAGTCCCGGACACACAATAGAAAGATGAATGACATACAAGACTGCACAGGGGGCAGTGATTACAGTCCTAATGTGAATCACACAAAGATGTTAAAATATCCACATGTTGAAAACGCCTAAACTCTGCATGTGTTACTTTTAAAGTGATATTTCCAGGAAGATAAATACAGTTTCGAAGTGTTAGCAGCCTGGTGAAGCCTCAAAAGATTTATAAATCTTCTTCTAATTCTTTCTCTTTTATGACCATGTTATCAGTTTTTTCCTGTAATCAATCTGGTGTGAAGGATTAGGACGAATTAACAGCAAACTTTTTGCAGAGATGAGGATCTGCTAATTTGAGAAAAACTGAAAAACAGCAGGAAAAAGATTCAACAGTTTTCTTTTCTTTCTTTTCTAAGCTTCAGTAGCCTTACACACACACACAGGTTATTCGTGCTGTGAAATTAACTAATAGGGTTGACACCTACAACCAGGAATCTCCAGGGATGTGTGATTTAAAACGTAGACTCTCACTGTATGAGTGTGAGAAGACAGAAACTCCCTCAGGATATCCCAGACACCCCCTCCCACACAGTGTCTGATCTTTATAGTTAGTGTATAGACTTTCTTTCTTATATGACCAAGAGCAGACCTGAACTTTACGATTCAATGCCTGACAATAAAACAAAACAAACTATATCCCAGGATGCATTGCGAGTGTTATTAATAATGACAGTGGGTTTTTTTTCCCCATCAGCTTTGTCAGGATTTGTATGTGCACTCGGCCAGACAGGCAGAATGAATTGCCACTTTCATTTAGCTGCTGGCTGACTGCCTGTGGAGTAAAAGTTACGTGTCTCTACAATTATTTACACTGTTTGTGTTGGTGGCTGTCTCCTCTTACACTGCACTTAACATTCCCATTGATTGTGTAGAGTGTATAAAAGCACGGCCAGATAATAGTTCAACAGCTGCACAAGACATTCAACTTTTAATTAAATAAAACACAATTTATCGAACAATTAATGACAAATTATAACATTCGTATGGCATCGAGACATTTCTATTCATCTTTCTAATTTAGCTGCCAAGGTCTCTCATGCTCTTCCGTCCTCACTGTCCTCATCTTACCTTACATACATCCACACCAATGGAAAATATTAAACCGTGCAGATTTATTGATTATAGTTTCATAATTCTAATATTCCTGACTTCTCTCTGTCAAAACACGATATCAGTCCCCCCCAGTGTTAGGGTCTTTTTGGGACTAGATCAAAAGAGTTTGCACATTCACATCTATCAGAAAATCTCTTTTAACTGTATTTTTCTGTTTCCTCTGAGCTTAAACAGACACCGAAAAAACATAATTACAAGAGACGTGATCTTTTTGAACTAGCGGGACTTTGACATTTGTTACATCTGTCATGATTAAGCTTGATATTTTGCTGCTACTTTTTAGGGAACAATTTTCACTGCTAAAGGTTAAAAAAATAAAATAAGACAAGAGTTTAAAAAGCCAAATGATAACAGTTGCAGGTTAAAATGCTCACAATGACAATGTTTACCATGTTAATCATCTTATTTTAGTGTGCTAGCATGCTAACATTGGCACTGAACACAAAGTAGAGATAAACTGGCAGGTATTTGGTCATAAATACAAAATTAATAAAAATGTTGACCTGTTGGTGGCGCTAGCTAAAAGAGATAACCAAAGTACTTATAAGTCATCCTGAGGGGGACATGACTCTACTGCACTAAAGAGAGACCAACACTGAGTCTCAGTTTGTGTTCCCTCGTACTTACACTTGTTACTTTCACTGTAATTGTGTTCATATCGTAGACTGTATGATACCTTCACTTCCTCCTAATATCCAGAAATGAAGCCAAAATATCCTGGATACGACGGCTACCATCAAGAGCATTTGGAGCGAAAGTCTGTGAGGGCTACTCAGTGACATGGAGGAGGCAGGATTTACGTCCTATACTGCAGGCAGCCATCAGGTGGCGATCAAGACACTTTGGCTTCACTTTTGAGGATCGGCCATTTTGTCCCTCTGTATAAGCAGTGTATGGTTCACACCGACAACAATGGGAACATGTTGTGCACAACAAGTAGATAGTTTACTCTTTACAGTCCAAATATTGAATGTGAACACTGAAAACGTGGGACATACTTTTACTTCCCTGTTTTATTTGAGTTATAATTTCCTTATTTCTGTATTTATTGAAAATATCACCATGCAAAAGCAGTGTTTGATTGCTGACAGTAAAGCAGCAGAAATAGGCCCATCTATCTTAGGAAAATCGGTAAAGGCGTATTTACGAGAGGCTATTACATTTTATAAATGGGTATGAAAGTAGGGAGATTTCAAAATTCAACTGGACTTAGACATTACTATGAAGTCCGAAAGCTAAATTAAAGTTATCACCTTAAAGATCACCCTTGCAAAAACAATTAGACAATGTCTCTTCAGTATTAGACCAAATACTAACTAGGAGTGAGGAGTCCCAGTTCTTTTATTGTAATAAAATAGCATGAATCAGGCAGTGAAAACAGGCATTTTGTGCATCTTGCTTTGGAGAAAACCAATTCAAACATGACCCCATATTCACAGATACCACAGGGGCATTTTAAAACTGCTGACATAAACAGAAGTTTCTGCTGGCTGCAAAAAAAGCCATTTAACAGGGTCATGTTGATGTTGATGCGTTAGAGGTTCAGGATGGAAGGAGATTTCTTTAGATCGATTCAAACCATCAGCGTCTGACGGGTATACGTCTGTATTAGGAGTTTGGCTTATGTGAAGGGTTTATTGATTTGTAATTATGATGCATGGATTTGCTTTTTATGCTGACAATTTTCTTTTGCCGTTTTTCTCTCCAAACCTAATGATGGCTCAATTTCTTTCAGAAAATGTGAAGCGCCGTCTTCGGGCACCACGTGTTCGCATCTGTCTTCTGCGAATCCCACCTCCACCTCTCCACAGCATCCCAACATCCACCCGTCCCTGCTTTCTCCTCTCATCTCCTTTGTTACTATTCGCCTTTCTGGCGGCTCTTCTCTTTTCAGCCACTGTTGTGCCACTGCATTATTGATGCCAGACTTTTATTTGTCAAGTGTGGTGGTAGGGAATCACAAGGACATAGTGAAAAGAACAGAAATATAAGAGGATAAGAAAACACTAAGAGAAGGAGCTTTGCTTACATGTCAACACTTGCTCTACTATAAAACACATATTGTCATACAAAACCAGCTTAACTGCTTGAGCGATGAGAACTGCCGACAATTAAATACTCAAAAGTGCATGAAAAAATGTTCAGTTTTGTACTAGTTTAAAAGAAGAGTATACAAATCTCAATTTTTTTTCAACTAAAAAAGACGTAATGCCTTAAATAAGATCAATGCAAAACCCGTCCACCATCTGAAGTCAAATGTCAGCTTTGAAACTGTTTTGCTGCAGGAATCTAGAAATCTTTGTGTCTATGCATCTGTCGGTAATGAATATAATATTTGTAAATTATCGACAGACCTTAGAGTCAACATGAAAAGATTATTTTCTCCTCAGAGTAAAGGCAGGAATTAGATAAGGAGGAGACTAGACAATCAAAGAGAGAGAGAAAGATGGAAAGATAAATAGATAGAAAGAGGAAAAAAAGAGCTGGAACGAACCAAGCTGTCAATACATTAGCATGCTGACTGAATACCTATGTTCACTCAGCCTGTCTGCAGAGTGCTCTAAGACAGGCAGATAGTAGCACTAACCCCATCAGCGTGCAACACACACACACACACACACACACACACACACACACACACACAGCAAAGACATTTACATTAGTGAGCTCTACGTGGAGGTAACACAGGAGGCGCCTAAAGCAGGAAAGCTACAGCTGAGCTCTCAAATGAGGTCATTGGAAAAATAGAAGCTAGAATTGGAATGAACACACACAGTGAAAATGTTTGTGCTGAAGGCGACACTCAGCATCTTCTCTGCTGCTCTTTGTCTTTATTCTGTTTTGCTCTCAGAAAGAAATCAAAAACTAAATCAACAGTTTACTAGTGTTTTCTTTTTATACGACGGCATGTTCCATTCTCGTCCTGTGGTTCAACAGGATGACTTGCAAAATTATTCACAGCAAATAATATTGAGACTGAAAAGTGTATAAACACAAACAGCAGTGCCAGAGAACACTGTGCCAACAGAAAGAAATTAGGGATTTGTGTGAGTCTTTCAAACGACAAAAAAAAACACATTACATAAAGAAGACTTTTTTTTTAAAGTTCCTATCTGACTATTACGAGATCTTTTTACATTTTTTCACTCATGTAACAAACACAAACCTCTCGCGCTGCAGACACTTCTCGCTTTTACCTTTCAACACATACTCTGATATGCTTGATGCAATGCTGCTAACTGCATTGAGCGTTGATGTATGAAATGCAAATAAGTTTAAATTGAAGTGAAGCATTTATCAGTTAGTCTCTTGTGTTTGAGCTGGAACTAAATCACTCTTTGAATAGGCACTTCAATTACTCCTGGTATCTACAACCAACAAGCAGAGGCAATATCACACACACACACAGACACACACATACACACACACAACCAATTAATCTCCTGAGAAACAAAGGGAGGCTTCTAATCAACACAGGACAGAGAACAAGCAGTGGCACAACAAGCATGGTAATAGCAGGCAGATAAGGCAGATAATTGTAGATGCTGTACGATAAGCAGCAAGGGTGAATTTTATGCTCTCTTAACATTGAGTCCTTATAATTGAACTTCGACACAAATGATAAACAGCATGGGTCTGCGGCGGTTGTTTCCAGCGGTGTTATTGGTGAAATTGGAAAATGTACAAGGGATTCCACACACGTGATTCACCAACCATGCCCCGTCAATTGTGCAGTTATCTCGGACTGATGTGAAACACCTTCCAACACAAATAAATCACTGGCTCTCAATCTTTTTTTTATCAAATCTAAGTTCTCAGCTGAGGAAACGATGTGTGTTTGTCTCACCTCTCACCCTTCTCCTAACACGGATGTTTTCCCACCCTATCTTTAAGGAGGTTGGTGTGAGAAAGTAACAACACATTTCTCAGGGTTTAGATCACATGCACACATGCTCTTTTATCTTACTAAAGATTGTGAGCAGGTCCAGCAACTGAAACAGGATGTGAGCAGCACCTTGAGAGCATCAATCCGTCCATACTCCCTGGCAAACTAAAGCTCTGGTGGCTACAGTTTGGCCTGCTACCCCGACTGATGTGCTAATCCATAGAACTGACAGCGCCCAGGGAGGATGCTGTTGATGAAGCGAATGACAGGATGCGGAGATGCCATCTGAGGCAGAACACGACTGGAGAGCAATGGTCCGCCCAGTGGAGTTTGGCTGCAGGGGCTTTATTGCAACATCCACCATCAGGTTGCTCAAAGAGCTGGAAATCCATGGACAAGCCCTCCAGACCATAAAAGAACCATTATGGACTGCAGAGCACTGCAGCTGATGGCGATGGATTGCGAGGAAAGACCCAGACTGGGCCCCAGGTTTGATCAGCCTGTGATGTGGGCCTGCCTTAGAAGAGGGTGTCTTGTGATTAAAAGGCTGAAACACCCGATGGCACAAAGGAACACACAACCGATGATATGTCCCTAACATCCGCTGGTGGTTGGCAATTTATCATGCGTGCTGAAGACCTTCAAACGTACAAGGGATATTCACCATCTTGTCCCTTGTTTTAAAATAAGCGGGGCAAACACTGAAAGCCAATGAAACATGAAATGTAGAGCCAGTGCAAAAATTACTTCATCTTCTTTTTGGTTTGTAACCTTGCATGTTTTTTCTTCCTCCTATTCCCTCTGCTTTATGAAAATGCTGGACACATCCCGACCACCTCAGGCTCACAGGGCTTTAAAAGCGTGGATCTAGATTTGTAGAGGACTTGTGTGACTTTGAGTGAATATCTTTTGGACAGCTGGATTCCACTGATAGGCTTTCTCAACTCAGGGAGTGTGAAAAATGTGTGTTAAGAGTAGTGATCCATCCTCGAGTCCATTACCAAGGCTGATAAAGAGCTGTGCTGTGTGTGTATGTGTGTGTGTGTGTTATTGCGTGGTTGTGTTCGCGTATATACACTGAGGTTCCTGTCAGATGTGACATTCCTGAGTGTTCGATCGACAAGGAAAAAAGAAGCCTCTCTCTCCATCGCTTTCCCGTTGCTACCCTCCTTTCATTCCCCTCTGCCCCTACCCTCTCGGGGTGAGAATTGCAAAATCAATAGAGCTAAATGGAGTTGCCACGGAAGCCACAGAGTGTCCTTTCTAAGTGCTTGAGGAACAAGGACGGTAAGAAGCGGCTGTGACACCCCATACTCACCTCTTCACCTTCCTCCTTCTACCCACCAAACCCCTTTTCTCAACAGTCTCTACCACTCTACTGAGCTTGTCCTCATTACTATCACATGTGGCAGCTCCTTTCCTGACTTCAGTTTGGTGCAGTGTTTACAGCACAACAAAGTGTCATTATGTCATTTTGGTGATATATAATATATTGTATAGCATAAGCAGTGACAGGTTATAAAACACGAAAGTAGTTAATGTGAAAACGTGGTCTTTCATGTTGTCATGGTTATCGTCTCTGTGTGACTTTGCATGGCGGCGTTCTGCCATCAGAGGCTTGGTGTGTTACACACTCATCTGTTTCTTCCTTTTTACACAGATGTCAATGTGGCTCTGTGACCAGCTCCACCGTCAGAGGCAGAACAACAACCATGCTGTTTCTGTGTTGATCAGGCTGTTTAAGAGCAGCTATACTGTGCATCTGCATCATGTGACATTTCCGTGCTTACAATATTTTTTTTTATCCGATTTATATGAATTCATAATCTGTGGATCTATACTTGAAATTACTTTTTTTTTTCATTCTCTGTAATTCACTTTACTTTTATGAATAAATGAGATTAAACAAAGTGAAAAATGGGGTCAACTTTCAACTTCAGGCCAAGATGCACAAATCCTACAAGAACTTAATCAACTTTTTTTCACAGCAGACATCTTGACTGTCTGAAACCAGTATTGCTCTGTTAGCAGTACAGGACACGGTCACCTATTTGAGTGTCTTAGCATGACATGGATGTGAAACGTACTCCATTTTCTCCCCATTTCAGTGGCCTTTATGACTTAAATCACATTTTATAGAAATAAAATTACAGTGTTAAGACACTACACCTGATGACAGTCATTTATTTCAAAGACCTCATTAACCATTCACTTATTTTGTCCTTTTGTCAATAAAAGATGGTGATAGTTTTACAAGAAATGTCAATGTATCTGTAAATTACAACTAAGAAAACATTACCATATTGATGGTTGTATTTATTGAAGATAAATAATAATTTCAAAAATGAAATTCCACAGTTTTCCCCACCTCCCAGTTCATAGAAGTGTGCAGCTGTTTTCAAAGACACAGTGCTCACTTCCCTTTGACACAAACACCGTGTGCTGCCTTAGGGCACACACCAGGTTTTGATGTCAGTTCTTTTAGTTTTAGAGAACAATGGTTTCTTTTAAGATTCTCCATTTTGAGAGTCTAAAAAACACAAAGGCTATATCAACTCTCAAATAGGTAGAGACACCAGATTGTCCTTTAGCAGTGTAGCCTGCAGACAATAATACAATCCAGCTGCATCTCATCTATTAAACTCCACACACAAAACCATCAGAGCAGTTTCAGTTTTTCAGCTTTTCAACCTGCATATAAGTGCATGGTCATGCATTGGTAAAAAAAAAAAAAAAACACGAAATCAGACCTTAAAGCAATATATGAGAGTGAGCGTAGATTTTTCCTCTTATTCTGCTCATTTACACTCCTATGATGTCATTTCTCTTGTTATCCTACAGTAATTCAGACCAGTTTCCATTTATATTTGATCAGTCTCTGCACAGGTGATTTGTACTAGTGAGCAACTCAACAAATTCTCTCTGACTGCACTGCATGCTTCCTCTGGGGTCCTGCACAAGATCCAACTAAAGGAGCAAATGGGATCCCCACTACCTATGCACTGTAAATGTGTGTGGGACAGAATTAGTGAGGGAGAGATAAAAAGACAATGAGAGAATGAGACTGAAACCCAGCAGGGTCTGGAGGTTGTTTGCTAAGAAACCTCTGAGGGCCTCAGTAGAAAAGGGCACCAGAATGAGAAAAACACTTTATAATCTACTTTTGACTTAGAACAAACAGCTAGCAGGTTAGAAGGTACACATGAGAAAAATACATTTTGTTGTACCTGTGACTCACAATAACAACTCTCTGACTGAAAGGTACACACCAGTAAGGATAGTGGCAAGAACACACATCGTAATTTTTCCCCCCAAGTCTTGTATGCAAACATCAGACAAGAATTACGAATAAAAGTAGTTGTCAGAGGCTCACAAATACATTGAGCACACGCACAGAAATACAAATCTCTAATCTGCTTATGAGCATAAACTCTGGAGAGCTTGCTGTAATTATGAAGCATTTTCTAATAACTGCAGTGTGAGGTGGATATAAGCTGCATCCCGAGGGTAAACAATTAGATTAGATTTACATCTTCTATGCAGTATTATCAGGCTGGAGAGAAACCGTCGAAAGGGGAGATTCCCGTACAAGAGAGTTCATTGGCTTATCATCGAAATCATCCGGGCTCCAGGGATTCTCTTTTCTTTTTCTTTTTTTTTTTACAGTAGATTATTCTCTGCTCAGAGACTGCTTGGTGAACTGCAGGCGCCCCTCTGCTGGAACCAAGCGTTCACCTTGCTGCGGTCTCCTTCGGCAAGACTTTTAATCTTGCCAGCTCCACAGTCGCTGGTTTGACCCCGTTCTGTTATATCTCTAAAGGACTGACACTATATGTGAAACTTCAATTCTTTATTTTTATATTTAGATAAAGGCATAAAAGCACTGTGGAACATGTCTTTTGAAACCGAGCAACTTCATACAGTGCATCTCTTTCTTTTCAAAGGCTTCCTGCAAGACTGAAACAGTGAGCTTCAGAGCAAATTAGTTCAACAACTTCCCAAAAGCATGACAGATAATCGAGGTCTGCTGCTTGGTGAGCTATTACCCGGAACTAAACAGACTTTCCACTTTGCGTCTACCCTGTTATCTCCTACTGTGAGCAGAGGAAAGTGATGGAAGGCCTCCGTTAATTAGAATGGAGAGTCTCTCCCTTCACTATACAAATAATGATAGCCCTTCACCTACAGCAGAAAATCAGCCTTTAATTTATGCCCACATTCAAATAGGACATAGATCAGATCACGAGCATGTACATACACACACACGCACAGGCACACACACCCACACACACCCACACCCACATGGGCACACACACACACACACACACACACACACAAACCTCACCTGTTCCAGTTTCCAGTGGAACTCGGCAGGTCTGAAAGTGTCAAGCTGAGTGAAGTCTCTCCTGAGCAGGAACACCAGGCGGCAGTTGTGTACATACAGAGAGTAATGGTGGCGGTTCATCTCTGAAACAGTAACATCACAGACATACATGGTCACGCAAATACACTATTAAACACAATTATTCAACAAAAAGAATAAACTGATGCCCCTTCAGTTTTTTGGGAGTTTGACTTTTTTTTCGACATTATTTAGCTGCAGGAAGACTTAACTAATGGAAATCATTCATATCTCCATACTGAAACACCACAGTCTTCAGTTCAGTGAGTGTGGCAGCACAGTTGAAAAAATTGTTTTAAAATATCACCTCAGAACTCAAAAGGTGAGTCCCATTTGCTCTGCTTTAATACACCCAAATACATTTGAGGTGGGATGTGGTGTGGGATGAGCCTCTGGTTGCCTTCTTGTTGTTTCTTGCGAGTGTCGGTAGACTTATTATTGGTGTTAATATATTTGTCAATCAGCACAGGTGTAAGTATGACGAAACCATGTTTTGAGATCTTGTAGAGGAGAGTATCACAGAAAGCATGTTGCACAAGAGCTACTCTGCAGTTTAGCATTACAAGATCAGAATACAAAAATCCTGAGCCAACAAGCCATCAGTGAGAGCACTGTGACAGCATGCAATTTGCAGATGTCTCACTTAATTACACAGCTCAGGCTGCTCAGTTCAGACACTGAATGCGTACAATTTGAGAGTTTCAAAGAGCATTTGCTTTTGTGAACTTCAGTCTAAGTCTTAATTATTGTGTTACTTTAAACAGAGGTGATGGTTAACGGTGTTTATGGCACATCCTGTTTGCTGAGGACAGACAGTAGGAAATTTAAGTAAAGTTTCAATGATAGAGCCCTGAGCAAAAACAACCGTTCCTACAGTAACAGCATATTGCTGCTAAAATGTGAGAAATTGAAAAAAGTAGAATTTCTAGTTCCGATTATAAATATCCATCCTCTTAAATTTGTATCTATAATTTTGCAAGATAATTTTGCAAGATAATTAAAAATAGTCTCTAACCTGTCTTGTCAGAGTTACACAGTAAGGTTTCCTTCTCCGCTCTGAGCCCTGGACTGGGCCCGTGTTTCATCCACGTTGCTATGGTGAACTGGTCTGTTAGGTTTTGGGGCACCACGTGATCTGGAACATTGGCAGCCTGGCGTCCGTCAAACCTGTAGATGAGGTCACTGTCTCGCCCACTGTCAGTCAGCAGAGAGGCTGTCCAGTTTGTGGAAGGGTTGGGGGCAGGAAGGAGGTCGGTGCTGCCAGATGCTGCACCTGGATGTGCCAGTCAGAGGAGAGGACACTGTCAGGACGACTCCACAGAGAATAAACCTGGAGAGAAGCTGCTTCCTCATGTGTCACTTCATGCCCTAATGCTGTGTGTGTGTGTGTGTGTGTGTGTGTGTGTGTGTGTAAGCACATACCTCTAAAAATAACAATATGTATTTGTTAGTGGTTAATATGTTTGCTGTATTTTGGTATTAATGAAACATTTGTGGTAAAAAGAAAAGAAAAGATTCTTGATTGGTCCAAATGATCTGACCTCACGTTATAAATTGTGCCATTTTAGATTAGTTTGCGATCTTAAAAAATATGTTGAAAACAATCATTGTGCAAAAAACCAAATCTATTCAAACTTTTATTTTTCCTCTAAAACAATGAAATTATAGCCTCTCAAGAGGAATATAGAGTTTATGTCTTACATTTACTGTATGCATTACAGTGGATTGCTGTGTTCGAGGGTATGTCACAGTTCAATATGACTTTGGAATTTAATTAAAAATTTCAAGAGTGATTCAAAAGTCTCCAGGATTAAAATGAAACACTGAAAATTGGCAAATTAATATACCACAGAAGTGAAGACGTGAAGGGGTCATTTCTTCCTTAAAATTAAAATTTTCCTCATTTCTCATTATTATTTCTTCTCTTTGCTCCCTCACAGCACCTCACTATTTCAACAAGGCCTTTTATTTTCTCACATATTTCAAGCTCCACACTTAAGCTAATTGCCCCCTTTTTCTCTATGTTTTTATTTCTGTCTACTTACCGCAGAGTTTTTGCAGAGACTTTTCAGAGTACGTTTCGCGGTCACAGCCCTTCCCGATGTGACTG
Source organism: Hippoglossus stenolepis (assembly GCF_022539355.2). Lineage (NCBI taxonomy): Eukaryota > Metazoa > Chordata > Actinopteri > Pleuronectiformes > Pleuronectidae > Hippoglossus > Hippoglossus stenolepis. The sequence continues at coordinate 10,449,846 of NC_061493.1, forward strand.
GTCTGCAGCTCCACCATCGCCCTCACGCCGGACAGGGGACCACCGCAGGTTTCCAAGCGCATCTTGGGGAACAGCTGCTTGCTTCCAGTCCCCGGTTCATAGTCCACCCGCTTGTTCCAACCTTAAAGGACCAAAAGATGAACAGTTCACTTAAACTGACCTTTTTCTTAGGTTTCTGCTGACTAGAACTTCGTCGAGTACCATACACCAAGATAACATCAGTAACATGTTGTTTTTCGATTTCATTGTATAACTAAAACGTTGGAGTTACGTACGGACAAACCTGAAAATGTAATGCCTTCAACCACTGGCTGTCGCCGGCACAGAAAAAATACTTTTTCTCATTCACTTCCACTCCTCAATTTTAACATTATCTATACTGCTTATCCATTGAGGGTCACGGGGGACTGGTGCCAATGTGGGAGGAAGCTGGAGTAACTGCAGAAAACCCATGCAGACACAAAGAGAATATGCAAACTCCACACAGAAAGACCCTGAACTCAACTGTGAATCAAACCAACCTCTTGATGTGAAATGTGTTCACTGCAGGTCTTCTCTTCTTGCTAACCTTGTTGTCTTTTATCCTACTTTTTTTTTCAAAGAATAAAACTTCATGTTCTACACCAAGTTGGCTCATAATAAGGATGTGGGTCTCCAAACGATGACAGTCGACCACACAGGTTGGGCCTGGAATTGTCTGATATCTTGCCCTGTGACAAGTCAAAAGTCGACCGAAATGGCCCAGTAACATGACAGACTTGGTAGAAAGGGGTGCTCCCCTCCTTGTATCTGTCAGTCCTGCTGCCTGGTCTTACATTTCCATTACCCAGGTGTTATATTTATCCTCAGTGTGTGCGAGAATCCCTGAATCTGGAGGTGAAGGGGATTTCTGAGCATGATTGTGGGAAAGTGTGTGTGTATGTGTGAGTGTGTGCAGGTGGACACCTGGCAGCTCCTGCCAAGCCCGCAGAATATAATATCAAGTCTCCTGTGACAAACATTCAAAGAGAGAAATGGAGTGTGATTAAGAGGGCGAGGAGGAGTGAGGAGACAGGTGGAGCGAGGCATATTTAGCCTCCATTTAGGCCAGGGAGCCTTCTTCAAAAGAAGCAGCACTGACCTTCACACACATGATAAATAAGGTTATGTGTACAAAGGACTTGATATTTGTGTGCATCAGTGCAATGTTTTATTCATGGGTTCAAGCTACGATGGGTTAATGGTTTTACAAGTGGATTATGCAGTGTGTCTCCCTTTTATGAGTCAAACTGCAAAGAATCATGCAGCATTGATGAGGATGTTACTAGGCCATGATAGCACATGTTTCTTTCTGGTTCAAATGTAGTGTAGTGAGCTGGCAGCGCCTGTGAAGCCATCTGGAAAATGATTATTATTATTATCTCCAAAAGCAAAAGCTTGAACTTTGCAGAAGCATTTCCTATTTTGTTGTCAGCTGTTTTCTGTCCAATGTTTTTTGAGATCAAAATGGCACATGTCCCCTCCAATCTTGAACTCTTTCTCTCTGCGTGCTAAAATTCGGATATCTACATGGTGATGACATTTACATAAAGCAGCATGCCATTTCAGACCAGTTTTCTCCAAACCATTTGACTATTTCTGTCAGCACCCCCACCCCTCTGTGACGTGCACTGACATTTCCTTCAATAAGTGTCCCTAAAGCCTAAACAACTGGCATTCGTGACATTTTCAATACACGGTCTCTTCAGATTAATTGTCTGCAACATCATCTCTTGCTGAGGCGGAGTCACGCGAATGTTTTCTCCTACTAAATTATCATCTTCATCACGGCACAAAATTGTGGACGCGAAGCAGGATTCTGAGCCATTACCTAATCAAACCATCGGTTTACACCATGGACAAGGATGACAAGGCAATCAAGATGATTTGGCTTCACTTTGGGGGGGGCTGTCATGTCGTCCATCTTTGTATACAGTGTGTTCGACTGCTGTGGAGAGCTTCATGTATCCCTGCACTTACATCAATTAAGATTTGCTTACAGCGGGGAGTGATTGCCCCTTGTTTCACCTCTCAGGCTACAAAGAGGCTGCTGCCCTTAATGTTTGCATGTTATTTTTCCTGTGAGAAGAAAATAATTACTCGAATGTATATTTTGTTTATAATTAATAGGCTACTTTCCTAAAAAGATGTGTGAACAGAGCATCAGTCCAACAGAAGGCAGTAAAGGAGAGTGCTCTCTGTAGTAAGGATGAATACATTATAATATTAGTGAATTGTTGTACTGTTTATTAGTACAAAAAGCAAAGCACTTCTCATTTAGGAAGTTGTATTACCAGGTTCATAATAATGTGCTAGATTGATATAATATATATGCAGAAAATGTGTTATGTGTATTCTAGTCGGGACTAAAACCGATGTAGAGGAGACCTGAAACCTGCAATACTTGAGAATCAAGGAATCAGCATAATAATAACTCAGGCAGCAAATACAGGGGAGTGATGGCGTCCCAATTAGGCCAAACCTAAGAGGCCAGATAAACAACAAAAACTAATTAAATGGCATTCACATTTCTATTTTCTGCTTCTTTTAGAAGAGCCTTTGCTCGGCTTACACCACCTCTCTCCTCCTTGTACCTACCGGCTTCAAATGTCCAATAACACTTCAGAAAATGATGTTCACTCAACATTTGATTCATGAATAACCAAGAGTTGTTTTGTGTCATCGTTGGATTGATTCATCTTGGAGCTTTACAAGAATATGATGGGAATGAATGAAACTGTTAGGGGGGGATCTGGTCATGAATTTTAAAGCGTCACTACGATGTCTTGCAATTGTTCAGGGTTTTACTGCCTGATTTGTTTTGGTCAGTTAATTTAAGACTGCAAGAATAACCATCACGTCTTCTCTATATCTTTGTTTCTCTCTGTCCTCCCTTGTTCATTCGGCCTCTTTCTTTATCTCTCTTTCTCCCTCCCTTCTCTTTCCCCTCTCCTCTCTTATCTTTCTCTGTCTTCTGCTTTCATTCCTGACTCTTGAGAGCCTGTCAGTGCTGACAGGTGGAGCAGCAGAGGAGACGAGACTGGCTCGAATGCCAAGCTTCTGGCATGTTACAGGAGGGAGAGGGGAAAAAAAACACATATACACACTCCAGTCAACTTTCCCTCTGGAGGGTTCTGTCAGGTCTTCTGATTTCCTCAAGAGACATTCATTCTGAAATGAAATGGAATTCCCTCGAGGGAAAGGATGTATTTAAAAACTGCTCTGAATTGGCTGCTTCAATTTGGGTTGTGTTACTTTACATTTTAGTACATTTAAAAATGATGTCAGCGCACTTAAAAATAAGTACATTTTCATCAAGTACCCAGAGGTAGATTAAAGCATTGTGCAAATATTTCCCCTTCTATTCCTTTATCTCTGACCTTGCCATCCAGGTTTGCAGACAGGCTTGACATCAATATGCACAGCCACGTCCTCCTTTGCTCTCTTCTGACCACAGTCGAAGGCCGTCACCATGATCTTGTAGCTCTGCTGCTTGTCATAGCTCAGACGCTCTGTGTTTCTGATGTTACCTAAAAGAACCAAGTAGAAATATGATCATGATTATCTAGAAAAATGGACCAGTTATGTTTATTTAGTAATAATAAGGTGAGAAACACTGAGCAATAACTGGAAACGACTTTACATTCAAAACTGTGACACATTTACAAATGACTCTCACTGAAGACTTTTATTAAAAAATTCAAGGTCCTGCAACCTTGTGCTGTATTTTAATATCAAAGCCTCACTGTAAACAGTCGATTCCGCCATGGTAACAGTGTAAGAAAGAGTGAGACAAAGATAGAGGAGATGCAGCAGCCCTGAAAGGACAGACACTAGACAAGTTCACATACTGAAGTTACTGTAATCAAACAATGCAAACATCTGCTGGCAAACTTTAGTAGATGTTTGAAGGCCCTGTGAAATGAAAAATACATTTTATTGTAAATGTATCTGGTGTTATTTGCCAAATGTATGTCCAAAACCAATACCGTTGTACTTTTACATCAAAATCCCTGTCTTTTCTCTTCAAGAATAACATGACTGTTAAAATAGCTCATCTTGTACTCAAGTCTTTTGTATTGATTTTCAATAATGTACAATACAATAACTGTACAGTGGAAAACATTTGTTTAAATGAGCTTGCGTCACAATATTTCTCATATACAACCACAGCTGAGCCCAGAGGATAAATCCCAAACTATGTATTTACAAAGTTAATCAGAGATGTTGAAATTACGCTATATACCTACGGGCCTACGAGACCTGCGCTGTCCGATTAATGGATCAACAGACAGTATTTATGTGTGTGATTGAATTTTTCATGCATATTTTTGCCACAGTCAGCCTCTCCGGGTTGACAGAGTTGAAATCAATATGTGTGTTCTTTGTTTTATCAATATCTCTCGGCTCTGTTGTGGCCTCTGTCGTTTCTAACTTCAGCATCTACAGCATTATGATAAGTAACTGGTTTTGTAAAACTGTAGTATGATTTTACCAAATGTATTAAATCAGTTGAGAAAACTATATAGATCCACATGTTTTTGAGTTGCCAACAAGCAAAAAAACTATTAAAGCTCACAAGGGATAACACATATTCTCCAGTCTTCTTTACTGACTGAGCAAAATGTTAACAATGCAGCACTGAGTTGCTAGAGTGAGTTGCTGGTTGCAGCTGATACTCTACATTTACATCAAAGTCCATCAAAGCAATGATGAATATCATATATCTCTAAAACGAAAGTATATGCATTCTATAAGATACAGAACGGCTTTAAAACAATGCCATATTCGTAATTTGTCAGTCAATTCCATCACAGTCCGTCTCCGAGTCTATGAGGACAACTGAAGCTATTTTTGTTGTTAATATCTGGAGGCTTGTCTGTGTGAAAGGCTGTCACTCTGATTTCCACGAGAGACCAGAGGAGGAGAAAGGGAAGAAGAGAGAGGAAGAGGGGGAGACAAGAGGAGAGGAGACGGCACTGAGGGAATCAGTGCGGACCACAACAGTACTGGAAAACAGAGCTGAGCTGGAAATGTCAGAGGGAGAAAGGTGAGAAGATCAGAGTCAGACGGTTCTTACAAAATCCTCATACAATGACAATTTGATCTGCAGCTGGTGAGAACAACAGCAACAGAGAAGGTACTGGATATCAACAGCTGGAGTTTAAGGAGATATTTTGAATTGACAGGACATTTCAAATTATTGATTCTCTGTGGGATCTAAGGGGATTTTCTCCAGCAGACACGTTCACAACAACACATGAATCTCCAGAGCGTTGAGGTGGGGGGGGGTGTTGCAGCAGGCAGAGGCAGGACGCAACTCTGCTGCAGAGATCACGTGTTTTTGTTTACAGCACGTTGACACTGGCATAGGCCCTGATCACCAAAAGCTCTCTTGACATTTTCGTCAGTGTCTTCAATGTGTATGGCACCACTTTTTCACTTCTTAAAATATTTGCATAATTTTTGTTTTTAATTTTGTCATGTGTTGGAAGCGTCATCAACACGCCTCCAAGCACACAACGAATCCTGCAGAGGATCTCCTGCTGTGTTCTCATATTGGACATTCTGTAGACATTTCACCTGGGGAGCAGGCTGGAGAAACTCGGACATTTGCCTTTTCACATATAGCCCCTCCGAAGAATGTCCAGAGGTTCAGTGCATGTCTGAAGGCAGCTTAGATATATGTGATTACAGAGACACCCAGTCTTACACATAGAGTTCTGTTTACTAGTCACAATAGTGTCTGAGAACACAGTTACACATGAGGCTCTGGAATGAGCTTTGAAAAAGCTCATATGTATAAAGGATAAAAACCACATGTCCTCACATTACTCAGCGTAACAGGGAGAAGTATTGAAGTCTATCTGGGTCAGCAGTTGTCCCTATAGTCCTGACAAGGTATTCATTAAATAACGTTCCAAAAATATGATCAGCCCAGGGAAACCACTGCACACATTATCTTTGTTGTGGTAAATAAAAGGAATTAGAGGCAGTAAGCGGGGATTGAGTATGTATTGTTTACAACTGGTTACCATCGACTCTGCTTGCAGAAAATCAACGAAAATGAGTATATAATAAACGTAAAAGTGATTGTCAGTGTGTTTTCTTTTTATCAAGTTAATTACTACAGTATGTGTTATTAAATTATAGCATAAGAGTTGTCACATTCAGCTCAATTTCCTGACCATGTTTGATTTCTGAACCCTGCAGAGCTGATGCAGGGCAACTTTATTATCCTCACTCAACAACAACAGGTGGGGTTAAATTCATTTAGTCTTAATTTACTGTCTCTTTTATGATGCACATTTCGCCAAATTTTGTTTTGCTCTTCCCTCAGTGCACAAACTGACCATTGTTCTATAAAGTAGGTCTAAACAATACTGCATGTTGTGTTCTGCCGCGTCTCGCAAGCAATATTATTGTGCCCCGGAGAAGATCAGATCAAATGAGCCAGACCTCTGTAAAATACACTGAGAGAGATCAGACCAGGAGGTTAAACTCAAAAAGCAATGAGACAAAATAATAAATAAGACCCTGAGAGACGAGGAGAGACAGAAATACAGTAAAGAAAGCAGTGTGGGTGCTTCTGTCTGATCTATTGGTTGGAGTTCAACACACAAAGCCCTCCAGTCTCCATTTAGTTTGGATTACGCCGCACTCAGATCAGCGCAGTGTAGCTGCGGAGGCTCAGGGAGACGTCGGCACAAAGCCCAAAGCTGAAATTTCATATAGGCAGATATGCTCAGAATAGCTCTCAATCAGAAATAAAATACACTCCGCCAGTCAACTACAGGGCCGGTGTAGAGCCACAAATGAACATGAGAAAACTGTCATAGATGAAGGTGGATGTTTGTCAAGAAACTTTTGAGCTACGCGCTGATGAAAAGCTACTTCACAGATGACAACATCACTGCAATACGAAGAGGGATCGGTCTCAGTTGTCTGCTCGGTTTTTCCTCCTCATACTGCATTTCTATAGTGTATACACACATGCATGACTCTGTTGTTTGGTCTACATCCATAAATAGATCATTTGTACAGTCCCTATTTACAGCCAGTGATACATTTTTCTCCACTGTTCCAGCACTAACAAACACACGATTTGCTGCAGAGCTTCCTACAGTGGTTTCTAGTTCCAGATAAGGTCGTCGGCTCTCTCATGTCTATCTTTAGTGGAGAACAGTTCATGTTCATACGAAGTTCAGCTAGCTGAGATCATAGAAGGAACATATGCAAATTCAGCCAGGGATCAGGCTTTTTCTTCTTTCATCGAGACATTAACCATGCTGTTTGTGTTCAAGTGAGGAAAGAACACGACTGCTATTAGTGTATTCTGCAATACCACATGTCTCCAGAATGATTTTGTTTTAATGGAAGCTTTATGTGCTAAATGTATAAAAAGGATATAAAAGGTGTAAATCGAGGGGTCTAGTTCAGGTTAAATTATTTTGGTTAAAAATATTTGGTATAAGTTTAAGGATATTTGTGCTTATGGCTTAACTTTGTTTTAAGAGGAATCTGTTAAGTTGAAAATAAGCTTTTTGAACATTTCCAGTCTGGGTTCCGCCCCCTCCATAGTACAGACAAGGCCTTGGTAAAAATCACCAATGACCTTATGGCAGCTGATTCCGGACTGTGTACCATTCTCATCCTCCTTAATCTGAGTGTGACCTTTGACACCATTTCTCATAACATTCTCCTTGACAGACTAGCCTCCATTGGCATCACTAACACACCCTTGGACTGGTTTAAATCGTATCTCTCTGGCGGCACTCAGTTCACCCAACTCAAATCTTTCAAATCCCAGCCATTTCCAGTCACTACTGGTGTTCTCCAGGGTTCTGTCCCGGGGCCCCTTCTGTTATCATCAATTTACTTCCTCTTGACTATATCTTCCGTAAATGTAACATTAATTTCCATTGCTATGTGGATGACACCCAGCTCTACCTGTCCACCAAACCTACCTCGATCTGTGATTGCCTACAGGAAATCAAATCCTGGTTCTCCTCCAACTTTCTCAAACTCAACAGTGATAAAACTGAGGTTCTCCTTATTGACACCAAATCCACCAAATAACTGAGACACTTTTTCCTTAACTATTAATAATTCCTTAGTTTCTCCTTTCCCTCAGGTTAGGAGTCTGGGTGTCATCCTTGACAGCACACTATCTTTCAAAGCTCACATCAATAATGTTACTCAGTCTGCATACTTCCATCAACGTAACATTAATCGCCTCTGGCCTTCCCTCACAGCGCCGCCATTCTAGTTCACACCTTGTTACATTCCGCATCGATTACTGTAACTTCTTTTTGGTATCCCTCACAATTCCTTCATAAACTTCAAATAGTCCAGAACTCTCCATTTTCAAGCCCTGTCTCAAAACCCATCTTGTTAAACTAACATATTTAGTTTGATTATTTTCCCTTTGGCCAACCTACATAATCTTTTATTCACTGTTCATTTTATTGATCTTTTTGATACATTGTTATTTTTTTGTTTTGTTTTGATCTCTGCCTTGTAAGGTGACCTTGAGTGCTGTGAAAGGCACCTATAAATAAAATGTATCATTATTATTATGTAAAGAGGTTTGTGTATAGGTGTTACATTACTAATGGCCGTTCAGTGTAATCAAATTAAATGAACTCTGCTCAGCTGCTGCACAGAGCAGACACTTTCAGGTTATAATTGAAGCGTCCGTCTAAGCATTATATCTAGTATTTTACAATTTGTTTTTAATTCTCTGAACGTGGGCACTATACCGCTGACAGGCCAAAATGAACCAAATGGGTTTTTATAGCTATAAAAAAGAAATTGACTGTGGGGCCGCTGGGTAAGTTATGTAATCAGTGTGTGCCTGAACACTGTGTAACGCTGGTAACACCAACCACCTAAAATAGACAAAGGAATCTCTTTGTGCCGAATTTCTCCACAAATCCTGATCCAAAGAGTCGGATGTCGGGGCAGTTATCAAAAAAATGAAAAATAGACAGACAGAGATTCTATTTATTTTTTTCCAACACAAAACACACTTACCATTGCGGTCTATGGCAAATGGCGTCCCTGCAGTGACAATTTCATAGTTGCAGATTTGGCTGTATTGTGGTGAACAGTCCTGGTCCCATGCTTCCACCTGTAACAATGTCAGTTTACACCAGGGACATCAACAACTGCTCTGCTAGCAACAACACTAGCAACCTGTGCATGGAATAACATATTTAATTTAGTTTATTTAAGAATTAACACTTGTAATAATGACAACATTTGTAAATGACAAAGGTAATCAGTGTAACCTCTATTGAAACTTTGAATCAAAACGAACTCAAACACAAACACAACAAAGAAGAAGACTTCAGGTAGATAATAATGATAATAAATATGTATGTATATATGTATTCACTGTGCATTAAAACATTAATATACCTGCAGAATGCTGTCGTATATCTTGCCTTCGGTTACTGACGCCTTGTACAGTGGCTCCCGAAACACAGGACAGAACTCGTTGACGTCATCTACCTGGATGTGAACCACCGCCCTGAATGGAGGAAGGGATTGAAGAAAGATAAGGGTGGGAGAGAGCACAAGAAGGAATGGACAGAAGGATGCCAAGAGATAGAAGAGCAGATAAATTATGGAAAAAAGGAAAAGTAAGGACACCGGGAAAGAATAAAGGGATGGAGGAATGGAGAGAGGAGGAAAGAAAAATCTCTTTAAGTCATTAGAGATTGATTGACATTAAGTAAAGACGTATTTTGCTGTTTAATTCAAATACATCAGTCAGTTAAAGGGAGAGTGAAAGGAAAACAATTCCGCACAGAAGGGTCATGTGTATTGGTATTTCTTTGAAAAATGTGTTTCCATTTTTTACCAAATGTGTTTCCATTTTTATTATTTACCAGACTAATCCATAGGCTTAGACTAACCACAGAGAAGATCTTGAAAACATAGATTGCTTTCCTAGGCTCTAATTTTTCTTTTTCACTCCTTTCCTCCTATTCTGATGCAAACACACAGAAAAACACACTATCTACTCTGCTGGGAGGAAGTGCTGAAGATATTAACAAGGTACTCTGATAACATTTGTGCACTAAAGTACATAAATTAACCAATAACTCAGATGTGTCATGAAGTTTTCTTCACCGGTGACCTTCTCTGACAACTCGCAGTGTATCTGAGGAAGCACATCTGGTTAATTAATGACATTAGCTTAATGAGGCCTATTTAGAATGTCACACAGTGATAATGACACACACACACACACACACACACACACACACACACACACACACACACACACACACACACACACACACACACACACACACACACACACACACACACACACACACACACACACACACACACACACTCCACCGGAGAAATTCATCAGAGATCCCTGAGCTGATAAATGTCCCTCTCTTTCTCTGTTTAGTGCCGAAGCTGCAGAAGCTTATTTTAGCAGCTCCTCGTCTCTGACCACAGGGTTTGATTTGCTGCTGTCAATGCAGCTCTGCCTGTTTGTCAATCTCATTCAAATAGTGCACGCACGCACGCAAAATTATATTGGGCCATTAGGGGGACAGAACATGAGAACACAACTGCAGGTCTCAGCTGTCACTGCTTCAGTGCTGAGGGATGAGAAAATTACGAAAAGGAAAAGAGAGAAAATGAAACAAGCAAAGACAAAATCGAATAATAATGATTTTTTTAAGAGTGTGAACTATGAAGGAAGCACAGGAGCATGTTGGTTTTTTGCTTCTAAATTAATTTAGTCAGGGGAAAGACTAATGATGCAAAGGTAAATATTCAAATTAATTCAACTAAAGCTATGTGCATATTCATGACAACAACTATCGTTAATTTAGTTGTAATGTGATGCAATTAAGCCTAATTTTAACTCTGCTAATTAAGGCTGTGTTTTCAAGGGTTACATGCATATACTACTCTACTGGTGAGGCTCAACTTAAGATGACTTCCACTCTTTGCTGATGAAGTCTTTCCCTGTTTTCTTTTGGGACTCTTTAATATGACTCAATTGTGCAGTTCCCTTGGCGACTTACTTTGAAGTTAATGTCTGTTTCCATGTCATATTTTGTCCGCCTCTTGTAAATCTGCGTCACAATGGCAGCTACACAAGTGAGTCATGCTGAGATAAATAATAATTTGCACTATGTGACAGTTTGAACACAGGGTCTGACAATCACAGTTTGTTAGGAAGCACAAAGACACACAGAGGGTTGCTGCCTGTGTGCTGGTGAATTCCAAAAAGTGTAAAGCTTCTGAGAAGCAATTTCACATAGTGAAGCCACATGGTGAAGGAGAAACAGCGTCCAATTTCACAAACAGAACAAATGACTGAAAAACAAAGATTATCTGCTTAAGAACAACCTACAGGCTCCATAATATTAGATTTAGAAATCATTTATGTAACGTTGTCTCAGCATGAATTGAACAGTACAGCTTCAAAAAAGAAAAATTATATTACACTGCAAGCTCTCCCTGTTTTCTTTGTATGCCTCAGTGTAAATAGACTTTTTTTCCATTATTTAAGCAGGGCTTCAGGCTTACTTTTTGTAACCAAGGAGCACATGTGTTTCTTAGTCGAAAAATTCCGGAGCACATTTAAATTAAACACAGACACAAAACACAAATTGCTTGACTCACTTGTGTGATTTCTTCCAGTCGGCCCCGCTGGGTCCGGCCCCACAATCGTATGCCTGGATTATGAAGGTGTACTCTTTCTGGCTCTCACAGTCCACAGGGCTATTGGCCCTCAGGACCCCCTCTCCTGATGTGCGATTCAACACCACCGCCTCAAATGGAGCATCCTGACCGTAGATCTTAAAGGCACAAATCTCCCCTGAAAAACAAAGGAAAGAAAGGTATAAATGATGTGATATTTTATCTTGACAGCTACATTGATAATGTTATGTGTTTCCAAAGAAGACCATGCCAGAGGATTTCCTCACAGGGCCAAAGTTAGAATTCATGAGAATATGACAATAAAATATATCTTTTCACACCCAAAATGAAATAAGCTATTTCACTTCACTGAAAACACCAATGTCATTTATAAAACTGGGAATAAGGGCCACTTAATGTGGAAAAAAATCTTTCAAGATATATTTAGAGAATCAAGTTATAATATTACGAGAATAAAGTCGTAATATTGAAAGAAAAAAAGGCGTACATTTACGAGACATTTTTTGGCTACATGTATTTTTTCATATCAGCAGATGAGCATAAGTTATCAAATGTAAGACGGAGTGGAACTATGTTGAATAACACAAATCTTTACCCCAGAGAAAAGAGAAATGGACCACATGTGTTTTGAAGAAGAGGCAGAACTAGAAACATCAGAAACATGGTGGGCTTCAACACGTCTGTTCCCCAGTAGAGAGTGAAAATGTTTCCCAGCAGGTGGCTCATGAACCGACAGACATCAAGGTCTCTGCTTGTTTAGTATGGAGACAGTCAACACAACAAACTATCACATGTAGAGTCGGTGAGGAAGTCTGAGGCTGCATTTTATTTCAGGTCTGACAGTGGAAATGAACAAAAATGAAATAGTTCCAGTAACGTATATTTTTCTTTTATGACAAAGCTTATGAAATCTCATTTTGTTTTGTTTGCTTCTTCCGTTTTTCCCTCGTGTCATTTTCTCAAACTGAGCAGTAGCTACCATATGGCTCCGATAGCTGAGAATGAATCAAAGTGTGGGTAATGAAGTAAAAACTAACGGTGCACACCGCTGACAATTTCTTTACAGCACGACTATCACTTCAAATTTAAGTGTCACTTCTGGACACATTGATATTTGTCAGCATGAACTGCTCACAAAAACACAGTGTGCAGCTCCTCCGGTGTAGTTAGTGAAAAAATAATTTCTCACACATGACAAACTTTGCCAGCTCGACAAAAGATGAAATTTGTTTTGTCCACAGAGCGTTCCGCCGTACACACTGAGAGTATTATGTTTGCCCAACGTGTGCATTTTTCTGTCTACGGATCCGGCTTGTGAGTCTTGAATCATCTGCGCGGTTCATTCTCTGCACAAGTGTTCATCTCAGGGATTTGGGAAATCTCCTTGCAGAGGGATCAAAGAGCTGTGACGCTCTGACCCTGCGCCGGCTGATATCTCCCAGAACATAGTGGGGCACAGTCGAAACAAAAAGCTGCCTATCAATGGGAATTCTGCTCGCATGCTCAAACCCCTCTGACAGATATAGAGACAAAATTTGTTTTCACCACTGGCTTCTCCTCACTTCTGTTCCTTTTGTCTCTCGTATCCCACTGTCATGCACACAGTCGTTCCACTTACTTTCTCCCTCCGACTTCCTTTTAACCTATTTCAACTCTTTAAATCCCCTTCTTGGTGAAATAATGATGCTGCCAAACACAGTGGGCTTCAAGGTTTGATCCCCAACCAATTTTCAGGATGCTTCGCCCTCACATTGGCCCCTTTGAGGAGTTATCGAAATGAAAAAGGTCCCCACTATGACAGTGGGGGGTATGGAAAAAGAATAATAAACACAACGGGTGGTATGGAAGAAGGGTGATAAGCGCAGCCTTGATCCTGCCTCCACATACTCACATTCAAACAGCGAGCAAACTGAGCAAATATGGTCTCAGCCAAAGAGAAGGTAATCTGATGAGAAAATATCAGTGATTATAATACATCGCAGCCTTGACTTAGTGGTGGAGAGCAGGAAGAGGTACGTCACCGGTACAGTTTGGGGTTGAATGCAAATCCATTTTCCGCTCCATCTGTTGTGGTAGAAGTATTTTTCTGAATTACATTATACAGCAGAATATTACATTGAAATGGAGGGGAGGAAAGCTAGAGGGAGCAATGGAGGAGGTGAGTGAGAGAGCGGTAGACGACTGTGATGTGTCATGTATATGTAAATGCTAATGACAGAGATTTCCGACAGATTCCTACTGTGTCAGCAAATGTTTTTGCTCCGCACCAGCTGCAATGAGGGAAAACTATCATTTCACCCTGTGGTGGTTTATGGAGGAAATAATGTCTAATCTCTGGGCCTATATGTCATAAGGGAAAGGAGTTGCTTTTGGAAGTAAATATCAAAACGCATAGATTTCTGCTTTGGGGAGCTGGCCTTTGGCCAGGGGAGATTGAGAAGAAAGTGGAGCAGTCAGCAAAAAGTGGATCAATAACAACAATCATCTAAAATAGATGGTACGCCACAGAAAGCTTGAGCGGCACAAACTGCATAGGCAGAAAATGTCAAGCTGTCAGGGAACATGTAGTTCAGGGGATATTTAATTGCCAATATAAAAGGAAAAGGACAAGATGGATATAATTAATGAGAAAATGATGCTCGATGAGCGAACGTGCTGTCACGAGGAGCCAAAACAAATTAGTGTTTTCCCACTGTAAGTAAGAGGAGTTGACAGAGCATCTCTCACCAGCTTTTTTCTCCAGTTGTTGGCTTTAACAAGTGTTTACACTTAAGCGAAAAAGGTTTACACAATTGTAAAGGGTAGAAATGTATCTATATTGAATATACGGTTTAAAATAGGAATTTAATCTCTAACCTACAGTAAGTCTGATTTCTTAAAAGCCTACTCTTAAATATACGCAAACTTTCAATGCCTCCTGGTTTAATTACTTATTAAAAGTTTTAGAAATGTTCAGTTTGTATCCCTATTTGTTTTGATGCAATTTATAATCCTGGCCACATAAATGTTTTGCGTAGTGCTCACAATTTGGTTCCACTGAACAAATTTTGATACCATTACAAATGAATCCATTATTCCAAAAGGGAAACAAAACAGATTTATTTTATTAGTTGTAATGAATGCATGAATAATGAAAACCAGAAATAATTAAAAGCAGAAACTTTTGTTAATGGATGACGGTTATACTGCTCTGAACGGAGGCAGTACTTGAAAACTTTTGAACTTTCTCGCATGTTCTCTATCACTGTGTTTTACAGTGTTGTTGAGTATGAAAAACATTTTAAGGACGCCGCCCTCTATTATTCAGGACAAATTAAGTTCAAGAATAAATAAATAAATAAAGAGAAAAAGAAACAAATACTAGTAGTGTCTTTGTTGTAATTCACTTATGTTACATACTAAATAACATTTGGTTCTAATAAGAATTCTGTAAATTAATGTGAAGTAAATTACCTTATATACCTGCTGTGTCATATTTGATACAAACATTTGGATGTATACATATTTAGAGGTTTACAAAAATTGTCATCCAAGAATTTTTTTCCTAGTACAACAAACCAATGGAGATTAAACAGAGAGATTACAGGAGATTAACAGACTAGTGTATGTTATGCAAAAGAGAGACTGGTTACTGTAAGCCACAAACCATAGGACTGTCTCTTCTTATAAAAGTCCAGCGCAGTACAGAGTGTGGTGACAGCTATTTCACCTGACCAATCGTAGTAGACAGTTTCAGAGTTTTGCATTAACTCAGGAGCTCAGTGGTCAGGGCAGGAAACGCTGTCGCTCTGTCGTCTGTTTTCATCATCCCCCTGTTTCAATTACAGTTGTGTATTTAGATGATTCAGAGACAAGGCTCTGTTAATGTTTACAGCCTGTCATCTGCGTCCTTTATTACTATGTGTAATGAGATGGTTAAACTAAAGGGCATTGATAGGACTAAGTAATTGCAAGTTGACTCAGGGACGTATTTATTTGTTGCTGCTGACCAGGTCCCTGGATGTTATTGTTGACTATGCCCCACTTTTTGAATACCTATATATTTGTAGGGACGATACCAGCACTTGTTACATTATCGTGCAGATTTTTCTTTTATGTAGATATCTCCACAGTGACTCATAGGCTCTGAATGAAGCAATCATAGATGTGGGTCCTTTTATATCTGTAATGTTCTAAATGTGATTTTAAATTATCCCTCTTAAGAAATGCTTCTGAATGCTCACTGTATACTAGTATTTTATAAGTATTCTTACTACTTGAAGTAATATCAGCTCTGCTCGAGACAGATATGGACAAACAGGTCATCGGGGGATTCAAGCTTTCAATCCGGATTGTGTCCATGGCAGCAGATAGAAACCTGAAGAGCCTGTGCCTGCAGTCTGCTGAAGAAACTGATGCTGAAAGAAATGGTAGGTCACACAGGCCATACTGAGTTTCCATTTCAAGGAATTGGTACAATAACTTTCTGTTGAAATTGATCATCAATCTGAATGGATCCCAAAAGGAGGAAAACATTTCAACCATTGTATTCCCTGGTGGCCCTGTAGGGTTCTAACTGAATGAGATACACATGTAAAATCCAATTCAACGGATTTACCGTTAATCCATTATTTACAAGACCTTAAATATTTGCCTGTCAAATAGTTAAAGTCAGGATATATACGTGTAGACATATAGAAAAGCTTTATGCATTGGGTTCGTTGGTCTTTAAATTTCAGTTTTTGTCAATGTGATGTATTATCTTGAATTTGAGGAGTGATTTAAAAAAAACCTCATGTGAACAGAGAAAGAAAAGTCATGTTAGTTCCTCTTCTTAATCAAATACTGTTGGTACTCCATCTGGTGTGTCTGTGTCCGTTTGTCTGTCTCTGTGTACAGCATTAGAGCATTAGACACAAAAGCTTCAGTATCAAGATTTGACTCTGTGTGCGTGTGCGTGTGTGTGTGTGTGTTTGTTCAGAGGGGGATATAAGGCCTTGATTAAAGTGAGTTTCTAAGCAGGCACACTATCAGGCGGCTTTAAGCCCCGATTCCTTCACTCTCCTGCCCTTCCTCTCGTTTAATTAATGACTGGATTACACTTCATCCCACTACTGACCCTCAGATAACTCCTCACTCTCTGAGACAAATACACATGCATACGATACACAATGTGTGGACACACACAATATGCACAGCGAGCAACAAATACGCAGGATAAAAATGAGAATTATTCTGGGGGTAAAGGGCTTCATTACAATGTCTCCGATTTTAGTAAGACTTTATTGACTCAGCTTTTGCTTTGCTCTGTGTTTTTCCAATGCTGAAAATAAGAAAATGGCTGAAGGTTAAAAATGTCATCAGGTTCTTGGTGAGTTTTTTTTGCAGCTAGTTTTTGTGCATTTCATTGGAGACAGAATGCCATCACAAAGAAGCACCTCACTCTGAACATCCTGGTATAAGGAGCACATGGCTGTGTATGACTGAGCAAACAAGGATATGTGTCGTTAGTTCTCTCCTGCTATAGAGCTTGAATCACTCCAGCTGTCCCCACTAACTTCTTGCCTGATTAAATATGTTTCCACTGTCATGGCAGCCTCAGGCTGTTCTTTTATGGATGAAATGTTTAGGCTCCTGCTGTTCCATCTACACTCAGTTACCAGTTTTAGATACACCTCTACAGTCTGATGCTATTTGCCTTGTATCCATGTTGTCTATTATTTAGCCTTCAAATCTAAATATTGCAGTCATATAAATGAACACTGTTCAGGGCATTGTTATTGTTAATGCACATTAGGTTAAAAGCATTTTCAAAATATGCTGGTGACACTGAGGCTCCAGGTCAGGACAGGCATGATTAGGCTGCATGGTTCAGAAGTGAAGACTCCAAATATTGCTTCAATGAAAACACAGTTTTCAAATGTCTGCGGTGCCTCTGCATATTTGTCACAACTTGACATTATTTCCAATATCAAATATTCTATTTGATCTGGTAAGTCCTGCATGTGCACCCACATACTCTCACACTCTTTGCAACAAATAGATGGTATTTATAGAAAGAATATTTGTATGAAGACATGAACACGTTCAGGGAAAATAAAATCCAGATAAATAGGAAGCAACCAAACCATGTTTCTCAAAATTGAGCAACAACCGTCATATAAAAACAAAAACATCAACATCAATTTTCTTACCTAATCCGCACTCAATGAAAAACTCATGCTATAAAAGAAATAACAATATAATCAATTTCTTTAGACCCTGCCTGACACGTGGAAGTGCACTAAACAAGAATAAAATAGAATTCAGATAACATGAAGTGTGTCTGTCTGCATGCAGTGCACATACATGTGTTGACCTGTGCAGCCACAGAGGACTCCCAGTCAGCTGAGACATGCAGGGGCAATTCATCAGAGTCCTGCTGGACCCCCTTTCAGATAGCCGGCCACCTTCTAATTGCATTTGGGAGATTGCCACACCATACACTTGACCTCAGGGTGACAAATCAGCAGCTCACACAGACGGAAAGTACACACACACAAACACACACACACACACACACACACAAACATATATACACAGACACACTTTCAGGTTATCTATTCACTTAGGGAAGTCAACGCCTTAGAGAACACAACATAGGATGGGGAGAATTCAATATTACAGACAATACACGTTCATTCTGCTGGGGGCTTTGGTGGTCTGCTACGCAATTAGAGTTAATTGCGACTTCTGAAGTTGTGGGATTAGAATTCATCAGATGAACTGTGACTGTCAGTGTTGCCTGTTAATTGAACCGCGTGAAGTCCTTGTGGTTGTGTGACTTAAATACTGAGGAAGAGAGCTCTGAGAGGCATTTTGGCCGAAGTGCTGAAAGCCAATAGTGAGTGGAGTGTTAACAGCTGAAGTCAGACACCACTGTGAGAGGCTACTTGTGAGTGAAAGACGATGGGTTTGAGTGCCACAACAGACTGGGAAATAAGCCTTAAGCTAAGTACTCCAGATCTCTCCAGCGAAAATATGTAAATAGGGAAAGATAAATGAGGCACAAGGTTGTTTATCAAGTTAAGTGGGAAATTGTGCAAATTATGTGTGTGTGTGTCTGAGTGTGTGTGTGTTTGTGTGCTTCTCTGGCATCATGCATCAAAAGTTAGACCTCGAAGGAAACAATTTTTTTTCTCCTCAGCAGCTCACAGTATTAAAAGGAATTCCTAACCATGGTTTGAGTTCACCAACAGGGAGAGTAAACCAACCTAAGACAGAAGAAAGAGAACATCAGAGAAATGAGCACTGAGGAGAAAACCAGCGCTGAAAGTAGAGAGGAGGTCAAAGAGATACAAAGGAGTGGATTAAAAAGGGAGTGAGGGGAGAGGAGACGCTGCAGGGGAGATAAAAAAGGAAGAAAAGGAGGAAGCATCCAGAGTGATTATGTGTGAGAAAACGAATGCTGATATAAACAGCACTATCAAACTCTCTAGTATTGCTCTGTGCTTCCTCTCCTCCTCCTCCTAACCTTCTCCATCCTTCCTTCCTTTCTCTGCAGCAGATTTCACAGCGGTAAGCGATTCTTCTGCTCTTAACATCACCACCCAGATGCACCGCTCAACCTTGCCCTCCCGTACCCCTCACCCGCTCTGGTTTCTGCCCAATCTCTCACCTTCCTCTCGTCTTTCCTCTGTTCCTCTGTCATCCGCTCTTTGCTTGAACTGACAGTTTACTGCTCTCCCAGGGTCACCAGCTGACAGTTAGACAGTCCCTTGAACAAGGGGGAATTTTACAGTTTTTTGGGATGAATGTGAGTGGCAGCGTTCCCTTCAAATACATACAAATCCCCAGCTGAAGCACTTGCAGATAAATATATATAAAAAAAATACACACACACCAAAGAGGATTGGTAGCAGACTGGGAGCTGCTGGCCACTGTCACATCTCTGAATTGACATCTACAGGAGCAAAACTATAATGGATGAGTCATAACAAATGTCAGAAAGTTGAAAAGCAGTATAACGGAAATATATATTCCTAAAATGTCTTTATGGGCAATAACTAATTTTATCCTTATTTTATACGAGATAAAATCAATAATCTGTCTGTTTTATGTCTTATTATAAGTATTACTGTTGCCTGTGGCATTGCTAATTATGACAAAGTATTAGAGCCACATGAAGGGGGGATATTTGAGATTTTGAGAATAATGTGAAAATGTAATTTTTTGAGGGGAAATATCAGAAGATCAGCCTGTCACCTGCATTAGAACAAGGAATGTGGAGTATCTCTTTAAGTTATTATTTGATACATGTTTCACAAATAACAAAATATATAGTATCAGTAAAATAATAAGTATGAGAGCTTGTAAAGAAACTGTCTATTCTTTAGAAAGAACTACAGGGACTTGGAAGAAACTGCCTCGTTTGTGGAGGATAAAATGTTCGGCCGTGGTTGACTGTGAGGTTATCAAGCGTGTTATTCAAGGGAGTTTAGTAGTTTCTCAAGAAAACAAGATTTTGGATGAGCAGGGACTTCTTCCTGGTAATTTATTGGGGTTTTTTTTCATTAAATTACAACTTTACTCCCATAACATTACAACTTTCCTCAATGGTTTAGTTTGGGTATAGTTTCCAGTTTTGCATGATCATTCTTGAAATCCCACAGGAAACAAAACATAGCTCTGTCCGTCATTAAAATAAACAAAAATAACTTTGACCACCCTGAAGTCAACCTGCTTTCTGGTCATTCTTTTCATGGCTGTCACATATTTCGACTGAGTCACACCTCCCCCAGGTGACATTCATTTCATCATGTTTCTTTTCATTTCCCATATTTTCAACACCCTTTCTGTTGGACCGCAGGCCAGCATGGCTCTGAGATAATCACAGGCTGCCAGGTACAGCAGGGAGTCTCCATAAGCCTCTGAGCTGTAAATGTCACTGTGGCTTCGGCTGTGACCTCTGTCAGCTCAGCGGCTCACTGAGTAGAGAAGGACATGGCCCACTGGTTTATAGAAGAAACACACACTGTCACACACCCACCCACGCACACATTTTTGTCTTGTGGACATGCTTCACTGCACGCAAACAGACAATCGAGCATACACACTCACACACATGCATGTTCACTTATACAACAGACCTTTTCTTACGGCAGACATTTGACATGACATAGCAGGTAAACTTGTGTTACTAATCACGATAATAAGATCTCAACTTGAACAGAGGCTCCATTAAAATCATTCACACCTTTTCTATTTAACACAGACAGGCTAAAATAGTGATTGTATGAGACAAAGGACATAGTTTAGTTTATTTCTATGAATAAATGGCATATCTGTGCCTCCATTTTAAGTACCTGCATAGATGTGTCTTTGTGTCTTTGAGACAGAGACACAAAGACGAATCTGACCTATTAACTCAGTTAGGGAGGTTATGTTTTCACCCTGGTCCGTTGGTTTACTGGTTTGTTTGTTAGTTAGCAAGATTGCACAAAAACTACTGAACAGATTACCACAAAACCAGGGTCAGATAAGAACACATTAAATCTCTGTGCAGATCCAGATCAAGGGGCAGATCCTTATTTTACTTTTATAACATTGTGAAATAGTTTTTTTTTCAAAATGTTCTTTGATTTGTCAGAGAATAATTCATTGATCTTAAATCTAAAAAAATCTGACATGTTTAGGGGACCGATATTCATGAGTTGGTGTAATTTGATGCAGATCAAATAAAAACCTGGATCTAGTAAATGTAAATGTAGCTCTATGGAGACCGTTGGGCTTTGGTGGAGGTATGCACTCTAATGAGTGAGACTGTAGTTTTATGGTCGGCAGGATTACGCAAAAACTACTCAACAGATTTCCACAAAACTTGAATAATAATGAAAAACATTTAATTTCTTTTTCTGACATTTCCCAGGGAATCATTCATTGATTGAGCACATTTAGATAACTGATATCCACGAGTGTGTGAAATTAAATTAAAATTGAATGAGATGGTTTGGCCTTGGCGGAGGTATGTATTCCACTGAGTGCCATTTTAGTTTCCTTGTATCCAACTGATGAGTACTGCAACTATGTTTCCTGTTGCTCTGACAACTTTTCAATACAAACAGGATGTTTGACAACACACGTCTGCCAAAACCATCCGCAATTAATGAAATCCTCTCTGGTATTATTGCTGTCTAGTGACACTAAGAACAGGAGAAGAAAAAAAAGACCTGATGGTTAGTGTGCGTACCCCATGGGCGTACCTGCCCTCAAACAGCAGGTCCCCAGTTTGACTCCCAGCTGGTGGACCATTTACTGCTCTCCCTATGTTTCCTGTCTCTCTCTGCTGTCACTATCTCATACAGAAGCCAAATCCAATACCAACAACCACGGAATCTGGGATGAGATTTAAATAGAGCCAGGAGATATATGCACACTACATATAAATCTAAGTCACCTTTACGTCATCAAGAGGATGTCAGATGTCAGTTATCATCAAGTTATCAAGTCTTACTAGGTGAATAGCTGACTTATAAACCTGCCATTTACAATATCTCTACATGTGACAGAGCATTGTGGGACTTGTCATGAGCACACGTTTGAATGCAAAATGAGAAAATGAAGGTATGTAGCAATATTTAAGCAATATTTTGATGAACTGGTATTCATATTGTTTGAGTATTGTGTTCTAGAGCATACAAATATGTTTGTAAGATAATAACTGGCCCACAGGTAAATAGTACTGATAGTTTGTGACACACACTCTATTATTAAATCTACTGATAAGGCACCATTATAGCTTTCTTTAAAATTTTCTATAATTTCCGACCACTAGGGGCAGTAAGGGGAGTATAAGAATCCAATTAAAACAGCAAGGAGCCTTAGGTTAAATATGATCTTATTAGATTATGGCTAAAAAAACAACCAACTTCTTTTAACAAATTCAGCCAGTATTAACTGGCCTTTTAGCTCCAGTTTGGCCCTCCACCCCTCTTGGGTTTTGCTCGATATTTGACATTAACTTTGTGTCCTTTTGAATTAGGCAGGTGGCGTGCACTCATCTTCTCTGAGCATGTTTGCTCAGAGCAGCTGCCGGTGACTTGACATGGTTTTCCTGAGACAGAGGACTCACAACTATGAGGGTAAATTAGCTGACAGACACAGAACAACAGGCCGGCATGTCATTTGTCAGTGAGGTGGACAGTTGTGGCAACCCATTGACTTTATAGGGAGGGATGTCATTCTTTGTTGATATTAAAACATTGTTTAATCAAGCTTTCAAATGAGCTTTCAAGCGTCAGTATACAGCGGTTGTGTGTCTCTGCAGTTTTACACAAGTCTGTAAACACACAACACACTCAGCAGAAATAATTTAATCTGTCTCTTTTGTGTCACTCTCTCTTCTTTCTCTCTCTCACCCGACCCTCTGTTTTTCAGTATTAGAGTACAGAACAACTCTCGCATCATCGAACATAGATGTTTAACTATTGCATGACTTAAAGCAAACACAGCATCAATGGAAGCTGACAGGTGGCATTTGAGAACACCAGGCGATCGTTTGCATACTAATGCACTCTTATTAAAATGACAAAACTGAACCATCAGTCAGGCGGGCCAGCAGGTGTGTGGGCTGTGGGGTGAGACCACATGCAACATTCATCAGGAAGGTAAATTCAGGGGAAACATCTTGAAAAGAGGTAATGAGCAGTGTGGTTTTGATATGCAGCGGAGGTTAAGATAACCTAATCTGTCGTCTTTCATCGAGCGCTGGGCATTAGTTATGTTTGTCATAACAGACGGCAGGCAGAAGCTCACGCATGCGTCGCTGTCATGTTTGATCATTTATCAGTCCTTCAAACTGAAGTAAATGTGAAGATGTTTTGTTTTTAGAGAGAATGGCTCCATATATTTATACAGATTTGCTACAATGAGTCTCCGCATGAAACGCAAAATGCAAAAGTAAAAGCGTTTAACCTGAGCCAGGCCATACAACAATGATAGCATTCATCATTTCCACCATCATTAGTAGCATACTACTAATAAAATACATTGAGTTGTAATTTTTTGAAATGCAGTCTTCGATATCAGCTGATATGAAAAAGTCCAGGTATCGGGAAGGAAAAATGGTATCGGAACATCTCAAATAATAGACGATGAAAAACGAATCAAGAAAGTGCTAGAGTGACTGCTCAGAGGTCATTGCACTATCTTAGAGCAGTGCAAGATAATATATATATGACAATAATTTTTAGTATTATAAAAGGTTAATGCAGTTTAAACTAGAGCGGCGCTTGGAGAGTGCATACCTCTGCCACGGCTAATGCCCTATCTCACCATGTTATAGAAGCAAATTCCTGGATCCGCCCGTTTCACCGGATCCACTCCTAAATGTATCGAGTTCTGTCTCAGGTGATTTGATGTTTGAGTAATCCTGCTACTAGTCAAACAAACGGTGAGGAAAACATAACCTCCTGGGTTGAGATGATGAACATATAATATAAAGTAAAATTGAAAAACAATCTGACCAAAATTATCGAATTATATGTTACCGTTTAGTAAATATATATACCCAAAAAAAGAACACAAATTTCTATTCACTCAAGTGCGGCCTGTCAAGTGATATGGTGGATTGATGATGATACTTAATCTGGTTTTATTTGTCTTTGCAGTTAGAGATTGGCTGCATCACTGACCACCTCCGAGGTTAGTTTCACGTTATCACTTCTTCATAGTGAGGTTCACGATATTTGCTGCACCACAGCAAATCTGTCATCATACCCCATCCATCTGGTCTGTGAGCTGACAAAATCCTCGCCTCGTAGCAACAGCCACACTTGTGATAAGAGCTAAATGACACAAAAAGGTCAACAAAAGGTCTGAGAAGGGCAGAGAGGGGCTGGTATTAGACCGTCTTCATCTACCACACGCTATGGGAGGTAGGGGGAACATAGAAAGAAAGCTCAAATAAAAGGAAGTATGGGAAAGGTTGGAGATGGACAATGGACAATGGACAATTCCCCTATCTAACATGGATTGATGATGGATTGACAGAGTATACTAATAACACTAATGGATATCATTACAGTAGTTCCACAGCTGTACTTCTGTTCAAGGCTTATTTTTCAGTAGATGTTGTACACATGAGCATGGTATGTTAGTTTTTAAGCTATTTTTAAGCTATTTTTGAACATTCACAATACTAAATCTTTATCAAACCACCCCCTCTAATTATTAAGCAGGGAAAAAAATGTTTTTGCTCAAAGAAATCTTGATCTTCCGGTGCCTGCTGGTTTGTTTTCTAACTGGAGACAAAGCACTCAAAGGGCTTTTGATCTATATTTACTTTAAGCTAATATCATTACTGTGGCTTTCAGCGTCCACTCAGGATGAGAATAGATAAAAAGGCCCTAAAGGGTTTTTGTTTAGGATCATTTGGTTACACATGTGCACCAATATTCACAGTTCATTTTGCCACAGTTCTCTTGAAATGAGGTGCTAGAATATTGAGAGACTTTTATCAAAGTAGTTCAGTGCCGCTGCGACAATGTACCAGCATCTTTTAAAATACCCAACGGACATCATCTTCGAAAAATTGTGAGTAACTTTCCAAAGTAATTTCCTGCTGCAGTGTTCTGCCAGGGAGGGAAATTGAGTCATTTCCAGCGAGTGCACAGGCAGGAGAATGGCTATAAGTATATGTTAGCTAGGAAGTCTGACTTAGTTCTATTCAGCACTTGACTGATGGCCCTCGCTGCCCTCATCTATTACACTGTCACACGTCTGAAATTGCCTTTCAAACGTTCTGGCACTTTTGGAAAAGTGAGCACTGGTCCTTTTTGTCCGGGTGCAGCTGAAAGAAGGCACAGTGGCAGGTGAGGATGCACAATAATCTTATTTCACTCGGGCAGCTGTCAGATGCTGCAGGTCCACATCAATGGGGATGCAGCCCTGAGCTGTGATTGGAATGTCAAAATGTGAGCAAAATACACAGAGCAAAGAAATTAGGAAGGAGAGCGGGGGGGGGGCGGCGCAATGCAGACATATTGCGAAACCAGAGAAAACACTTACTGACATTCTCAGAGGAGAAATTTGGACGTAAGGCAAAGTGTCATTACCCTTGCTCCTTTTGTCTGGTTGTCAATATGACAAGAAATTTATATCAAGAAATTTATATTTATGAGAAGCTTTGACTCCAACCACGTGGCCACTATACATACAATGTCTATTACTGTTTTGTACTGTATACTGTCTGTCAATTTGTGTCAATGACAGCCTCTGCTGCCTCTCACTCTGTCTCTGTGTGGGTGTGGGCCTGGTAACATGGCAACTCATTCCTAAACACCATTAATGAAGGAGCTCCCTTTTTTTTTTCACCTAGCGCCGACTCTCATCTATCACCCACAGCCAGGCCAGCAATCACTCCTTCACTAAATTACAATCCACTGCAGGAGACATAAAATAGGGTAATGAGCCAAAAATTAGCCAATTACAATCATTACACTGCCATAATTGACCCTGGAGACCCATGTCCAGGGGTATACACTCTGCCTTAAGGTTGTGTGTGTGTTTGTTGCACTTAATTAGGAAAAGATTGGACCATGAGGAGGAAATCTAATTTATTTAACTGCTGCAATCCAACAGCTGACAGGCAGTAAACAGGGAGCGTTTTGGAGAGGTGAATAGCTGAAGTGCTTTTAATAGAGACAGGAAAAATGACTAAATAGATGAAAGAAAATAGACATGGTTTTATCATTTCTGAGAGCATTGCTTGTAGTTGCGGGCTCCATAAACTGAGTTACCAAAAAGTCAAAAAATGTCTCATTGAATATTAAGTGATAATAACGAATGATTAGTGTCCCGAGGCCTTGTTGACACCATGAGTTTGCTAAACAATCAACAAACACTTGCAGAGGTTTGGTGTCATGCCCAGTAATTAGTCTGAGACATGGACATACATAAAAGACAGAATTAGTGTCCAAATGAAACAAATGTGATTGAATGTGTTAATTAGTGAGATTAGGAGGTGATGGTAGGACAGACCCAGGGTAACCCTCTGTTTACAGTCCTTGTCCTAAGCTAAACTAACCAGCTGCAGGCTGTAGCATCACATTGAGAAGACATATATTAAAGAGGTATCAATGTTCTCATCTAACGCTCAGCAAGAAAACTAAAATATTTTCCAAAATGTCAAACTCCTTTTGATTTTCTTTATCTGTCTTGGTTGAAATGTTCATTGTGACTTCCATTCATTATATTTTACAACCTAGAGTAAAGCTTCTTAACTAATATATTGTTTTTTTAATCTGAATTGTAGAATGTGGTAAAAACACTTTAAAACATTTCTTTGACTGCAGGTGGAAACACCCACCCTGAACTGAGGCTGACCTTCTATGGTGCCAAGGCTGCCGGTGCTAGTAAAAAACTGCCTTATTTACTTGAGTAAAAATTCACATTTACACTACGTGGATAGTTGGTGTCATTTTAACTGCAAAACAACAACAATAAGGTGGAGGCACTTCTCAGAGGCTCATGTCGTTATCACTAACACATTTCAAATGAATGTTGAAAGCAGCCAGAACAAGGCGACAAATAAACAGAGGTTGTGACAGTGAAAACTCTTCGAAGCTGTAGAGTTTCTTCAAGGGACACGCAGTTTTCCACACATTTCACAAAACAGGACTTAAAGAGTGATGATGCAAAACACTACACTTGACAGTGTAGCTCAAATAAACTTTCCCCCTGTTATTTAGTCTCTTAATCTCATATTAAACTGCAACACAGATTATTAGTGGTAATGAAAGCAAAAAGAAAACATAAATTGAACAAAGAAATAAGTATGTAAAGCATCTATTTTACTGTGACCCTCAAAGATGATTTATTCTTTAAGAAGCTCTTAACTTTCAACTTTCAAGTACAAGCACCACTCGTTGATCTACAACTATTTCTTTAGATTCTACACCTTGAGAAAAACACTGGAAAATTAAGTTATGTGAAATAAATGTTTATGTATTAGTCTTACATTGCTGTTGGTTGACATTACGACACATTAAATCATAATGGACTGAATTTACTTTTAAGTAAATTGAGATTTGGATGAAGTTACATAATTAGTTTCTGCTAATAAGTGCATTTTGTAAAAATACAAAGTGAACAACAATATATAACAACAGACACTAAGTCACAGTTCTTATGTACCTATTTGTTCTTATGTGACCTCTCTCTGTCACTTTCTCGAACAAAGGTGTTAATCTCAATGTTCCCCAGGCTGAAGCATCATTAAATAAAAAGCCTGCTTATATCTTTCACATTGATGGGAAACTGCTAGACATCCATCTAAATTAAACCATTATTTACTCATCTGGTCTGTGCCCAAAACATAGTTCATCATTTGAAAATGAAGGACAAATGCCTCTTTTATTCAGTAAGAACAAAATTACATGTTTAAAAGAGCCCATTTGTGCCATTTAACTTCATCTGAAACCCTAAGGACACTTAAGTTTGTGCAGTCTTTAAACCTAACGGCAACTTTTAACATCTGCTGATTTGAGATAAAACCTGTTGACTGATTTTTGTGTGACTCAATTATACCAGATTGCACAAATCCCCATTCATATATCTTAAACTGGAACCATTAATATTTTTGTGTAGTCAGATCTATGCTGTGCCTATTGTAATAGGAAAGATTACAATTCATTTTTGGTTTGTTAACAACAGAGATGATAAAAACTGTTATTACCATGTTTACTCTTCTTCTCACCACAACATGCAAGTGTCACATAAAGTGTTTGTGTGTAAATTAGGCTACAGCTCTATAATGACAATGCTTTTTTAAGACGACCCACACCATAGAGTCTATGGCTGGCTGCAGTATTCCTCTTAAATTACGCCTCAGTCTTGTGAAAATGAAATATGGACCAAGATTAAAACAAAATCAAACTACACAACAAATAAATATTTCTCACATATAATTTCTGTCGTTTTAGGTAGTGCTAATTTTTCCCTGTAAGTTTGGTTTTAATTAGTTATTTGATGCTATAAAAATGGGGTAAAATGTCATGACTGAAAGACGAGACTGACTCCTAATGGGTCAAGAGCGTGTATCGAAGAGATTGCTACTGCGCATACTCTTGGCTCCAAATGCGTAAGATGGCAGTGCTCGTATTGGGGATATTTCAGCTTTCTGGATAATGGGAAGAAGTGGAGACATGTCGTCCATCTTTATATACAGTCTATGATACAGACATACAACTGTAGTGTCTACTAGACATAACACAAATTAAATTGAGTGATTGTATCATACAAGTTATTCTAAATCCAACAGGTCCCCCAATTTAAGCAACAATATAGCTCTCTGCCTTTGGATACGATCCAAAGAAGCATAACAGCAACACACATAATGGACTGTCGTCTTCATGGTAAGAATAATAACCACACAATAAAGATTTTGTAATGGTCATGGGTAAAAAAAACATTTTCAAGTGGGAACAGCAGCCCTGTGATTTGTCGACCCGACAATCACCTCCTCCTTCTGATGAGGGCTTTGTCCTGCTCTATACAGAATCAACTGACTTCCTTCTTTGCTCCCATCATGGGTCGCCTAACAATAAAACAGGTCGTTCAGCTGCTTTCACAGACGACCTATTGGCTTGGGCTATTTACGGGGGTGACGTTCTTGTTGCATGCATAAGTGTAAGAGTTGCGGACTTGTAACAGTCAAGTGTAAATGTGCTGCATGTATCCAAGCATTTTCAAAGTCATTTTATAAGCATTATACCCAAGGCGTAAATTAGAGCTGGGTGAGGAACATTAGAATTGAAGTGACATAAATATTAATCATGACAAACAATTAAGTTTTTCTCGAAGTGAACTTTTCCTAGCATTATTTAGCCAGTTAGAAGTAGTCAGTTCAGTTAGATGAAATGAAACACTAGCTTTAAAATACATATACACAATATAAATCATAATAAAGATCTTTCTCACAAAGATACAAGAGAACTGGAACTGAGTCAAATATATTCATTCCAATGACTTTAAACTTTGCCTTGCACTAAAAACACTGGGACAGAATATCAATTGTGGTTTTAAACTTTTTCAAAATTAGTACACATTTATCACCTTTTGTAAAAATGTTAAGAAAAGATTGTCTAGCCCATTCAACCCCCTAAAAATGCTGCTATACTTAATCTTGCTTAGTTTGCTATATACAATATTATTAATATCAATGATAAGCAAAAGGTTTCTTGGATAAATAGCCATCAGTATCTTCAATTAATTTCAGTCAGAAACTGCTGCACTTTTGTTTTCATTTCATAATTTGGAATGATGGAATGATGAAAGCAATAAAAGAGAGAGGGGATGGAGTTAGCAGGGCAGAGGGGTCGTGGGTGATGGAGGATAAAGTTAGTATGACTGAATCTGATGTCATACACAGGTCCAAGAGCCAGATTATCCTATTTTATGCTCACATGAACAAGGCAAATGGAGTGAAGAAGATATGCAAATTGCCGTCTAATTGGCCTGTCAGAATACTGAAGGACTGTCACACCGCTGTCAGAGAGAGCGAGAGAAAGAGAGAGAGAGAGCGAGAGCGAGAGAGAGAAGGAGAGAATTACTGGATTAGTTTCAGCTGCCATTCACTGCACATTTCATTAAGGAATTTCAGCTCACATCAGGACCATGGGTCAGCGCTCTATCCTTGAAGAGCAGCCATCATTTTGAAAAAAAAGAGAGGCAGCACTTCTCAGGCCCATGTACATCCCACCTCATGTCTGTGTCTCGCAAAAAAGAGGTTTGAAAAACAAGTTTGCGCTGGCTCTCCTCCTCTGCAGATGGCCCAAAGAAAGGACATTTGAATCCGGATGAGGTGATAGAAATTACTCAAACTTAAAATCATTGCAGGAGTCATGTATAGCCAGCTTGTGCACTGAATATTGTCTACTATATAAACTATGTATAACAGATATTCGTGTTTTAAAGCATTGCTTCGTCCTAGAGCTTTGTACTGCCGTTACTTTCATTTTCTCTTTCTCTCCCTCACACACACACACACGAACAGATTGGCAGTCTGTTACAATAAGACTGATCATCACCTGCAGCGGGAGAAACCCCACCCACATCGATGGCCTGTTAAAGTATCCATAAAGTTTTTACCATCTTCTGCAGCATGAATTCGGTAGATATCGCTTTTACTGTGCACATTAGTGCGACAAGCACACAGTTCCCTAAAAAAGTGTCATGTACAATGTGACACTTAAATATTATTAAATACTACAAAGGCTGTAGTCACATGCAAAATCATCCATCCTACCCAGCTGATGAGTTACGTATTGTAGAAGAAATTAATACAGCATTTTCCAATATGTCAAGGGTGATATGGAAAAAATGCAAGATCGCACTGTTCACTGCATGCATCACTTACATACCCAATTTTTCCACAGTATGCCTTCAGTTTTAATGTTACAGGAGAAAAGGGCTTTACTATGAGAGCTACACACTGAAAAAAATAACATTAACTCAGGTAATATTCCTGAAAGTTGCTACTACTAGTTACGACTGATATGCTCCTTTACATATCTATATACGTTTATGGGCACAAGATCTGATGTTCATTTTACTGTGAACTATCAGGTGATAGCTGACAACTGCAGCTTAGAAAGGTGAGAAAAACGACAGCACCCGCCAAACCCTTTAATTGCTGATTATCGCTTTAACAACACAGTATAATAAGTGAAGCTATTACACAGTATTTTCTAATTCGAATATTGAAGCTGCAGCTTGACTGAGCTAAAAAAGCAATTTAGTCAAACAGATGTAAAATCCATGATCTTCATGCACTGACAAATCATTTTGTACATGATGTTGGTTATGTTTTACTGGGGTTAAATGAATGGGGGCCAGTCAATTTATTTGTAGAGTACATTTAAAAACAATTATCAAACGAATGAAATTGATCAGGAATAAAAACAGTCCTAAAAAGTGGGAATACATAAGTTAATATAAGCATAGAATATATGAATTCATGCACACACAGCACCGCTCAAATAATGAATTAAACACAAACAAATAAAAGCCAGAGTCTGGTCAGGCATGTCTTCATGATCACAATTAAGAGGGTCATATGCAAACTGCCAGCCTGCTGCAGAGCATGAATACAAAAGTAGCAGCACCAGATGGAAAAAGTGTTTTATGTGTATGAAATGCTGCCTTTTCATTTAATAAACAAGCTGCTGTAGACATAGGACCACATTTTCAGGGAATTCATCATATCCTCCGAGACAAAAATACACACATACAGCCTGAACCCATTACTAGTAAAAACACACGCACACAAAATATAGTAAGGAGCAATCAAGAAATTGAAAATCATCACATAGTGTCAAGAAAAGAGAGACAGATCCAGCGCAGAATAGAAAAAAGGGGGTAATAGGCTAATAAGGGAAGGGACTTGGTCCTCCAGCAAATCCATCTGTGGTTAAGAGGTTGTTTGACGCTATGAGCAACTTGACAATGCACTGATGACAGAGCTTCAGTGGAGCATTACTGGACATGTAATTACACAGACCATCTTATATGGATCCAATTAGCTTTCCTCAACAGCGGATAGTCACAGTGATTCCCATCATATTAATGTTTCATGCTTCTTACTCCTGCAGAAAGAGTGTGACACCATATTTTTCATCTATCTTTTCAGAAACCAGCTTATTTTGTTATTAGACGTTTGTATGGTAGATGCAGATAATATATAGTTTGGATGACTACAAGTATCTTTTAAAAAAGGTAGATATAGGGTGTGAAATGTTTTTTAGATGAAAATAATTTTGCTCTATGATAAATTGCCTCACTGAGAAGGAGAGAGAAAGTGTTATCCACTGTAGCCTATTGACTATTGATGGCTGTAAGCCAGATGAGAAGCTCACCATCTACAGAGGCAATGCACACGAACACAATCTAACACACAGACAAACAAAAACACACATCAAATGCAGGACAAGTGGCATTTTGTTAAGACAAAACCACAATGTGCTTAGTCAGTAGAAAATGTCGTTCCAATTTCTTTTGTCTTTCGCTAAATTCAAATTTAAATGAGGACTTTTCATAACATTGATAACTCATAACTGCTCTCTAAAATACAGTGAAAGACAAACATGTAATGCACTTGGATGCTGCATATTGTAAAACATATTATTCAATACTTATCTAGATATGCGGCCAATTCAGGATAACTTTGCGCAGATACAATTCAATTCAGATGGGATTGTATATTATTTCAGCTTAGATTTTTATTTTTTCATGATTTAATGGTGAGAAGTTGTATTTGTTTCCCCCAGGTGTTATACTTGGTTTCTATATACAATAATAACATTTTATGATCTGTTTCTCAGCAATAATTTCATCAAAATATATTTTTGAAAGTTGTTTGGTTATGAACCTCTGGCAGGGAAGACAACAACCACGGGGACAATTGCACAGGTCAAGTTATAGCAGGATCAATAAAATGTGACAAACATGATATTGCTCTGGTTTGTAATAGGAGGATGTCGTTATCTCAGGGAGAGCAAATATGACTTTGTGGTGCAGTTTAAATGAGGATATACTGTGATGGAGCAGGATGGGAAAACCAGACAAAAAAGGATTGAGATTACAGAGGGGGAGAAAAAAGGGGAACATATCTGTCCTTCTGGGAGCAAACACAGAGAGATGGGTGTGGAGGCGTAGCATTGAACCTAATGTCCTAAGGCGAGGAGGAGATATCAACACACACCACACACCACACACACACACACACACAGTTCACTGAGAGCCAGTCTCCTGCTCCTGGACACAAAAAAATGAATGAGGTACAGTATAAGGACAAAAACTGTGCTACAACTCCAAAACCACAGAGGAATTGTGTCTCTGGGCTCTTCCTATGTTTTTTAAAGTAAAGTGTCCTTTTTAAATTGTTTGGGTTCATAGCATTGCAAGAGGTACTACACACAGCACAAGCAAGTAGTATAATTAAAAATATTATTACCTCTGCCAAGAAGGTTATGTTTTCACCCCTGTCCGTTTTTTTGTTTACCAGTAGGATTACACATAAATTACTGAATGGATTTCCACAATATTTAGTTGAAGGAAGGGACATAGGCCAAGAAAGAACCCAATATATTTTGGGGGGTGTTTCTGGGATATTACATAACACTGTATGTATTTTTTTTTGTTTTACATTTTCACTGATTTCCAAGTGGGACAATGCATAGATCTTGATACTATTTAGGGGACTGATATCTGAGTATGTGCAATATGGTGCAATATGGTGCAGCTTGAATTAATTTCAGTTTTTCAATTTTGGTGTCTTGTTTGTGGCTGTCCAATGAATCCAAATCCAAATTTAGCTCTGTTTTGGTCCCTACCAGATTGAAATGAGTGGTTCTACAATGGTCCACTATTTTCATCGGCTAGCCGGTACCTTTTATTGCCATTTGATGCTAGGCAGGTAGCATTCAGAGGGCTTATCAGGGCTCTGTCACTGATAACAGTCCACTTGTGAATAATAAAACCAAAACAATGAGCTGCAAGATGCTAAACCCTCGGGAAAACTGTGAAGTCCAAGTCCAGTGATAATTCACTATGGGTTTGTCACTGTTCACATTACACAATCAATTGATCCATAGTTTGATACAAGTAGTAGTTATTGAATATCAATATAATGACAATGGGATGGTACCACTTTATATCAGGGTTATCGTGAACTAAAACAATACTGCCAAATAACATGCTCCAATCATTGCCGTGCTGGGCTGTTAATGCTGCCGGCAGCAGAGTGAAATATGGTGTGTAGGTAGGTGTCAGGCCTCTAAGCAGCATTCCAAATCTTTGATGTTCTGCATTTGTTTCATGTTGCAGACTTGCCTCAGTATTACCTCACGACTAAGCACCCACTGCAGAAATTTAACAGCGGCACAAAGGCAAAGAGGACAGGGTGAAGGAGAGAGAGAGAGGGAGTGGGAGAGAGGAAGAAAGAGGCAGGCAGGCAGGCAGGCAGGCAAAGTGATATGTTCCTCTTCTCCCTCGGGGCAGACGGTCAGGCACCTGCGTGGTTTGATCAGACTGTCCCTTCAATATCCATGCTTATCCTTTGATGATCCGTCACATCGTCTCTTTCTATACTCCCCCTCACTGTCTCTCTCTTTCTCCCTCTCTCTTACACACACGCTCTACATATCCCCATTTCCTGGATCTACCTTTGTCTCTTTCCTTCATCTCTTCCTCTCTCCCCACCTCTCCCTTTTCCTAACATCTTTTTGTCTCTCTCCTTCCCTTGTCGCCTTCCTCGTCACCTTTGAAGTGAGTCACAGCTTCTGCTTTGTTGGGTCCTGCAGTTTAATTAGCACCTCTGCTTTTGTCACTTCGGTGCAGTTTCCCTCTCAAGTAGTCACCGTTGGTAGATTGGGGATTTAGCAAAGGGAAACCGACTGCTGGTATAGTGTGAATACGCTTCACACCGACACAGCCAAATCTATAACGATAATATGTGGTAAAAAAATGTACTTTCAAACAATCATGTTATCAATTTCCCTTCTTTATCTACTACCCTTTTCCATTTAGGTCGTTTCCAGACATGAACTCAGAACAATGTCTTAACGCAGCAGGAGATTATCTGGATCAGAACCATCAACAACAACAGGAAAATCTCGTGAGCATTCGGGTATTGCGGGTTTACTTAAAAAATTTGGCACGGAAATCAATTTTGTTTACAGCCCTCATGACCAAAAGCTCTCCAATCTTGCCTTTCCAAGTCGACATCTTTGTCAGTGTCTTCTATGAGTAGGGCATCAATCATGTGTTAGGAATGTCACTCACGGTGAAGACTTTTCCCTGCTGTATTCTCACATGGGCTCACTCGGACATGCTCTGGAGTTTTTACCTGGGGTTCTGGCAGAAAACTCCGCACAGATCAACTGACTCGAACATTTGCCGTCTTACATACAGCCCCTCCGGACAATATAAGGAGTTCAGTGCATGTTTGAAAGCAGTTTTATTATCTTCTCTGCCTTTTAAATCCTAAATTTACGATATCCTGCTTTTGCCTTAGCAGACAGAAAATATTTTGGGGGATACACTAGACATATCACAAGCTGCTATTGTTGCGGTGGCATTGTTTCTGTACACAATAAGAAAACAATATATCTGTAAACAAAAGAGCATTAGGCAGTGAGGAGAATGGGTGTATCCAGCTGGCAGTTTTGATAATGGCACTAGAAAGTTTTCAATCACTTCCTGTTTGTGTCTTTACTGCAACAACAGAGAAAATGATGTGATTGCTCCTGACAGAACTGCAAGATCATTAAATCTTTTTCACTCACAACCACTTAACTGTCCATCAGTGTGGTTCATTAATAAGTCAGGTATTGTAAACAAAGCTCTCGTTGGAATAGGATGCTATTCGCTAAAGAAATCCTCCTCACAACTGGCTTTGAACTTATGATAATAAGATTTTTCAAATCACACGGCAAGCATTAAATAGAATTTGACTAAAAATAGGATTAACGGCACAGACGAAATGTAAATGATTTGTATTATTTTTCTGTTTTGCTCAGCAAAGTTATGGATGAAATGGAAAAAACTTTCCAGTTAAAAACATATGTTAATTGGAATATAAAATCATAACGTTTGACAGGCTATAATATACTTTATCAACATCTAATTGAAGCTACATTAGTGAAATTAAATTAAATGTGATTGTTCTAGTAGTCAGACTACTAATGGCTGATAGCAGCTATGCAGCTATCAGCCATTACCCAGTAAACAACAGTCCTCTCCTCAGTTCTCAACTATCGACATTATAGTATTGACTTTCTTGGATGGAGTAAATAAGTACTGTGTCTTCAAGCGTGAATTATGTGTGTATTGTTGAGCCCTGTCAAAAGGAACATTTCAGTCAATTTAAGACAGAGAAAGTGGATCTATCCATCCATCTAAAATGGGGTCATTGTCAAAGAGAAGTAAACATAATAACACAGCTTAACAGATCACTTGTATCTTATTCTATGATACCTCTTATGTATCTCTTTTTGTTTTTGTGTCCAAACAAAAGGACTTGACATAAGCTGCACACCACATTCTCAATGTTGGCAA
The DNA here is from genome assembly GCF_022539355.2 of Hippoglossus stenolepis. NCBI lineage: Eukaryota > Metazoa > Chordata > Actinopteri > Pleuronectiformes > Pleuronectidae > Hippoglossus > Hippoglossus stenolepis. The sequence goes on from NC_061493.1 coordinate 10,486,641, forward strand.
TGGAGAGATGAGGTGTAAATGTAATCAGGTTATAATAATATCCAGATACAATCTGGATACGGAAGGCATTTTAAAGCAATATGAGTAAATCTAATTTCATATTATTTCAAAATAAAACCATATTTGTTAAAAATCTTAACTTTGGCTTGATGCTGCCATTCCTTTTTAAAATGTTCTCAAACATGCTTCTATTTATATATACTTAAGGTTGGAAATATAAGGTTTTTGACCTAGGGACATTAATTGGCAGTTTTCTACCCCATAATGCTGAACCCAGGAAGTTAACATGGTACAAAGTGCAATGAGTTACAGTCTAGTCTCTAGTCAACTGTTTCACAGGTATTTCAAAGAACAGATAGACTTATCTAACATATGAAAATAATCAAAACCCTTTTTCCACTTATGATGACCCTCTCTCATTTTCATTATCCATCTGTCTCTTTTATACTTTTCCCTCAGCTATCTCATCTCCATTTGCCTCCACTTCTCAAAGTACGTTTGTTCCTTTACCCTGTGTGAGTTCAGCAGTGGAAACAATGTACAACACTGCATTATACTGGTACCATGATGAATGGGGAGGATCCATGCTTGTTGACTGTGGCCTTGAGATAAAGAATAGACAAATGAAACTGCCTGCCTGCCTTGCAGCACCCAAGGGTCCACTGCCACCATTCCTCATGTTAATTTGATTGAGAACACCCGATCAGCACATACTCCTCGACCCACACCTTTGCTCTGACGGAGGTGCTGGGTGGGGATTGGGGAGGTAAGGAATAGACGATGCCATCATGGCACGCAGTAATAACAATGAATCTCCGGGATGCCTGTCTCAGCGTGTATTGTTGAGGTTAGGCCCACTGTGGGTAGTTTACATCAAAGTGAAATGTGGTGCCACAGGAGAACGACAGAACAAGGAGACAGGAAGGAAAAGAGAAATGAAGATAGGGATAAAAAGGTGAAGTGAGTGTAAGAAGTGAAAACATATGAGACTTCCAGAGAAGAAGCACAAGCAGCAGATGGGGAAAGGGAATAAATGACGATGTGAAAAAAGTACAAGCGAGAAAAAAAAACACAGGCAAGTACTTAACAGTCCTGGTCTGTGTTCCCTCAATGCAATTAATGTGGAGGCAGAAGGACAGCCCACTACTTCTCTGCAGTAAAACAAAACCACGATTGATGAGAGTGTGTGTGTCGGTAATGCCTATGTAACTGGATATGGGCTTGCTCGGAGCAAAGTGTCAAGATAGGGAAGAGGAGGAAGGATAGTTGGACTGAGAAAGAAGGGATTGTGGCACTGGGGGGGAAATGGTTAGAAAAAAGTGTAAGAGAGTTGTAGACGCAGACAAATAAAGGGAGACAAATTGGGCCATTTTTTCACACAGTCTCCTTGGTAGCTATTGTATGGGTTTCAGTCGTTAGACCGCGTTCAATGAGAAACATTCAATAAGAAATATCACCCGTCTGCAGCCAGTGCACGCACTTTCCGCTTTTCTTTCCTTCTCCGCCAGTTTTCCACGAAGCTTGGCCTTCTTAAGTCAACAAACAATGTGTTAATCTTGGAGCAAAGCAATCACAAGTAATTTCCTCTTTAGTCCGCCTGCTCATCGTGGTGTTATTAAGACTAAAAGATCTTTGCATCTCCACTTTTGCGACATGAATAAATGATGAATGAATATGAAGTTGCCATTTTTGCATAATATAGTCTTTCTTTTCCATATTTTAAATAACAAAATCTCCCTACAAAGCTCCAAAGCTCCATTAAGTGTTTATATACAGAACATATTCCATTGTACTTGTTTTACACTTTACAGCATGTATACAGTCCAGGGCTTTTAGAGGCCCTAATGCGGAAAGTAGGGGGAGAAAAAAAGAGCCTTTAACATGAATCCATGCTGTTCCACACGGTTTAAGGTCGGCTCTATTTCCCATCATTTATACAACTGAACACACATAAATTGAAAAAGACAAAAGTGTGGCTCTGGCATCAGCAGAAAAAACACACACACAAAAAAATGAAAACTTCGGAAGAAAAATAGCTGAGCATCAGTTTTCCATGGTTGTCAGGGTTGGGATTAATAGGAGCCATTTCGCCATAATGAGCTGTTAAGCGTTTGCTGCCAAAGAGCCTCTTTGTTTGCCTTTGAGTCTCAGAATACTCTCTCTAATTATAACAGCTCTCTCCTTCCTGTCACTGTCAGCGCTGGTGTACCTGTGTGACAGCTGCCTGATTCCAGCTCTTGTTAGACAACATAATCAGCTCCCGAAACAATTATCTGGAGATCGGGTGTATAATGATGTCGAACTGGCATTATTACATGTGTACTGTACCTGTTCTGTGACTCAGTCTGTGCTACACTCCCAGCACCCACTTTAATGGAAACCATTAGGTGTTGTCCAAGAGATGTTTTTCTTCATTTAGTGCCAGTGGAGTTTTTACTGTCCTACCAGGCTCTGAAAGCCTTTCTCTCAAACAGCTACAGTGAGTTCCCAGTGACCAAACCTTCAGTGAAAGCAGAGAATCGACAAATCTACTGTTATATACGACAAGACAGGACTTCCCAAGTCAAGCCCCCCACTCCTACAGTTTCCTATGTACAACCATAGACTGTATATAAAGATGGATGACATGACCGCTCCCCAGAGTTAAGCCAAAGCATTTCGATCGCCACCTGGTTGTGGCAATCTTGCCTCCCCCACGTAAATGAAGATGGTAATTTTAGGGTAGTTCTTATCACAGTGATGTTTGTTCAAGTGTCAAAGTGAAACGTTACGATCAACATCCAGGACTGACTCACGATTGGTAGCGCTTGTGAAATGTACACATTTCTTAGTGCTATAAAGATTCTGAGATTAATTTATAATACATGACGCTCAGGCTGGATTTAGCAAAATAGCACAATCTGAATAGAAATGAATAAATATGGACTTAAATACAACTGGAGCCAAGATGCACAATAAACTACACTGTAAATAAGACCAAAACATTGCTTCTTGTGTGCTCTGCTTGATATTCTGGACAAGCTTGTCAACTACAAAATGAATATTTACATCACCAGAAGCTGACAGCACTCGGGAAGAAAAGATGCTTTTGAGAGGAAGCTCTTGCTCAGGTTAATGGGGCATTTCAGCTCAGCTTATGAGGAAAGGAAAAAGGATGACACATGGCTTCAATTAGCTGACAGCGTGAATAGGTCCATGTCGGGGGGAGTGAAAAAGATGCATCTTAACTCGAAACCTTGAATGTCACAAGATTATAAAAATATAAATGAATTTTCACGAACCTCAGAATGCTTGAATAAGCCCGTTGTCTTCCATCCAACTAAAAAAATGAGCCTATCTAAACCATTTCAAATCCTGACTAATAGCTTTATATAAAGGAAAAGCACTAGAGTTCAAACAGTTTGACGTTCAGATGTGTGTGTCAGAGGAGCGCTTGTCAAGAAAATCAAGAGACTTCTGGAACTGCTTTGAAAATCATTTATCATTTGCTTTAACATCACTAGGGCTGATAAATGGAATTCAGTCACCATGACAAATCCTGAGTACAGAGAACTGTCGGCTCAACCATTTGTTTCTACGTTGCCACAGTTGCCTGCGCACATTACTGAGGCATCCTCGTCTTGGCCCCTACGTGTGTGTGAGACAATGAATGTGCGGGAGAGGGTGTGTATCTTCTACTTTTTAAATGTGCGTGGATACTTGGAGTATCCTGGTGTTTCCTACCAGCATAGGGGACTGGGGCATCCTTGTCCAGAGCGACCAGAGGGGGGTCCAGCAGTACAGTGTCCATGTTCTCCGTGATCACGCCATGGTAAGATGTCTCAATCCACGGCTTGTGCTTGTTCACTGTGGAGAAGGAAGAAGAGAATCAATACAATAAATGTTAGGATCTCCATTAACAAATGTACTCCTTACTTTTGTAAAGTTTATAGCAGTTGGTATTAAAGAAAGTTGGAAGTCATTTGTAGGGGGAAGAGGGGAGATGCCAACCTTAAAACCAAAATAACCAAAACTTCAGCCATGCCCAATGAGAGTGTGCTGCATGTGCAAATACAGAATTTGTGTGGGCAAGAGAACATCCTTTAGTTAGTGATGCTAACTATGTGCACCTGCTCCTGGGAGATTTGCATGGGCAGGACTCAAAACAAAATAGGAGAAGGTCAGAGTAGAGACGTGGTCAGAGGCACACAGTAAGTACGGACCAGAATTGCATTGAAATGAACAGGTGGAAACACTCTTTGCCACCTCTCTCTCTGCCTCAGTTAGACTGGACATCAGCAGCAGATACTCGGTACCACTTTTCCTGAACACATTTATGAAGATTTAAAACAAATGGCCTCTTTAAGGATTGTTACTGTGATTCGCATGTTTTGCTGTAACTCCTGTCGAAATGTGCTGAGTCACAACAGGGCAGACGAAGAGAAAACAGAGGGCAAGGAAACCTCCACTTTTCGAAAACATTACGTTGTCATTTTGATTTATCTCAAACGTTTTTACAGATGACGGGAGCACTAATGGAAGCCAGAGGTTGAGGAGTGTGGAAAAATATATTGATTGTTGTTGTAAAGGTTTACATTCATGATTGTTTTGCTTTTAAAAAGGGCAGGAAGGGAAGAGAAGACACTCCTCGTCTCTGCCAACTCTCTGTTGGGTGTAGACTCACGTGTCTCCGAACCAGTGGCTACATCTGCAAATGTGTTTGACAGGGCAGTGTACACATACACCACAGTGAAGCACTGAATCAGGTCTTTGCAGCAAAGCTCTGACACCTTGACTTATTTTGGAGAAACAACAGGGTCTCAGTGGCCCAGACAACTTTTTTTTTATGAGATGGTTCTGAGGTGTAATCTCAATCCAGGTTTACTGGTGTACCGCTACATCCCCACTCTTCCTCCAGCACATTACTTTACATTTCATTTAGCTGACGCTTTTATCCAAAGCGACTTACAATAAGTGCATTCAACCATGAGGGTACAAACCCAGAACAACAAGAATAGAGAAAGTACAATTTCTTCAAAAAAGCAAAACTACAAAGTGCTATAAGTAAGTGCCATTTTAAGTGCTACTAAATTGTTAGTTTTAAAAATGTTATTCAAGGTATAGTCGGAAGAGGTGTGTTTTGAGTTTGCGTCGGAAGATGTGTAAACTTTCTGATGTCCGGATGTCAATGGGGAGCTCATTCCACCATTTAGCACCATCACCCTTTGCTATAGTGGCTTTGCATTGTTTCTTTGTCTCTCTTTACCCCTCTCTGTGTTGCTGCTCCCACAAAATACAGAATCTGACCACCAAATGTGACTGAGAAGTCTGGAGGATGAGATTGAGATTAACACAGATCAGATCACACATAATTACTGACACTGCAAATTAAACATCTTCCCTCCTCTCTTCTCACAGCAGGACCTCACAAATGCGGCGCCCTCTGAACAACCATATGTGTGCAAGTGTGTGTGTGCGCGCACTTTTCTGTACACACACACACACTCACACGCACACTGAGTGTACAAGTGTCGCTCTCTGCAGGGAGCTGGGATGTCAACTTAAACTTTCAGTCCACTGGAGGGAAACGTTTTGTCTCATGCCAATGAGCAGATGACATGTCCAGCTGGCGGTGATTTAAAATGCATCAAACTGTCCCTATGAACCCTCTCACTGGGTTTTTTTTCATCTTTTTGGACAAATTTGAGTAGTTGTCCTACTATTCTGTTTTCTCCCCAGCTTGTATAAGAAATAAGGTCAAGTTAAAAGAGGAAATGAGTGCAAACCCTGTGCAAAGAAACATGTTCTTTTAAGCACTAAAGAACGAGTTGTGAGTGAAAAAAATAGATCTGGCAAAGAAAAAGCATCAAGAATTTGAAAAATATTGCTTGTATTAGATTATCAACAATTAAAGATAGTGAATATTGTGCCACTTAACTGTCTGTGGGAAATGTGTTGATGCCTATGTGATTGTCTGTGTTTTAAGTTGTGATGTAGTCAGATGAGAGTCAGCTCAGAGTTAACAGCACAGGGCCGTTGTCATGAGGAGGGCATGATTAACACTTGACTAATGGATTCACTATCACAAACGGGATCAACCTTGTCAGGAGGTCAGCAACTCTCCTTCTCTTGTTTATCTGATGCTAAATAAGGAAAAAACTTCCCCAAAGTCATTTCAGAGAACAACCGTGTAATTACTTCTACATTTCTCTTTCACATTTGCCTTCAATTCCATGACAGAGACGTGCTGATCACTCTAGATGGGATTCTTACCATGCTGGGACAGAGCAGGGAGTGAAATATAGGGAGCAATGGAATCACAAGGGAAGCAATTATTCATACATGGAGCCTCATCTCATGCTCATGCAGGAGATGGAGAGCACTGCAGCACACAGCGTGACTCTGCTCTGCTGGAAAGTGGAGAGACGAGAGCGGAGCTCCGTCCTCGACTTGTGTTTAGGTGTCTTTACACCTGGAATATTTTAACTGTAATAGTGGAAATTGAAGCCCACTAGCACACACACACTCGTCGTAGACCCAGCACAGCTTCCTCCTAATACCTGCAGCTCTCCTTGGATTTAATTTCCACCCAGAAGCAGACATGAAATGAACTGAAACAATCTCATAAATAGACTCTTCAAAAGCAAGAGCATATTAGACTGAGGTGCTGAGGTGACTATAAAACAGACTATAAAAATGAGCATAACTGAAGTCATTCCTCATTCTCGTGTGCTTGCACTCGGCAGTGTAAATACATATTAATCCATCAGGCTCACGTAGCATTTCATTTACATTCAAAGATGTCTTCAGTAAGTCTAACAGCAGCCAACAGCTAACGCAGTTTACTCATGGATAGCAGGTTCAATTTCTGGCTCAAGGTCTTACATTTATCCCAAACAAATTGGGTGGTGGTAGACGCAGCAGAGCTGTGACTTTTTTTAAAGGGAGTCTAATATAAGAGCCGTTCTGCGGAAAGAGCACACATCAAAGCATGGAAATGGGCTATTTCCAAAATGGCTTTCATGACATGTAGCATAAAGCCATTAGTGATGCATTTAAGGTATTCATCCTTGACATGCTGGTACTGAGACCCGGGGATGAAACAAAAATCGAGACAAGTTTGTAATAAAAGAGAGAGAAAAAAAAAGGCTGCAGCGGTTGACTACGCAAAGCCGGCCCTGTTAAAAAAATATACTATGCAGCAACTGTCCATAAGATCACCTCTGAAACTGAAGGACAACAGAGTCTGCAGCCACGCTAACCACTCTGTGAGGCTATTGTTAGGCAAAGCTAAATGCTTATGTCAGCATAAAAACATCCCCGCAATGACTAACAGGCTGAAGTTTAGTAGGTGTAATGTTTACAGTGTTCACAGTCAGCATGATAACATCTGCTAATATGGTGGTGCTGGATGGAGACTAAAGGGATCAGCACAAAGTCATTAGGATTTCTTCCGGAGTTGTTGAGCGGCTGAAAAGGAGAAGTTTGGAAACACCGCTGACCCTAGAGGAGCGCTGTAGTCTTGAAGGGTAAAATACTCAAACATTTGAAAACACATGGACTTGCTTCCTGATTGGTTCTTATCGGTCCCGACTCTTCTTCCAGTGGTGAAGGCAAAATCTTCCACCTCATCGGTCCAAGAAAATAAATCCTTCATCTTTCATTTCACCATTATCAGCATTTGCTGTAAGAATGCAACCAAGTAGACTATCTGTTTCCTGTTAATACTGATACGCTCATGCTCAGTGTACATGAATGGTCACATGATACACATTTTCAGGTGTGTAACTATAGACAAAGAACATTACTAATGCGGAGCTAAATTGCTTTTGTGGACAGAGGTCGTTTTTGATGTTTTAGTTTTGAAAAACCATTTGAAAACTAAAACGTATTAGTATGGATGTAGCCTGAGTGAAATTCAGAGAGACATTGCCATCATTGTAGTCAGCACCACCAGCATTGTTCATGATAAACCATTTTTGGAGCAGCTCCTCCTTTAATAAGGTTACAAGTGTCACTGGCTACAATATGCATAGCGTCTCTGGCTATTTCCTGAGGAACTTGTGCAGCCATTACAACATTAGACTGTACATTAGGGAGGACTAATTTATTTAGCTGGAGAAAGAGTCTAAAAGGGGATCTAGTAAAGCACTGGATAAGAATCTGATATGACAGTAATATGAACAGAGAAATCCAGAAACAAGATTTCCGGTAAACAGAATTACTGCTGGGGATTGTCAGCTTGTCCACCTCGGAAGTGAGATCAAAACATTGAGTGTGGTCCCTTGTGACAGAGGCTCGTGAAACCTTTTAACTGTGGGGACATTGACAACTCGTATTCTGAGACGCTGCATTACTGTGTTATGCATCGATTGCTAGAAGTCATGTCATATTAACTGCCTAGTAGAATTTTCTTTGATTACAGTGATGTCGCGGTGGAATGGAATGATCCTTCCATAGACTATGCTTAGACCATGACAAGGATCATAACACCAACAAGTAACAATAAAGGAAACCTCTCTGACAATGTACCAGCATGTGCACCAATGCAAACACATGAGGAAATTGTACATCATCCTCAGAAAACTAGAGCTCTACATCAATGGGTGGCTTGTTGGCACAGTTTGTGCGACTGTGCACCCTGTGCCGCTGTTGCTCAACACCAGAGACAAAAGTGGATCATAAAGATGGATGTACTGTATCAGCGGAATGTGGAAACAGAGGAGGCGAGGATGCAACGCGAAATGGGAGCCAACACTATGAATGAACCGAGGGGAAAATGAAGGGTTAACCAAGAGATAAGAGTTGAAAGGGGGAAGAGAAGATGAGAGGAAGCTGTACTGGAGGCAGAAGGGTGAGTGGGGTGAGAGGGGGAGAGATAATAGTGGGAGACAGAAGGAAGATTGGGCAATCAAGGGGTAGGAAAAAGGGAGGTAATTACCATCACTTCCTTTTATGAAGAGTACACTGCTGCCCATAGGACCTCACAAAGCCCTTCAATTTATTTTCCTATTAAAAGTATTAAATTGAATTTCCATTAGATACAATACATGCCACAGATCAGAAATGTTCAAATAATAGTGCTGATCTGAGGAGCCTCTATTCTTGCATCCCAAAAAATTTGCTTTTGTTACACACCTCAAAGTGAAGCCCCTCCTCATTAGTGGCAAAAATAAAAGACAGGGAACAACAAAGGAAGAAAGATACCGGTAGACACATATTTGGGGTAAGAACATGAGAATTGCGTATTGTGCTGATGTGTACAATGTAGTCGCAAAGCCCCTGACTGGAGTCTGGCTGGTGACCTTTGTTTTTTATTAACCTTGTGTTTCCTGACTGTCAAGAGCATTGCACATGATAAAACGGTCGTAGAAAAAAACCAAAACAAGGCTAAATACAGCCCGTTTGTTGCTGCTGTCACTCTTTGCCATCAACTATCAAATAAAAGAAATATGTAATAATAGTAATAATAATAATAATGATAATGATAAAGCATGTAGGGAGGCTAAAGCCCTCCAACAGCGACCACAGGTTTGGTTTTACTAACCCGCCCCTGTGCTGCATGTCCTAAAAAACCTAAAAAACCCATTTAAATAATGATAAGAATGATAATAACGTAAAGAGTACTCAGATCCCAATAGATCACTGACAAGCTTGAGTGACACTGAAACAAATACTTAGAATGAGAAAAGCAAACTTGTTTTCTGATTAGAGAGTTTCCAACAATTGTGCTGGGAAACTGCAAGATCCTTGTTTAACACCAGGTTTATCTCCTTTACTGTTGTCTTCTCACGATATAATCTTCAGAGTACTGGTGTCTAAAAATGGAGCCCAGGGATAATGCCCATAGGATCTTTCCCACTCCATTTCCAGCTTCGTTACCAGAGCAAGAAGCAGTACTACTGGTTTGCGATCAACTATTGTTAATTAACTGCATGTTCATTTTCAGAAATTCAGGGCTTGAGATAGAAGTTCAAATGTTTTTCATTATCTCACAGAAAGATTACACACCACACAAATAAGAAAATCCAGTCTCCCCCAACACCATGGCGGGTATCACAATATTAAAACGATTAAACTCGTATTGTTGGTTCCTCTAATGAGGCAGTTAAAACAAATCATCTCATTCTCGATTTGTCTCTTACAGTGATGTGTCCGTGTGGGAGAGTGTTTATGATGCTGTTAGTTTAACAGTAAAAGCGGTCTGAGGATTAAAAGTGAAGATTCAGAGCCATTCAGCTCGGTTAGGAGGGGATAATTGCTTCAGTGGTGAACAGTGAATCGCATTATATCACACTTCTAACATTAATTGATGGCATCGCAATGCCCAAGCCTTGGAGGAGTTCATTATGTGTAGCGGTTCTAGCATGGCATGAGCAAATGTTATGGACAAGTTCAAGCCAAGTAATTGGTGTGCCTGAAAATATCCCCAACAAAACTTTTATAGGTCACAGTTTGCAGTCAGAGAGGGACTGCAACACCTCTACACAGATGACAAGACATTTACAAGATCAATTTTTCATTTTACATTGTTTCCCACAGAATAATATCATGGGTGCACAGATGAGAGCATGCAGTTTGCTTCCATGCACAACAGATCCAAATTGACAGATGACACTTCCTGCCTTCTGAGAACTGCAAGGCCTGCGGGGAACAAGCACAACTAGCCAAAGCCATAAACATATTATTTATGTTATGTTAACACGTTTAAAAAGGTTATTTGTAGCAGCAATCCGACCCAAATGATCACCCTTCTCTCCAAAATAGGCAGTTCCTCTAATCTCCACAGAGCATTTAACCAAATATCAGCTCATTGTTTTGGTTTTACCCTCCCTGCTCCCATTAACCATTTGATCAGTAATTAAGTTTATGGTTAAGGTCACAGTATGATAAGGTTTATAAGAAAAACATAATATATACATTTACAAACAATTTGAGTGTAAATATGTATTTCCTTCCTCCAACTGCATCAGCAGCACATTAAGCATAAGAAACTCCAACGCCCGTGAGAGGAGAGGGACAAAATCATTACATCAGGTCCATAAGTACTATGAGCATCAGCTCTGACTTTTACAGTCCCAGTGCTTAAGTGTAAGATGCAGTTAGCAATACCAGAGCAATTAGGCATATTGACTGCCGCACAAGTCCTGCACTTTAAGCAAAAATAGGTTGGAGCTGACCACTGGGTCATTTCCAGAACATAAATTCTTCCCACTCACTCTCTCCCTGGACCCTCCCAAAATGTACCGTAAGATTTGCAGCCAGTGCGGTTGTTTTTTTATTGCCGCTGTTGTCGTGTCTTTTTTCTTCTTAACAACTCATTAAAGGGGCCATAAACTCTGATCTCCCCCAACCACGAGCAATACAATTCCCCCCAGTTGTGAAGACTATTAGTTTACAGAGATTTTGATTTAATTTGTCTTTACCCACAATCCCATCAAGACAATTCTGAGGTTGCCTTTCTTTTGGAACAACAGTAGGTGAAATACAGACAGACCATAATTGCTCTGCGACATACAACTCCCTCATATTCCCTGCCTGGTGCTGACTGCATCAAAACAAACCGAGGAGGGAAACAAAGCCACTGCGTTTAATTGGCATCAAACATTTTGCAAGTGGCAGGGCAGAGTCTATAGGCATATGAGAAATGTGTTATTTGGGTTACTTGAGTCTGTTTGTAGAATAGATGGTTATGGACAAAAACTACTGAACAAATAATCACATGTAGAGATGAAAAAAAAACTTCATCTGCTGCTGAAAGAAGAAAAACATCTAATCAAAGAGAAAGAAAGACGCCTGAGAGGAAGGTACAGTGCGGTAGGAAGTCAATGATCTGTGATGGTATTTTATTACCTCGTGAGCGTGAGATAAAACTCTGCAGGTATCTAATTTGTGTGAATCTGATGAGCGGGAGAATCCTGTTGAGACTATGGAGGGTGGGCGGCTAGGGTTGTTACAGAGAGTGACAACAAATCTTAAAAGTTATGGATGACCCAAACTGAGCACCATTCCCTGCTCTTCTGTCTGTTACAGCTAGCTGGTAATCCTTGCAAAGCTAGCAAAAGCAGGCTAAACTGCAGGGGACACATTCCACCGCCTCCCATCGTCCCTCTCGTCAAAACAAATGAACGCACACTGCCTGAAAACTGCTCAAAGCCGACTTTACACTTCAGTCATGCACAGGTTAGTTATTGACGGACAAGTGCACCAGTATATGATTCTATTACGTGTATAATTTCATTAAGTTTGAATGTTGGTTGTGTTTATTACAGTCCTGTGAGTGCCACAGACACCAGCTTTTTTTTTCAAGACGGCTATCTATGGATGGTTACTACGACGTGAAGAGTATTTCAACAAATTAACAACCCTACCTTCAGTATACGATAAACTGGATTTAAACTCAAGAGACAGAAACTCTACAGTGCATCAGAGATTGAAAGCCCAAGACGCAAAGCGTAAAATAACTGTCAAAGATAAAAAACATATCAGATTGTAGAGTATAATCATTCAAACATCCCACACACGAACCTTCAGCTTATCAAAGCATTCATCTGTTATGAGAGCTTTGATGCCATTTAAGGCAGATGACCGGATTAGAAATACATATTTGCGTTGTATTGCAGATTCACAGAAACAATAATCATCATTTCAGCCCCTGATTATGTTTTTGGCTGTGGCAATTTCTGATGCAAAAGCTAAAGTGATACCTGCGGAGTCACAAAAAGTAAATTGTTTGCTACTAGAGCTCCTGGCATTCACTATAAAGGAAGTACCGAATAGCGCTGAGAGAAAGTCAATCTGCCTGCCTTCCAGAATTGCACTCAATAATAAACCCCATTTGTTTTTTTCTTCGTTGTCTGCCTCTTCTACTTGTTATGATTCATTTGTTGATTTACAGTGCAATGAGGGAGGGAGCGGGGGAGTGAGAACGTCTTGGATAACCAACAATGAAATGCAGAGTGCTCTGAGTGATGGCTTACTGTCGATTAGTTTCACTGAGTGGGCCAGTGAAGAGGCACAACAGAAGGATTCGAAAGGAGGGAAGTGAAAGTGGAGAGGAGGGAAAAGTGCAAAAAAGAGAAGAGGATGGTGAGGGGGGGAGGAGGAGGAAGGAGGAGGTGATATCTCCATTAACAGAAAGCAGCAGGCGACGAGAGGAGCCGTGGTGAGTGGAAATGGATGGCAGTGTGACTGACTGGAATTAGAAACTGTTTCACTCCACAGATTTGGGCTCCGTGCAACAATTAACTGAAATACAAAAAAAAGTCGACCATATGCACTTATTTCAGCTGCGACATCGAATACAACAATCTCATAAACATTCAAAAAATTGTTTTAAATGATTGTGTGTGCATGTATGGTGTGCCTCTGTGTTTTCACTGAGATGTGTATGACCACATGAATTTCCCCTAGTGGGATAATAAAGTTTACATTGACTTGACCTTGACTTTTGGCAAAAAATCTTAGGGGGTAAAAATTATATTTATATATTCACATTTACAGGCACAGGTAAAAATTCAACAAACACAGGCAGGCTGAGGGTGTGAACTAAAGTATGTTTTCTTTCTGGAGATGTCAAACTAAAATCCTAATGCAGTATTTAATATCTAAATTAAATGAAAAGGTTTTTTTTTAATTGTGAAAGCTTATTACACCTCCTTTGAACACTTGACTTCTGCTCAAATCACTGTCACTACCAATAGCAAACTAGCTATTACATCAAAATGGATCATACAAAGACAGACATGGCCAGTGATGAATAGGTTCTCAGCGGCTTTGCAGCTTGTAAAAAGTTGTTGGGGAACAAGTCATATGTTAATGATTCTGGGCGGGTCCAGAATGGACCTGAAGATAAAGTTACGGGTAATGGATCGGGTCCCGTACAGCACTTTGCAGGTGTGGGTTGGCAAAAATGTGCCCGCCTGCAGTATAGAGCCCTTTCGATTATCAGTTGGCATATAAGCAGCTGATATGAGTCTTTCATCCATATCTGTTGGGCTGTATTACAGTATACAAATACTGCATTTTATATATATACACACAAGTCTCCCTTGTTTGACAGTGACGACACCAGACAAGGTGAGAGACACATCTCTGGATCCACTCCACTCATGATAGTTGTACTCGGGCAGACATCTGTCGTGCTGCTGATTCTCTTATCCCCTTTGTTGCTGACTCGCGTCTCAGTTGTATCAGCCGAGTCTGACTCTCTCTAACTTTTCAAACTGATCCTCTGTCTGTCACTACTGTCTGTCACGGTAAATCTGTCATCTAAACCTACTTAACTGTGTCTCTCTTAAACTTGGTGTCTGTAGCTGTCAGTGGTATCAGGTAACAGGTGATAACTGTCAGTCTGACAGTCACAGGTCTGGGCTCCTAGTGAAGACAGAGGGAGAAATATAAAACATGCATTTTTCAGCTTGAAGCCTGAGTTCCCCAAGTTGGAATGTTGGAAAAGCACGCAAAGGATTTAATCAATTATTTTCTACCTGAACAACGGAGAGAGAGATAGATAGATAAACATGGACAATGCAAAGTGTATTAAAATTAAGCCAAAATATCCAACGGGTGCAGCCATCTTACGCTGATGATGTCAGGGAGTGAAGCCGCAGTATCAAGATACCCCCCCGATACACCCACCTCACCAATCGCAAGTCAATCTCAGCTGTCAATCATGACAATTCACCCAGTTTTTATAGCATCAACTAACTAATTAAAAACAAACTCATCAATATGAACAAACATCAGTGAAATAAGAACTAATCAAAATGACAGAAAACATATTTAGGATGTGTACTTTGTTGTTTTCGTTTGTTCCAACTGCTAACATGTAGGAGGCAGGGTTTATGACTATACTACAGCCAGCCACCAGGGGGCGATTTTAAATTATTTGGCCCCACTTTTGGGGAGCTGTCAGGTCATCTATCTTTATGATGATCTTTATGTCAACATTAGCTATTAGGGTGCCCACAGAGACGTATCTGGAGAGACGTTCGGTGTTCTACTCTTATGTAATGCAGGGTTTCCCCAACAATTTACAGCACCTTAGCCAAATGAATACAAAAAGGGTTAGGGTTCTCTGTCCTCCTCTCAGACAATGAACTAGATGTAGTTAAGGTAAAGTCTCAAGTTGATGACAACTCAGAATAAAGAAAAAGCTGAAAAATTAGCTGTTGTTTTACAAAGCCACTGGGCACTTGTTAAGCTAATGGCAATTTGATACGGACAAGTTCAAATGAAAGCTATCCGTCTTCTGGCTGAGACGACCAGTTTGTAACTTTCACTACAAACTGTACATCGACACCTCCAGTTCAGTGTTCTCTGAACAATGTCGAACAAGTATAAGCCCACAAGAGGAATAATGGATTGAAAAGAGAAGGAAGTCTGTTATATCTGTTCAAGGGAGCAGGAAATTACTTCCACTGTGGTGTCCACAGCAGAGCTCACAGCCGAGCACAGTGACTACATCAGAAGGCCTAAAAATGACGACGCTGTTCCCTTGTGAAGATGTCATAAAATACATCCCGAGTTGCCTCTTCCTCTCTTTGTGGAAAGAGAATACAGATAGAATTTTTTATGTAAATGATGCAGTGTTTCACACAGAATTAATTCAATCTATGGCGTAACAGGGGTGCGCGTGCACACCCACAAAGGTCACTCTTGTAGCGCTGCAAATAGCAAGTTAGAGAGATCTTGTGTTATTATGAAAAGTGAAAAAATATTTAGGTTCAGTATGAAATTGTGGAGTGACAAATGAGATATTAATAATTAATGGTAAACCCTGTGATGTGCACAGGGATTGTTAAATGCTCTTTTAAAAAAACTGCTGTGGAAATACAGATTTTCTATTGAGCTGCTGACTGTGCTCAAACATGACTTTGACAAATACACAATTGAACATGCTGTCAAATGTTGTGCGTGTGGTATTTGTGCTGTATGAAAAGAACAACACACAAAGCACCTTAACAACAGATAAACGCGCTCTTCAGCTGAGCTTGAGAAACCAGCGCTCAGAAATTGGTGCTCTTTTGCAGTTTCAATTATTAGCGTGGCTGTTGTACTCCATTCCAAGAAGCATTTATTCCAGGCTGTTTGTTGGCTATAAAAGTGTAAAGGAATATTTTCAAATGGAAAATGCAGGCTTTAAGAACTTTAAATATAAAGGTATAGCATATGGCTGGAAAGTAGTTGCAAATCCATGCATGGCACTGTGGATAAAGAGAGAGAAATCACCCAGGGGAGGTTAGAGTTGCTGGCAGAGGCATTTTTAAAGTGGGGGAAAAGCTTTAGTCATGGCTGAAGGGGCCTATAAGCCCCTCTAGAAAGTATAATAAAAAACATAAAAGCATAAAAAACTGTTACATTCCACAGCGGAGTCATTTAGTACACACAAATGTGTATGCAAACACACCAATATACAGTCATCCAACAACACAGACAGAATTACTAAGCACTGCACCACTGGGAATGAGGATTTGGAGCTTTTAAGAACCGTTTTAGTACTTTTTCTTAGAAGGCTACTGGTCACAACCAGTGTGTGGCTTACATGAACACCAAGGCTCAAACTAAACTGATGTGTAAAATGTCAAATTCCAACAACAACAGCTTATTGCCACCCGTAGTTACATTTTAGTGTTAGGCGACCTATAGCAGTCATGAAACCAGTAAAGAGCAAAGTTAGATGATGTAGTATAAGACTGCACCATTTTTTAAGAGTATGTGTATTCAACATTTATGTAATTAGGGTCTTAAAAGTACAGTATGCAACTAGGTCTTGTAGTGGAAAATTCAACTGACCAGTGTCTAAGGTATTGGAAATCCCCCTGACCAGGTGTCTAACTGCTGTGATACTGTCTACCTGACAGGATGGAACCCTTATTTGGTGGTGTCTCACTGCTATAACCTTGATAAACAGGGTGCATGCCCTTATTTGGTGATGTTTTTCTTCCAACTGCTACAGCGGACGGACAGGCACAGATGATGATCTCATGTCTTTCATGTCTTTTTTCATATTATGTTTTATGAAATGCCTCTTTGTATAAGTTCTGGCTTTTGTGAACTTGCGGCCAGTTCCATTTTGAGCACCCGTGCTTGTTGTGTAACCTCTGCAGAGCTTACTATTATAAAGACTCAAAGGCAACTCCAGTCTGAGAATTTCATTATTTCAAATCTCAAGATGAATTTCCATCACAGTCTCTTAATCAAAACAACAACAAAACACCAAGTTTGACTTATGAGGCAGAGCGGGATCATGGGAATTGTTGTCTTCACCACCATTGCAGAGGAAAATCTACCTGACGCGACACTACCAGGCACTAATCGTGTTTTATTCACTTCACGCAGCAAAGCCCCGGATAAAGTGGCTATGATGCAATTAAAATGAGACCAAAATGAAACGTTCCATTACCTTGAATAAAACTGGGCACAATAACAATACCTTTAGACTATACTTCACCGGTAAGATTGATTAACAAAACACATTATGTCATTTAGCATAATGCTTGTGTCTGGAATTCATATCCATAATTAAAATCATCATGAGCATGTCTTTCCCTTTTTACTTGTATAATCACTACAGTGAATAAAACACAAAGTTTAAGCAATGCTCAGAATAAATGGCTAAAACAAAACGTCAGCACATTAAAGAGAACAGATCGGCTGGAAAAGTCTGATATTTTGCACGGCCTACAAAAAACATTAACTCAATTTAAATTCCTCTATATTATGTTGTCTGGAGATTGACTCATTCTGCTTTGTTTACGATCAAAGTCTTCCGACACATGCTCCTCATTTCGTGATAGCCTAAAGGTGTGTTCTGACCAAAAAATGAAAAGCCTTTTTGAGGCTGTGTGATTGCAGAGAGAAAGGGATTGGAAAGATGTGGGTGGATGAAAATTTGCCTTGGCAGTGACAAATGGGCAAAGATGCATCCATAAGGGTTTAAAATGGATGAACCTGAGTGAAACATTTCTGCTTATTCTGAGGTTATATAGCATTTTCAATGGGTACATTTCAATGTTTATTGACTATTTGGGGCAAAATGAAAAAAGAACTAAACAGTCACAGTCTGGGTTGAAGTATGAGAAGTTGATCAAACATCAGAATCTGTGTTTAGCCATCAAATCACCTGTAGAGCTAAAGACATCAATCATATTCCATGACGTTGTCTTTTTTGTTCAATAATCAGTGACCAAGAGAGAACTTGTTATGTTTCAACACTGCAAATGCTTAATGTTCACTTTGACTCTGCTTGTTTTCTAAATAGCCCATTTCACAACGGGTTGAAGACAACTTGTGACGTCAGGACTGCGTGGATCCATCAGGACTGGAATGTTATTTTAGACTATTGGCAAACTATTCATTCTTCAACTGTTAATAGTGTTTCAGTCACTCCATATCCTTGTGTCTGTCTTTCTTTTTAATACCTATTCATTTTATTCTTCCAGAATCACAAACACACACACGCACTCACACACAGCCTGAGGCTATATCCAAACCACCATGGTAGAGAGGACCAGGGGTGATGGACTATTGACTGATCGACTTTAAGCAGTCCATGTAACTCCTGGTGGTTAGCCAGTCGTTCCAGCAACGGCCTTGGGCAACCTGCTCCTGCTCACTGTGTATGTTTGTGTTCTTGTGTGTCAGGGATTGTGTGTTTTGTGTCTTTGCTGCTGACTGATAGAATCCCCAGAAGCCTTTGAGCCTGACTGGGAGGATGTCTGACAGGTGAAGATAAAACTGGACCAACAGCCACCATTGTGGAGGCATCATAAGCACAACGTGGCAGATAGAACACATGGTCCACTCTGCATAAAAGTTGACTAGGTGTGGGTTTTAGGGGGATAAGGTGATGTATGTGTGTGTGTGTGTGTGTGTGTGATACGCCCACCAAGACACTAAGGGGTAGAGGTGTGTACAAGTTACCCAAGTGCGCATGCATGTGTGTGTTTCAGTTATAATGTGACTAGATGGGAGCTCAGCGAGTAAGTGCGAGAGAGACAAAGAAAGAAAGGGACAGAAAAATCAAAATGAGACAGAAAGATATGGGGGAAAGATAGGTGAGGACAGCAGTAGATAAAAGAACACAAACCCGGGGCAGCAGGTCACCCGAGGAGGATGGGAGTGTCCCTCATGTTTTTGGAATTAATTCAAAAGAGGTGATTAAAACTACATTTCCAGTACAAAAAATGAACATGGGAAGCACCACTGCCCCTATGGCCTGAAACTGCAACTGATCCAGGTATATTACATTGTCAAGCATCAGGGGGTCCTCCTTCACAGTTTAAGGCAAGGAAACCAAGTAGAGCAGATGCACTAAAATTATTTTACAAATCCCAGCTCCTGGCACTGTCTGGCCGCTCTGTAACCTCTGACTTACAAACAGATACAGAAACACACACACACTTTCCCAGCTCAGGGGTCTGAAATAAAAAAGTGTGTCTGTGTGTGAGTCTGGCTGCACTGTTGCACACCTAAACATATAAAATAAAATATCGTCATAATGGTTTAGTGCACTTGTGACAGCATTTCCAATCAAACCTATCAATCAATGAATTAATGGCAAAAATAATAAGCAGATTAAATGATAATGAAAATAATCATTAGCTGCTCTCCTACACAAAATAGTTCCAAAGTGATTCACTTCCACCAACTACAACAGTAAAATCCCAATTTTTTTATAAAATGATATAATATATAACAGTGTTTCTGCATTGACTACTTTTACTTTAAAAACTTGAACTACTTTGAGTTATATTTACAGATTAAGCCTACTTAGTTTTACTCAGCATTTATTTTAATGCAGGACTTTAGTTAATTAGTTCCCAGTGTCTCTATAACCTTGTGTTCCCCTCTTTTTAGTTGCCGGAACATAATGTTTGTTTACTATGTACTTCTTGTCTTCGTTCTCCATGTTTTATTCTCCACGACTTGCCTGTGTTTGGACAATTTCACCATTTCTTTTTGGATTTTGGATTTCCGCCTGCTCCCTTCCTCTTTCTTTTCCTGTTGGGACTGCTCTACCAGGTTTGAGTCTTACCTGTCTGACCGCTCTGTACGACTTTGTTCACATTTTTGTTTAGCAAACCTCTGATGTTCTGCCTGGGTGACTGCATTTGGGCTCTTTGTTCCTTTTGCATCATTGTCACAATATCAGTTGTTTTACAGTGTTGGATTATTGTGACTACTTCCTCCCAAAATGGTGCAAACATTAACATGATTTATGTTTCAGTTGCAATGTTGCCATTTTATTTCATCATGTTATTTGTTATTTTGATCCCGTTAATTCATGGTCTTGCTGCAAAGACACTTCCTGATCCATCTCAACCAAGTGTCACACATTCAAGTTAGATCCCACGTCCAAACAAGCCAAATAATGAACCATGAAATATTGTGATGCCATGAAACAATGACATTTTCTGAGGCAGTTATCATACCATGAAACACTGATATTGTTGCAACCCTGACAAACACACATACCCACATACACAAACAGGAAACAGGAGACAGGAGACAGGAGAAAATCTTTACTGACAGATAAATGCATCCTGCTTTGTTGGAGTGCAGTGCTGTGCTGTATGTAGGCGGCTGTGGCTGAGGGGGTAGAGTGGTAGCCTCCAACCAGAAGGTCGGCGGCTCGAACCCCAGCTCATGCCGAAATGTCCTTGGGCAAGATGCTTAAGCCCAAAATTGGCCCCTCAGAGATGTTGAATGAATTGTGAGTCGCTTTGGATAAAAGTGTCAGCTAAATGACACTTTAATGACTGAAATGTCTTTATACCAGATGTAATTTCTGTCCCCTTTCTTAGCATGTTTGGTCATTGACGTCTGAATAATCTTGTGTACTGAAGGCTCACTTAGTCTCAAGGCGATTGCAGCGAATCTACAGCACATTTAATGATTCATGTTGTTGTACACAGACCTATGTGTAATACCAAGCTTTTTAAATGAAAATGTGTACATGAGGCATTGAGAAATACTAAAAGGATAAAATTGAGCTGAGAGTGCATCTGAGAAAGAGAAGCAGAAGAAGGAGAAGAAGAAGAAGGAGAAGAAGATGATGAAGAAGACAAAGACAGTGAAGAAGACTTTGAATTAGACAAAGAAGATGATGAAGAAGAAGAAACTAAAGTAACTACACACTTTTCCTGTAGAGCCTTGTCCAGTTATCTGGAGAGGCTGGCTCTTGCACAGCTCAGCAGTGTTGCTCTAGGACATCAACTGTGACTCATATACAAGTGTTTCTGGCTAATAGAAGAGGTTTTCTTTGAATAACTGACACACAACTCCTTAAGCCCCGTTTTCAATGATCAAGGATAATTTGTTTGGTTTATAGTTCAAAATATCCAGTCTAACTACCACAAGAAGAGCGACGACATAGATCCTCTTCAGAGCCAGCAGCCTTGGAATTAACGTCACCCAACAGCTTAGGTGTGAAACATTCAAAATAATACTTTATGACGGTGTGTGAAAGTTCATTTTGACCTCGGAAACAACAACCGAGACGAAAAGATTGCATGTCACTGTTCACTTACACACCATGACTTTCTTCAAATGTGATGACGAAGACGAGTGAGATGAGGCAAAAAGCTCCAGAAGATTTATTTTATCTAAGCACCTCGTAGACTTCAATTTAAGCCACTGAATAGCTAACTAACTTTTGTGACCTAATATTTATGGATTTTAATTTTAATTTTAATGAACCTGAATGCATTGGCCTCACATGTGCGTGTGTGTGAGACAGTCTGATATACAAAGAAGAGGCAAGGAGGCAGAGCCGAGGGTGAGCCAGCTAAGATCTATGTGCAGTCACTAACACTAATCAGGCTTTGCCCAGCAGTATTCATCTCTGGAGCAGCACCAAGAACTGGGCACTGACCAGCAGCCAGCCAGCCTACTAACCACAGGCTGCCATGGCTACAGCACCGCTTCAGCTGCTTAGTGATAACAATGGGGCAAGGCAGATTCTTTTAAAAGGAATGACCTGTCACATTGAGCATCAACAGATTCCGACTTTTGTTGTCATCTTAGCTATGCTTTTCACATTTGTAAAACTGTCGGCTTGAAAACGCTGTTTGCATTGTGGTCTTCACCAATGCCGACCGGTGAAGAAGCATCTATTAAAAAGACAAACAGAGAAATATGAGCAGACAGGCATCGCTAAGACTGTGTGAAGGTGTACCATACATTTTCAACAACAACATGATGAATGGAGAATGAGACAACATTGTAAGAAAACCACAAAGGAATACCATGTGAGCGGTATGAAATATGTACACTGACGGAGTTTAAGGGTAAAGAATTCGAGAAAATGCAGCCATCAGTGCCTCAGCAATGCCACGCTAATAGCATCTGAACCCTTTTCATTGTTTCTCTGCTGTTTCAAAACCTCTGCCAGCCTCCCGTTCACTTTCAATCCTCTGCAGTTCCAATCTGACTTTGTCAAAGTTGTCTGCATTACATTTGAAAGAATATGTCATTGGAATAAAAAGGCATGAGGGAGGAGGAGCCGGGGCCAAAGTAATCAAGGGAGCTGAAAAGCGTGAAAGTACCATTACTCATAATGCCATATACACATGGGAAAGATAAATGACTTCAATCCAATGGCAGCCCTCTAATACTGGATTCAGTTGGGCGGAAAGGAGGAGAAAAGCCTTCCCCTTGCTTACCATCCTAACATTGTTACATTGAATTGTCACACATTGGGAGCTCACACTGAAAACACGTGTCCTAAAAGCAGTGTGAGATAAACTCACTGCGTGCTGTGCCTCTATAAACCAAAGTCAAGTTTACTTCACATTATTTACTCATTTGTACATCTGACAGTAGCCTTTCAAGGCTGTGCCATTTGCTGCACGTCTTCACAGAGGGAGAGATGAAGCCCCAATACAGGCAATGCAATGACAACAAAAAAATGAAGAGGCTGAACTTGCAGCAGACAAAAGCCGGCCCTCTTTCTTCGACAACTGCAGTGGCTTTACAGTTGCCATGTTATCTCTCCCTTAGGCTACACGTGTATCTGAGGCCAGGCAGCACATCGTGATAGGCAACGTGCTGGAGGAAGCTGACCTGCTGTATAACAATACACTTCACTGCCTCAAGGCTTCCTCTCCCCACAGAAAGTTACATATTGTAAAAAAAATATGATAGAGACTGAAAAAACGTATAATCTGACAGCGCTGTCAAAATATGTCAGGTCCTTCTGTTCAAACACTCTTGCAAAAACAACAACAGTAAATAGTACAAGACATTGTGAGTTGTACGCAGCATTTTTATTCAGCCTGTTACAAAACAAAGGAAGAGTTCTGGACCCGAAAGACCATGACTTGTGACATGTACAGGACATAATGGACATATTTACTGTGGTTGGCATGATTTAAAAAATCTTTATGATCCATTTTTCATTTCTCTCAGTCAGCCTTGTTTTCCTGAATTTAACATGAATCGGTGCTCAGTTGTATTGAAGTAATTATGTTTTTCGGTACCCAACTCTAATTCTAAGGACTCAAAACCTAAAGACCTGAGCTTACGGTGCCAAAACAAGAATTAATATTAGCAATGGCTGACATCGTCTACAGTCTTTTCTTATCATGGGCACACGCCACATCCCCACACCTTCCACTGTGATTTCACTCTCCTGGCATTTTTCAGAAGTTGTTTAGCTGCGTTGGGAGCGAGGGAGAGAGGACGAAATTGCCAACAGAAAGAAAACTTCAAGAAATGAAATGCTGGAAAAAAAAAAAGTGAAAAGAAAACACAGACAAAGAGCGGAAGGAGTGGAAATAAGCAGAGTTAATTAGGGGGTTTCTATTATGTGAAACACGAGGTTCACATAATAAGTATTGAGAGGCTGAATAATCTCAGCTGAACTAATGTCAAACAGCACATGAAAACAGCCTGCAGTAACAGTGAGAAACATTTATGCAGTCTTACATCATGTTTCCCTCTAGGCTCAACACAAAGGTTTCTATTGTGCCACAGAAATGCCTGGGTCAGGGCTGCAAATTAAACTCAGTCCGGGAAATTCTTTTGGTTGCTTCAAAGCTCAAAAGATTGCTACCTGAAAATTCTCATGTCGTATGAATGGGCTTTACTGGCTTAAAGACAGGCTTAAATGTGGCTATATGCAGGCGAGCAGGTCTAAAAATAATTGTACCATAAAACTGTTTGTTAGTGAAGCACAATCGTCACGCTGATGCAATTTGTTTTTTTTCCAGAAAGGGAAAAAACACTTTATTTTTGTCTTCACTAACCATTAGTCAAAGTGGTGTAAGGTGTAGATGTATTCATGTCAATTTGATGACATTGCAGGATTGTGTTTAAATTGACTTTCTGAGGCTCATGGATGCATTTATGTTAATATGAGGTGAACTGCACCCAAACACACCACACTCTCTGCTTTATTTTCTATTGTAATGATTTAACTTCTCTTCACTTATGAGTTTGTTTTTTGTGTTCCCCTGTTAGCTTTTCACAACATACATTTTTTTTCTGCATTTGTTAGTTTGTCCATATTGTCGATATACAAACAAACACATTTGTGAACAAAATGTTTTAATTAAAAAGGAAATGTTTCACATTTACTTTGGATCAATTCTCTAATGAGCCAACTTATTTATATGTGTGTACACTATATTCACACAACTAAGACTTATCTGTTTACTGTGTTTGTCTGCTCTATTATGATATAAGGTAAAACAACCCTTAAATCAAGCAGATACAAAGTCCTAACAGTTAAATTAGTTGCTTCTAATTGGCAATTCCAACTCACTCAAACAAAGTGAAATATTTGCAAGCTTATACAATCGTAAACACACGCAGATCCAGCTCTGTTATTGTTTGTAAAAGGTCTGACTTTGTCTCACTCCCATGCGCACACACACAAACACACACCCTCCAGTGCATATCCATCCTGGTATAAAACTTGAAGTAAGAGCTGTGTTTTTTCAAACTCCGCCCCTCAGGCTTGCTTTCCCACCACAACGTGTTCTCAGAGGTGAGGACATGATGTTTTCCTGAAAGACAAAAAAAAATAAAGTGCTGACCTGGCACAAAGCCCACTGACCTGGGTGCACCTGTAGCTGTGTTCCAGCCAGCCAATTACATTACAGCCAGATAAAGCACACTGATTCCTCAGCAGCAAGACTTCCCCTTTTACCACAAAGAAGCTCATGTTTTCCTTGATAAGATAAGAGACGGACACTGAAATGTCAAATGACATATTTGACTTTAAACACGGTTGAAATCATGGGGATTTCTATTGGTTAACTACTTGTTACTGACACTAACTTGATGAAACTTGATCGCTGCAGTTAAAGCTGCATTGGTCAATTTCAAAAATATTGATTATGTCAACTTAAAACTTCTATTAGATACTTCCTGACAATACTCCTGCTGATAAACATTTTAGGTTTCATGTAGTAAGAAAAATTGAGTAAATACAAAAATAACATAACATACATAAGTGTGATTTATTTTTATTTCAATAACTGAAATTTAAAGAGATATCCCAGTGTAAGCACTAGCAAACCTATCATACTTCGCAAACAACACGGTTCAATTTACATCACCAAAATCGCATGTGAAGAATTCAAAGTCCGCTGATAAATATTTGATAGTGTTGCTGCAACTTCCACCACAGAAAATGTAGGAAGTGTTGGCATTTGTTTACTCATAAACGTGAAATATTTGATTCAAAATAACGTCACTGGACACACAAACACACATTATTTCTGTTTGTTTTACCATAGTTTCAAAAATAGTTTCAAAAATTCACGGGTATGACATGACACTACAGTAAAGCTAGAGGGCTTATTTTTTATGTTGCCCCTCTCTTCCTCCTCTTAACCAACTCTTCTATTCTACTCCTCCCACCGACTCTTCTCCAACTCCAAACCCACCACCATTTTAACATTTAATCAGCAGCAGTAATAGAAGGAGATTTTGACAATTGCGTGTTAACAAGCTTAAAGTTGGGCTGATGGGACCATTGATTGCTTCTCAGCCCTACTTAGCAAACATTACAACAGCTTGTGAAACCCTTGGATCACACATACGCTCCCACTCCTTTCCCTACTCCAACACAAGTGTGGCTGGAGACACACGGAATAATCCATCCACATACAGTTATAGTAAACTGTGAGTCTGTAATGATTGCTTTTGTGGACATTTTGAAATAACGTTTTCAGTGTAGTGTTGCAAGTTAATTTGTTTACCCATAATGGCCTGTCTACTCCAACTTAACTGTAATTATTACATTTCCAAGACTTTGAACAACCTCATGGATCCTGCATTTGTTATGTGATGGTGGAGAAAGTGAGTATAGCCTCCTGTAATAAAAATGCAACATGTCTGATTACATTCTCTCTAAGGATACTGTTAAGGCCACTGTCACTGCTAGAATAACAAAAAAAAAGTAATCTAATCCTTTTATGATGACTGATCATGTTGGAGTTGGAGTTATTGAAACTTAATGAAACTTAAAATAGTGAAATCTATAAAAGAACAAATAGAGCTGCTGGTTGCTGCATATTTTGCTGATACTTTGATAATAGTTGTTTGAATTTACAACTGGCCCAGTCCAGGTCCAATTTGGCCAACACCTCCTCTCACATCTTAACACTAGGGTCTCCTTTTTCTCTCTTATTCCATCTCAATAAAACCTACCAAAGAAGAAAAAAACATCCATAATTTCCATCTGACTGTGTGTCTTCCATTTTAGAAAATGAGTTGTCCTGCAGCTGTGAGGTGGCAGTTACCTTTAACAGTGTAGAAAAATACATTTTAAGCTGGGAAAAAGTATTTTGTTTGAAATAAATTCATTATTGATTGAAAAATGAAAATGGATGTGCGTGAAAAGTCAGTGGACGTGTCCTTGTGTCCTCAGTGGTAGTTACAGCTTTGGTACAGTATGTGTGAGCAATAAGGAGCCACAGCCCAGTATGAAGACCAGTCAATAATTCAATAAGCAGTAGGCAGGCAAGAGAAGTCAGTGACGACTGAGCTGGTCCCACTGGCGCGGGGTTCATCACCAGAGAGTGCTTCTTCCGGAGATGTTACTGCACTGTGGGGAACAAGTGTTCTGAGGTCATTTCTATTCTCTTTGGCACAGCGGATTCTCAGTTCACATTGTGGCATTAGCCAGCTCTCAGCTTGCAGCTACTGGTCACTGACTCTCCCTCCGATCTTTCCCATCAAATTCTATTCACTTCCCTGCATGCTCTGACAGACCCTGAGAGGGAATAAAGCTTATATAGAGATGTAGGAGCAAAGAGGTCGGTGAGAGCCTACTCAGCTATTCAGTGGTCAATGAACAGGAAAGTCTCTTGTCCAAGGTAAAACTTTTGCTAATCTGAGCACTGATCACTGCACAAACAAATGCCCCAACAGACTAACACTTCATCAGGTGTAGTTTGGGTCATATTTATTACCATATACAGTACATTGGAAAAGTGGAAAAATGAATTTAACATGTACAAATGTTAAATTCATAAAGGTCCACAGGAAGTGGCTAAGCTAGCAGAGGGTAGCATTTCCGACGGTCCCTGATTTCAGCAGTTATGACAATTGTTATCCCGTATTGAGTTTTAGATAATTAATCTTTGTGGGTTGGCAAAACAACAAAAGAGAAATCTTGGCTGTTAAGCACCGTCTCCATGCCAGCGTTGGTTCATCATCACTTGGCCACATTTGGTTTTGCAGAAGACAAACCACTACAAGTTCATAATGGGCCAAAGGAGTCAAGTCTGTCTACATAGACATTCTCCATTATCGGTTCATGTCAGCTCCAGACAGAGAGCCGAATCTCTGAATCTCCCATTAAAGCAACATAGGCTTAAGCAGCTAGTTACTTAGCATCACTGTTACTGTATACCTGTCCAACTACAATATGTAGCCAACAAATGTTTCTATACCAATATAGACTGTCATGATAATATGACAGCTAGTCATATTTTTTTATTATTTACATTAAACTGCTAAGGTGATAGAAGAAAACAATTCATACATCATTTAATAATGTTAATCATACCACTAATCTAAGGACCAAATGGGGACTGAATTGGTCAATCTTTTTGCAGGAAACTAGGGAAGTTAAGTTGAAGTTTTATGCCTGGAAGATCACTTGGTAGCGCATGTGCCTGCATGCGGAGGCTTGAGGTCTCATGTAACAGCAGTAGGTTCGGTCTCGACCAGGCCCTTTGCAGCATGCTTTTCCTGCTCTCTCTCCCCATTTCCTGTTTACTACCCTATCAATAAAGGCAAAATGCTCAAAAATATCTTGAAAGACCAATGACCTCAACAACAACAACTGAGTGATTTTAATTAACAGTCATTCACCTTCACACAACTTTCTTGTCCAAAAACCACTTACTAAAATCTATGAAGCTGCAGCCAAATACTTTCCTAGCATACATAATGTATTTGGCCATTTAAACTGTAGTGAGATGAGGTAGTTGTGTGTGCACAATATGCAGCAGAGCAGAGGAAAACATAACTGTCAAAGATTTCTCTGCTCTACACATTCTGGGCGATTTAATTGGCTACAACTGCACGGGAACTGAAAATGGAACAATGACGTGACTCAAAAAAGATCATTTAGCTGCCGTTCATGCTGCTACTACCTTTGGAACTTTTTATTATTGTGCTTGGCCTGCTGCTCCATTCTGCGCTCCTGACACCGCAGCACATTGGTTGTAAGGTAGTCATTAGGCCTTTGTGCTGGTAGATACTACACAGCATCACTGCGCGGCAACTGCTTCACAGCCACCTGATAAAGGCATCAGGGCCTGAATGCAAAATAGAACAAATGAAGCTGGAGTTTTTCCATCGACCAGATGTTGTGGTGCTGCTGGACATTGATGCTATCTGTCCTTGTAGTCTGCTGAAGCTAAATATAAAAACAGATGCCTCACATTTCTATCCTAATGTCGTGTTATGTCACGACCAGCCACTGTTAGCATGGTTACAGATAGGATTTGGAATTTGTTGAGTATAACTGTGTATGGTGCAGAGATATGAGGTCAGTTCAGGTCTTCTATAAGACGCTTCCCTCAATGGGGAACTGCATCCTAAAAATAAGTGCGGAGGTGCAGTTATTCAACACCCGCTCACTTATTCCAATACTGCCTGTGAATCAAGTTTTCAAGTCTGACATCTATGTATGTTTTTTCGTCTCACAGCACAGAGCTCTTTAAATCTATCTCTGTCTGGCTACAATTTATGCTAACTGAGCTGCTGTGTAAAGGCTAGAGCCAGATAAGACGCTGAATTTATGTTGAAAGAGAATTTCAGGGGCGAGATGAGGTAAGACCACTCATTGCGTGACATTACATCATTCCCTGCCCATCTTTTGCAGGTAAACAGGTTTTTGTTTGAATATAATATCTTTGGACGATAAAAGAATAATGAAAAAATAAGGTTATTCCCCTTAAGCTGTATGTGTCAGAAACATCCAATTTGTGCCTATTAACAAGATGGCAGCACCCTTTTGGTTAAAAGGAAAAGCAGTTTGAATGATTAAAAAACGATTGCCATGTCGAGGAAGCTGAACGAGTGACTCCGGGCCAAATACCACGCAAGAAATTCATTTGAAATGAAGCCTTCAACCATGGTGGGTGAAAATGAATCCAACAGTGTGCTTAAAAGGCAAACAATTTAGGTGGTGAAACGTGTGTGCCAAATAGAGAGAACGGAGAGGGGGGGAACAGAAAAAAATTAAAATTGGAATGCATAAGCAGTGGGAAGGAGGAGAAAATGCTGGAGTGTGAAAAGATAAAACAGGTCATTTTCATTTTTCCACATGAATTTCCTCTTGCCCTCTCTGACGCCCCCTACTCATTCTTACCCCACCTGCACACCGGCCCATCGCGTTTTCCCCGGCTTTTGGCTCTTGATTTGAATTTAGACAGGGAACAGTGAGTCAAGTGCACGGCACGGCTGAGGTTTACAGCAGGTGATTTGTCCTCGCTACCCTTGGAGTCAGCAGCCAAGGGGACTTTTGCAGACAGACCAAGCAGCAGGCGGAAAAGAAAGAGAGTCAAATGGAGGTGTGGTTTGTGCATCCAGGTGAGCTAAGGGTTTGAGCTGCTGACTAGGATCACAACATCTCTGGTCTGAAAAGCACCTCTGATTGTATGTCAACCCCCTTCTCCGACCCCATTTCCAGTCAGCTCTCTATGTCTTCTGTTTACAAAGTGAAAAAAAATGACCTTCAATATTTAATACAGCTAATTTTGCAGAGATCTGTACAGCAGATATGACAGCTAACATTCAGTGGTAATGCATGAAAAATGCTGCCACTAATGTAGCAAAGCCTTGGTCGGTTCGTCCTTTATAGTGTCCATCAGAGTGATGGAGGTTTTGGCTGCCATGTGCTATTATAAGAAAAAAGTCAGCATTAAATGAACATTGAAAACGTAATGAAAATGATCCAAGCTTTAGAGAGTTGTCCAATATCAATGTTGTCTCTGGAAATTGCATTTTTGTGTGTGTGTGTGTGTATAGGTGGGTTATACAGAGGGGTCACTGGGCTACAAACGATACCCTAACTCTGCATCTATCCATAAGCTTGAATTTTCTGTTGGAAAGCTACGTTATCAACTAGTCGCCTATCTACACTATCAACTAGTGTATATAGGGTTTTTGTTTATGTAAAAGGTCTGCAAAGTTAATACAGGGGCAAAGGGAGCTCCTCTCTCTACTCTACAGAGTTTCCTGAAATGCCTCGTCAGTAGTCCTGCAACTAGCACAACACTTCTGGCTGGAATGCACTGAATAAGAAACTTTAGCCAAGATTACTAGAGAAATATATTTTGAAGCGGTAAATATGACACTGGGGCTATTAGGATTTTCAATAATGTTTTGGTTAATCTCATGATGCTGAAAAATGCAGAAATACAGACATATTCAGAGAGGCAGAAATAATGCATATTGAACTGTTCTGCATTTTAAAAACTAAGAACTTGTAAGTAACAGTTGTTTCGTCACACGGAGAATAAAGCAAAGCTTTCGATAATTGTATTTGAAACAAGATGTTTGTTCTTAAGTGCCTTGGCAACAGAACAAGAAATAAGACATTGTATTGTCTGTTTGATAGATTATCATCTGCCCACTATTCCCACAGCATGATTCTTCAATCAGACAGAACCATAGATCTTTCCAGATAGGTCTCCCTCTCTAATACTGTAAGGGGTAGAGGGGAGGGACAGAGAAAACAAATCTAAAATCTAATTTAACTCACAAACAGTAGAATTTGTTCATCAGATTACAATCAAATTGAATTTCCTACTCCTCGTCTCCCAAGTTGCCTTTCTCCTGCATCCACTTGTACACAAAGCTCCCTCCATTTCCGTGTTTGCTCTGTTATTACAGGATATCAGTCGGGGCTGTCTGTGGCTTCCATCAACCCCAAACTGAGCACCCTGATGCTGTGTGTCATCTGACATTTTCATTTTCATATGGGTGGTTTCAAATCTTTTTTGCATCTACAGCCTTCATAAATACAATAGACACTACTCATCTGTAGGTAATTTCCCAAGGCAGAGAACTGAAATGAAATATTTCCCCTGAGGTGGGCTGTGTAAAAATGCTCCTACTTATTGCGGTTGCCGTTTTACATACTTCCAATCTTTCTTGTGTTTACATCATCCTCTCCTTGTTGCCCCCTAACAAAATCCCAAAACAGGAGTGGAATATTTGGAGTAGGCTTGATACTGTGAAACTGGTTTTGAGTTGTGTGGTGATTATTTGTAATTTAAATATTTTCATTCTAAACATGGAGAGTGTGTTTTATATATGTGAAGTGCTGTGAACGCCAAACAACAATTTGGCAGGTCAATACAAAGTAGTTGCTTTGTGAAAATGAAAACATACATTAACGGAGTTCAATTGAAGGAGCAAATCTTTTAACACCTGAGAACTATTCGGGGGGGGGAGATGTGCTATCTACACAAAGCTGGAAATGTTACATTGCCTTTTACGTGAAAACAACACATGTAACACATTTAACACCCTGTCCACACTGGCAGATATTTGTTTGCATCCCTATGTTTTGGCCTCTCGTTCACACACAAACTCTTTTCACAAACGCCTTCCAAAGTGGAAACTAAAGTTTGGGAAACAATGGCGTCACAGCTAGGGTTGCAAAGGGGCGGAAAATTTCCATGGGAAGTTAAGCTCGGGAATTTTGGGAATTTTGAAAAAAAAATGTTACCGCAAATTAAACACTGAGCAATAAAAACGTCATTCAAAACTCTATTTTAAAGATGTATGGAATGCAGTACACACTGCACGTTGAATTTCTCCATCACATGCACAGATAATTCCCAGCATCCTGCACACTACAGCCGGGCTATTGAGGCCACACTACTGCATTAGCCCAAGGACTAGTCAGGTAAGTTTTGATGATATTACTGGGGAAAATATATAAGCATGCTGATTGAGGATTGTTCATCTGTTCATCTAGCCTATTTCTATTCATGTATCCATCAATTGTAAAATATTTTTAAAGATGATTCCAATTGTTTAGCTAACTATTTATATCCCTGGCATTGCATTAGTGTTTTTTACAAGCTTTTTTCTCATCTTATTCTACAGAACAATGCCACGTGCACTATCTCATGTGTGGAGACATTTCACCCCAGCCAATGTAGAAGGAAAGGCTGTGTACATTTGCAAATACTGTGCAAAGACCTATGTTAAGAATGCCACAAAGATGCAGAATCATATAGTCAAGTGCCCAAAGGGGCTCAAATCAGCTTATGACAAAACAAAATGTTTATATTTATGTCTGTATATGACAAGGTAAATACAGTTAGTATAAATTACCCACAAAATTTCCAGTTTATTCCCGCTAATTCCCGTTAATTCCCGTTAATTCCCATGGAAAGTTTCCAACTTTGAATATTCCCGGAATTTTGCAACCCTAGTCACAGCTCACCCCACTGTTGCTTTGTGTACTGAGCACGCACCAGAGACAACAACAACAATGGTGGCTAATACTGGTTTCTCTACGTTTTGTTTGAACTGCTAAGTCTCACTACAAGTTTGCAGCTAAATTAAGCATCACTGCTCAACATTAATGGCAATCACAGGCACATGTATCGCCCAATATTTCTTGGACCACATAGTTCTTCTATGGCATTTAACAGATCGCTGATGAAGATTTTATCGCTGCCTGCTGGCCCAGCATGCTTGTTTGAATGTTTGTCTTTTTGTGTTCTTGTCTGGACAAAGATATTTTACAAAACAAAGGTTGTGTGGACGGAGATATATTTTAAAAACAGAGGATGAATATCTGTTCAGAAAAATATTTGCAGACGCGTAGACAAGGCCTGAAACATCCTCATCCAGTGAAATGCCTGAACAATAGGAACAATTTGTAAAACCGCCACACACTGTGTGACCGGGCAGGCTAATATCCTTGGGTCTTTTTTTTGTGAAAGCAAAATTTCAAACCACAACCTTTTTGTCTGTGATGTTTCCAGTTGCTTTTCAGGTTTCAGTAACAACTATATACCGATGACAAAGAAGCCTCTACAACTACAACATTTTAAAAACAAAATCAGCTGCCTGACATTGTTAGATTCACCATCAATAGGTCCCGACATTAATCAAGTCTCATCCAATCAGGGCTGAGGATCTTACCTGATATTAATCTGTGCGCTTCCTGCGAAGTGATAAGAGGTCAGTGAGGTCATGAGTTTTTTTTAAGAGTGCTGCAAGGTTGTGACCTAATCATATAGGCCTTGTATTTGAGCGTGGGTGCGTGGACATGTTCAAGTGTGTGTATGTGCAGGCCTTACAAAACAGAGGCTGTACGCCGATGGGCAAGCCTTGAATACTAATACCTTCATATTAGGCACTTTAAATACGTTATGGGACATAAAACCTCAACTCTGGAAACCTATAGTTAAAAACGCTCCTGTGCCTTTGGATTGGGAAAAGAGTTGAGTAATGACCCCACCTTACTGGTGAGTGCAGGGCTTCTGTCAATTGCAGTACTTGTGATGTTAAATTACCCAGAGAATTGCCGACAGCTCCATGCTTTATTTTTAGGGTTTTTTTTCTGAGAGTGAACTTAAAAATAGTATTAACTTTCAAGATGCAGTTAAAAGTGTCATCTCTCAGTCAGAGCGCATCTCATTCTGTGCATGTTTTTCTTTTTCTTTTCTTCTCACCCATGTACTGTATTATCACTCTGGTGTTATATCTCTCTTTTCTATTTCCACTTTAAAAACCATCACATTAGCAGATCAATTAAATGAGGGCTAAAAGAAAGAACAGAAAGAAGGTAGCGGACAAACTGTTCACACAGCAAGGTTAGAAGATAGCCATCACACTGTTATCAGGAAAGGTCACAGCCACAATGCTAATGCTAGTGTGTGTGTGTGTGTGTGTGTGTGTGTGTGTGTGTGTGTGTGTGTGTGTGTGTGTGTGTGTGTGTGTGTGTGTGTGTGTGTGTCATGGGGCTATCTTTTGGGGACAAATTTCAGACTAAAAACAGTTAATTGGCGACAGCTTGTCCAACTTAGAACCCAAGCTGTGTTGCAGCAATGGACAAAAACAGATTTTCGGGTCAGTGGTCAGGGTTAAGTTAAGGTTTGGGTAAGGGCGTCTATACACTGTGCATACTACAACAGGACTTCACTACAGTGTCTGTTACCATTTCGATCTTACATAGCTGCATGTCTACTGTGTCCATGGCCTTACTTAGCGTTCGTTCTCCTCATTATCCCCTTTTTGTCCTCTTCATCCTTGAGTCTGTATATTGATCTGTCTATTTTCAGTCCCTCGCACCCCAGCATCAGCATGGATGGCAACCATCTGTCCTCTTTACCCTCCTTCCCTGTTTGCTGCCTGCAAATTTGCTGGTTAATTATAGAAATGCAGGGTCTCAGTATGGTCTCATCATAACAGGTTGTGTTTATCGTCTGTTGGAAAAGCTGACTCTAATGAACTGATCAAACATTTGGCCTGTGAGCCAGTCAGTCAGCTTGATAGTCATGGGAATAGATGAGACTGTGAGCACATTCCCAAGCACATGTGGTGCAGATACATTGCTGTCAACCAAGCAGGCCATTTCCAGGGAAGATGAGTAGCTTCTGTAAAACTGCTCAGGCAGCTGAATTCCTAATTGGTGTTGTGACGCTAGTTAGCTCATCTGTCCTACAAACAAATAGTCTGTATTAAATGATAGAATGTGTGCACTGTATTTTACCCTTTTGCAAAGTATTCTCTCTGAAGCTGAAACGTTAAATCATATCCTACATATCTGCATCAGCCAACAAGGACAAAGTGCTTCAATTTATTTTAACTGAAATGCCTTATCAGTCAAAGTACACCCACTAAGACATTTAGACTCTAGACTATCATTTTGTGATTTTCTTGAATATTTTTCATAAAAGAAAAATAAATACATACTAAAATGAAGTCAATGACTGACTTCATCTTTACAAAGACAAGCTGCAATATTGGGCCTGACAGGCAGACAGCAGCAGCTCCATGAATAGTGGAAAGTGTGACGCAAGTTTCTGAATTAATCAAATGAGGATATCCAGCAGCCTCGCTTTATGCAACTCTAACTGCATTCATGAAAGGGATACGTTTGTTTAAGTTACATAAATATGACAGATAATTACCAAGAGTATGTCCAGGAGTTAATCTTTGTTTTCTTTCTTTAAGAAATATATGAAACATATTTGAAACAACAATGAATTTATTGAATTATAATCCTTAATTTACACCCAATGCCAAAAATCCCATTCATTTCCAGAAAATACATGATATCATAAATACCTTTAAATCAACCTAAGCAAACTGAAAAATGATTATATATATTTTGAATACTTTCATAAATACAGAGAATTTTTGCAATAATACACAGAGGGTTCCTCTCTTACACATTTCTATAGCGGAGGTTATTTAGACCTCAGGTTGCAGGTGGTATGTCAGATGTCTGACCATGGAGTTAATCAGACTTCCTGCTCGCTCTAATGGTTGAATAATTGTCCCAGGCTTAGCTGTGGTCTGATAATGCCCTATCCGCCTCGAGTCGTCTTACAGAAGCGGGCAGGGGAACGGAAAGTAATGCAATAGGAAGAGCCGGCAAATTTTATTAGAGATGATAAAGAATGGATTCATAAGTCTGGATGGAAATAGCAAGAGGCAGAGTGCTGCAAAGCCCATTGCTCTGAAAAAATGGCTCTCATCCTCTGACCTTTCCGACGCAGAGTGTGAGAGAAAGAGGATCTCATTGTGTGCGAGGAAATTTTCCCTTGTGTGATGAATTATTGTCCCACCCTCAGTCACATATAGACCATACTAGCTGAGTAAAGGGGTTCTCAGTGAACACTAGAGAAAAGAGAAATGCAACAATGAGTCTAAGTAAACAATAGACTCTTTGATATCCACATTCAACATAACTTGCTAGCTAATGACCTCAATTCTGTCTATTTCTTACTCGGCTTTTGAGGACGTAAATTTTTAAATGGCCATGTACGTACAAATAAAATAATGTTGATGAAATGGCTAAAACTGTACCTGCCCAGCCTAGGGTTAAAGCCACATCTATCCTTTACATACAAACAAAAAAGAAAATGAGAAATCTGTAAATTTTCCTTATTATTATTATTATTAAAAGTACAAAAAATATTTTCCTATACTTTTTTTGACCTATGGTCATTAGAAAAATAGGAAATAGATTAAATTCGAAAAACACTGTGGGACACTCCTCAGTTAAAAGGACAGTTACTGGATGATATCTGTCTAAATTTGCTGTGCCAATGTGATTCATCTAGCATAAAACAAAAAACATTCTTCTTAGTCTCACAATATTTTAGCTTGTTAAATCCAGTCTTTTCATCTCACTAGATATGTATGTGTATAATTTTGATCTTCTATATTTAAGCTGCAAACAGATGTTGAGGCTCGTCCAGGTTTAATTAGGAAGCTAAAACATCAGAGCAGATATTTTTTATTTTAAGTGTTCATAAGTTAATTAAAATTGTTAAAGTAATCCAAATTTGAGCAGGATCACAGTCAAATTTAATACTGCATCTAATCATAGTATTTCACATATGATATTTGTCAAAAGATTATTGCACTCACGCTTCCTTGCATCTCATCAAAGGTTCAAAGTAGCTTTAAAGTTTCATTGCCATTGGTGAGTCACTCCGGCAGAGGGCCCCTCCAGGTGAGGTTAATCTTTTTCGCAGGTTGCGGTTATTTAGGGGTCTTGAAATCGCTCCCTCCTGGGACCAATTTACCTCAGACGATCCTGACAAGAGTTGTTGCTCCTGACAACAACAGCTCCCAGGGTCACGGGGGCATCAAATCCTTCTCACCACGAGGTGGATCTCACAGGGATCTCCAAATAAGTGCAGGGGGAAATGGCTGCCTTACTAAGCATACTGCCACACTTACTTGGACCCAGATAAGCGTTAGTAAACGGTTTGATGGATCAAGGGTTGCAGCAGCAATTTAGAGTGGAGGCATCGCTTCACCTTCACTTTTAAGTGAAGAGCAATTCAGAGACTGCCAGAAGAAAAAACTAAATTTTTATCAATTTTACTGATTGAGCTTCGAGAAAAACAAGCAGAAATTCTACATCACATCACAAAGACCAGGTGTTTATTGAGTGTTTATACAGAGTTATGATGAAATTAGAGGAATAAGGATCTGTCTCATTCAGCTCAGCAGGCGATTAAATAATTGATCATTAGCAGCAATTAATGAGTCACAGTGTAGGGTGAAAAAGAAAACTATATGAGTTTCTACAAGGTACAAACTAACAGCCCCATCAGTCACAACCAGGTGCTAACGAGTGACAGAAAAAGCTTAATGGACTGCAATCTGACAGCTAAATAAAGTAAGTTTGATAATCACCATTTGGATGCAAATTAATCTGCACCGATATATATCAGTTAAATATTTTTAATGAACAGAAAGCCCATTTTATAAAGGAAAGCTTCTTCTTTCTAGCCCTTAATGTTTAATACTATCATCATCATCATCATCACCATTATCGATATTAAACTTATTTTAGACTATATACTGCAGAGCCGGAGCAGTAGAGTGAGTTTTTCAGATTTATTTTTGGGATAAAAACAGTGGAAAGAAAACTCCAGCAGCAGTTTTCATGGAGCATGATGATTTTTTACAAGAGTTTCTCTCTACCTGCCTTCGTGGCTCCTCTTTCAGGCAGTGATGTTTCTTGTAAAGGCTAATGTTCCAGGACATTATCTTAAAAGCTGCCATATCAAATTCTGCTCTTTGGCTGTCTGAGCGGGTAACTGTGTGTGTGTGTGTGTGTGTGTGTGTGTGTGTGTGTGTGTGTGTGTGTGTGTGTGTGTGTGTGTGTGTGTGTGTGTGTGTGTGTGTGTGTGTGTGTGTGTGTGTGAGAGGACAAGTTTTAGTTAGTAACAATCGTTGTGCGGTTAATTTGGTTGATCCGTTTTTAAACATCCTCAAATTCAATTTGTGGCAGTTTTTAGATCAGTTAATAGGGAAAGCAATAAAACTGCTTGTGTTAATACAATATATAACATTTAATAAATCGAGTTTATATAATTACTAATCATAGTTGACACACAATCTTTATTGCATCCAGCTATTAAGCTTAAATAAAGGCATGTGTAAACAATAATATTATAGTTGCCACCTGTAGGTGTTTTCATGCACAAAACAGAGTTAACACTGAAATATGACACAGGCTAATTAATGGGCATCATTTCTGTCCACTTTAAAGAACATTCTTACATGTATATGAGCAGTGATATACTGTTAAATGGAACAGGATTAACAACATTGTTTTCTACAGCAAGCATGTCTACAGTCTATGTTGTGAAACTGCTTCAATAGTGTTATAGATAAAAAAAAGGGTTGGATATAAGGAGTGAGGAAATAATGTGTAATGTTTCTGCAACAGTAATAATAGTGTTTGCCTCTGATTACACCTGTATTCCTGAGGGAATAAAGCAACAATCAGCCATCTAGAGTTCTTTTAAAGAAATGTAAGGTTTTATGTCACTATCAGCAAGGCAGTGGACATTTTCATCAAGAAATGTCAGCTCAGAAACTGCAATCTAACAGCTGGGGGCATGAAAAAGAAAAACGTAATCTCCCTGACTACATCTCACTCCGGAAAACCAACTGCATTAATTAAAAAAGTTGGGTAGGAGAAAGAAAAAGTCAATTAACATTGCATGAAGTTGTTTATTTTCATTGAAATACAAGTACAGACTGCTGTTCAGCTGCTTTGACATATTTCTATTTCCTGTTCAGTTTCTATCCCATACTTTAGCAGTGCCTCCATGCTCATCTTTGAACTGAGGGAATCACGTTCAACTGGAGACCATGTTGCGACGGGATCGCACCAGCTGTTACCGTCTTGACATTCTGCGCCATGGGTACTCGGTTGTCATTACTACAATATTATATGAGTACTTGGTGGTTCGAACCACACCCTTCATTGAATTCAGCCCTCATTTTCATCTCAACTGCACACTTATGAAGTTTTGTGTGGAAGGTGGATACTAAACGAAAATCGTTCCTGATATGGTTGCAGTTGAACAGGATGAATTCATTAAAAACCATCTCTATATATATATAAAAAGTAATAACTAATAGCAATAACTAAGTCCTCAACCAGTCAGTAGACCAAGTATAATGTGAAA
Source organism: Hippoglossus stenolepis (assembly GCF_022539355.2). Classification (NCBI taxonomy): domain Eukaryota; kingdom Metazoa; phylum Chordata; class Actinopteri; order Pleuronectiformes; family Pleuronectidae; genus Hippoglossus; species Hippoglossus stenolepis. The sequence continues at coordinate 10,526,294 of NC_061493.1, forward strand.
TGGAATCCGAGAATCACAATGACACAACATTTTGATTTCCCCAACAATCGGACCGAAATGGTCCAAGTGTAGATGCACTGCAATTTGTAGCCTGCACCTGTATTTGAGTGGCTCTTCATGTGGGAAGAAAAGCTTAGTTTAGAGGAAGCGATACTTAAATTACACCCTCTGCTTCTGATGTCAAGATAGATATCTTTTGCATTGTCCCTTACATACTTGCTGACCATAAAAGATAATATTATTTCTCATTCCACCTCGTCTCTATCTGGAGTCTATGTGCACCGCTTCCCTGCATCCACAAATATACCTAAAGTGCACCACCACTTCCTCTGCACAGTGTGCATTTGACTGCACTTTATGTCCCGCTCCTTGGTTCATCCAAGGATTGTTCAGTTCTGAGCTTAATAAAACATTTTTACGATGTCCATCTTAAGCTTAAACTCTTGAGCCTATTTCAATGCACAGTACATAACCAACCTGAATGTAGAAACTGTAGAGAACATTAAGTACTGCCTGCATACAATTGTAGAGTCTGCAAGTGCAGTGTGCCCTGTCATTGTCCACAGTTTTATCAGTGCAGTAATCAACTACAAAATTATACCTACCCAACAGGATGTTTCCTTTCCCTACTGATTACCACTCCAGCAAAGAGTAAAGTTTGTTTCCAAGTCTCACAATTTTGATAAAGAAACTCCAGTGAACTTGTGCATATGAAGGAATATATGCACAGGTTATAATATGAATCCGTCAAAACAGTTAATACCCTTAGAGGAAAAAATACTATATAGACTAATGTATATGCAGGAATATATCACAAAGCCAAACCCAGGTGGTTATTAAAATATTGGTGTGTCACACATGCTGCACTGCATTCATTTTTATTGTGTGTTGTTATAGTCCGCTGTGATGTATTGGGGGTTCTGGTAGACTAATGGAGTGTATGGGCGACTCTGAGTAAACATCCTGCAGATGATAAAGCTTCTGCATCCAGCAGTGATCTATTCCTGGATAGGAACACATTCTGTTTCTACTTGGACAACACACTCATACATTTGCAAAAACACAAATACACAGGCACACGTGCGTATACACACACACACACACACACATATACACACACACATATACACACACATATACACACACACACACATCTATTCCTGGACATTCAGCCAGACAGAGCAGTTGGCCATGTCTGGCTAGCACTACCAGCAGCACAGCTGACACTGCAGGTTGTGTGCGCGTGTGTGTTTTAAGCCTCGAGAGCGTGGGCATCTTTGGAAATTAGGACTCCTCACGTCTTCAAAAGGTTCTCAGAGGATTAATTGGAAGACTTGGTTTTACGATTAAGGTTAGATGCAGGTTTTGCTAAGTGTAAGGATTAGGAGCTAGGAAGAACATCAAGTCAGGGAGGGGCCTCACGAATATAGAACAAATGTGCGTATGCGTATGCATGTATATGGGTCTGTGTGCATGTATTTGAGCTGTTGTTTTCTTGTTATATGGCAGATACAGTGACTCCATGGCCGGGGGGTGCATTGGCCTAGATAGTGAAGGTGTGCGCAGTCTAAGATGCATAGCTCAGTGAAAAGTAAAAATGGAACACTGGTTTCTGGGGGAAAATTGTTTAAATTTTAATGAAGACAGAAACTTTACACTCTAATGAGCAATGACTCTGTGTAGCTGCAAAACATGTTTAACCCACCTCTTCAGTACTCGGCCCGGTCACAGATTTTCAGTGGATTTACAGAGGCAAGTTAAAATAGAAATAGTAAAGACAATGTAATTATTTAATGTTTATTTTCTTTGTTCTCCAGTTAAACTGAAGGTTTGAAGCCATTGCCTATATCTTGCTTGCCTTGCTATTAGAAAAATACTCTGATGAATACAAAAATCCTTTGAAAAACAACATGAGCCCAATAGTACTACAGTGGATACATGCTTTTTGAAATGAAAATCAGACAGAAATTATGTTTTGGGCATGTTTATGTTGGGGAGATTTGATTTTGATGGGAAAGTTCAAATAAACATTCATCTCTATCATTTGTTGTCAGTAGACCAGCACGAAGGCAGCCTGGAGAGTATAAGCATGAAGGTATGCAAATAAAAGTTGATATTACAGTCCATACATGTCGATGCCAGTACAGATGAAAAATCAGAATGTTCAGAAATCAGGATAAGTACGGCAGTCCTAAGGCTTAGACGTTAAGATCCTAATCCTGAAACAGCACATCCCTCGTTCTTTGAGTCTGGCTGAGTTTGATATCTCTCTTAAGCTTGTTTCCTCTAATCTTTTTGTTGGCACTGTTCACAGACTGTATACAAAGATGGACAACATGACATGACGGCTGCCCAAAGGTCAAGCATTAACAGCACAAACGCCCCCTGGTGGATGGCAGTGTAGGGTTATTAACCCCACCTCCTCCGAGCTAACAGATTGGCCATGAAGCAAATTAAAAAGTCAAAGTAGACACCAATCTCTTTTTATCAAAGATGTTTTTTGTCATTTTCTGTCTTTCTTATTTCACTGTTCAAATGTCCATGTGTCTGGAAGGTTTCGCTTAAATTAGTTATTTAATGCTACAAAAAAAGTGATAGACTGTCAGATTTCCTCACTGGCATGTGTCTGTCAGAATTGGAAACACAACATCAAACAGCCTTGTGATAAACACTGATACCCCGCAAGAATGTGTCCTCAGCCCCGTGCTCTCCACACTGTTCACGCACGACAGCGTTGCCTCTCACAAGGACAACACCATCCTGAAATTTGCTGACGACACCACAGTCATTGGACTTATTACTGGCGGCGTCGAAACAGCTTATAGAAGTGAGGTCTGGTGACATGGTGTGAAGAGAACAATCTCAGCTTCAAATTCCTGGGCGTCTATATCAGTGATGACCTCACCTGGACACTAAACACCACCCAGCTGGGCTGCACATGTTTATACTTTTCTTACGTTGATATATATATTTTGTACTTTTTGTACCTTTTTTAAAAATATATATATATTTTAAAACTCTTAAAGCACAATACCTGTAGCGGAAGGCAAAGTAAGAATTTCATGTACAGGACTGTATATGACAAATAAAACCCTTTGATTGACAGCTGAGACTGACTCATAATTGGTCGAGCATGTGTCACAGGACCTTGACGCAGCAGTTCCACTATTCATATACTTAATGCTTGGTTTGGTGAAACTGGAGGATGATGTATAATGAGGACTATAGTTTCCATTTCAAATGTCTTGGAGAATAAAGAAAAACAACACAACATGTGTCAGAGGCTTGGACTCTTGTGGTTCAGTGATGCATTCAATCATTAAAAATAGATGTAGATAGTGTTGAGCCTATTGGAAGACTGTTCTCCCATTGGAGTGACTAAGAAAGCCTGCGTCAAGGAAAAAAACGTACCCAGCATGGATGACATCAACCCAATACAAAAAACAGCTCCAAAGTCTGTATACTCATTCTTTATGAGTAAAAAAATAAAAAAGATTGGCAAGAGGGCTATTTCATTTGCTAAACAGCTGAACAAATTATGTAAAACTAAACGCCAAGTCTGTCTGTTTATCAGGATACCACAGCCATAAAAAAAAAATCATTCTACAGTGTAAACGTTGCTGCCTGTGCTACGATGTGAAACTCTGACCTTCACATGGTGCGAAGGTTGAAGTAAAGGCACAAAAAGATGGATGTCTCATGCACAGGTGGCACTGCTAATCGGAGGTCTTGCTGCATTCAAGATTGATAATTCTGTCTGTGCTGCTGCAATATAATGTAATATGGCTGGACGGGGCATAAATGTGATGCCAAATGCCTGTGTTAGCCTTTTTCAGACATGACCTCCGTGTAAAACCTGGACTTTACATCGGGCTCTTACCATCACGAGTGTCCTACTCGGATATAGCTTAAGAATGTTCTTGAGAGCAATAGTACTTTCATAGGGGACTGCACCCTGTTTCTTTGATTAATTATTCTCACCATGTGATTGGCAAAAGGTATGAGAACACTAATCTGGCTGATGGTATTATCACTACAGAAAAAGAGAGGAGAGGAGGTAAAGTGGACAGATTGTCAGATAGTCTTCCAGGGCATCCAGGGACACTGTTTTACTAAGTCCTTAATACCACTCAAGTCCAGCCAAGATTCTCCGACATTCATGGGATCAGGGCCATGTGACCGAGGAATGCAGCCTCAAGAGAAAAATAGTTCTGGCTGCAGTAACTTTATAGAGTTGAAGTGTCACCTCTACTCTAGAGACGCGCAAGCAGCACAACAACCATACAAGAAATACATCGTGGTGTTTTGCAACAGTATAGAGTGTGTGCTGCACTCTATGTCCTGCTGTTGTTTTCTCTCTCATATAAACACGCTGCCAAAAGAACTGCCTATAATGATTGGACGGGCCATCAGGAGCACTGGGAGAAATCAGTGACCTGATGGACTTTTAAATAGTCCATAACGTTTTTACCATCCTACAGAAGGCAGGCAGAATTCTGTGTTGAACATGAAAGCTGATCCTTGGCCACTCAAAATACTCAGTGGGGGCAGAAGGAATTGAATCATTTAGATGAAAGGTGTCATAAACACGGTTATATATCCTACACCTCTCTAACACTGCTGCATTCTGCTCCAGCAATGACCTTGGAGATATCGAAGGGTATAGTCACAAACCATTGGGTTTGTCACCCAACATTAATCCTATTGGCCTTGAGAGGTTGTATTAATCTGGCAAAACTTTGTTTTTGATGACGTACAATCGAGTACCTGTAGGTATAACAGGCAGGATTCTACAAGGATTTCTTTCCTTGCAACTATTGTTTTGTGAAGGTAATATCCTTATATTCAAAGAGTGTGTGTGTGTGTGTGTGTGTGTGTGTGTAAGAGAGAGAGAGGTGAAAGAGGAAATAAAGTAAAAATAAACAGATTTAGTCTGAAATACACTCACAACACTCACAACAGGAAAACGTCTTATATCTCAAGACAAGTAATTACATCAACTCTGTAAATGTTGTATTTCCATTGTTGATCATTTATTCATGTAAAGGAAAGAGTGTTTTTTTTTATCCAGTAAAATGTCTGAAATGATCAATGGCCCTGCTTTACACTGCTGCGGTTTGTGTTATTCATTTTCCTGCTCTCCCCTCAACCTTTCACTACCTCTGATTTTGGAAGGGTCCCAATTAGACGAACCTGGCATTTTAAACTAAACTTATCCTGGAGAGAGAGGACGAGAGGGGGCTTTATCAGGGTGACTCATACACCTGGGTGGAAGCAGAATGTTAAATAGATTCAATCAAAGGGTCAAATTAACTTTCCCAGAACAGAATGTCTGACAACTCGGAACACGTTAAACTAGGCCACAGAGGATTTATATAAATAACTGGAACTAACAACACAGCATATAGTTATTACAGCATGCAAATTAGTGAGTAAATAAATTACTATTATGTGTGTTTTGAGAGAGGTGATCTGATTTGATAGAATATCATAATAATGGAAAATTAGGGATAAAATTGCCATAACCATTTTCAATCTGAATTCACCTTTTTTCTTTTATCTTTTAACCAATTTGAATCAACTGAACAAAGAATGTGATCTTTTTCTTTCAAGAATATTTGTAGAATCAATTTATGCATTTGAACCTTTTCTAAAATGAAAAAAATGTATCCCAGTGTTATATCGGACATACTGAACCAGAGTAAAGGGTATGTACCCACAGAAATAGCTTTGCAGCACGCTGACCAAATCTCAATCTGGAGACTCTGGCCTTTACAAAAAAGTAATTTGAATATTATTTCTTTATTTAAAGACATGTACCTTGTCTGTCCCTCCTGTGTCTGCATAGGTTTTCTCCAGGTATACTCCTCCCACACCCCAAAGACATGCAGACTGATGTTGGGATAATTGGAGACTTTAAATTGATAATGTGTAAATGGTTGTTCTCTTTAGGACCAGGGTGCCCCCCCCTTCTCTTGCCCGGTGTTAAAGGATAAGCTGGATAGATAATGGATGGACTGGATGGATAGAAAGAAAAATCTGTAGTTAGTATAGTCATATCTGTCACCCTAGAGCTATGTGGATAAAATGGTTTGGAACTTTATTACTTCATCTCAAAACTGTATTAACATGGTCAATTATATATCTATCTATCTAGCAGTGTAATATCTACTGTGTAGATATCATATTTTGTGTTTTACTGCCCAAAAGAGACTTTGGTAAAATTATACGGCCAAATTGAAACATTGCATTATCTGAAATGGGAAACAGTGTGATATTTCAGGCAGTAAAGAATAATGTACTGCAATCTCAGCAGATATCCTAAAACTGAATTATAGTTAAATTATGAGATTCATATTTAAACACTATAAAAAGTAAAATGCAGAGAAAGTGGTGCATATTTAAATTGGCTAGAATTAAATACAAATTAAATGAAAAACCGAGATTAAAAAAGTGTCCACAGGAGAATTTAGATGAATTTCTCTTCCAGTGCCCACGTTTTGTCACGTTGAAATCTGTCTGTGTGAAGCAGACTGCAACAGAACTGTGTCTCAGTGCAACGTTAGCTGAGAGTGACTCTTGTTCATTTCCATCACGACATGCATTTTCTCACATAACATATGCAGATTTTTCCAATTTCACCTATTCAAAATTTCAACCACCCATTTCAACAAGGGCACGCACTGCGCAGTGTCAGTCACAGATGTTCATGCATAAACGCACACGCTTCACCGCCATGTTTACAAGTACTGCCGCTGCAAGGCAAGTGGGGCATACTCCGTCTCCCAGCATGAGTTCTGAAATGATCTCCCACTGCCGGGGGAATTGCAAAACAATTTGCAGACTAATGAAAAGAATGTAGAGTATGTATTGGAGATACAAAGCAGATGATAAATGTGGCACAAATCGAAGTTTTAAGTGAGAGAGGTGGAGCATCAGTAAGAGTGGAGATTCATTTACGAGAGAAGAGAAACTGAACAGATGCCGGATGCAAGACAGAGAGAAGTATCTGCCTGTTCTTTGTCAAACATGATGACCAAAGGCAATGATCACACTGTGCAAAAAAAGAGTGCATCTACTTTGCAACAGAAATGTCTACCACTATGGTGGTTTAGAAGTCCAACCATTTACTCCTGAGTTAAGGTTGAGTGTGGACCTCCCTCCACTTCACATCTGACTATAGAACATAACGTATGAAGGCCGAAATACAACCATCAAGTAAAACATGACAGCAAGTTAAAAATACAATTGTTCCCCATCCCCTCTTAACCATGAATGGAAACATAGGATAATCCTATAGTCCCACAATGGAGAAATTTGCTAACACCTCATAGACAGTAAAAACTTGCCATTGCCAACTACATTTCAAGTTGTCAGGCAGGGTATTGGGTAAGGTTTTCATGCAGCTGGGATGAGCATATATCGTGGTTTGAAAAAAATCCTCTACCCTTTCCATTATTACATTACATTACATTTCATTTAGCTGACGCTTTTATCCAAAGCGACTTACAATAAGTGCATTCAACCATGAGGGTACAAACCGAGAACAACAAGAATCAAGAAAATACAATTTCTTCAAGATCATTATCTATACTTATAGCTCAGACCTAAACTAACAATTCACCTTGTTTATACTTCATAGTGTCACCTAAAAACACTTTCTTTAGAGTTTCTCACCAGATGCAATAACAATAGATTTTAAAAGGAGTAACTAGGGGTACGTTGTAGCACTGAACGGGCCCGAGCGCACGAAACTCGGGACCTGTTGCGGATGGTGGAGAGAGCGATCGGCAGTAATAATACAATATTTAAGGGCTAAGTTTGCATAGCGTAGAGACAGTGGCAGCCTGCTGAGAGAGAAAAAAAAGACGATTTCTGTTTCACTTTTCAGAATATTTAACTTGAATGATGAGCAGAGAAAAACAGAGCATCTGTGGATTCCACAAAAGAAAGACATTCATCACAGAAAAACAAAATGTGACAGCCCGCCCCCACTGCTCAGCTACAAAAGTTGTTCAGGGTGAAGGAACAAAGGGAGACAAAGGGAAGAAGACAGGAGTTTAGGAAGAAGGGAGAGAAATAAGAGGAGAGAAGGATATTCCTTTTTTTTCCTCTCCCGAGCTGTTTTGAGCGGCCTAACTCATTCTTCCAGGAAGTGAAATCAAATCAGAAATCACTCAGTTATCCAATAATGTATTTTACCCTTATCTTGTGTCCGAGCACAGGAAGAACACATGGCAGGAAAAGACAAAAGGGGCAGAGATAAGTTAGAAAGCCTGAGGGCTGTCTGTTCAGACAATTTATATTAATCTCAGCATTTTACAAATATCGAGGCTGTGGGTAGCGTTCTCCTTCATAATACCGCATCAAATTCACTATCTGTATTTGTATCTTTTTACGTCTTTAAAGATAGGTTTTGCAATAATTCTCCATGGAACTGTCTAAAATGACTAGAATCTATAGTGTTGTAACGAAAGAAAAACAAACTGCTAGCCAGTCAGCTACTCGGCTGTTTTTTCCTTCCACTGTTTGTATTTGTCACTCGTAATAGATCACAATAGCTCATTGCAATTTGCTGCATATTAAGTTGCAGAAGCTCTTTAATTAAAGTGCAATCGCATAAGGGAACTAAGCGACCCAAGAAGATTATGGGACAATGGTGGTGAAGTCAACAACGCCCATGAACCCATGCTGCTTCACAACATCTTCGGATTAGTTTTTTTTTTTATTGTTAACATTGAGAGACCCAAAATGTATATATTGTGCCTTTAATTCATAGTCATTGATCGGCAATCAATGAGAACAAGGCAAGCCGGGCTCTTATTTTCTTTTCAGCAACACTATGGCCTCAGAAGAACCAGCAGCCCCATCCATCATGGAGGCGACTGCAGGTGACAAGGGCAACCTCAAACCAGAGGGGGAGGCTGACACACCACACTCCTGGGTGGGATTCACTTTGACTGGAAAATGGTTTATTAAGGCAATTTAATATAGTAATAAGTAAACGAAAGTAATATTCAAGGTTATGCCTGTAGTTAATACCTGTCGATAAGCCTGCTATAATGTTTCGGGTGGGTATAAAAAATAAAAGAAAGACCACAGAGATTTTGAAAGAAGAATGTTCTTTATGACTTTATTTGCTCAAGAGCTGTTTCATTTTTCTGGCAGAAAAAAAAAAAGGATTGCCACCTTTTTTTTTTTGTTACTGGATCAAAAAGAAAATCAAGATTAATGCCCGTCTCCCACAAACAGACTGCAGCAATTAATTATATTTTTCATTATCCTTGTCTGCTGAAAGCTGTTACTGCCCCCAAATCTCTCTAAAGGGAATCATTTTCCTTGAAGTATGTTGATCTTGTGTTTCTGTGTATTTTGTTGTCGTGAGCAACTTTTCATCTGCACGTTTCTGTGTCCTTCTAACAGTTAGAAAATAAAACACTGGCTGCCCTCTTCCCTTCTTTTGCAGTTTGCTGCTGTCGTTCTTCCTACCACCTGCTGTCCTGCATGTTTCTTTGTAGCCTAGTTTGTGCATGTGCGTGCATATATGTGCACAGTTTGCACAGTTTCCGTGATGAGGCGACTGTGAAACTTTGCAATGTTTGCAGTAATAGCACAGACACCCTCAAACCCATCAGTTATTGTCACCAAACAGAATCGCTCCAGGGAGGATTTCTGAAAGCTCAATGTCAATTTCCTCTGCCGCTACCTATCGATGTTTGATTTAATACAGCAGGACGGCACTGTAATCTAACAGGAAGGAGGGAGAGGAAAAAAGCTGCAACAACACAATTATAAGGTCAACAATCTGTGCAGGAAATTGTCCAGATATTAAATCTAACATTAAGAACGAGCACTGGACAACACAACAATTAAAGCAGCTAATAATGTCTTTGTTGTCAGTAATTACTTTACCTCTGTACAAATCACCAATTCTAATATAAAAGAGGAATGTTTAATTTTGTCTGTCAAAAATAAAAGATTTTCTTCTTTCGGTTGAGTTAATTGTTTTTTAATTTGAAACTAACATTGATCGTGTTATTAGGAAGGTGATTTTCATTTCAGAGTTTGACTTTTAGCTTCAGTCTTTTCAGAGTCACATGCCGTCTGTAACACAGAGAAGAGTGTTAACTGATACGCAAGACAACTTATAATTGATTTTTAATTAATTAAAAAATTAATATCACCTCAAAAGCCCATTGAAGGACTAAAGATTAGGAGTGAAAAGAAAGTGAGATTAGAGTTTTAACTTTCAGTGTATTAAGAAGTGCACTGTTGAGTGGAAATATATAAATGGCCTTGAAGGAGTGAATGAGAATCTAAAAGAGATAGATTGGGAGAAAAAAGGAAAAGAATGGTGGTGATTTTTCATCTAAGAGATGTCATCAAAATAGTTGCATTTATTCATATTAACATAAATTGCTGCTCAGTTTGAGTATAATGTCTATCTTCATTTTTTTTTTTTTTAATTAACTTCACCCCTAGGTTTTGGCTAATGTTCCTTACGATTCAAATTCATCGTAAACACACACAACGTACCAATTAGCTTTCTAAAGTTTAGTTATCTAGGTTGTCTAGCCAAACACTTTTGTGACAGAAATGTTGTATGAAGTAGAAGGCATCTCGCTTCCCGGGTTTCCTGGCAAACAAGACCACGTTGGCACCAAGCTGTTTGAACATCTGGCACGGGCAGCCAGTATCAAGACAGCCGGGGCTAAACCTTATCTGAGGAGCCAGGTGGTCCTGAACCATACGAACTGCTGACACAGGCAGTTGTCTTAGCCAGAGGTTCAAACGGTGTGTGTGTGACAGAAACAGCCGAGGGGCAGGAGAGGATGGGTGACGTCTCTGAATGGTAGATGATGTGGTGGTTTTGGGTTTTAGTTTCAGCATGGATTTGAAATTGAGCCCAGCTTTCCAGATTCCCACTCTCACGAGAGGTCACCGTCGGCGGTGGGCTGCCCACCTTTGATTAGACGCTGTTACCCTTTTCAAATAGATATAAATGTCATGACATAGAGACGTCCCAAAAGGTTGACTTTACATAAGCATTGGTCCTGCAAGGTCCAAGATGGTTGGAAACAGGTGGTGTTATTAACCATGATCAACCCATAAACATAGATTTCTTATATAAATTTGGGCCTAAATGTGATATCAAAACCAGCATCAATGTATTTAATCAAATAACAGTCGTCATTTTTTACTGCTCAAAAAAGCGTGTGTGCAGTTTCTCTTTCATCATTCGACTATGTGAGAAGAACAGCACAGCCTCTGGAGGTCAGTAGTAAATGTTGAGCGTCAAACTGAATCATTTGTAACTTACAGACACTGTGTGTACCTCCCCGGTCATAACTTGAGCAGCAGCATTTGAGGAGGGAACATTATTTATTTATTATGAGCCATTTATTTGGAAGCTGTCGCCCCCCTTCAGCTGAGCATTAGAGGAAACAGGCTTTATTAATGCTTCTTGTTGAGCGGACACTCTCGGGGAAAAATCTGATGGTGTTCAGTGAATTGACTGTGATGAAGGTAATCACATCTGATTAACCACCTGAAATGAAATGATGGCATTGGTGTTCATGGCATTTACTGTGTTTATGGAAATTATAGCAGTGGTGCGACATTGTTTTTTAAGTCAGCATCTGCTCAAATTATGACTTCAAAGTTGTCGCAGTTTTTAGCACAGCTTCACCAGCTCTCTCTCTCTCACGCTGCTTTGCATCGGTGGAACGCTGCTCGGCGTTTGAAGCCTAAACAGGGGTGAAGCACGATGAATAGCTAATCAGTATTTAGACACTTAAGGCAAATGTGCTTCATCTATTAAAAACTCTGATAAGCGTAGACCTTTTCATGGTCACAGCTCCAAGAGAAAGCTGTGGCTGACTTCCAAACACTCTGAGAGGTGGTGAATTGGAAGTCAAGGGAGGATTTCACAAAGCGTTTAAATTATATTAGTCATAATTTAGTTTAAACACCATCCCTGGTTTCATTGCAGAGCCCATCATTAAGTCATGATGGCTGTTTTTTATGACGTTTTATAAAGCAGAGCTCTGATAATGGCACAGGATGTTCAACTGAAAAAGGTAAATTGTTTACCAATTTTAAGAACATTACTTCAAATGGTAACACAGAAATGTATCAAGCTTTTTCAAATTAAAGTTAGCAACAGTGATAATATGACATAAAAACTTGAATTTAAAAAACCTTAAGTTGGTCCAAATGTTTTCTCTCAAAACTGTTTTTTCCCGGATTCCTTGCTTTTTTCCCGTTTCTTTCTTTTATCCTTTTCTTTTTCCATTACTTTTAAATGATGCATAATTTTTATCTGCTGTCTTTGATTTTAGATTGTGGATTATATCATTGACTGTCTTTGATTTTAAAGAATATTATATTCATTTGCTTCTTGTTTTAATTGTTCCTCTTTGTGAAGCACTTTGTAACAGCTGTTTTGAAAGTTTGCTACATGGAATGAGTTATTATTATTATTATTTTCAGTGTAGTTCCTAATCATAATTATGTAAATATACAAGAACAACAATGTAAAATGCTGACAATATATAGTTTGTCTAATAGAAACTGTATTTGTCAAATATATAATTCTGGTCACAGCTCTTTAACTAGAAGGGCACTAAGAGAGATCATACCTTCACCGAGGCAAATGCCCTATGTAGAAGAAAGTGAAAGAAAAAATGGAGGATCTGCCCCCTTAATTAAATCTTCTACAGAGTTTTATAGGTCGTTCCTTGGCCCTTACCGCACCCTTCCAACTACTGTAGTTTCAAGAAAATGGGTTCAGTAGTTTTTCCGCAATCTTGTTTACAAACAGACAAACAGCAATTAGACAAACCTCCTTGGTGGGGGTAATTAGCTAATTTAAGCAATTCTAATGAAACAAACTATCCAAAAATACTGGGCGACACAACCACAAGGAAAAGTCCTGTTTACCTAAACCGGGAGACAGAAAAATATTGTAGGAAACCATCTCTGTAGAAAATAAGATGCTATAAATAACATCACAGACAACCTAGTTACAGAAATAAACAAAAGTTTTCACGAGTTACATATAACATAGGCTCTAACTAGGACACTTAATCATTTTCAGAAGCAGAACCCAAACCTCGACGGTGACATGAGGGTTCATGAGAAGAACTTGCCACGCAGCACTCTCACGTGTGATGTATGTTAGGGTTGGATGGGATCCAGACTTATTCATTATCTCGAGTGTTATCCAGAGATATCCTATAGAGCGCTCTAGGTGATAATGAAAGTACAGTGCTGGGTGAGGAGGTGTTGATTGCATTTGGTATCTGTACGAGCAATGCAATTAAAAACAGAAGCAGCTTACAGTGAACACCATTAGTTTGAAAGAGAAGGATATTAGAGGGGATTTTGCAACACAGAGAACGCAAAGGCCCATACAAAACTCCCATACATACACAAAGCAATATTTCTGCATAACATACAGTATAAACAGGTTCCTAAACAGCTGGATCCCGACAGTCTGTCAGGATAGAAAAAAAATCTAAATTATGTTCTGCTCTGTTTGCCTTGGAAATTGCGCTGACAGAGCAAAACTGCAGACAGGTAATCATATTCCAGAGCACCTAAGGGCACATAGCAGCAGACTAACGCCCTAATCCTTTTCAATAATATCGACTGTCGACGTAGTGATTATACCAGATGATTACTCTGACACTACCTCTGCAGTTAAGCACATGCTTTAATAGATGTCGTCAACATGAAGTGGTTATCTCTTGCATCTCTCTCACCTTTCCCCTTTTCACTGCTAAATGATCATTGCTGTGAAGTAGGTACAGTGCATTTTAAAAGTATTTATCATCTAACAACGTATCGAGTACTGTGACATATTTAAGTGTGAATGGTCTCTAAAGGGCCATTCCACAGATTTTAGGTTCAGTTAACCAGTCACAGATGGAAGACTGTTGCATTATGCCTTCTAAAGCTCTGTGGGCAGTTCCATGAGAGAGTCTAAGTAAATGACTCATGATGTCATTGAGGATTATGTGAGTTTAATTTTCTGAGACTCCAGTTTTTAACAAAGTTTGGCAAAAGTGGGCATTCAAGGAGGCAGAGAAGCTCCGTGAAATAATGAAAGATGCCATCAAGTTGCATTGTGAGTGTAGAAGTCAGGGTGTTCATCTGTTCTCTAGATTGAAACCATTATTTATTTATTTTTATCTGTCTCACATGAGCCCCAAGACTTCATGGAAATGTGGTATTAAATTGTTGGAGTACCATTTGGAAGAATCTGATGTTGTTGCAGCTAGTCCCATATAATGTATACACTATGCCCCAAGGACATTTTGTAAAATATGTATAGTACTTTAAATTTTTTTAATAAAATTAAAAGAAACTAGAATTTTAGAACAAGTAACCTAAGTGTAAATGTTATGTATGTTGTTTAAATATTTTCTGTGAGGCATTTTTTTTTCAGCTGCAGTTCAATAGAAATTTGGTTGGTTAATGTGTATTAACAGTATTAGACAGTATGAATACATGTGTCACAGTGTAATTGTGTCCCTCACTAGTGTTTTTAATATTCTGGGACACTAAGGAAGATTCATAAATTAAGTTGTTTCAGGCTGTGACCACACCGGTAATACTTAGTAGACGTAGGATGAAATCATTGTTGGTTTAGGTCTGTTCACTGAATCTGTTGACAATAAGAAAAATGCTAAATATCTGCAGCCTTATCCTTTCACTGGTCCACAATGTTTATTGCCATTCATCCAAGTATTTTCCAAATACTTGTTCTTGAAGCTGCTGGAAGTGAAAAATGAAAGACTCCACTAATCTGTCCACTACAAATAAAGAACTTTATGGCCAGTGAGTTTAAACAGCTTCAATTACAGGGGTGAAGCTGGGGATAGTACTTCAGTACATAAATTGGCAGTAGGGACTGTCGAAGACAATTAGCTGGATTAAAACATGACCAACTGGTGGGGGAAGGACAAAAGTGAACTTACTTTTTGAGGCAAGCAGGTCCATAATCTATACAATATTCATGGAGTGACAGCAGTAGGAGAGAACGACACTGGTTTTAGCTGCAGTCTTGGCAGACACACCACAGAGGCGTTCATTAATTATTTAGACTTCTCTACTACCACACTGTGCATTAGAGACGTGGTGTACAGGAAGTGCACATGGCATTCAACTGTGTGTGTGTGTGTGTGTGTGTGTGTGTGTGTGTGTGTGTGTGTGTGTGTGTGTGTGTGTGTGTGTGTGTGTGTGTGTGTGTGTGTGTGTGTACTCAAAAAAAGCATCCACCCACAACTGTGTGATGCACGTATACACCAACACAAAAACTTTTACACACAAGGGACTTTTTCCACAAAAGCACACACCCACACACATACAAGACAACATCAGGTTTATATAGTTAGCAGTTGACATTTGGACAAACAAGCGCAGGGGTTGATCACAGCCAAGTGTGAGTCGTTCTAGAAGGAGCGAAAGGTGGCTGACTCCGAACGAAGAGACACGAAACAGATGTAAATGATTAAGGTTAGAGATGACAGCAAATGCCACAGAAGTCAGAGACACCAGAAGGGTAAGAATAAGAAAACAGGAAAAGGGTGAGAGGGAGGAGAAGGTGAGAGAGGGAGAGAAGGAGGTGAGAGCAGAACAGATGGAGATAGAAATTGACATTTGACATTTAAAACATGTGTAATTAGTCACAGAAGCTTCGTGTGTCACAGCAGATGAGAGCGGGGGAGTATAGATAACAACATCAACATAGAGAGGCTAAATCACACATGTAAATTTACAAGTAACGCATTATGCGGCCCTGCAGCTCTATCCACATGGTAGTCATATCAACAGAAAACAAAGAAACTACAAAATGAGAGAGAGGGGGGGAAAAGCAGAGCGACATCCTGAGGGAACAGCAGAGCCACAATGTAAGCTGATGTCACCAACTAGATCCTGGCTGGCAGAGACAGATGCCCAGAATCAGCAGCAGCCTCAGCCTCAGGTATGCCCGCCCCTGCCTGCTGTGACATTACCTGCCTACCACCACATAATCATGATGAATCGCTCCGGGGCTTGCCGCCGACCGCCGACCGCTCACACCGCCAAACAATGAGTGGCAACGGCAAACATCACCACACCACGCAGCCTCTCTCGTCCCCTTTATCTTCCTTCGCTTTCTGTCACCGTGCTCTCGTTCTTTTTCCTTCTGCGCTGGCTCTCCACACCGCCCTCTTTTCTAGCCCTCCTCCTGTTGCCTAGCCTGATTCTTTTCTCTCTCTTTTGTAATTTCCAATGCATCTCTGTCCTCTATGCCTTCTCTCAACTTCAAGTGGGGCCAGCACCAGAGAGAGAAAGAAAGACAGCTGAAGGTTCAATACATCGAAGGACACTAGAGGTGACTTGTGCATGCATAGGACAGAGAGTATAATAACACTTAACCTGATGATATTTAAAATAAAAATCCCTTTAAAAAAAACTGTAGAAAATATGTATGTAAATATAACAAGTGCATACTACAAACCAATGGCAATAACCACTTAACCAATTCATAGAAATGCACAACAAACAAACCAAAAATAAAAGACAAAAAAATAGCTACATTGGCCAAAAACAAATAGAAATATTTCACAGTAGTTTGATTCAATTGAAAAGGACAAGTTTCACACATGTTTCAGATAAGATACAGTGTCATTAGCCAGCGAGTCACCCACATGACTATTCAAAATGGTCCCCAAATTTTTTCAAATTTGTCTTGTTTACCCTTTTAGCCTATATGTTACAGTATCTTTTCCATTGTTAGACACGGACATTTCCCTAATCCATTGCCCAATACTTGGTTTATTCACGCTCTTTCAGGCAGGAGCTATGAAACGTTTTTAGAGAAGGAATCGCGACGATCGATCAATCCATCCATTATCTATAAAGCTTATCCATTGAGGGTCGCGGTGGGGACTGGAGCCAAACCCAGCTGACATTGGACGAGAAGCGGCACAAACCCTGGACTGGTTGCCAGTCCATCACAGGCCCAACATACAGAGACAAACAACCATCTACACCTACAATCAATTTAAAGTATCAAACCTACCTAAACCCAATGTACATGATTTTGGACTGTGGTAGGGAGCCAGAGTACCTGGAGGAAACTCCACACAAAAAGACTGCGGCCAATAACCGGGAACCATCTTGCTGTGAGGTAACCGTACTAACCACCACTCCGCAATTGATGATTTCACCAAATAGACTGTATGTGGATAGGATATCAGTTAGATGGCAGATAATGCCGGCTGCAATGCGAAAGCCATGACAAAGTTTGTTAAACCATATTCATTCTGTTGTGTAGGAAACACTACACTACACTACAGAAAAACTATAATTCAGAGAAAACATTTATGTGGAATTTCATAGAGTTGTTAATGTTTTCTTCAAAACATTTTCTTTTCTACATCATCTCACCACATAAAGAATGTGGGGGTCAAGGTCACCACAGGGGCGGGGGGATTGATATATGTGGGGTATTATAGATATATAGTACTTCCACAGTATCATAAGTTAGAAGACTGTGGAGGGCATTTTCAGAATTTAATACTAAAGCCAAGCCATATTACTCTCGGCACTTTGTTTTAATCTACCACGGGGATCGGGGTGGCAAAGAAAACATTGTTTATCATCACTTTTCTCAGAAAATCAATACCTGACAACAGGGATGAATTACATATTCTGCAATAACAAAGAGGGTAGCATCAGCGCCTCATATTTTTTGAAATCACCTCATTCCTCAAAGTAATGCCGAACTAAAAGGAGGAGAGTATAAAAGCTATAAAAGCTGGTAAAGTCCGAGACGGTGATCCGCTGTCACCGATTCCCAAGCAATTACCGGAGTTCCCCTTCACTTTGCCCCTGCAGGCTACTGTCTTTATGAAGAAATGATGCTTGAGAGGCTAACAGCACCTTGTGAGGTAAACAGTGTAGCTCTTTAATATTTGATGGTGTCTCGGCCTAGTTGCTGCCGATGTGAGCAGTCGTATGGTAACAGTCGTCCATGTGGGAAGACAGAGGGAGGAGAGACAAAGGTCAGGGGTTAACAAGACGAATAAGCTGGACATCCTCCCCCTGATTTGTCTCATCTGCAAGCGTCTGTCTGCTCGCTCGTGGAGCTGCCATCTTGGACCACTTCGCTCACAGCTGATCCCCATTACTGAGGAGGACAGCTGCCTTGTTACAGAGGCTGAGGAGACGCTAAGTGAAAGTGTACGCGTGTGTCTGTTTAATTGTGCATGAGGGAAGGAAAGAGGGAGGTAAGTGCAAGGGCCATGGGGGAAAGGGCAGCTGTGGGAGACGAGGTATGAAGGAGGCAGAGAAACAACAGGCTCGTTTTCTAAAACAGTCACTACATGCTTAACTTGCATAGCTCGGGGCCGTCATGGCTGCTAACAGGAGCACTCTTCTTTCTGATGACGGCTGAGAAACATTTTCCGGCCAACTACTAATAACATATAATGGGAGAGTGGTCACACGGAGGAAGGAGCGGAGGGGAGAGGACTGATGGTGTCTTTTAATGCTAATACATCCCAAACCAATACATCAGCAGGGTTATCAGAGCTGTCTTAGTCACTTTCACACACTTCCATTCATGTTATTTCATCTGTGATCCTCTTACCCTCTTTTCTCTCTCTCTCTCCTCTCAACTGCCTCTAGGGATGTGAAGTTTTTCAACTAAAAACGTTTTGGTTTCCTCAGACAAAACACCTGTTTCCCGTGACAGGAAATGAAGTGAAATCATCGGTTCAAACCCACTATAACCCAAACATATCATGGTGAGTAATAACTGATATTCGGCAAAGTGTAACAGGCGTATAAATGACGCACATGTATCATTGTAATGTGCTGCTGTTCGACCCATTGCTTTATAAATGTCTGACATATTTCAGACGATGTTGCCAGTGGATCGCATAAACGGTAAAATGAAACCTTTTATTGACGGCATGGTAGAATTTACTCTTCCAATAATCTGGAGTGGAAAAACACATTCCTGACGATAGTATTCTGGTTTTAGTAAAGGTGGATGTGAAGTATGTTGCAGGAACAAGGAGGCTGACGGTTTCAACTATCCAAATTAAATTTTACACACCTCTCTGATGTGCCTTGTGTGGTGTCGCTGTCTTTTCAACTCCACACACTAAATGTATTGTCTGCTTGTGAATGTAATTACAAAGGAAAGGTGCCACAGAGATGTGTGGAGTGAGAAATCTACACACAAATCCTTGGCTTTTCAATAGAAATTAAGCAGTTCAATGGTGGGTTAATTGTGACGGTATAAAGTGAAGAGCACGTCTTTACTTTAGATACTTACCAGGCTTTTTGTTTGCAATTTCTTTCATGCGACTGCCGTCATCACTTTAAAAACAATGCAGCAAAGTGTATTTAACTCAGAGGGGGAGTCATTTTACTGTCTCACACAAAAACATGTACAAAATATATTTGTCCTCTCCCCCTGTCAAGCAAAACAGAGAGATTCAGTAAATAATGGTCATTTCTCTACATCTAGCCTCTACAAGATAGAATATCTACCCTGCCGTTGTATGCCTCCCCCAACCAGGGCAGTGTCAGTCTACGTACATTAGTTTTCCGGACTCATTCCAGACTTTGACCACCAAAATCTAAATCAGTTAATCTTTGAGTCCAGGTGACGAATGAAGAAATTCCCTAAAAGGTAGACTTGAGATATCATGTTCAAGAGGTTAACAACATGTTTTATGAGACTATCATGACCTTGACCTTTGACCACCCAAATCTAATCAGGTAATCTATGAGTCTATGTGAACATCAGTGTGTGTGTGTGTGTGTGTGTGTGTGTGTGTGTGTGTGTGTGTGTGTGTGTGTGTGTGTGTGTGTGTGTGTGTGTGTGTGTGTGTATATATATATATATATATATATATATATATATATATATATATATATATATATATATGCATAAAAAGAGTAATTAGGAGAGCCTGTGACAACGTACCATCTAACACAGCACACCAGTATCTCACATAATCAATAACAAGGCCGAGACAGTCTTACTTGAGCCAAATGTAAGAAATGGCTAAAGACCAAGTATCTTTTCATGAATAAAGTTTTACTTAGATCAGTTACTACAAAACCGCACAAACACATACTCTATGCCCAAATACTATACAAAAACATGTGAACAGTATCTGCTGTTATCTGCACATAACACAATCTTCTCACTTTTCCAGCCACCTTCTAAGAGGAAATATCACCTCAGTCAACAAAGCCATTGTCACACAAGTGTAAAAAAACTATTGTGAGATTTTATACACCACAATGCACAAAGGCCCGGAGGAGCTGCCGAGGATACAAAGGGATTTTCCATTTTGCGTTTGTAATGATGGATGTCAATCGATTAATGATAATGACCTGAGGAAAAAAAAAAACCTGGGTAAGCACCATTATCAGACCACAAACACAATGCTGAACCTGCAGAAAGAGGAATAGGATTTTTCTTTTTGCTGACAAAGAACCGAGCAATAATAGCAAAGAAGCTGCGGACTGAGAATAAAATAAACAAAAAGAAAATTCATTACGCCCGAGTAAGTAAAAATTAAAAATCATCTGTTGTGACTTGGACTTGATGGGAAATGTTGTTGTGCTGACACGAGAGTGGTGGGTGGTAAAATACTGCTCGTTCCTTAGGGCCAGAAAATAAAGAGAAGGAGAAGGAGAAGAGAGAGCGAGTTGAACAGCTCTTTGTGGAGAAGAAAGTTTTGAGTGAAAGATCGTATGAGCATATAGTAAGAATGTATAGAGGAGGAGGAGCAAATGACTTAGAGGGCAACAAACCATTCATCAAAAACAGTGCAGATGGGGAAGCTGGAGAGTAAATTACAAAACGGAAATAGAGCTTCAGCTTAGACGCATTTAAATTTATGGATCAGGGAATCAGGCAGTGGACTAGACGACTCACAATCACGTGAATTTGCTTCACATGGAACAAAAATGTAAATGGCCTCATAAGCCTGATGGCACCAGGTCAGCTTCTGTTGAAACACACAAGAAATTATACTTTGAATGTATGAAAAAAATAAGGTGATTCATTGACTTTCTTCAGTCCAGTTAAGTGCCCATCACACTTCCTGTTAAAGTAACTGGTAACTCGGAGAAGTCAATATTTGCGCTGGTGTAAAACCACAGCAGGTTTTGATTTGCTCAGTACAGAGAAGATAAATGAGATTGAGTCTTGGAGTAGAGGCCTTTTTCACAGCAGATGTTTTCACATGAAAATCCCATGTGTTACAGATAACTGCACTTTTCTCGTTACAGCATTTATTTAATAACTTTAATTATTAGCCCATTTCAGTGTGGATTCATTAAGCATATCAGACCCATGTTTTTGTGCTTTAAGAGATTTAATGTGTATTTTTTTTACTACGCCATCAAGGTTTGTTTATCGGGAAGATTTTTTGGAGACAGATCTGCTTTCTTCTTCGGCAAAGAAAATCAAATCTACTGTTCATTTGCTACCAATAAAAAAAATTACTTTTCAACATCACATTATAAATGTAATCTAAGCCCGAGAAGCATGAAGCTGAAACTAATTAGCAGGTGAATGTGTTGGTACATAAACTGCCAAGATGGATTTTGCTCACAAAACAACATACAAATGTGAAAGAGACAAACACAACAGTTGGATGCAGCAAAGTAGCTTCACAACACAGTTGTACTTTGTAACTACATAATTTAAATGATTTATTAATGCACCAGAAGAGGAGACAGAGTAAGGAAGGCAAAGGGATAGAGAGCAGAAGAAGGGGGGGAGGGGAGAGATGAAGGGGGCAATGACAGAGATGAAGACATGCTCTCTGTAGTGAGGTGAGGCTCAAAACTGGCAGCTTTACAAAGGAAGTAGAAGACGAAAATATAGAAGTGATCTGAGAGGTGAAACAGGGAAATGTGCGCGCGCGCGCGCACACGCACACACACACACACACACACACACACACACACACACACACACACACAGTGCTGCTGCCACGAGGGGCGAAGAATAGAAAGACAGAGTCAAAAGGCGCAGACAGAGACAGGTAGGGTGATATAGAAAGACTCATAAGAAGAAACAGAAAGACTGACGGAGAGAAACAGCGATAACTCCACCGACTGATGACTCATGAAAATTAAAACCTTTCTTCTTGCTTTTTCCCTCCCCGCTGAGACGTCTTTCTTCCCGAGCAGCCAATGCAATTTCAGGTACAGCAGGTGCACGAGTCTCTACATGCATGCAGATGTTGCACCCATGAATCACATCAGGATGAAGATATTTTAAGAAAAAGGAGGGCAGGTATTACTGTGAGGGAATAAAGGAAAATGAACAGTGATTTGGCTGCACTGTTATTCTCTGCATGTAGCTGCCAACAACAATAGTATTGTATCAAAATCACAGTATCCCAAAAACACAGCCTCTAAATAATCACATTAAAACCATTCATCAGAATTACATAAGCTATAAAATTGGCTTATATAATAAAGTAATAGGCATTGTTAATTCTAATCAAACAGAAAGGTATTAAAACTCACTCCCTAATCTGCATTTTTGTGTATATTTTGTACGTAACAATAAATCCATTACAAACAAATTTAAAGGTATGTGTTACAAATTAAACAAATAAAATGCACATATCTTTACAATGTAACTTGATCCTGCATTTTAATTTTCACTAACCAATATGTGAATATTTACCATTACTATGGCAACAAGTGATAACTGACATTAACTGTATATGTGCTAGTTTAGCTTAATCTTCCAAAGTACAATACAATTCAGCTACGTCATCAATCATAACAGTTACATCTACAACTAGAATGGCACTCAGGGGAGCCCATACCTTTACCGAGGCCAAACATTCCAGTTCTTATAAAATAAATATACAAAATAAAAAAGGAAATGCCTGATAACCTAAATGATTAATTTTATAGTTCATGGATCAATTCCTTAATCCGTATAAAGATTTACATTCTTTACTGGCCAAGACTCCACCCCTAAAGCCAAACTTGCTGCTAACAATTAAACTAACAAAATCATTACAGCCCAAACCTCCGCCAAGGCCCAACAGTCCCCTTCTGAATCCACATTAAAATTCACTAGATACAGATTTTTATTTGGATCTGCACCAAATTGCACATAATCATAAATATCAGTCCCCTAAACATGTCTGATTATCATCAAGATCCATGAATTATTCTCTGAGAAATCAATGAAAATGATGCAAAACGTCCTCTCGCCTAATGTTACAGAAAGGGAAAATAATTCCTGGATCAAAACCTAAATTGGGCCATGTCCCATTGCTCCACAAAACTTTTATGGAAATCGGTTCAGTAGTTTGGGGGTAATCCTGCTAACTAACAAACAAACAAAGGTGAAAACATAGCCAACTAAGTGGAGAGAGCTAATAAAAAACGAAGGTGAATAAAAGATAATGAACAGTGATTTTGCTTCAGTGGCTTATTCTCTGGGTGTAACTGCAAACTGAAGACTGTAGGGCGTGGATGGCTTGTACACCCACATCTGGGTTTCTGTCACGCTACTAAATAAAGAACATATACTATAGACAAAATAACATATGTGTAGCTACAAGTGAGTGGGTAAATAAACAGAGATGTTCTATATACCACACAGATATGACTGCAAACCACACAAACTGACTTTATCATTTGCTCCACACACACACAGCTCAGTCTCCTGTCAAGGTATTCTTTTGTTGTCTTCAAAATAATTTATTTTTCAGTCACTGTTCGAGTCGCCTTGTAGGCAAAGTATTAAAGGGTTGAAAGAATTTCCTTTGGCATGACTTGCCGCAGCACCTGTGATGTTACACTATGTAGTTTCACTTTGTAGCCCACCTCTCCAATATTTACCTAAACATGTGGTTGTAAAACATCTCCGGAATCATATTTCACGATGGGAAATACATGGCTCTTTCATGGTTTCTACGGGGGAGAATCAGAAGCAATGAAAAAATCTAATATAAAGCCACTTCAAAGCTTAAAGTGAGGCTTTCGACTGATTATGCAAGAGACCCACACAGGACAACTTGAAAGGAAGATGAAGGAGATGACTCAATCCAGTTCGGGCTAACATGGAAAGAGCTTTGTGTGCGTGTGTGTGTGTGTGTCCTATATTACATTTGGTCGAAGTTGAACACACACTTCAATGTTAACACGTTTTATTAGGTGCACAAATACACAGCAAGCTAATAAGTTTGTATTGGACTTATAATTAAAATAGCGCTCAGTGGTGCATGACTTCATAACTGGAGGCTTTATCATGAGTCACAACAGAATGCGCCCTATTGTTTAATAAAGGATTGCCAGGCCTGTGTGCATAGAGACAAAAGATAACACTTCAATGACACCAGCTCATGGGACACAGCTGAAGCACAGCGCCTCAGCTCAGTCTGTAAGACGCTGTTGAACAGCTATTCAGCCAAACTCGAACCATGTTAAAAACTGGGACCATACTTTTATGAAGACTAAAGAAAATGATATCCCATTTCAAGAGAAAATTTTAAACAAAACCTCAGAAGAGAAGGCATTGATCCTCCTCCTCCTGTCAAGTCTCTCTTGAAAGATAACGTCTCAATGCAGCGAATTCAATTATTAACTTTTTAAATCACTAACCTACCATCATATCACTTCAGTGTTCTTTAAGCTGTTTAAGAGAAAAGCACAGTGAGCAGCTATAACACATAACTGATCTACCTCAGATATGTGAAATATATCTGCTTTGTTAAAAGTTGTTGCTGCCTGTCGTCTCTATGTAGTCTTTTTATGTGAGTTTGCACATAATTCATGTAGCATCATGAGTGTGGGGGAATCAATTATTTCTGTTTTGAGCAGCTGTGTTTCTACTGTCAGGTTAGCAAGCATGGATGAACTAATAGGTTGCTGCTAAGGTTGTTCATCTCATGTCATGTTATCCCTTTGATATTTTAGTACATGGCAGTAATTTGCTGTGAATTGGATGGAATACAATGGAATAAAATTGAATGGATACAGAGCCGAAAAGAACCAACCCACTTTGTTCACAGACTGCATTTTACAACAACTATAATAATGATATATTACCTTTCTGAAACATACACTGAAGTCTATAACTGTAGTTTTATGGTTGAAGTTTGTCCAATGATGTTAAAAAGGAAATGTAACAGTAAATCAGCTATTAATTGTCCTGGATTTTCCCCTAGCGCGCCCTACTTAGCCAGTAGGTCACTGACACTATGGTGAATGTTTTCAACGGTTTTCTATCTATATTAAGATCTTGGTTCTTTGTGAATTCATTGTAACGACAAATAGACAATGCAGTGGTGTACTGCGGCACCTCACTGAAATTTGTCCGCATTATGAGAGTGTGTGCAGTCCTTATTCCAGGACTGGGCTTACTGGTCAATCACAATGCTCATTAGACTCTAGACTAATGCAGAGTCCCCACATAGTAAAGCTTTGACAGAACTGAACTGCAACACATCTGTTGTTGCAGTTGACACTTAACTGAATTATAGTGGGATCCAGATGTATTCTTAAGTGTAACTGACTAACCCATGCACCAGTGTTGTGATGCTGCAGGGACGGACAGGGTTTGGGGAAAGCGTGTCTACATCCATTTCTTCCTGTCCAACTCTCTGTGTTTGTAAATCTCATGATGAGAAAAAACCAGACAATAAAAGAAAAGGAAAGTAAAAGGGTGATGGTGTACTTACTATACCGAATCCACATGCACTTTATTAAAAAAAAAAAGTGTACGTCTCCTTTCATGCCTCTCTACCTCTCGCATTACCTTGTCTCCTCTCTCTGTCTCCATCTCCTCTACAGCACCACCCTGCTCATTTACCGATGAGCCGCCACCTGGCAGAGCTTCAAGGGGAAGATGTGTGTGTCTTTATAAAGAAATAAGTGTTTAAAGGGGTAGTTTTACAGCATGGGAGTGTTCAAGTGTCTGTGAATGTGGGTGCACGCTTTAGTGAGAGAATAGTGTCTCTCAGAGGTGAGCACTGCATGCAATGTTTATCCACCACATATTGAGCAGCGCTGACCAGAGAGCCCCATCGGGCCCATTGGACCAGCTGGTGTGATAGTGGCACAGACACAGCTCTAAACATAAACACCTCTCTCTCTCACACTCACACTCACAACACACACACACACGCTAATTCTCTCCTCACCACACATACATCATCCGATGGCAGTCCTTCCATTTTCAGTCCTCTCCTCCACCTTACGCCTCATCAGACATATTATAATTAGCTGTGCTGAGTAATTAACATCCAAATTAGGACATTCATTTGCATATCTGCCCTCATTTGCATACACTTCTCGCAGCACACGGACCTGACATTCCTCCACACACGACTAAATGCCAAGCACAAGGGTAACAATCAGTCTTCCTCGATACACAGCTCATGCACACATGGGTTTCACAAACAGTGAACATGCTGCATATCTTCTCCTTTGCAAACCATCATGTCCAATGGCAGAGACATCTCACACAAGTGTATTAACAGAAAACACAAACGCAAAAGCCATGAAACGAATGCAAAAGTGACAACACAACTAAAACAGTGACACAATGGAAACATAATCACAACAGAACTGAGCATCAACGGATGTTTACTGAAACATTTGTTAAAAACACCTACGTTTTTACTTTTACTGAAACACCTCAAACAGACAAGGCAACTGGATTTCTGGGTTTTCACAACACGGCTCACTTGAACACAGCAAGTATCTCCTGGTTCATTGTCAACATCTGCTGACGCTCCCTTCTGTTGTGGTTGTGTTTCCGTCATGGCGCTTTTGCAGTTGTGTTGTAGCTTTTGCTGTTGTGTCGTGGCTTTTGTGGTTGTTATTTTCATCAATGGGCTTCTGTGAGAGCAGGGGTAAGAGGCAGACAAAAACTGGGAGGGAGGGAACATAACTGGGATGAAGAATAGAGTCGGTACTAGAGGAATCCAGGATAGAGTAAGAATGTGACACTCCAGATGAGAAAAGGCAAAGTAAGACAGACGAAGACTGTCTCACCGTTTATACGTCTCACTTAAGCCCATAAAACTCGGGAATTGAATCGACAGCTATGAAGAGAGAAGGAGAGAGCTCTGGAAATCAGACTGAGATGTGTTCAGGCTCGAAGAAAAACGGAGTGAAAAGAGGGAGAGTGACGAAACACTTCTCTTCCTCTGTGACATTTGGCCTCTGAATGGCATCAGCTCACCAGAGCGGAGCAGCAGAGAGTGATGCTGAGTCAAAGCAAGAAAGACAGAAAAAACACAAGTGAGAAAGCAGAGGAAAGAAAGAGAATAGGACGGCATGAATGACAGTAAAGACGGGGGGGGAAAAAAGGAAAAAGCACAAGAGGACGGGGGAGAGCAGTTCCCGGCAGACATTGTTTCACCAGTCATTGCACAGAAGAGGAAAGCCTGAGTTATGCTTCAGAGTTCCACATTGCTTTCACGATTTATGTTCCGGCGAGGATAATGCAGCTAGACGGCTCTGTTGAAAAGACAACCATAAATCTGATCTTGTTTTCGATTTTCTTTTTCTTCTCCTGTTCTTTCTCTTTCGACGCCCCTCATATCCTCTCAGTCTGTGTTCTCTGGCAATCATCTGCTCTGGTCCATTTCCCCGACTTCTTATGTAAAGGTATTCAGCGGTAAAGCCTTTGTCTCATGTATATACTGTATTCTGCTGAGGTTGTGGAGCGCACAAAATGGAAAACCTCCACACACACAAATAAATCGCTCTCTGGGTCTATCTGACATCCAGTCAGCACCGAGGCCTTGATCGTATCCTTCTCTAACATTAAGAGGAAATGGCTTTTACATAACAATACCAGGTCATCTCGGTTCTAAAGAAGCGATATTGATTTTTTCTTTTGACTGGGTTGAAGCCAATCTAGCCATTTCATAATATGACCAGATTGTGGTCCTCTGCACTGCGTAGCCAATAACAGATGTAGACATTCTGTACATATATTGTATATGTCAATCAAAGCTGAGTCCACACTTTACATTCACCTTTGAAAACTGAGTGAGTTATTGAAGTCTATAGAAAAGACTCTTCTATACAGTTAATCCAAACCTAGCTACAGTGGCCTTGCTTCTGGCTCCTGGCCACATGGAGGTCTTTTATCAACAGACAGATAATTATATTCGGTTGAATCTAGACAGTAGGTCGGTTCAGCACTTTGACTGCAAAAACCCAATGAATTTCACAGGAAACCACCATAGATCGTATATGAAAATGGACGACACGTCTCCGATTCTTCATAAAGCCAAAATATCCAGGATACGAATGCCGCCATTTTGGGCACTCGAAGCCATTCTGCGCAGTAGTAATCGGGGAATGAGGCAGCGGTAGGAAGGTCGCGCCAATCCAACTGTGAGTCAGACATCAATCATGACAGTTCACCCCGTTTTTTTAAATGGCATCACGTAATTAAAACCAAACTTATCAGTAAAATAAACACTTGAACAAACATCAGTGTGATAAGAACTACCTAAAGTGACAGAAATATCTTCGAGAGGGTGAGAGAGAGAGAGATATGTGAAGATATCACGGGGTGAGGACATGATTGAATACAACACCCTGACAATGGCTGCCCTCCCTGAGCACTAATCGATTATCATAACTAGAAATCATCTTCAGATCGCTGGCCAACCGGCCAATCATGACCAGCAACTAACCGCTGACGCCCTCGATTAATGTTGAGTTAATGGTGTTAATCATTTCAAAAGCAACTGGGGCCATGTAAGGATTCATCTGAGAAGAGTTTCCCAGAAACACTGTTTGAAAGATAGGTTCTCTCTCCACAGTCGCCGCTGCTTGCCATTTGTGGGAACTGTTGGGTTTCTCTATAATATTATGGGGTCTCTACCCTTTAGAGACATAAATACTTGTATATGGATTCTTAGTGTGTTAAATAAGTAAAAGGGTTAAATTATTTCTACCATCAGAACAGAAATGATAAATTATCAATCAATCAATGGTCAGTTACTCACTTAGAGAATTGAGAAAACAAATTTGGTAATCAAATAATCATTTTGTCATTTTTACAGCTCAGTAAACAAAAAAATCTTGGTTTTAGTTCCTAATTTGTCTGGTTTTGCTGCTTTAGTTGACTAATTTTATATATGAATTGAATATATTTTTGGTTTATTTCAACACAATACAGGGTTTTAGGACATTGAAATGGGTGTTTTTCCTTATTTTTGATCATAGGTCAAATGAATGATGAAAGCAGCCCTGATGTCTATACAACAGTCACATATCACCCAGCGTTTTATTTACCCCACCACAGTAAACAACAACAAAGCTGGAACTTCCCACTGCCCCTGAACACCTGTCCTGATAGTCACACCTGTCCGCCATCACGTGAACCTCCGGTTAGCGAACAATTCACAAGTAGAAAACACGGTAATTTACGGACTATTCCGCAAGAACTTAGCGTCAAACAGCCTAAGAAAAGTACAACACAAATGGCTACGAAGTTGTCGTACAAACCGTTGCAACTCAAATGCGGAAAAAGCAACAAACATGTCGAAGCTAAGTTGATTTCCCTCTTTCTTTTCTTTTCTCACGTGCCTACCTTTTCCGCCGAGAGTCCGGGAGGAGCCCCAGATAAAGAAGAAGAGCCAAACGGAGGAGAGCCCGGGTGTGTGCATGGTGGTGGAGCCGCTGCTGCTGTGTGTGTGTGGGTGATGTCTGCTCCGTCCTCCTCCTCCTCTCCTCTGATCCTGGATCTGCTCCTCCTGAGCGAGAAGAGCCTCCTCTGCTGCTGCTAGAGCGAGGAGGGAGGAGAGACGGCGTGGGTCGAGAGACACTCACTGACGACAGAGAGAGAGAGAGAGTGAGCAACTCACTGACTATTGTGAGGAGAGAGAGAGAGAGAGGGACCCACTGACTATCGTTAGGAGAGAGACAGAGAGAGAGAATCTAGAGAGAGAGAGAGAGAGAGAGAGAGAGACTCACCGACTATCATTAGGAGAGAGAGAGTGAGGAACTCACTGACTATTGTGAGGAGAGAGAGCGAGAGAGAGAGAGGGACCCACTGACTATCGTTAGGAGAGAGACAGAGAGAGAGAGAGGGACTCACTGACTATCGTTAGGAGAGAGAGAATCACCTACTGTTGTGAGAGAGAGAAAGAGTCCTTGAGTATTTTGAGGAGAGAGAGAGAGGTTCACTGAGTATTGTGAGGTGAGAGAAAGATAGTCTCTGAGTATTGTGAGGAGTGAGAGATAGAGTCTCTGAGTATTGTGAGGAGAATAGGAGAGAGAGAGAGAGCTAGTCTTTGAGTATTGTGAGGAGAGAGTGAGAAAGAGAGAGAGTCTCTGAGTATTGTGAGGTGAGAGAGAGAGCTAGTCACTGAGTATTGTGAGGGGAGAGAGTCACTAAGTATTGTGAGGAGAGAGAGATTCACTGAGTAATATGAGCAGAGAGAGAGAGAGACTTCAAACAGCATCAATAAAACCACATAGCCGCTTGTTTCTTTTCAAAATAAAACAGAATTTAACACTATTGTTTAATTGTGTAAAAGTAGAAAACCAAAATTGCATGTATACTCTTATGACTTTATGTGACTTTTTATACTTCAACGTGTATGTTATGACACTGTAGTAATTATAGGCCCTCCAGAACTATTGTACAACAAGTCTATTGTACGCTTTTATGTTGAAGAATCACAGTTTGCTTTTGAGGCAATGGTTTTGGTGAGCTTCATGTAAAAAAGAGAGAAGCAGCAATTGATGGACAGCAGGGGAGATAGAGGGGGATCTGTGGGAGATGAGAGTGAAATGTGTTGGTGGTGTGGTGTTATTATAAGGGGGGGTCGACACCCCCAGGACGGGCTGCATTCCCACCAGAAGAACTATTAAATCAAAAATCCCCAAGCTGTGGTGCGATAGGGCACCACGAGTTTACCACATCCACCGAAATGAGGCAATGACTTTTATTATGGGAGCTGTGGGAGCACAGTGCTACGAGCGCAGAGGGATTCAAGCTCGACACATGAAACTGCTTCTAAATCAATGATCCTTAGAACCCTTGTATTTATTTCGTGGTCCCACCTGAGACCCCCCACCACCCCAGGTTGGGAACCACTGCTCTAAAAAGCTTCATACTAACATTTTCTTGACACTTGCTGATATCATATTAGATCAGTTGCCTCGCTTTGGTGATCTCCACCTCCTTGTCATTTAAGATTCATTTGCAGCTCATGTGCGTCCTTGAGGTGGTTTATTTAGCTGTTAACTGTCTGTGTAAGTAAGACTACTTTGGGAAATGTAAAAACTAAATTAAGGAATGACACGAGCTGTGGATTTTTGAATGTCCTCACTGTTCATAATTGAATGAGGCAGCTGTTACGCTGTGTTTCCATCTGTATCCTCCTAACCAGAGCCCGAGCAGCACAGCCATACTCCCCCTCACAGATTTTGAGTCTTTCAGTTTTCACCCTGTGGCGGAATCACTGTTTTTTTCCTCTAAAGGCAGTGTGTTCTTCAATTATTCCCCCATGTTCCTTCTTCTTTTGGGTGTGGGTGTGCGTGCAGGGGATTAGAGAGAGGGGGCAGACCTCAAGTGAGTTAAGAGGATAACAAAGATAGAGCGTGCACACACTCACACACACATGCATATGGAGACACACACATGCACCACCACATTTATATGCACACGCAGTCACATCTATTCCCAATTGGCTGTTTCCATGGGCAGCACCTAAGTTACAGCGGCGCAGCGACGGAGCAAAGTGTGATGAGCTGTTTGTCCCTCTTCCTTCAGCTCAAGCTCTGAGGTAAACAACCGTTTAAGACGGGGGAAAGAATCAGTAATTTACTCTCGGATCGTTAAGGTATTGACACAGCCCAAAAAGTTTACGACTGCTAAATTATTCATCTTGTTAATAAATTAATTCATTAAGTTACTGGACCCTCCTTGTGATAAGGTATTTTATTTTGTCTTAAACAGCACACAACTTACAAATGAGAATGATTCTTGTTATCGTTTCCATACAAATAAACCTTTGAGCCAGCGATGCCATAAGGACACACTATCTAGACCTATTGTCATGTCCACCTGGGTTAGGGTTCGCCAGATTAACTTCTAGGCACCATAGTGGGTTATTTATTCCAAAAGTTCCAAACAATATGTTCATCCATACTCAGAAAATGGATCTAGGAGCTCTTTTTCCACTTATCTCGACCGACTCTGATGTGGCTTCATGGATTATTGGCTGAAACTAACTAGGGGTAGGCGATATGAAAATTAGTATCACTCTATTTTTCT
Source organism: Hippoglossus stenolepis (assembly GCF_022539355.2). Taxonomy (NCBI): domain Eukaryota; kingdom Metazoa; phylum Chordata; class Actinopteri; order Pleuronectiformes; family Pleuronectidae; genus Hippoglossus; species Hippoglossus stenolepis. The sequence continues at coordinate 10,558,614 of NC_061493.1, forward strand.
GTTTTTGGAAGGTGATGATATTATATTACGGTATTACTTTATCTAATTCAAATCAATTTGTGCTAAGATGTTTTGACGCTCCAACCGATCGGCTGGTTTGCGCCCTTGTTAGCATGCACCTTGCATGAAGGCAGTCGCTGCCAGAGTGATTATGTTTTAGTTTTCATAAAATTAGGCTGTTGATTTATCACAGTGATGACTGTATTGCACAATCCATGTCATGGCACACTACCATACCGGTGATGACTAAGACACTGGTGTTCAGCTCACCCCTGAGACAATCTCCTCCACACTTAGTATTAATGGCAGAAATATGATGCATGCATGAGGCCTCAGTAATTCACAATTTAACTCTGACCTTTACAATATTTACTATACTAAAAAAAAGAGGACATTTTGAATTAAGTAAGCTTGTTTATGCATGCAGTTCCAGCTTGTATGTGCATCCCTATGACTGTAACTGTCCTCACTGGGAGGACTTGACTCTATTTCGTCTCTATCAAGTCTATGAAATGCCAAATTCCAAAGTCATTGGAAAAACCATTTGCTGTACGATCGTCTAGAAATCAGTTTCCGGCCGCAGTACAGACAGTCATTTAGTGTTCGACAAAGTTTCCGCCTTCCATCTGACAAGCAGCTAACAACAATGGAGCGAAAGGTTACCTGCAGCATGTAGTGTTTGATGCTGCATCGCTGTAAAGGTCAGATTCCTATGAAGGAAGATGGTGTCCTCACCCACACAAGAACACATTCAGCTAAAAACTCGCAGTAATATTATGACACAGTTCTTAAACTAGTGTGATGCATGGGAAGAATGTGGAGCCCCTCACTGATGGGGCTGTGCTGTGTATTCCAGCACCACGGAGAGCTCCGTCCGCTCAGACTCAGCCTCTGCCAGCAGGGGTCGCACTTCAGTCAGGGATTCTCTGCGGAACCATCGACAGGCAGCTCCTCAGATCCAGGGAACACAGAGAGTGTGACACACTGACCGACCCGTGTAGAGAAGGTAATGGAAGTAATCCTCATCGCTCCTGTGACACCTCGTGTTTGTACTGTGACGGGTTTAATGTGTTTAACAGCTTCAGCTCTACGTACATTCAAATGGGTTGATGTAGCATGTCTGAGCTAACCATAGTTAGCCGCTCGTTCAATGTCAAGGCTGAGTTTTTCAGTGTTGTTGGGAGGTTGTCCTCTGATTTACATTATACTGTGGCAACTATATAAACCACAGTAACAGTTTGTGTTTGATTTCTTTAAAAATGTGGGAAAGACAACGTGTGTGTCTGTTCGGTTGTACACAGTGGAGTGTGCACCTGATTAACACAACCCTGCACCAACACAACATCCAGGATATGTTATGTACTAAAAGATCAAAATCAGACCAAACAACATGCAACCAAGCAAATTCAGATCAACAAGAATTGCAAATACATTTATAGGCCACATTCATGTAACAATATATGTAGTGTCAGCTATCGTGCAATGTTTTGATTCTCAAATAATTCTGATGTTTAATGTTTTATTTCTTTCTGTATTTTCTATTTATTCTCTGGTTATATATATATAAATATGCTTTTATTTTTGTATTGTAAGCCTGTTCAGCACCTTCAAATGCGTTTGTTTTAAATGTGCTATATTCTTGTAACCTTTGACTTGACTTGTAGAGGTTAGACGGGAAGGTAATGCAATAAAAATGTGTTAATAGGGAAAATGTAAAGCTGGAGGACTCTTACAAAGCTGACAAGCATCATACAGGGTACAGAAAGTTAACCAAGAATCAGCCCCAACCAAAATGACATGTTTCAAGTTATGGTAAACTGTATTTATATTGTGCTTTTCCAGTCGCATTCACCCATTCATGCACATATTCATTCAGCGCTACTATATGCTTTTTTATTTTGTCACAAACCGTTCATACACTGTCTGAGCAGCACAGCCGTCAGATGCAATTAGAGGTTCAGTATCTTCCCCGAGGTCACTTCGGAATGCAGACTGAAGTTGTTGGGGATCGAACCACAACCTTTTGGTTATTTGATAACCCTCTCTACCTCCTGAGCCACAGCCGCCTCCGTAATAAATATAGATACTTGGCTGGATACCTGCTAGATTGACTGTTTGAATAAACAGGCTCTTCACTTAAAGTTTACCATCTGCTGAACAGTGGCCGGTGTTTATTTCCCCCTCGGCTCCTTAATTACACCAATGTAGACGTTAAAACAAAATGCCAGTACAGCCGGTCCCCTCCTCCGGTGTCTGACTCGGGTAAATTACTTCCACTTTTTTTTCTAAGTACATTGGGTGTCCTGATGATAAATGGTCAGAGAATGGGAGCAGCTTGGGTTTGTCTTCCACAGACGCCGCCTACTCTAATTCTGTCCTCATGGGATAAAAACTCCCACCAAATGACAAATTAGTTTTTAAGGTTAATGCAACTCAGGCTAAGCTCTTCAAAAAGCTACATCATGATTATTAGAAGTGCAGAATGACTTATCACGACCTGTGGAACATTCTAGCGGACGACCCAATCTCTAGTTGTTTGATTCCTTCAGCTCCGTCACCTTTGTGTCCCATCGTCCGTCTCCCACACAATGTTTATAACTCTTTCCTTCTGCTTTCCTCCAAGGTTCTTTGGCCATGGTGTGAGGGGATTAACCAACATGGCTAACCGGCGTGTTCCACTAGTCCTGTTAGCCTGCGGCTCCTTTAATCCCATCACTAACCAGCACATGAGGCTGTTTGAGCTGGCCAGGGACCATATGCACAGCACAGGTCAGATCTGATCATCCCAGACACTGTGAAATAAGGACTAGAGCTGCATGTCAACCAGAAGTTGATATCCTACAGAACATTGCTGTGCTGGCTGTTTGTTTGTTTCATCTTACTTCCTGGATAACCCTCGGGGTCAGAGCGGTCCCTGTAAAACCTCTCATATGTGTGTCTCAGGAATTTTCAGAAAGCAATAAAGGAGAGTGAATATTGGATTTTGTTTGTGAGAAAGACAAAACCCGATAAAGGCTAAACATTGCTTTATTTCTCCTTAATGTGAAAGTTGGGTATTTGCTAATATGAAAACTTTATAAGATGGTAACAGGGCTTTGTTTTATGCTTGTTTTAGAGTTGTTCAACCCCCCCCCCACCGTGGCCAAAATATTCTTAAATCCAGCCTTAAATATATCATTCAAGTTATATTATATTATAATTATTGTTCCAAAAAAGCATCAAATCAAAGGAAACTTTTGTTTCATTGATTGTTGACAAACCCACACACAATGATAACCATGTGCAAACTCTCTGATGCTCTCTTCATGCATGAATAAAAAGATCAGTCCCATGCTGCACCCGTGTCAGCAGACCCAGTCCCCTATTGTAAACCTTTCAACATGAATATTTTAGAAGCAGCTCTGAATGCATGCACTGGCCTGATCACATGGTCGTAACGACATCATTGTTAGAGTTACGCTGGTCCTGAGTCAGCTCTCTCTCTCAGTCTAAGATGCTTTATGAATCTGTGCAGTGTTTCTGTGGGCAGGGACATAAATAATGCTCTTACAGGTTCCCTTTGACCCTAAACCTAAAGGACATCAGCTGACTGGTGTGAGGGTAACAATCAGAATGAGTGTAAGCTGCATACAGGAGCTGCTGTTATTCTTTTGCTGAGTGATGCAAACACATGAAGTGTTTTTTAACACAAAAATAAGCACAAGTTCAGACTTTCAGACCTTATAGAGTAGCCAATTAAATTGATTATGTGTATCTTCATTTCATTTAAAAAAGATCAAGCCTTTGTCCTCAAATGTGAGATCTGACAAAACGCTCATACTTTTAACATCACTAACTTATAGAGACGACTTGATCTGCTGATTTACATTCCATTTCTGTATCTGCTGTCCTGACCCAGAAAAACTGTATTAATCATCTCTCCCCTCAGGCCAGTACCAGGTGGTGGGTGGCATCGTGTCTCCAGTGAGCGACAGCTATGGAAAGCAAGGCCTGGTACTGGCTAAGCACCGCATTGCGATGGCGAAGCTGGCGCTGCAGAGCTCCAACTGGGTCACGGTTGATGAATGGGAGAGCCAGCAGCCAGACTGGACGGAGACGGTGGTAACTATGAGGTATAAAACAAGTTTACTGCGACATCGCAGTTGAAACTGCTTCATTTAACAAGGGAAGGTTTCCAGGGGGTCGAAGTCAGAGGACAAGAGTTTCTCGGGTAATGCCAGCCTTTGATTATTCTATCTAAAGTTGCTTCTAATAACAGCAGTCAGTAAATTCAGTCAGTTTATTTCCATTCACTGTTCAATTCAGAGCGCTTCAGTGGTTAATCACTTTAGAAAAATGTCCTTTGTGTTGACTACAGACCGAATTCCATTACTTTGGCTGAACAGATATTATGAGATTATATTAAAGGGGACATAGCATGCAAATTCCACTTTGTTAGTGCTTCTACAGGTTAATGTGGGTATCTGGCATGTCTACCAACCCCAAAACTCTGGGGAAAAAACACTCGCGCGTTTTGTTATAGTTCCTCTAAGTCAGAAACGTCATGCTTGAGCGACTCGATTGCGCTTCCTGGGTTTTACATGGTCTTGCGTCCTGTCCCGTCGCCGGGTTTACACCGGAGGCAGCGAGGCTGCGAGGCAGCGCAGCGCCGTTCCCAAGCACGCAGCCGGGCTGTTCACACGGGACGAGCATTTCTCCGCTGGTCAGCCCGCGATTCACTCACATGTGGCATTTGTCTGGATCGTTGGGACTGGGAGGCTGCAGCAGCTGCTCGGGAGCGACCGCTCGCTCTCCCGTGCGTGAGCTGGAATTTGTGTCAGCGCCACACAGCCAGCAGTGTGGAAGACTTCCGCAGTGTTCAGCGCTACTGTAACCCCCGAACCCCGACATTCAACGGGTACAACAAGCGGAGAAAGCAGAATCGCGGGCTGACCTTATATATACACAGTCTATGGGGCTGACCAGCGCGGAGAAATGCTCGTCCCGTGTGAACAGCCAGGCGGCTGCGCGCTTGAGCGGCGCTGCTCCACTGCCGCGGTCTTCCACACTGCCAGCTGTGTGGAAGTCTTCCGCAGTGTTCAGCTCTACTGTACGCGGGTACAGTAGTTACGCCGAGTTACAGTAGTTACGCCGAGTTACAGTAGTTACGCCGGGTTACAGTAGTTACGCCGGGTACACCGGACGCGAAGCGCTGCTGAGGCAGCGCAGCGCCGTTCTCCAGCACGCAGCCGCCTGGCTGTTCACACGGGACGAGCATTTCTCCGCTGGTCAGCCCCATAGACTGTATATATAAGGTCAGCCCGCGATTCTGCTTTCTCCGCTTGTTGTTGTACCCGTTGAATGTCGGGGTTCGGGGGTAAATGATGGTCTTCATAGCCCCCCACCTCTCTTTCTCTCTCTGTCTGTCTGCTTGTGTGCTTGTAGTGGATGGGCAGAGGGGGACATTTAATTATGTGATTGGGAAAATTAAAACTCCAGGACAACAGAAGGGGAATACAAAGTATGGGATGCATATTTGATAATTTATATCATATAAAATATGTAATTTATATCGTTTAAAATCATGGGGAGAGGGGGAGGGGAGCTGGCTCATTAGCATTTAAAGGAACAGGCACTCAAAACAGGTCACTCTGTGGAGGGCTGTTTTATACAGGGTAAAAAGGGTGCTGTTTTATATGATCCTTGTGGTATTTTGACCAAAGTATGTTACAGACATTTCATTAAGACCCCAAGGAACCATATCAACTTGTGGTAAAATGGGCATGCTATGTCCCCTTTAAGTGTAAGTACCAGCACTCTCATACTCTAATCTCTTTTTTCTGAATCAACCTATATGGACCCTGATTACTCCAATTAAAGTAACAGTGTACTAGACGAAGGGATGAAACAGTTCCTGGTATCATGGTGTGTTTTGGTAGAGTTCAATAAGTGCCACCATTTCAAGTTCGAAAGCTCTCAGGCGCAGCAAGTGACGTGGATTTGTTATGTGTAGTAAAAACATGCTGGAGGGAGCGCTAGGCAGTGACAGCAGGAGAGCTGCTAGAGCTCTGCTAGCATCCACTGCTGCGGAAATTGTGTGTGTTGAGCAAACATGTATATTTGGTCCTGACGCTGACATGTTGGTGGTCGACGTCTGCACTTAACATAACAACTTGTTAACCTGTCTCCTTCGCAAAGAAACTCAACTGTGAATGACTTAAATGCAGTTGAGAGTCTCACACTGAGCTGAAATGAAACATTCAGCATTATCATGAAATTCTGAAATGACTTACAAATTAGCTGATATAATACCAAGACTTTTGCGAATTGGATTTACTGACTTAAGGTTGTGTTCATTTAAACCTGCATTACGAGAAGTGTTCAAACTAAAGCCTTCTTCCTTTAATGTTAATGTTGCACATTTGACATGATGTTGGCTATATTATTGTCACTAATAATGAATATGTTATTAAAATGCAATACTTGAATTTACTTAGGTTTGTGCATCAGTTCTTTTTGAACACTTTCAGGATATTTGAACAATGCTGCGATAATACCGATAACCATTCAAACTTTGGTGTCTATAATCTTGATGTGGAATTTTCACACCGTTTCACCTCTAGCTACCTACTAAGGTTTATATTGAGTTGAATTACTGTATCAAAAGCCCTTTTCTTTAATGGCATGTCGAGTCATTGAAGGGTTTTTAACGCACTAGAGGATAAACCTATTTCACGACAGGGTCAAGGACATTCGACTCCACCACCAGCATGTTACTCACTCCCTGCTTTATGTTTCCATTAGCTTTTACTGTCTCCTGTTAGACCTTCTTTGGGACACAAGACAAATATTTCCTCCTTTCTGACACGTCCTAGTTTAACCGTAGCACCGGCAGAGTTCTCAGGGACGTACTCTCCTTCTCTGCCCCTCTGTCAGCCCTTCTTAAAGCCAGCTTCAGCCGAATATGTGACGAGAGTGTCGCCCGATATTCGAGCCTAAATTATAGGTGGTAGTCTCTTGAGGAACGCCAGACGAGACTGGAGCTGTGGCAGGTCTGGGTTTTCACGGGGTGAAATCAGAGGCGCGGGCTGTTAAATTCATGGGACAAGTGGGACTGGTGCAGTTGTAAGGAAAAAAAGAAAAGCTGCCTGCGATATGAATATGGGTGAAGAGAGTCAGACAGAGCTGCTGCATTCGTAATGAGAAGATGTGAATAAGGAAAGTCTGGGTGTTGTCCCACTTTGTATTACAGAGGCAGAAATATGCTATTTGTGTAACTGGGCCTTGTGTAACTGTCGCCCGAGGGAATGAATCAGCATCTAATGATAAAAATGGAAATTTAGTAAGTTGCATTTGCTTATAGGTGCATATTTGGGCTAATTTTAGAAGTTTTTCTCACTTTTCCCTGTTTCCTGCTTCTTACAAATCCCCTTATTAGTGACCCCCCGCCCGCACTTATTCCTCCATAAGCTGGGTTTTCGCAACACAGGTGCAGATCAAGGCATAAGGGGCCTGTTGTCCGAGGCCACGTCACACGTCATCTCTCCCGAACACACAAGCGCAAATGTGTGATGACCTCTTTAAGAAGCTTTACTTGAAAACAGTGAAGTTTTTCATTCATCTTTTTGAAAGGTTCCTCTGTCACTCTGTCTTTCTCATACACTTGAGTTTTCATAAAGCTTTATTGGCAGAATTATACTGGAAAAGTCATGTTTAAACAAACGCATAAACAGAGAAAGTGAAATAATAATTGAATACACATTAAAGTAATAATAAGCTGCACATGGATGTAAATTACAACTCTGCATGTTGGAAAAAACAAAGACAGAGGATTCTGTGTATTACCCATAGACTGCATCTAAAAATGGACAACGCGTCTCCACTTCCTCCCACTATCCAGAAATGACATGAAAATATCCTAGATCTTAACACTGCCATTTTGCGCATTTGAAGCGAGTAAATGTCTGCACACTAGTGATGCACAGTTAGTTTGGTCCATGTCCTATCCACTAACATGGAGGAGGCGGGTTTAAGACAGATACCGCAGCCAGCCACCAGGTGGCGATCGAGACGCTTTGGCTTCATTTTCTGGTAACTGTCATGTCATCCATCTCTATTTACAGTCTATGTCATTACCATACCAAATTCTCTCTCATACCTTTTCTGTTGGTTTATGTGCAGGTATCATTATGTACGTATTCTGAAGGAGTATGAGGGAAGAGCAGGAAAGCACAATAACAGTAACACCACTACACTCGCAGGTGAGAACTGCTCGTTTGAAACATGGCATTAGTTCAGTAAAAGTATTAAAACACTGAAAACTTGAAAGCTTATTTCCAGCACAGTACTTCATCACATCTTTAACATTCCCTGTAACAGAGGACTGTTAATCCCACATAATGTGCCTGTGCAGTGTGCTTCTGAACAATAGTGTTTAAAGAGTATTAGTGATACTTTTTAAGTGTGTGTTTGTGTGTGTGTGTTTGCTGCACTTAATACAAATAATATCATGTACAGGAAAAGCCCTGAAAGCTCATCAGAGAGAAAGCAGATAAAATATGTATTTTGTTCGTGATGACGATGATTATTTGCTATTGTGTTCGTCTTTTAGTATAGTTTACGGAGAGTTAAGTAAACATAAGTTCACACAGTTCACTTTGAGTTTTTGTGATTAACTTTAGCCTCCAGCAAGTTGTGTAATTTTTCGACATATTAGTTTTAGTCATGTTGTACTTTTTCTTTGTCTGGTCCAAACCAACCCCTCCTGGTTTTCAGCTTTGCTCCTCATATCAGTGCTTGTTTTGGAGACACTTTATTGGTTTCCAGTTTTTTTACCTGATTGTGGAGAAACGACTTTTGGCCCCAAAATCGTTTCCCTCCTCTACAGATTCTGCGTAATCACATACAGAATAGACATAGCGATTACAAAAACCTTAGACCTTAATCTTTTTATTATCATAGATGTTATGTTTTATATTCAGAATAAATAGAATCATATCAGGTAGTAGCTCTAGCCTTTTCACTTAATGCCTCACAACTTCCATACATGTAGCCTGTATTGTTTGAGTTGTCTTCCTCCTCAGGACCCCAGCTGAAGCTCCTCTGTGGAGCCGATTTCCTCGACACCTTCAAGATCCCCGGCTTGTGGCAGGACGAGGACGTGGCGGAGGTGGTCGGGCGTTTCGGCCTCGTCTCTGTCAGCCGTGGCGGGCTGCAGCCCGAGCAGACTGTGCACGAGTCGGACATGCTCTCCCGCCACCAGCAAAACGTTTTCCTGGTGAGGGAGTGGATGAGGAATGAGACGAGCGCCACAGAGGTGCGGCGGGCTCTGAGGCGGGGTCAGAGCGTGAAGTACCTGATCCCAGACTCAGTGGTAGAATATATTCACCAGCACAAGCTTTACACAGAGGACAGCGAGAGGAGGAATAAGGGCACGGTGCTGAGGCCACTCACCAAGCACGCACAAGAGCCAGTGAACAGTCTGGATGACTGAGAGACGGACCCATGCGTCATGGCTGAGCATGAGAGTCCTCGAAGAGTGGATTTACTCACAGATCAGTGCTTCACTTCAGGGACTGGAAGCTCTCTTTGTTTCCACTGGACTGCACAGTGGAAGAGGTTTGCAAATGTCTGCACAAAAAAACATCATGTTTGGTCTAAATTTGTTTTCCAGGCATCACTTGTGTTCGTGCACAGTCCTGTGACGTCTGCTGATTCACTCTCATGAAGTGTCATGAATCCTTGTTCCATTGTGTAAAAGAACATTTGTCTGCTCACAGTTTTCTATCTTTTGTAGTTTTTCACATCGCACATCATTGCAGTTCATTAAACCGATATAAACTCATCTATGTGAAGTATTTCTTGTCTGACTGGTGTTTTTTTATTATTAATCATATCTATTTAAAGGTATAAAATCTTTAGCCAGGCAGTAAAAATATAAAAAGATCATAAAGCCCCTTAACAACCCAACCCAAATATCACTTATGAAAGTTTTTGAAATATCTAAATCACACAGGTTTGGTTTTGTTAATTGTTCATTCTTAGGTTTTTATACAAATACAACATGCCAGACTTTTTCAGGCATAGAACAATTAAGTCTTTACATTTACATAGATCACTGGTGTTTACAAAGACCACTAAGCTTTATCAAAGTAGACACAAAGCAAGATCTAATCATATAGATTATATATAGTTTATTGAAAACCTCCTCACTCGTCCAGTCCACAAAACTAAAATCCTTGTTCTGTTGGAATTTCTCAATCCTCTATGTGCTCAGGAAGTTGTTGACTATAAGATAGTTTGTTTTGCTGTGGTTCATAGTTTTAAATCACCATGCTACCAGCCACCATGTTAACATTTCAGTTGTTGCCCCATTCAGAATTTCTTCTCATTTGAGGATTTTTCATTCATTGTGTATCCGTGCAGTTTTTCCCATTATCGTCCACACACTGTGTGTCTGCAGGCCTGTAGTTTCTTTCTTCCACCACAGGATTTAAAGTAATCCTGACAGTTGCTCAGCTACAGGAGGTGATATCTCACTGAGGCCAATGGCTGAAAGCAGCACTGTGCCACTGATACACACTGGCATCCTTTGAAAGAAGTGTGTGTGTGTCTTTGTGTTGTAGTCACTAAAGGATTTAGACAGTGGTTTGGCTGCAGCGGGCCCAAAAGAGAGATTATCAAATTAATTGAGTTATTTAGGCGAGACAAAAGATGTGACAGGCCTTTTGTGCTCAATTTAATTGTTGCAGTTGGATCATTTTAAGCTCAGGTGATTCCGCTTTTGTGCCGTGCATTTCATCCACAACGTGCGCTCCATTCAGCCGAAGCACAGGACGATCAATGTTTAAATTGATTTTTGTGTGATTTGATTCCATTAGACTGATTGTTGATGGCTCAGTAATCTTAACACAATTGAAACAGGCCTCATCTTATACAACAGAGGGCAAATCTACCACACGTGGAATTACACACACAAACACACACACACACACACACACAAGTGCGCCTGGGTCAATTAATAAAGGAAGTGTGTTCATCCTAATCCCACCCAGGCGGAGTAAGCACTCTCCCAACATAAAGCACACAAGTGTACTCTACATTATGTATGCATGCCCCATGTTCCTGTTATACATGCAGAGGAAGCGTGTTAGGGATTGTGGGGTTATGTGGTGCCGGTGGTGGGAGGTGTGAGGAACAGGTTAATCGGATTAAAGTGAATTTGGTTCAAATTGAGGCTTTTGACAGCAGCGTTCTGCATTCCATCACAAACAGTCGACCACAGCAGACCTCCTCGCCCGCAGAAACACAGCCAACATGCCTTTTGATCTGAATGGATATTGGAAAATGATTTCCAATGATAACTTCGAGGAGTACCTGAAGGCTCTCGGTGAGTTTGTTGAAACTTTTGTGGAAGTAGGTGAAAGGCCGTCCTGTTGGTTGTAGAGGAACCTGCCTCCCCTCATCCTCTGGGATAGAATATTAATATCAGAACAGACTCAAATTTAAATGTCGGTCAGCAGGTATTTAGTATATTAGGTATATAAATATATATATAAGTTTTCCAACAATCCTGCAGTGTTCATAAGGAGAATAAGATTTGAGTATATGAGATAAGTTTTTTTTCTCTCAAATCTCATATTATTACCAGAATAAAGGAAATGCAAATTTGCTCTGATATGTAATGTCCTCCAGTTACTTTTATGGAGAAACTATAATTATTAACAGCTAATAGATAATGTTCTTTTTAACGGAAGTGTTCTACTTTAGCTAGATTGCAAAATATAATATCCTCTCACTCTCACTTTTCAAAACTAATCATCTTATTCCTGAAGTTGTATAACTGCACTGAAATACCCTGCTGCTCACCTCCCTCCTCCTGTTTCTTATTCCTTTTCCACTTCCACAGATGTGAATGTCGCCATCAGGAAAATCGCAACCTTGCTGAAGCCTGACAAGGAAATCAGCCAGGACGGTGACCACATCGTCATCAAGACCCTCAGCACCTTCAAAAACTACAACATGGACTTCCACGTGGGCAAAGAGTTTGAGGAGGATCTGTCTGGAGTGGATGACAGGAAATGCATGGTGAGTGTGCTCCAAGGGGCACTCAATACATTTTAATGAAGGTACACACGGTGCATTTGGGCAAAGCTGCTCAGCCACCACTTTGACATCACAAGTTAACTCACACTGCTGCAGGTGTGGCGACCTGTGGCTCTGACACATGTGGTGCAAACCCTGCAGATGGATACACTGACTCTTCTCGGTGGCACATGGCTGGACTGTAATGAGCCGCACACAACTTTTCCACCTGCATTTTTAAAACTTCGCAAACTCCTCAGACGCTTGTCAGCGGATTGACGTAATGGAGAGCGATGTCAGACACTGCAGGGGAAGAAGTGGAAGAGGCCGAGAAATAAGTCAAGATTCACTCTTATTTGATCAGAGTCAGTGAATACTGAACGGGCGTAAAGATTATCTGAGGTCCCCCTTGAAAAACCTTTTTTTTATTCTGATAGGCTGATTATAGACAAGCTATAAGCTGTTAGGCTGGGTGCCAAAGAGAGAGAGGGGTCACGTGTGTGTGTGTGTGTGTGTGTGTGTGTGTGTGTGTGTGTGTGTGTGTGTGTGTGTGTGTGTGTGTGTGTGTGTGTGTGTGTGTGCGCGCGTGTGCGTGTGTGTGTGTGTTTGTGTGCGTGCATGCGTGTGTGGAGGAGGGGACTGGGCCTCTCGCTCTGCATATAACATATGTTTAAACCATGAATCTTCACTGTCAAGTTTAAATAAATCCCCCACTGACGCACCTCGTGTCTCACCCTGACCTTTGACCCCCCCCCCAGACCACCATCACTTGGGATGGAGACAAGCTGGTCTGTGTGCAGAAGGGGGAGATCGAGGGAAGAGGCTGGAGCCACTGGGTGGAAGGAGATGAGCTTCATTTGGTGAGAAAACATCGGTTCCTTCCATGAATATTAATGTTTGCAGTTTGGTCACTTAAATTCAAATCTAAAATGCCTCTCAGCGCTGTATGTGCGGTGCATATTTTTTTTCTGTGTGACTCCAGTATGAATTTGCCCACCAGCTCCAGCAACATTATACTGTGTGAGGTGCATAAACACAGGAGATGAAGATTATCAAGGTTACAAGTGTGCGGCTCATTTACTGCCATATAAATCACATTTCTGCGTAGGAAATCACATCTGAGGATATTGTTTCAAGGGAAAAAATATAGTTTCACACATTCTCAACTCAAACTTTTCCCTCCTGGTCAAACAAAAAGATTGATGCTGAATAATATAAGATTAAAATGTCTTGTTTCTTCATGAGCTCCAGTGATCCAGCATGCGCCAACACCAACTTCTGTCGTATTATTATCTTGACTCTGCAAAACTAATTTCTGTTAGAATTGAGTAGCATTTTTTTCCCAAACAACTCCTCTGTGAAATTATTCATAGTGTGGCCCCAGTGTGGCCGCGTAATGAAAAGCATTTGCATCTGAAAAGAATTTAATGTAATGACTGGTGCATTACCATTTTCATTAGCTCTGCATTATCAGATTTACCTCTGTATGATTACTGCTATCAAGGCTAAGAAAAAAAATTACCAGCCAAATTATTTGGTTAAAGTGGTGCCAACTAATGTTTTCAATCAGCTGCCATGAAATTAGTTGTTAGTGAAAAGTTCCCAAGAGCTGGAGGAGGGTTTGAATGTGGAGCAACAGTGACCTCTGGTGGCAGAAATGACATTACCGGGTGGAAGCGTGACAGTTTCGATTAGATCATTGTCACTGTCAAGGGAAACCATGAATTAGTGATATTTCTTGTAAATCTACTGTAACTTTGTGGTTTTTAACTGCTTCTTTTCACTGTGAAACACATGTCATCATCTCTGTCAAAATGTAGATACAGATAAGGGCAAATACCTCAAAAGTCCCCTTTTATTTGGATCTGCACCAAATTACACATGCGTAAATATCAGTTCATTGGACATGGCTGATTTATTCACCAAGATCCAAGAATTATTCTCTGAGAAATCAATGATAATGTTGAAAAACGCAAGATGCAGGAGGGAACATTCCTGTATGATCCGGAACTGCACCAAAGTGTGATGGGTTCCTCCTTAGGTCATGTCCCACCCCTCCACAACCAACTAGCAAACAAGGAAAAACACTAACACAGATGGAGGAAATAATTAAAAACAATGTCTTAATGTCTGTGACAAATCCTGTATTAACATGAACCCATCCTTATCCCAGCCTATAATTACTTTTAGTATGTTAACTTTAAATCAAAAGCAGTTTCCAGGTTGGCAGGAAAAGAGGACATCTTGATTGGTCAAAACTTTAAGTGATTCATCCAATTTTTCCATTTCTTACCTATTTTTTATCTCCTTTGTTTTCTACAGGAGCTGAGAGCCGGGGGAGTTGTTAGCAAGCAGGTGTTCAAGAAGACCTAAGCTGCCTCCGACAAACACACCAGACACGTCCCAGGCCTCGAACACACACCCCCAACTTCCATTTGGGCCATTTCAGCATCTCTCCATAGATCCATCTACCCATGTCATGTGTATTAGTTTGCTGTAAATGCTATTTCTGCTGGAGACAGAGTTAGATCCCATCAAAGCTGTTGCCTTACTCTGCAATAGCCAGTTTCTTATACAATGCATGTCAGTGTGTGTATCATGTAACATTATCTGTCCATATCGGTCTCAAGGTGGAGAGCAGTGAAATAACAGGTTAATAATAAGAGGGTTAATAATAAGAGGGTTGAACTCTTTTTAGTTGGACTGGAATACAATGATCTGAGTTTGGTTGAGGTTAAAGTTTCTTGGTGACTGAAGCTTAGTCTCTGCAGAATGGATATCAGATCCGATGTGTGTGTATATATCCCTCCATGATCTTGTAGGACTGTGCAATTGATAGTATAAATTAATCAATCAATAAATTATTCAGTTCTCAACAATGTTATTAGTCTTTTTTCTGAGTATATTTTCTGAGGTGTTATTTGGTGTTGAAGTGTTTTTCACTGTTTCCTCACAGCAAAAGAGGTTCTTGGTTCGAATCCTGTTTCGTTCCAGGTTGTGCTTTTCTTGAGTTTACATGTTCTCTTCGCAACCCTTAGAGGATAAGCAGTATCGATGATGGATGGATGGAATCAATTGTTTTGGTTGGCAGATCCACTTCCTGTTATACAACCACACAAACCGTTTAAATGAAATGTTCTTATTCACCTAAGTTTGGAGCTTGGAGCCTCTTCTATCCAAAAAGCCTTTTCCCGGATGTGGGTGAAGAATCCGAGGGCCTCAACTTGAAGATTTCAGAAGTGAGCTGAAGTGCAGCCTTCTGAGCTTCAGCCACACAACTGTGCTCTGAATCAGCTAATCTGTCAGCTCACTCTTGCCATTACCAACCGGGCAGTTTATATAAGCTGTCCAACTCATTCTTTACTTCTTCTGCTCCTGCTTCCTGCTGCTTCTTGTGCATTCACACCCCGCCGCCACCCGGGCCTCTATACCTGCAGGCTCTGTTTATTTATGGTTCCCAGGGGGGGGGGGCTTATTGATCTCTCCCCAGCTCTTGCTTTGGCTGGTTCAAAAGATTATGCTGTCAGGGAGGAGTCCAAACAAAGTCTGATGCCAGGAGAGTAAAAAAAAACTACATTTACATTTATTCTCAATAAAACATTTCTAATGGATTTTGTGGGTTTGGGTGAAGCAGGAGCCATTTTGTGTCCTGAAGTTCAAGTTGTTATCAATCACTGGACGATGGAAAGATGTGTGAAGCAGCAGCATTTGTAGATTCATGTGAATGTTTTCTGGATTCCATATGATCCAGAGTGCAAATGGTGGAGCCTTACCAGATTTAACCGGGTATAGCAGAATAAATAGCAGCCATGAGCAGTATTAAAAATGGGATTTGATATAATTAATTTGTTAAGAATTATTATTTAACTACTGAAACTAAAACGTGGATTTTTCAATAGGGGAGAAAGAGTATATATAGACAATCTAAAAATACAAATTCAAGTTTTATTTGTCATATACAAGTTAACACAGGGTCGGCAGTACAATGAAAGGTGTCGGACAAGAAGAAACCAGTCAGCTAAGCGGTGCAATAGTTAAATTGAAATAAAAGCAAGGTAGAAAGAGCCTACTATTAAAAAGTCAAATACAATACAATACAAAACTAAAACTATATACATTTAAAGGTGCAGTGCGACATTCGTTGCAAATGAAGTAACAACTTTAACTGTATGGAGTGTGTGTGAATAGTTATTTCACATTTTTCCAAATTAAGTGCAAATAGGTAGGAAAACAGATGCGCAGAGGGTTGTTAGTCATGTGTTGACTGCAAGTTTATGAACCTGATGACCTGATGGTAGAAACTGTTCTCAAACCAAATTTTATTAAATTATCGTTCAAAAACATATATTTTATTTGCCTGGGAGCTATCCTGGGTACAAACTTACTCAGATATTTATTTCAGATTTAAATATTTATTCAAATGTTGTCTGAAATTAATTTTGTCTTCACTGCAAGACTGAACTTTAATAACCCCCCACGCTCAAAGTTCAGCTCCTCTTGTTTAGCGGTTGAGTTTGCCTCAGAAAGTGATCAAATAGAGAGCGCTCACTGTTGGCAGACGTTACAACACAGCGTCTGTACATTGCACACGGACCACCACAGTTACATCTGCACGGGTACATGTGAGAGACAGAGCGCTGGTGGGCGCATGTGGGTCTGTGGGTGTGTGGGCACCCAGATATATGAGCCTAGTAACCTCCCCAATGTCCCAAAGAAAAATGGTGACTCCTACCCCCTCCCTCACCTAATAATAAATAATAACCCCCGCCAATCTTCTTCAAGCTATAAACTCACTTATCAATAGTCCTCTGACCTCCCCCGACTCTATCTTGCATAAAAGCAGGACAACATGCACCTTCCCTCTCTTTGCACTGTCTAAAGTCTATACACACACACAGCAGTGTCACCAGCTGCCACCATGCCAGCAGACTTCAATGGGAAATGGATACTGGAAACCAGTGAGAAATTTGAGGAGTATTTGAAAGCACTAAGTAAGAAACTTTTTTAATTGTAACAGGTTTCATTTGAGATTCTGTCGTCTGTGTTATGCGGTGACGGGAAGTTCCAGGGTGATGAGAGAGGTTGAACAAGCTGCACGAGTAACAAAGTCATCCAATTTCATGCTCTCTCAATCTTTCTGCAGTGTTTCTGTTCTCCTGTTCCAATCTACCCTGGAGTTAATGCACTTTCACTACAGATTCGTGTCGAGTTCAACTGTTGTATTATTCAACTATTCAACTATTTCATCATGGACATAAACCAAGAAAAAGTGTCCTCTACTTAACACTGACCACAGACATCAGTGAAAAGCTCAGAATTGAATTCTTTCTCTGTTCCTTTATTCCATGCGGAGTGATGTGTCTGTTCTGAATAACCACGTCTCTCCCCTCTGACCCCAGACATCGACTTTGCCACAAGGAAAATCGCCATCTCCCTGTCTCAGACCAAAGTGGTCGCCCAGGACGGAGACAAGTTTGACTTCAAAACACTGAGCACCTTCAGGAATTATGAGCTGGCCTTCACTGTGGGGGTGGAGTTTGACGAGTGCACCAAGGGACTCGACAACAGGAACATCAAGGTGGGCAGACCTTGCATGTCAGGAGACCTTGACGTGTCAGGAGACCTTGACGTGTCAAGAGACGGTGATAGTGTATCTATTATTCAGAATTCGCACCCTTGTTGTTTATGTGTTAACAACAGCAGTGCTATCTAAGTGTGTCCAGGGGCGATGTTTCTGTGGCGTATGTGTGACATCCGAGATAAAAACCGTCAATGTGTAATGATAAATGAACAGTGATTAACAAGGAGGTGAGGTGACACTGGATCTTTACACTAAAGTTTTGGCATCCACGCACTCATACATCTATGTGCAGCACTTTCTCTATTACACTTCACTCACACACTTGCCGTGAGGGACAATTTGGGGTACAGTGTCTTGCCCAAGGACACTACGACACCTAAGGCTCGAACCACCAACCTTCTGGTTTGCTGACGACCCGCTCTAGCTCCTGAGTCACCCATTGCTGGGTAAAGAAATGGATTAATGACATTGGAGGTAGTGGGGAAAATGTAAGCGCTGTGTTTTTACATTCCTTAAAAAATTCAATTCAATGTATGACATTGTTATTCACTGAAGGTGTAAATTCAACTACTACAGACCTGTGAGACTCCACACTGACACGTTTAGTATATTGTGAGTGGATCAACGTAACCAGTGACGTGGAGTCAGGCGGTTTTAGTCACAGGTGTACTTATGAACATGTTAAATCAAAAACCCATTCATACAGATTCATGTTGTCTTGTAGTGTCTGGTAAACTGGGACGGTGACAAGCTGGTGTGCAGCCAGAAAGGAGAGAAAGCAAATCGAGGCTGGAAGCACTGGATAGAGGGAGACAAACTTTACCTGGTGGGTTGACAGTGTCGGTCCTGGTAATTACAACCAGAACATGGAATTGATAAAGAACAATAATAATTTATTGGATTACTAGTGTGTGTTGTACAGCAGAATATGATTTTTTAACACTTTCAATGCAATTTATTCTACGAATCCCTCTGCTGCATCCCATTAACAGATTCATTCCCCTCTCTGCTGACAGGAGCTGACGTGTGAAGATGTACTTTGCCTTCAGGTGTTCAAGAGAAAAGAATAAAATATGTGCAAATATCTGTTTTTGTTTGGATTTGCTTGGTTAACTATGTCTTTGCTTGCTCCTCAGTGACATGTTTCCCACATTTGAACAAAATGAATAAAGGCAGTTTTTAGACAACATGCTGTGTTGTGTGTGAATGGGGGGGGGAAACACCTGTTACTACTGTGAATCCACTTTAACTTCAGGTGTTCACCATCAGGAAAAGCAAAGGGACTTTTTGACTAGTGTATCCAGGCACAACAAGGCTGCAAGGAAGTCAAAGATCACACCACTATATTTGAAATCACTTGTAATTTACATGGTTTACCCTTCTTCTTCATGAGAGGATCATATTCGCCATCTGCTGGACAAAAAATGGTACTATCCTGGAAGTGAGGTGAGTTGTGTTGAGCTCTGATTTAAAAAAAAAACAAAAAACAATGACACCAATGGATCTTAACCTTGAAAATGAAACATCTGGCCTGATACTACATGTTAGTTGAAAATAGACCAGACTCAATAGCGAATGAAGTTATGTGTTATGTCTGCAAAAGTTGACATGATTGATGACGCTACTCCTCCTACATTGTCACTAATAAACAAACTGAAGGATTTAAAATAGAACAATCCTATGTTGATATATAACATGTGCTTAATATTAAGTGCAAAGTGATAGTTTGTCTTTTCTTAATTTCATGAAGATGTGGGAAACACTGAAGTGATACTGTGTGTTTGGAAAACTGACTGCACTCCTGAATGTGTACAACGTAAGGAATGAGAGATGTTGTATTCAAACCAGTTCTGCTTTGATGCTGTCATCTTCATGATGGGGGTCCGCAGTCTACTCTGTGCAGTTGTTTTGTGTCCCTGTTGTTGTTATATTTCTTCTAATTTTGCATCTTTTGGTGTCTTTATTTTACAATGATAATAATAGTATAATAAATGTGATTTATACAGGACCTTTATAACATTAAATGCAGCTCAAAATGCTTTACAATAAAATCAAAGAAATGAAATAAGATAGATCAGTAAGAACATGTTGGCAATAAAATAAAGACTTTGGATAAAACCATAAAACTAGCAAAAGGTATAAAAAGAAATAAGAAATAAAGACAATTGTGTTTAAAAAAAAGAAGAGGTAGCTTGTCTGATGTGTGGTGGGAGTTTGTTCCAAACCTTTGATGCACAGCAACATTAAGCTGCTTTCCCAGTTTGGGTTTGTTGTTGCGTCAAGTTTCTCTGTGTGTATCTTTGTGTTTGTGCATCTCTCTGGACTTGCAGTCAGCAGCCATGTGTCTCTTTCAGGTGGAGCTGAGGGGGGGCCCTGACTCGTTGGGCCCCTGACTCTTTGGGCCCCTGACTCTATGGGCCCCTGACTCTATGGGCCCCTGAGCCTGACTCCAACAGGCCTGTTCCGTTGTCCATCAATGACAGACACAAACTGATCAGACTTTTGATTCGTCGATGCAGCAGCTCAAAGACAAACAGCAGCTTCATGTCACGTCACCACTTCCTCAGCGCAACTCACGCGAGATTACGTTTCAGGAAGTTCCACGTCAGTGTCCCTGTTCACTGAAATCGCAACATTAAGAGACCGACCGCTACATTTATCTGATTTTATAGCGACAACGCGGGGATAAAATATGGTAGGACACCTTTAAAATCACTTCATATCTTCTATTGTTTCCGTAAGAGTCTTATGAGTCTCCTGGTTTATTCTAGAATGACTGTGAAACATTGTCAAATAATAATACACTGTCGTTAATAGCTTATCGGCTAGTTAGCTTGTGGCTAACGGCTATTAACATGTCTAAACTTTGCTGTTTGCAGACTTGAATTCCTGCCTTGACATTTGTTTTGAGTCCGCTGTCTAATGTTTCAATTGTACGAGTTACAATTATGGAATTGTTAGAGAGATTAAATGTATCCGGCCCTTTAATCGCTCGCTAGCAGCTACCATTGCTTTATTCCCTTGTCTTTACGTGGACGTCAGGGTGTTTTTATTCCAGCAAATCATCAAATACTTAGCTACACTTTTGCCGAGAATACGAACAATGTACGAAGAGACACTGACGTCCTCCGTGTTTTCAGCCTCTGAGGCTGGACATTAAGCGGCGGCTGACAGCCAGGTCAGACCGGGTGAAGAGTGTGGACCTCCACCCCACTGAGCCATGGATGCTGGCCAGCCTCTACAACGGCAGCGTCTGTGTGTGGAACCACGAAACACAGGTATGATCACCAGTCACTGGCCCTCTTATTCTGGGTAATATGGGGAGAATGATGTTTAAAAGTCATTGATTGAATATCTGACTATACAGTCAGAGATGAAGTCTGACATTTTTTCCCCCACCAGACTCTCGTGAAGACTTTCGAAGTGTGTGACCTTCCTGTCAGAGCTTCTAAGTTTGTGGCAAGGAAGAACTGGGTCATCACAGGAGCGGTGAGTTATGTCCATGAATCTGTGGGTTCATGACAGTAGTCTACTTGAATAAACTGAGAGAGTACGATTTTGAACTTGTTTGATTTGTTGTGGTAGTAAAATATTGAGCTATGGTTTCCCATCACATCGTTTATGCTTCAACTTGACATCTGATCAAGTTTCTTTTTTAAATCTTTTGTATATTTTTGTGTTTATCAAGATAATTTACATTTCATTTTCAGTTGGTATTGAATTTGTTTTCTTCCTCACACAGGATGACATGCAGATCCGTGTGTTCAACTACAACACCTTGGAGCGGGTCCACATGTTTGAGGCCCACTCTGACTACATCCGTTGCATCGCTGTCCATCCGACCCAGCCATACATCCTTACCAGCAGTGGTAAGCTGGTGAATTTGTGATGACATAATTGGTGGCGCACTGCACTTTCCTCTTTTACCTTGTTTGTCAAATGTACATAGAGTTAATCACTAATGCATGAATGCCTTTCTGTGTTTGCACAGATGACATGTTGATCAAGCTGTGGGACTGGGAGAAGAAGTGGTCCTGCAGTCAGGTGTTTGAGGGTCACACTCACTATGTCATGCAGATTGTTATTAACCCCAAGGATAATAATCAGTTTGCCAGTGCCTCCCTGGACAGGACGATTAAGGTAGCAACCACTTGCTGTTGTTAATTTTAATGTACAGTGCTGCAACTTCTTCAGAAACAGTCTCTGAAACACATTCAGTGATTCTCTGTCATGTCCACTGGATTATTTCAGGTGTGGCAGCTTGGTTCTTCATCTCCCAATTTCACTTTGGAGGGCCATGAGAAAGGAGTCAATTGTATTGATTACTACAGTGGAGGAGACAAGCCCTACCTCATCTCAGGGGCTGATGATCGCCAAGTCAAGATCTGGGACTACCAGGTTAGAAAACTTTATGATTCCCCCCTAGTGTTTTTTATTTACTTCTTTCTCTGGAAAGGTCAGTAGCCTACAGAACACTGATCATAGAGCCCTAGCATTGTGCCCTCATATTAAAGTCTTCCTCTGTGTGTGGTAGAACAAGACCTGTGTTCAAACTCTGGAGGGCCACGCCCAGAACGTCTCCTGTGTCAGCTTCCACCCAGAGCTGCCCATCATCATCACTGGATCAGAGGATGGTGAGGAGGAATTCCACTTGTTCTTACTCTGCACACAAACATCACCCCAATTCATCTCTTTCTTGATCTTACTGATATTTGCTGTATGTAACGTTACCTCTTCACTCTGTAGGTACGGTGCGTATCTGGCACTCGAGCACTTACCGTCTGGAGAGTACACTGAACTACGGCATGGAGAGAGTGTGGTGTGTAAGTGGCCTCAGGGGCTCCAACAATGTGGCGCTGGGCTACGACGAAGGCAGCATCATTATTAAGGTGAGCAGAGGAAGGAGTCATTTTTAAGAAGCCCGTTGGATTTTCAATTATTAAACGCACTATGAGAAGTGTGTAATCAAAATAAAGGAGCTCTACTTAAACTTTTTACATTCAAAATCCTAAATATGGAGGAAAAATACATTTAGGTTTTGTACACAATTCAACTATATATAGTATAATCAAATACATACAATGTTATTCTTCTGCTTTGCAGGTGGGTCGTGAGGAACCAGCCATGTCTATGGACACAAATGGCAAAATCATCTGGGCCAAACACAGTGAAATACAGCAGGCAAATCTGAAGGCCATGGGTGATGCCGAAATCAAGGATGGAGAAAGGCTGCCACTAGCTGTCAAAGACATGGGCAGTTGTGAGATTTACCCTCAAACCATCCAGCATAACCCTAATGGAAGGTACACAGACACAGAAACATACAGACACAAGCCTCCAAATGTTTGTCCTCGGCAGCCAGATAAACGATGGATATACAATAAGATTTCTATCAGAGGTCACTCATTTATCAACTTTTGTGTAAACCAGGTTCGTTGTGGTTTGCGGAGATGGAGAGTACATCATTTACACTGCCATGGCTTTGAGGAACAAGAGCTTCGGTTCAGCTCAGGAGTTTGCCTGGGCTCATGACTCCTCTGAGTAAGTACGCAGTTTGAAAAGAGATACCTACCTGCTCTTTATCTTTGTGCCAGAGAGTTGAGAGCTAACTGCAACATCTTTTTTAATTACAGGTATGCCATCAGAGAAAGCAACAGTGTCGTCAAACTCTTCAAAAATTTCAAGGACAAAAAATCTTTTAAGCCTGACTTTGGAGCGGAAGGTAATGAGAACACTGATGAGTGGTGGGATTGGGGTTTTGGAAGTCGACGGTTTTCCTCACCAGATGTGTTCATGTGTTTACTTCAGGGATCTATGGAGGCTTCTTGCTTGGGGTGAGGTCAGTGAATGGCCTGGCGTTTTACGACTGGGAGAACACGGAGCTGGTCCGCCGCATTGAGATCCAGCCTAAACACGTAAGATAGGCTTACCAAATGATAAATGTCCATCATTGTTTTTCTTTACTGGCTTTTTTACTTTGTCTGATTCACATCTTCTCTACTAACCTTTCGTCTTTTTCATAATTCATTCAGATCTTCTGGTCAGACTCTGGGGAGCTGGTTTGCATTGCTACAGAGGAGTCCTTCTTCATCCTGCGTTATTTGGCTGATAAAGTAGCTTCCTCTCATGAGAACAATGAAGGCGTGACTGAGGATGGTATTGAAGATGCCTTTGAGGTGGGTGTTTGGATGTGTGCACATCCCTTATTAGGAGTATGTTTCTGTATTTGTGTGCTAAAATATTCAGTTATCCAGCATAGTCAGTTAGGTGCTATTTATTTAGAAAGATGGAATGTTTTCTTCACTTTACTTTCCATACTTACCTTTTTAATTGATTTTTAATCTTTTTGTCCCTGTTGTCTCTTTCCAGGTCCAGGGAGAGATCCAGGAGATTGTGAAGACTGGTCTCTGGGTCGGAGACTGCTTCATCTACACCAGCTCTGTGAACAGACTAAACTACTATGTTGGAGGAGAGATTGTCACAATTGCTCATCTGGACAGGTAATTAAACAGAGAGATTTATCTTGAATTTGAATTTAAGCTCTTGATTGTTTCTCGCAAAGCCTGAAAAAAATCCTGCTATCTTCTAAATGTCATCTTGATTGCTGTGTATCTATTAAACCTGCTGCCCTCTCTCCCTGCAGAACCATGTACTTACTGGGTTACATACCCAAAGATGATCGTCTGTACCTCGGAGACAAGGAGCTCAATATTGTCAGTTACTCCCTGCTGGTCTCCGTCCTGGAGTACCAGACTGCTGTAATGAGGAGGGACTTTGGGATGGCTGACAAGGTGTTGCCCACAATTCCAAAAGAGCAGCGGACCAGGGTGGCCCATTTCCTGGAGAAACAGGTTAGGAAAACAGTAGCGCTTTTCTTTGTCATTGAATTTTTCTATAAGTTTAATTCAGCAAAGATGCAGTATTTTTTGTAATCAACTCAGCAAAAAGATTGAATATTTTTTATATTTGATCTGATAATACATTATGATAATGACTATAATCTGTGTCTTTGCAGGGTTTCAAGCAGCAGGCACTGGCTGTGTCCACAGACCCAGAGCACAGGTTTGAGCTGGCCTTGCAGCTGGGAGAGTTGAAGATTGCTTATCAGCTGGCTGTGGAGGCGGAGGTAAGAGCATACTAGCTGGGTTTTTTCAAATCACATGTTTCATCATTTAGAAACATTGCCATACAATTCACAAAAGCTCTCAAAGATTTTCTGTGTTACACACATTTCTCATATTTGTCCTTTCTTCTGCAGTCGGAGCAGAAATGGAAGCAGCTAGCAGAGCTTGCTATCAGCAAGTGTCAATTCAGCCTGGCCCAGGAATGTCTGCACCACGCCCAGGATTACGGTGGCCTGCTCCTCCTTGCCACAGCCTCTGGTAACGCCACAATGGTTGGCAAGCTGGCTGAGGGGGCAGAGAGGGACGGGAAAAACAATGTGGCCTTCATGACCTACTTCTTGCAGGGGAAGTGAGTATAGAATGTGGGAGACTTAAAGGTGGTGACACTAGCGAACAAAATTAGGGAAAGGGATCAGTCATGATGACTGTTAACTTTTCTCTATCTTCTTTTCTCAGACTGGATCAGTGTTTGGAGCTTCTGATCAGGACCAACCGACTACCTGAGGCTGCCTTCCTGGCTCGCACCTACCTGCCCAGCCAGGTGTCCCGTGTGGTGAAATTGTGGAGGGAGAACCTGGCGAAGGTCAACCAGAAGGTCAGTCCTGTTGTTGCAGTCATAGTTTACCAGAAACAATATTGCTGCAGCAAGAGTTGTTTCCTGAAGAAAAATCAAGGAAAACTATTTGCATCAGTGTAGATGCTGGAGAGTTATTTGTGCATATTATTCTTGACCATGACACATTGTACTAAATCTTCGTTGCAGGCGGCTGAATCCTTAGCAGACCCTACAGAGTATGAGAATCTGTTCCCCGGATTGAAAGAAGCCTTTGCAGCCGAGTATTATCTGAGAGAGACCTGCTTGGGCACCTCCAGGCCTGCAACGGACTATCCTCTTGTCACAGTGAGTTGTATGACTTAAAAAGTGACAAAAAGGTGTTGTGTTGTATGCAAACAATATTTCTATAGTTTGTCAATCGTCTCTTCCATATGTTTTTCAGCCCAATGAAGACAGGAACATTCTTGAGGAGGCTGTAGGATACGAGCCCAAAGGAACCTTCATTCCTACAAAGGTTTGTTGACTGTATTCAACATTTCTGTTGACTCGCATATCAGTTTCCGCCAGTGGCTTCTCACAAGCTTAACATGGTGTATAGGTCATATGGTGGAATAGAATTTATAGGAAGAAATTCATACATTCATTAGCTGCCTGATTCTGTCAAACACAGGATCCTGAGAAGAAGAAGAAGGAGGAGGAGAAAGAGGAGAAGAAGAAGGAGGATGAGGAGGAAGAGGAAGAGGAGAAATTATTATCCTCAATGGCAGAATTTTCTGTTGCTGCTGCAGCAGCAGCAGCAGCACCTGAGGCCGCTTTACAACCTGAACCTGCTGATCCCACAGCAGTGGAGGAACAGGAGGAGGAAATACCAGAATTTTCACTCAAAGATAAGGTTGGTTTTTATCTTTTCTTAAGACATTTGTCTGCTGGGTGCTCAGTGCCACTTGCTCACCTGTTTTTTTTAAGTTGTACTTTAAATTTTATTTTGGAGCTAAATGGTTATTACAATTGTGTAAAGGACCTGACATTTTTTTTTAATCTTATGTTTTTTCCCTTTATGTTGAAGTTAATGAATTGGTGGTTGTGGAGTGAAGTTATTCTTGAAGTTATATTTTCACATAAAATTTGATAATTGGGACACTTAAGATGGTAATAATTGTCCTTTTGTGCACCTTTTTCAACAAAGACTCTGGACGAGCTGGACGTGGACCTTGACAACATGGAGCTGGATGACATCGACACCACAGACGTTAACCTTGATGATGACTTCCTAGATGATTAAGACCGGCTACCACTCTGCTCCTCAGCACACTTGAGAGTTTATTTAAAAAAAGAAAGAGACCAAACCCCCTCTCCCCACTTTTTTGTATTTGTATGTAATATTATTATACTGAATTGACAGGATTTCAGTAGATGATGACAACAATGATGATGATGAAGATATCAGTCATATTTTATTCTCGGATGAAAAGTAGACAGATCCTAATGTCTATTTCTGGAACACCATTTTCTACCCCATTCATTGATTGTTCCAGACACTTTCACTGACTATTCATTGAGTGATATGTTATATTTACTCTTCGCCTTTGTGTTGTCTGTAATGACAAATCAAACTCCATTCAGTCCAATAAACTGCAGATTCTGTAAATATTGACATTTGACTTTGTAGTATTTCATACTTGGGGTTGAAAAAGAAGTGATGCTCCAGTTTCATATCAAGGTTTCACAATTATCTCCCGAAAACTTCAAAACATTCTACGTCAGAGGACAATAAATTGTAAATGTTTGAAAAATTGCCAGTTTCTGAATGTGAAGGATAACAGATACAGGTTACATCTATTCCACGCCACAAAATAATACAAGGCCAGCTGATGAAGCTGTGGACGACTGTGTCCTATTCAGGTCTGCCAGTGTCTTTCATAGTCATACATACACTAAATGCAACACAACCATTGTAATGGAATGTCTTGTGTTTGTCTTTGTGACAACACAGTCTTAATGTTCGAGGAGATGAGTGATGAGATATAAGTTAACACTGGACAATGTAAAAACCTGAAGGCTGTTTCATTCTATCTTTCTATCCATCTACTGTACCTATCTGAATGTCATGTCTTTGTAAAGCACTTTGGAAAACATTTGTTGTTGTTTTTTGAAACATTCTGGAACGTGACAATACAAGTCCTATGAGATGAACCTTTTTTCCACCTCCTGCACATGAAATGCTAAAGTGTGTTATGATAATGAGTGGGTGCAGATTTAAGGGGTGTTCAAGCATTACCCCAGATCATCCTAAAGGTTTTCCTTATCAAGAGCACTTATTTCCATTTTGATCTGTACACCATGGTGGTCCTGAGGTGCAAGACACAACAGCAAATAAGAAAACAAAATGACAAGAGGGGAATGGTACATAATAAAACAACAACTAATCTGTAATCGCAACAGCAAATCACAAAACACAAAGGCATTAACATCTAAAAGAAAAGAACGGTAACTGCTTTTGACACGGCTAGTCACTGATTGGATGGAAATACTGTCCATGTTTTAACAGGAATACTTTTGATTTTTTTTGTGATTTATTATATTTTGTGATTTGCTGTGGGATTTGTGTTTTCTCCTGTTGTGTTTTGAGATTTGTCGTTGTGTTATGTAAAGGTTTTTTGGGGGGGGGATTCGTCGTTGTGTTTTGCTGTTGTAATTTGCACTTCCGGTCCACGGTATGTTGCTCATATAACCTTATACCTGCAGCGTGGGTGCCCCCAATGCCCCGCTCTGTAGGACCGCCTCTGTTGATTGTATGCACTGCAGCAGGCCTCGCGCAGCTGCCACTCTCCTCCTCTCCTGTAGGTGGCGCACTTCTGAGAGAGGCTCGGACGGTTGTGTGCAGTTTCGTGTGCAACAAAGTAGGAGCCTGCAGCTGGCGAGCGGAGAAACCAGAACCTCCAGATACCGATTCTCGTTCCTGGCTTTTCTCTCTGTTTTCCACTCGTTTCTCAGCCTCCACTGCGCTGTCGGGAGTCTGATACAAACGGGAACTGACGCAGTTAAATCGTCGGACGGGGCTCGGACGCTTTGCGGCGGAGCAAGGTGCTTCTTCGAATTTAAAAGGCTGGCGTAGCGTCGGCGAGCTGGCGTAGAGAAGAAGAGAACCAGGGCTACGCAGCGAGTCGGTCAGCCGGGGAGAGCCGGGAAGACCACGGCACAGCCGCCGCCAGCGCCACGGGGAGTCGGGGCCCCAGAGGGAGCCTGCCGGGCCCTCGGCTTGATGCACCCTGCCTGCCTCGCCTCAGCCGCAGTCCGAGATGGGGGAGACCAAGATTATCTACCACCTCGACGACCAGGAGACACCGTATCTGGTGAAAGTGTCCGTGCCGGCGGACAAATGCACCCTTGCAGACTTCAAAAACGTCCTGAAGAAGCCCAACTACAAATTCTTCTTCAAATCTATGGATGATGACTTCGGGTAACTGTCCAATGGGTTTATCGTGTTTAACATGGAGTCGGCATTGGGCTCCGGGGTTTTCCTCACGCTACAGCAGCTAGATTAACACTAACTTGGTTACTACCTCATTCAGCCGGCCTGTCATCAGTGTTAACGTTACCTGGCTGCCGATCATTAGCTAGCTCAATGCCTTGCAGTTCCTTTGTTAGCTGCTAGCGACGGGGCTCGCAGCGTTAGCAGCTCTGCTCAACGTCCTGACCCCGTTTGTTTACATTGCTGGTGCGGCTAGCTTACGCGACTCGGGTGCCTTGACTTTGTCACACCGAGCCTGGTGTTTGTCAGGTTAACGGACCCCAGAGAAAACCCTGGCTGGCATTGTGACCCATTTTAGGTAAAGTGGGGAACATGGTAGTATTTGACTGAACTGATAATAACCAGTTACTACAGTCACCACCAGGCTAATGTGCTAACATGCTAATGTCAGAATGTACACGGCCAGTTTCAGTGAGTCCAGCAGGCCCCCGCTGTTGTTGTCTGTTAGCCCGAGGAATGCGGAGTTGAACACAGGAATGCCCTGTTCATCACCGTGGCAGCTTTATGAGCACGTCCCTTTGTGTTTAAACAAGGCTGGAGAAGTAGACGTTTTATGTGCCTCCAGACAGGGACTTCTGCTCAGCAGAGAAACGGGCAAATGTACTATTTTTAAACAGCTCAGCCAGGTTTCCCAAGTTGTTTTTGGCTAATTCCAAACTCCAGGGTGGGGCAACAACTCCTGGACGTTGGCAAGTGGGGAAGAAATGTTTTGAGAGGGGCCCACCTTGTCCATGTTGGGAAGAGTGGTCTGGATATCCTGTAAATTAGATAGTGAAACCTTTACTCCAACCTGTGTTGGTTTAGATCGAGCAACCCGTCTGACTGGAACAGAGATTGGAGATCCTGACAGAAACTCCC
This sequence comes from Hippoglossus stenolepis, assembly GCF_022539355.2. Taxonomy (NCBI): domain Eukaryota; kingdom Metazoa; phylum Chordata; class Actinopteri; order Pleuronectiformes; family Pleuronectidae; genus Hippoglossus; species Hippoglossus stenolepis. Next base: position 10,588,328 of record NC_061493.1, read on the forward strand.
ACTGACCAAGATGCACAACCATTCCTGTCCCGACCTGTAGCCTTGAGGCAACTGCTACATTTGTGCCTGATTTGTTTGCTTGAAGTGACAAGGTGGTGGATAGGAACCATTTGACACCTCAATCAAATGTTATCTTTACAGCCCGTAATCACAATCTGCCTCATATGGTTTAACAATCTGTACAAGGTGCAACATCGTCTGTTCTTAGCACTCAAACAGGGTGATCCTTAGCCCGTTGTAGATTGATCAATCAAAACATTTATTTGTTTTTATTATTTGGTTGAAACATGTGAGAGGAATCATGTTTATCCTGGAAATCTTTATGTTCCTCAGACTGTTTTTAATTTCAGACCCAAGCATTTCCCTTTTTAGTACCATTTGACCACAGGCATTGCGTTTATATTATGCCTGACCAAGATGGCTTCTTTTGACTGGTTTTCCAAGTCTGTGCTTGTAGCTTCTAAAACATAATGATGTCCGGTTTCACCTTGATATTCTGTTGATATTCTCTTTTGAACAGTGCTAAATTGTGTTAATTTGTAAGCCTTTCAAATCTTAATTGACAGATCATGCATGTTAAGTAAGCCAATTTTCTCTGGTTCATTTTCCACATCCACTTGTAATACAGGGCAGCATGCTGAATAGTTTCTCCTAACTTAATTGTTTCTTTTCTTCACCATAGTTTCATGTTACCATCTACAAAGTATCAGGGAACAGTTTTATCTCTGCATTGAGGACATTTCAATTGTTTTCCCTCTGTCACTACACAATACTTCGCTCTGACATTTTCTATAGGCACTTTGTGTAAGCAGTATATCTTGTTTTTCTGGCAGTGTAATAGTAGTGTAGTAAGTGCACTATTAAATCAGCATTGGTTGTCCCAGTTGTCAGTGTCTGCCCTTGCTGAAGTTTCGCCCATCTCCATTGCATCTAAATGCAGCCACATGTTTTATTGCCCCGAGAGCTTTTGTGTTGGTAAAGGTTCACTGAAACAAAGCTTTGTTCTCTTTACAGGGTGGTAAAGGAGGAGATATCCGATGACAACGCTAAGCTGCCCTGTTTTAATGGACGTGTGGTGTCATGGGTAGGTTTAACGTACATCCGGGAGCCATTTTTCTGGTTTGTTTATTTGTTCGTTGGTGTGCTTCTGTCTGTGTTCACCATGTCTGTGTGGCAACTGCGTGCGTTCATGTATATCAGAGATTCCCATCTGTCGGCCAGTGACAACCATACTCCATCTCTAGGGAGGGGCTCCATGCATCTGCGTGATAATATCATTATCACATAATGACCCGAGGAGCAACACACACATGAACAGCGTGATCTTTTTCTCCTATTGTGTTTTTAAGCACCTTTTTTCTGTGTTTCAAAGTTTGTTTGTTTTTTTATTATTAATTTGATATGCTAGTCACCACTTGCACCACATACATACACGTGCTTACGTTATGTAGTGTTTGATTTAGAGGCTCTAAGCAATAATCCTCCCATCTCCACAAAATTAGAGACATCTGGTGTTGGTGCACAGTCGGCCTTCCTCTCTTGTCGACGTTGAAATTGGATTAAGAACAAGTGAAATCACAGGATAGGAGGAAAACACCCATAACAAAGAGCTTCACTGCATTTCAATCTAACAAGAAGATTGAATCTTAGCGAAAGGAGAGAACAAAGTTGAGAGAAAGAATGTCGTGTTGTGAAAGGGTTATGCATTTGGTTAATTTCGTACAGTGTGCTTATATTAGATCCTATTTGAGGGACATCAAAACAGTGTTATCGCTTCATGTTGGTGTGCGTTATCCAGTGTGCTCATTCCAGTGTTACCCTCTCTTGCGGTCATTTTCATTAGACTGTGCGCAGAGGTTTGGTTTGCTGTAATTCAAAGCCAGTTCCCCTCTTCGTGTGTGTGTGTGTGTGTGTGTGTGTGTGTGTGTGTGTGTGTGTGTGTGTGTGTGTGTGTGTGTGTGTGTGTGTGTGTGTGTGTGTGTGTGTGTGTGTGTGTGTGTGTGTGTGTGTGTGTGTGAGAGAACATGTTTATCTCTTGGGGGTTGTTGAAATGTTCCGTGTACAATGAGCTGTTATTCCTGTTACGTTGTGTCCATTTGTTTGTCTCCACCGTTCATCTGTTGGCTTGATTGATTGCTCTCTGGGGTCCAGGGGCCTGGCTCGCTAGCATCACACCACATCATCACAATGGGCCAGCACCCTGGGTCTGCCATGTTTATTTTATTGTCAGCTCACAAAGGTATATTGCCTATTTAAATCTTTACACCTTAGTGCGCTACAACTGTCCTGCTGTAAAAATGAAATGTACTGAAGTGGACTCCAAATGTGATAGTACACATACACACTATATATAGATATAACTGAGAAAGGGTTAACATGATTAGTTGTACGGCACATCATTACAACAATAATTACTCTTATTTAATTACTGTCTTTAATGAAACAATGGTTTGCTGTATTATTTCTGAACTGGTCATTAATTTTAAAATCCTTGCCGTAATCTATCTCATTTAAGACAAGTTGCCCAGTTGCAGTATGATCCAATTAATCTGCTATTTTTTTCATTTGTTATTGGACAGCCCCCATTTTCTTCCCTTGCAAAGCTTTCATAGTAAAAATCAATTAAGGTGCACAAAAGCCAAATATTTTAAGTGTCTGGTTTCTCAATGTTGGAAATTTAATGCTTCTTCTTGACATTCAGTCTCATAATCTGAACATCTTTGTGTTTTGGACTTTTGGGTGGACAGAAATAACACATCTTGTTGATCACCTGGGGTTGTGGGGAAATTGTGATGGGTAAAGAAAGTTAATTTAGTTTGGTTTCAGGAATGGTACAACTAAGCACTATGGAGATAATGTGAGATAGACTTGATGGGTGTGGTGATGATAACATGAGATATGACTCTAGACACGTGACGTGAAAATGAACCTGGTGTTCTGAAAAAACAGAACATGATTCTTTGCCCTGGAATCTAGTAAACAGCTGCGGTTCTTTATTTTGTATTTATTATTTTACACAACAGATACAGTTTATACTGAAATGTATATAGCTCAGCTATTACATCAGCTCCTACCAAATTTGATCTTGTAACCCCCTTCAAGCTGCTAATAGAGCAGATAGCTTCACACAGATCTCCTGTTAGATTTTAAGTTAGTTTTTGCATGCAAAAGCAAATGCAGCAATGGACAACAGCCAAGATGCTACAGAACTTAAGAACCACATTAGACAGGGTTTTAAAAATGTTCCCTGAAATGTGTTGGAAGTTAAAAAGAGATGGAAATGTAAACAGCTGAATGTGCTAATATTAAAATGTGCTGGTGAAATAATTTCCTCTGAGCGCTCACGGCCCATTGGAGCCCACTTTTTCCCACACTGTGGTAACTCAGGCAACGCTGTCAGGTAGACAAACCACAACTCTTGACTCTGTGTTTTCTTTCTCTCTTTCTTTCTTTAATCCATAGCTGCCTCTGGACAGCTTTGCTCTGTCAGCGGGAAATTAGGAGAAGGCAAATAAGTTTTTAGTATTTGTGGAAGCATTTTTAGTCCCCAAAGTAAGAGCACATTTGTAGCTATTAGCTGTTTTATTTTGTAGTAATAGTTTACGTACCGCCTATAAATGCTGTTCAGGCTGTAGGCTGTGATAGTACAACAAGATATCCTGAATATGGTGTAGTGTAAATATAGTAGTGCCCTGACGTGTGTCTGCCGCCCACTTATTCTATGTCTTCATGTGTTCTCTTCCCTCTCTGTCTTTGTCTCACCCCTCAGACTGACCTGATTCTCTGTTCTCTTTGTTAACAGTTGGTCTCGGGAGACGGGGCCCACACAGACACCGGCTCAGTTGCAGATAGTATAGAACCGACACCCCCTTTGGAGAGGACCGGGGGCATCGGAGATTCTAGACCACCTTCCTATCAGTCAGTACACTCAAGAGAAGACTTGTTGCATATTTGTCTAATGTGCAAAAGAGCGAGTTTGTGTAACGCTTGATTCTGTGGGTGTGTGAAAGAGCGAGAGATGCCACGTGTACTTTGTTGGGCTCTGCGTATGTGTCTTGAATGAACACATCTGTGTTTTCTAATAACCTCAGTTACACAGGAAACAGCTAATTGAATAGAAAAAGTGTGACTGCTGAGGAGGAAAAATAATTTTTCTTCCACCCATCAAACAAGTTATCTTCATGCTGGAAATAAATCTTTTGAAACTTTTGATTTGGTAAAGTAGATCACGGATTTCTCTCAGTCATGCTTCCCTCTTACGAGTCTTTTAGTTCTTTAATGTATTTGTTAAAAGCTTTTACATTTATCTTCAAGTAAATCTGTGTAAAGTGTGTAAAAGACACATGATCGTAATAGAACAGAAATCTTCAACTGACTTAAAAAAGTCAACCAACACAACAACTTCAATTTCTTTTAGCCCCAGAGTGAATCCTCAACCACACTGAGCCAGAGCTTTTACATTTGATACAGTTTATGATGTGATTTTAAAAATTAGTACTTTATATAAACTTGAAATGAACTTAACTGCTACACTGATGTTGATCGATTGTATTTCTCTTTTTTAATGCCCACCCTCTCCCCTGTTCTCTCGCTCTGTCTAAAGTGGGAAAGCAGCGAGCGCTCGAGACAGTTTGGACAACGACACAGAGACCGGCTCCATTGTGTCGCAAAGGAGAGAGAAGGAGCGGCCAAGACGGAAACACACTAACGACCACGGTCAGAAAACTGTAACTTAAGCTGTTTTCAGACATGAACTCCTCCATTGGGTCTGGGCATTCTCTGGACTTTCATATGGGAAGAACGCAGTGGGAGATTGTTAGGGTCATGCCCGGTCACAACAGGAAAATGTTTTAGTTTGCATCAGTAAACAAGTTGACATCTTTGTCTGTGTTTTCTTCTACGTACAGTATCTGACGACTTTTCCCCATCCTGAGACATATGTATTTTTTAGTTTTTTCTGCTTTGCTTCTGGCGCATGTTAGAAATGTTGTCAACTTGCTCACTTTTCCAGTTTCCATTTTCCAGACATTTTTCTGCTGTATTCTCAAGTGGGCTCACTCAGACATTTTCCAGACATGGCACTGAAAGTTCAGAGAAATGTCGAGATTATCTGATTGGGACTATTGGTTCCTCACATTCAGCTCCAGAAAATCTCCAGAAAAGTTTTGTTCAGTGCATGTCTGAAAACAGCTTTTGTGTTTTTATGTTTCTCGTTTTACTTAATGTTTTAGGAATTGTGTTCAAGGACTTGATTACCTTTTCAGAATGATTCTCCCAAATTGGCACAAATTAAAACCTGTCTCGCTGTCTTTGCTGAGAAATGTTAGAGTTACATCCTTGGTTTTTTAACACAACTTCTTAATTTCCATGTGTCACATGCATTCTGATCATGATGTCGTCTTGCTGCAGGTGGGAGGCAGAATGGCCTCTCATCGCGGGCAATGGGGCGCGGAGGAGCAGAGTACGACAGCTGCTCGTCCTTCATGAGCAGCGAGTTAGAGTCCACTTCCTGCTTTGATTCGGAGGATGACGACGCAACCAGCAGGTCAGACGTTTAGCTTGTTCACTCAGAAAAGCTATCTGGCTGGAGGAAAGCATCTACATTTACAGATGATGGCTTTTGGCAGAGATTAGCACAGACTAATTGTCTAGCGGTTTTGGGGTCACCCCCTGGTTCTCCTCCAGGGCTCGTAGAAATATCTGCAACCCACGTTAAAGCCTCTGCTGTTCTCAGCCTTTAGGCATCTCCCAGGATGACTTTTCCTGTTGTTGCAGCTCTAATAGACCTGATTTACCGTTTCTTTCCGCTGCAGAATGAAATGGATTTTTTCGCCTCAACAAAATGTCTTGATACTGGTGCCAACTCAGGCTTTGTCAGGACATAACTTCTAAATTGAGTTAACTGGATGCTGTCGCAGAAACGGTTAAAGCTATCCTGACTCCTGGCCAGCATAACTTTTATTATGGAAATATAATAAAAGTTATTATGTGCGGAACAGGGAGGTTTACATACAACATTTACACAAGTTACATGAAGACAATTTGATTATGGTTCGGCACAAGTATTTTCATTTAGATTATGTCCTGGATTGTAAACTTGATTTAGGTAGAAAAGATAACTGAAATGATATGGTATAATTTCTTATTTAAAGGAGCTATATTTAAGTTTTGCTGTTGCTGCATAGCCAACATTATAATTAACAGCTGTTTACTTAGCAATTTAGCAGAAACATTACAAGTTCTATATCAAACGTGATTTCTTTACTTGCCAAGAGCTTTCTCCAGCAGTGAAGAGCAACACCAGCATTAACTCTTCTTTTGCTTCTATATCTATCTCGTCTTTGCTTTGTACTAAAGTTAGCATAATCACATCGTCACATAGTTAGTCATGATTAGATCAAACATTAGAGTGTGTTGTGTTACAGCATTTCCATGTGTGTAGTATATTCCAAATGCTAAATATCTTCTCGTATTCAGGTTTAGCAGCTCCACCGAACAGAGCTCCTCTCGTCTAATGCGACGACACCGCCGTCGCCGACGGAAACCAAAGGCCTCCAATATTGACAGGGTGAGACCACGCACACACTTGGAAGTACAGGACTGCAAATCATACCTAAATTTCTTTAAGAAAATGTATTTCTTTGCTTTCCTCCCATTTCATTCTTCCCTCCAGTCGTCGTCATTCAGCAGCATCACAGACTCCACCATGTCTCTGAACATCATCACCGTCACCCTCAACATGGGTAAGTGACTTAACTATTCGGAAGATGTACACAGAACATGGTTGCATTTGAATGAATAAATATGTAGTCTGTCTTTTTCCTTAATAAAGCTTCCTTGTGTTGTCATCCATTGAGCCAGATTTCAAAAAGTCCTGTCACTAGATCGGAAGATACACAAATGTTAACAATTTGTTCTACTTTAATTCTTAATTACATCCCTGCTGCTTCGCTTGTTCCCCTCCACCTCACAGAGAAGTACAACTTCCTGGGCATCAGCATTGTGGGTCAGAGTAATGAGAGAGGAGATGGAGGAATCTACATTGGCTCCATCATGAAGGGAGGAGCTGTGGCTGCAGATGGACGCATAGAGCCTGGGGACATGCTGTTGCAGGTGTGTGTCTTTGTGTGTGTGTATGTGTCGGGGGGGGGTGGGTTGAGACAGAGAGAGAGTAGACACACATAGAGAATGAATAATGTGTGTAGGTAGTTACCTGGGTAAAACTTCTCAACAGGCAAAACAACCTTCATTAAACGGTTGTTGTGAGTCAAGCATATTTGCGGATTCAGATGTCGTCAGAGCTGATCCGAGCGTCTCTAGTGTAGGTGGCTGCATGTTGTGTTGTTGTTAAGTGCCAGCATCTGCAGTGAAGTGGAAAGACTTAGTAATGTGTGAGCAATAAACATTTTTTCTAATCAATGCCACAAATGCTTTTAGCATTATGTCACTACACCACATGTGATTAAAGATTTGTACAAACCTTTTTCTTTTTATCTATTCCTCTATCCCATGCTTGTTTACATTTCAACGCTCACTCACATAATATTAGTAAAAGTGCTGTATTGCATGGTAAAGAAACTCAGTTTGTGCCTCACTTTCCATTATTATTCTTATGTGGCACCTCATGTTGAAACAATGCCAGTCTTGCTAATTGCTCTGTGCAGCTGGATTTAATGGACTGGCTGTGAAAATGTTATACCTCCCTTAAACAGGGAACAATAAAGTGTGAGGTTTGTCATCATTTGAGAATCAGATTTGATCTGTTTTTTCCAGCTTATGTGTACAGCCTGAGAGATTTTTTTTGTTTTATTTTTATCCCTGTAGGTGAATGACATCAACTTTGAGAACATGAGCAATGACGATGCAGTCCGAGTGCTGAGGGACATCGTGCACAAGCCAGGGTGAGCAGCACAAATTAGCACAAACTCCAACCACAGTTGTTAAACAGAACATAAATTAATTCTTGTAAAGGTGCAGCTGAGACACTTCAGTTTGTTTTTAGATCAGTGTGGGTGTAAACTCTCTCGTGTTTTTTTTACCAGCCCCATTACTCTCACCGTGGCCAAGTGCTGGGACCCAAATCCACGGGGCTGCTTTGCTCTGCCAAGGAGTGAGTATTTGTTTCTTCTTCCGTCGTGTTACTCTGGCTCGAATAAGGTCACCAACTCCCAAATGACTTCCCCGCCTTTCATTTCAACAGGCGAGCCAATCCGGCCCATTGACCCAGCTGCATGGGTGTCCCACACAGCGGCCATGACTGGGGTGTACCCTCCGTATGGCATGAGCCCTTCCATGAGCACGGTCACCTCCACCAGCTCCTCCATCAGCAGCTCTATCCCTGAGACTGAACGTGAGTCCTTTCGCCCACTGAGGCTGCATGTTGTGGCCCTTAATAAAGGACCTTTTGTTCAAAACAACATAACATATTGTATTTTAGCTCTTAGTCGTGGTTTTCCATTCACTTTTATTTAGTCAGTATCTATCCTGAACAAGATCTTTTATATTTTCTGTTCTTCTGAGGTATAGAAGTCCTACAGGATTGTTGATATTCCAGGATATACATTTTTTTAAACAAACACAAACCCTCCAACCTCCAAAACTGCGCTAATATCACTATCTTCCTCTGGCGTGTTAGTAAATCTCTGTTAACTGTGGCCCTGCCCTTTCACTGCATTCCTGCAACCTCTCTCCGTTCCAGCTTTTTACTGAGCTCAGCCCCACAGCTTCCATCTGCTCAGTAACTCTTGTCAAAACTAAGCTCATAACTCACAACTTTCATCCTCCCTGTAATCTTTGGAAGGACAGTGATGTTTTTTTTCTCCTTTCTTTCTGGAGAAATACCTCCACTCGTAACACACTTTCTGATCAAGTTTTAGGGATTTTCCCTCTCAGAAAGAACATTAATTTCACTTGATCACATGCTTTGGGTAAATATCTGCGATCTTCCAACACTTAAAAAGAGAGGTTTGGCTGGTTCTGTCACCATTTTTCAAATTTAATGGCACATTTTTCGTGTGCTGTAGATAATTGGCTAGGAGGGTAAAAAGTGTAGCTACAGTAAAGTTTAAAAAGAGAGTTAGGCTTTGGTGTGGGTTCCTTTTTATGGAAAAAAGTGCTACAAAAAAGCAATGAAACCTAGCATTGTTAATCTTCAATGAAAACATCTACTTTCCTTGAGTTATAGAATGCTGAAAAACGTGTGCAACACTCAGAAAATGTTTGCAACCTTTTTATTGTTTTATTACAGTAACAAGGAATTCTGGAAAAGATTAAAAAATCATGGTTGAACGGGAGGTAAATGAGGCAGTGAGAGAGGAAGTCAGAACTTTTAAAAGTGAATTACAGCACAATATTTGACTGCAATAATCCCCAGTTAGATGAAACGTAAGATATAAGGACTTTTAATTCACTATGAACAGGCTTTTGTTGGAGTTTTGTCAAGACCGGCTCGGTCGTGGTCCAGTTCAAACAAAGATCAAACCTGATCTCGTCTGATTTGCGTCAAGGCAGAAAGAGACACAAACTACACTCCAGACCACAGGAAACCAAATCCTATTCCTAAACAGACTTACATTTTTGTAGTTGTCCTGATAACAGCACTCAGCAGTTTTTTCATTTTAAGTTTTAGGGGGGGAAAAACAAAAAGCGGCTCAACTGTTTTTATACATGTAGGAAAATAATATATTTTTTCCAAACAGGTTCAGTGGTAAATATGTTTGATATGAGACGGAGAACCAGAGTATTTCAGCTCTGTGAGGAGAATGTGGTTCAGCTGCTGTGTTTACTTGAACGCGTGTTCTGTGATATTTCCCAGGATTCGATGACTTCCACCTCTCCATCCACAGCGACATGGCAACAGTTGCTAAGGCCATGGCCTGCCCAGAGTCAGGCCTGGAGGTGCGGGACAGGATGTGGCTCAAGATCACCATCGCTAATGCCTTTATCGGTACGTCTGTCAGAGCAGAGGGCATGGACTCGCATTTGTAATTTCCTTCATCAGTATGCATTCACATCTTTTCTTTTATTCTCTCCATTCAGTTTGTAGACTGGCTCTGTGAATTCTAAAGTGACGACATAAAGCTTCTTTCTTCAGTTTAGGATTATTCTTTGTCTTAATGAAGCAGCACCATCACCAGTTTTCATGGCAACAACCGTTTAATGACAGTTATGCTAATAAGCCATGAATTTATTTTGCCTGTTGAGAAGTCGGCAGATCTCCTGGTTCATTGCTCAGTTACACAGAAGATGTATATGTACTTGTCAAGGATAATTGTGTGTTGTTGCTGGCCAAAACGGGCAAAAAAATAAGCTAAACTGCAGAATTCACATTTTACGAACGTGTGTCTCTGTGTCTTCAGGTTCTGATGTGGTTGACTGGCTCTTCCATCACGTGGAAGGCTTCTCGGATCGCCGCGAAGCCCGCAAATATGCCAGCAACCTGCTGAAGGCCGGCTACATCCGACACACTGTGAACAAGATTACTTTCTCTGAGCAGTGCTACTACGTCTTTGGAGACCTCTGTGGCAGTAAGTGCAAATTGCAGCCTTCATTTTGCTAAGATCTGCCTGGAGTGTGAGCAGTAAAATTATCTATACCGTTTGTTGTTAGGTTGTATTTCCTGCCACTTCTTTTGAATGCACTGTTGTAAAGTAGGACAAATACATAATAGAAGTGGGTGGTTACTGCGGTAGTCTACATCCTTGTTTCTTCCTCTTTCCTCCCTTAGATATGACCCACCTGTCTCTCCATGATCACGATGGTTCCAGCGGGGGTGCCTCAGATCAGGACACCCTGCCCCCTCTCCCCCACCCCGGGGCAGCTCCCTGGCCGATGCCCCTGCCCTACCAGTTCCCCATCCCTCATCCTTACGACCTGCCACAGCCCTTCCACGGTGGACCAGGCGCTGGCAGTGCAGGAAGCCAGCACAGTGGTGAGTGCAGTGCGAACAGGAAGTTTCATCACATCAACAGTATAGTTATATTCAAAACAACCTCAAGAGAAGGGGGAAGTATTGTGTTTGTCTGAAACTATTTTGATACAATGTTCAATACTGGAAAAGCAATAGGCCATCCAAAATCAATCATTTTAAGTTTTAGGGGGGGGGAAACAGAAAGCGGCTCAACTGTTTTTATACATGTAGGAAAATAATATATTTTTTCCAAACAGGTTCAGTGGTAAATATGTTTGATATGAGAAGGAGAACCAGAGTATTTCAGCTCTGTGAGGAGAATGTGGTTCAGTTTCATCACATCAACATCCAAAATCAATCTTTTGGGTATTTACTTGACCTGTGAAGAGTTATGTGTCTTCACAAATAAATATTTATCAAAATGTTTATTGAAACCTTTCAAATAGTTGGATTTGACTTTTTTTTTTATATTAATCAATCTGTCTGTCTGCAAACACTCAAGGTTTTTCCAAAACATATTTAAATTAGACTGGCATTCTCTCATTTCTTATGAGGGACAGAGGGACTTGTGCCTCAGGAGGGAGAGGAATTCAACATAGACCCAGATGAGAATATCAACACAAATGTCTCCATACAGTGACTTGTCCAGTGCTTGTTTGAGTTATAATACTTCAAAGACTTACAGGACACAGTCTGGCTCTGTTGAGAGTGAAAAATATTTCTTCCAGCTGCTCCAAAGCTGCCTTATTTTCATGATGCATTTTGTGTATTGAAAGTGTGTAGAAATAGAAAACCAGACATTGTGGTTTTAGGAGCAGTCTGCTTACGCAATTGAAATGTTTACTGACCAACAACAGCTGGACCCACTGACTGCACACAACATCTCATGTGTTCTGTCCTGATTTAATGCATGCACACTACTGCAATTTGAATTTGCTGGTGAATATCTTAGCTAACAAGATACAACATGAAAATAACAGTTTGTTTCATTACTTTTCAGGTTTTGCCTGCTTGAAATGTTTGTGCTGAGTTAAACTAACATACCACACCTCTGTCTCTCAAGTGAACTCATACAAATTATTTTAATCTCTGTGGATTTAATATCATATCATGGAACATGCATCTCTAGCACTATAGTCATTTTTATTCATATCAACTGTTAGGGTTTCATTCATCATTCTGAAGAACTTGCTGGAAAAGCAAACAGGCTCAAAATGAAATGAATGTAATTGCCTCTGGTAATGGCTGAGATGTTTAGCCGTTGAAGGCAGAGAATTCTCTGTGACCATGTCTGAGTTAGTCATGAAGCTCTCCTGAGTGTCTCCCACTAACTGGGTCAGCACTGACTGCATCACTTCACTGGCACCCAGGTGGGAGGGAGAGGCTCATGTAGGTCATACAGATTTAATAAAAAAAGGGTAATGTTTTTTTTGTTGTTTTTTTAATGTCACATTTGGATAATAAGTACCTCGTCTTCTCCTCTGTCCACAGGAAGCAGTGGTTCAAACTGCAGCAAAAACGAGGGTCGGAAGTCCGGCGGCAGTGGCAGCGAGCCTGAGATCAGGAGCCACCGAGCTCCTAGCGAGCGCTCAGTCGCTCCCCCCAGTGAGCGCAGCGTCCGCAGCTCTGTCAGCCACCGCAGCGCCAACTCTCACTCCATAGCCTACGGGCCTGGCCTCGTTTACGGCCCCCCTGGCCTGCCCCCCCAGCCCCCACACTTGTCTACAGCTGCGCCTGGCGCCCCACCGGGCCGAGAGCTCGCCTCTGCACCCCCCGAGCTCACTGGATCACGCCAGTCTCTGCGCATGGCGGTGGGCAACGCCGGAGAATTCTTCGTTGATGTGATGTGATGTAATGCAGGTTTTAGGCCGATTAAAGTAGCAGATTGGGCTTTCTCATGACGTTGTGAGACTGAGAAGGACAGCGTGACAGGACGGGAGGTCCTGTAACCCCAACGCTGTGATTCCACTTTCCTGAATGGAACCAATCCTGCTGTGTGTGCGAAGAGAAAACGCTCCCCCTCTCTTTTGCTTTTTTCCTTATAGTAGTGGCCATACTTTCTTCAGTGAAGAAGCCCCCTCAGTCAAGATTGAACCAAAGCAGCCTTTTTCCTTTTTACGCTCCTTGGTGGGGAAGAGTTTGTGTGAGGACAAAAAGCAAGAGAGAGAAAGAGGGAGGGAGGCGGTGGAAACGGACGGCAGGGGAGGATGAGTCAGCGGTTTTCTACATGGATGTTTTTCATTTGTTCTTCTCTTCACTCTTCCCTCCTCTTTGCCTTCCTTATCTTGCATTCTCTGTCCTCCCCCACCCCTGTCCACGTCAAAACTGAAAGAGAGAAAAAAAAAAAAGAAGCCTCTTCACCCCTTCCAATCTTACAATTCCCACTTGCTGACCCCTAACAAGATGAGAGAGAAAAAAAAACTGTAACAAAGCTGAAACGAACACTAACTGTTGACCTTATTCAGACTTTTTAAATGTTTGCTTGACTTAAAAAGAGAGAAAGAAATGGAAATAATTGTATGTAGTGCAAGAGAATCGCAGTCCTTCTTACTGTAAGAATGCATTTGTTTAATTATATATACGTAGTTGGTCACAACTAGTTTCATTCTCTAATGCTTAACATGAGCATCCAGCTTCCAGAGTCATTTTTACACTACACTGCTGCATTTTCATCTGTTAACCAGAGCATTTTCTGACTCTGTCTTGTGATAATGTATAGTGGAAAAAAAATCCTACCATGTCTTTCACACTACTCTTTTATTAAGGAAAAAAAATGTCTTTTTATTTATAAATATAGTTTTATGACTTAACTGTGCTGCTCTGCGTTGTTTTTGTGTGTGTGTGTGTGTGTGTGTGTGTGTGTGTGTGTGTGTGTGTGTGTGTGTGTGTGTGTGTGTGTGTGTGTT